>NC_079191.1:383668521-384274771 GCF_029499605.1 Hyla sarda | reverse complement strand
GATAGGTATGGGATAGATAGATAGATATGAGATAGATAGATAGATATAAGGTAGATAGATAGATAGATAGATAGATATGAGGTAGATAGATGGATAGATAGACATGAGGTAGATAGATGGATAGATAGATAGACATGAGGTAGATATATGGATAAATAGGGTAATCCAGAGATCCCACAGCACTCCAGCATTATGTGAAAAAAAGTTTATTTCCTCATATCTGATGCAACGTTTTGACTGTCACCACAGCCTTTCTCCAGAAAAAAGATGGTGGTGACTGTTGAAACGTTGCATCAGATATGAGGAAATGAAGGGCAGGTCTCTAGGCACCCCCAGTACAATACTGGTTAGGAGTCCATGAATCCATTCTTTCCAGTAGGCCTTTATACATGGCTCTAAGATCAGGATGAAGGACAGGATGGGAGAGATACATTCTGGATTTCATCATCTGTATAATGTCCCCTAAGGATTGTAAAGTGCTGCGGGGTAGACTACTGCTATAGAAAACCAATATTCTTGCATTACAGCATTGCTCTCTAATCTGCGTCTCTCCAACTATTGCAAAACTACAACTGCCATCATGCAGGGAGATGTAGTATTGCAACAGCTGGGGAACCACACGTTGAGGAACACTGCATTCCAGCATGAGAACAGAAAAATAATGGCCACACTATTCCTATACTTTCGGGGGGAGATGTATAATTTGCGCCTTTTTTGTTGTCGTTTCACTTTTAAAAAATTGTTGTTACACGTGCGGCTTCTTCATATTATTTGCAAATTTTTTTTACCCCTTCACTTTTTTGGGTTGAGTGTGTACAAACTGAACCTGGCCAGAGGTGGAGTATATTCAAAAATTAGCATTCAAAATGTCATACAAAAACACAAACGCATTCACAACCAAAACCCCCAAGAAAAGGGAAATATTCACTGTTGCTTACAGAGTGTAAATAAAATATTTGCTCGCTAAGGCTATGTTCAAACAGGAATTTCTGAGCAGAATTCCGCAATAATATTCCGTTCGGAAATTCTGCTACAGCAGAGTCCCATTGATTTCAATGGGATTCTGCTGCGCTTTGCACATGGCGGAATATTCACGGCAGATATTTCTGCTGCAGAAATCCAGATTCCGGTGTCCGCAGAAAGAACAGACATGTCTATTCTTTTTGGCGATTGCGCTCGGAAATGCATTACTGTTCATGAGCAACATATTTTGCACAGATGTTAGGGGATTTTCAGATTTGCAGAAAGAAAATGGTTATTATCGTATGTAGCGCAGCAGGAATGAAGCCAACTAGGTCATCCAGCGAGGGATATGTTAAAGGGGTACTCCGGTAAATGTTATTTATTTATTTTCAAATCAACTGGTGCCAGAAAGTTAAACAGATTTTTAAATTACTATTAAAAAAATCTTAATCCTTCCAGTACTTATCAGCTGGATATTGTGTAGTCAGGGCTGCCATCAGAAATTTTAGGGCCCCTTACACAGCTCAAGGTCCGGGCCCCCCTCCCCCGTCCTCTCCCTGTTGCACATGCTGGATTTTATGGATTTTATCATAGTATCGGGCTCAGACACATAAAATAATATCTCCACTTCAGGACAACATATCACTCTGGCAGTGACTAAATAATACCACCATACTGTAAGAAAATAAAACCACTATACACAGACCAGTATCACTAAGAACACCACTATACAAGGGACAAATAATTACACCAAGACCACTACCATTACCACTATTATATTGTTGTTGACTAAAAACCACCATACAAAGACCAATACCAGTCTAAGGGTAGGGTCACACACAGCGCATCTGCAGCGTATCTGGCTCTGCGGATGTGCTGCCGGAAGGAAATCCGCAACATCAAATATGCTGCTGATGCGCTGAAAGTGGCCCTATCCATAGAGTGACCATACAGAATATCACCAGCTGTACACAGGTGCTGCAGACCATATAAGTGATTACAGTCACATACTCACAGGGGGTGTCTTCTTATTGGAGTCATTCACTTTTCTTTCTTCTCCATCTGTCCTGGGTCATCATGAAGACGTCTCCCAATCACAACTAGTCTTCACCGAATCTGCCAAACAAACATTTTAGGCTTCTTACAGCAAAATCCTCACCTACAAACACTCTATATGTATTACACTGCCACATATAAGTATTAGATCCCTCTGTGCCCCTGTATAGTACTAGGCCCCCTTACATTGCCCCCATACACCATTTGGTGTCTCTGTATAGTATTAGGCGCTGTAACATTACTCCTATATAGCATAAGGCTCTCACATTGACCTCAGAGTAGCAGGTCCCAAACATTGCTCCATAAAGTAGCAGGTCCCAAGCATTGCCCCATAGAGAATTATGGCCTAAACATTGTCCCCATATAGAATTAGGCACCCTTACATTGCCCCATAGTTAATTAGTCCCCCTTACATTACCCCCATAGATTATTATTAGGCCCACTTACATTGCCCCCATAGATTGGCGGCCTTTCTTCACCTGCAGGCCCGGTCGCAAGGGGTGCGATGGGCCCGCAGGTGAAGGTTCTGGTTACCCCACTGCAGGGACAATGCCACCATAGTTCCTAGCATGGGAGTTACTAGCACGGTGCAACCATAGGGCTCCAGGCCCCCCTGAAGGCAACTATAAAAAGAGGGTCCTACTCCAACTTTATGGGGGCCCCATATAGTTTGGTTAGGCCCCCATGTTCAAGTTGCCCCCACATAGCTGTAGGGGTGTAGCCAAAGGGGCCTACAACTATATGGGGACAACTATTGACAAAAAAAGCCTACAAAAACTATATGGTGGCAACTTGAACATGGGGACCCCAAGCCCTACACCCCTCCCAACCCAGACTGCAGGCCCCAGCCCTACACTCCCCCCAACCCAGGCTGCAGGCCCCAGCCCTATACCCCCCCCCCCCCAACCCAGACTGCAGGCCCCAGCCCTACACCCCCCCAAACCCAGACTGCAGGCCCCAGCCCTCCCCCCCACAACCCAGACTGCAGGCCCCAGCCCCCCTCAACCCAGACTGCAGACCCCAGCCCTACACCCCCTCCCCCAACCCAGACTGCAGGCCCCAGCCCTACAGCCCCCCCCCAACCCAGACTGCAGGCCCCAGCTCTACACCCCCCCCCCAACCCAGGCTGCAGGCCCCAGCCCTGCACCCCCCAAGCCAGATGCAGGTCCCAGCCCTGCACCCCCAAACCCAGACTACAGGCCCCAGCCCCCCTCAACCCAGACTGCAGGACCCAGCCCTACACCCCCTCCCCCACCCCAGACTGCAGGCCCCAGCTCTACCCCCCCCCCCCCCCAACCCAGGCTGCAGACCCCAGCCCTGCACCCCCCAAGCCAGACTGCAGGCCCCAGCCCTGCACCCCCAAACCCAGACTGCAGTCTCCAGCCCTACACCCCCCCCCCAACCCAGACTGCAGGCCCCAGCCCTACACCCCCCCACAACCCAGACTGCCCGACCATATATATATTTCCTTTTTTTTTTTTTTTTTTTAACATTAGCTAATGTTAACCTCCGTGCCGCCATCTTCCTCAGGGCGGGCTCTTCGGTCGTTGCGCCCCTGCTCCCCTCTGTAGTCGGCAAACCGCTGCTCCCTGCTGCCCGCATCCTTTTCCGGACTCCACTGGTCACATGGCGTCAGGGCACAAAGCGCAGCGGACGTACCTCCCAGCAACCACTGCTGCTGTTTTAAAGTGACAGCGGCCGCCAGCCCTGGAGGTACGTGCTGTGCAGCTGCAGAGTAACAACAATCTGTAACTGATTGACTGACTGTACACTCACTCAAGTGTATAATGTGTTGGCCCCACCAATCAGCGAGTGACAGTCACTCACTGACATAGAAAAAAAATTTTTTGCCACCGGCCTGGGGTATCGGTTGTATCACCCTGATGGCAGCCCTGTGTGTAGTTCTTTTCATTCTGACCACTGTGCTCTCTGCTGACACCTCTGTCCATTTCAGGAACTGTCCAGAACAGGATAGGTTGCAATGGGGATTTTCTCCTACTGTGAACAGTTCCTGACATGGACAGAGGTGCCAGCAGAGAGCACTGTGGTCAGACAGAAAGAACTATGCAACCTCCTCTGGAACATACAGCTCCTGATAAGTACAAATCTGTTTATTTTTCTGGAACCAGTTGATTTGAAAAAAAATGTTTTCCACCAGAGTACCCCTTTAACCCCTTAAGGACCTAGGGCATATGGATACGCCCTGGCTTTCTGGTACTTAAGGACCCAGGATGTATCCATACGCCCGTGGGAATTTCTGTCCCCGCTGCCCGCCGGGCGGGGACCGGACCAGGGTGCCTGCTGATATCACCCAGGGGGGTCATCAGACCCCCCCATGTCGGCGATCGGCGCAAATCGCAAGTGAATTCACACTTGCGATTTGCGCCGATTCGGGTCTATGGTGACCCGATGACCCGGAATAGAAGGGGATCGTGGGTGTCCATGACACCCACAATCCCCTGAAGCGATAGGAGTGAGGTGGCAGGGGTGCCACCCCTCCTATCCCTGCTATTGGTCATCAAGACATGATGACCAATAGCAGATCGGGGGCGGGGGGCTTTACTTTCGGCTTCCCCGTCCTGCCCACCCACAATAGGCGGGGCAGAACGGGGAAACGACACAGGACCGGCGCCGAAGATCCATTCACCCATCGGCGACGGCAGCGGGTGACGATCGACGGAAGAAGAGGACGGCGACGCAGCTACGTGGATCCTACGGAAGCCGGCGAGTTGCTTAGCAACATTTGGAGGGCTACAGTCTGAGACCACTATAGAGTGGTCTCAAAACTGTAGCCCTCCAGATGTTGAAAAACTTCAACTCCCAGCATGCCCAGAGAGCTGGTTAGGCATTATGGGATTTGTAGTTTTGCAACAGCTGGAGAGCTACAGTTTGAGACCACTGCACAATGATCTCTATACTGTCGCTCTCCAGATCTTGCAAAACTACAACTCCCAGCATGCCCACATAGCAGTTTGCTGTCTGAGCATGCTGGGATTTGTAGTTTTGCAACATCTGGAGGTCCACAGTTTGGAGATCACTGTGCAGTGGTCTCTAAACTATAGCTCTCCAGATTTTGCAAAACTACAAATCCCAGCATGCTCAGACAGCAAACTGCTATGTGGGCATGCTGGGAGTTGTAGTAGTGTACCTACATCTGTTGCATAACTACATCTCCCAGCATGCCCTTCGGCGATCAGTACATGCTGGGAGTTGTAGTTTTGTAAAAGCTGCAGGCACACTGGTTGGAAAATACTGAGTTAGGTAACTGAAGGTTTTCCAACCAGTGTGCCTCCAGCTGTTGCAAAAGTACAACTCCCAGCATGCACGGTCTGTCAGTACATGCTGGGAGTTGTAGTTTTGAAACAGCTGGAGGTTTGTCCCCCCATGTGAATGTACAGGGTACATTCACACAGGCAGGTTTACAGTTAGTTTTCTACTTCAAGTTTGGGCTGCGGCAAATTTTTTGCCGCAGCATGAACTCCTAGCGGTAAACTCACTGTAAACGCCCGCCAGTGTGAACGTACCCTAAAAACACTACACTACACTAACACATAATAAAGGGTAAAACACTACATATACACCACCTTACACTGTCCCCCCCAATAAGAATGCAAAACGTATTGTATGGCAGTGTTTCCAAAACGGAGCCTCCAGCTGTTGAAAATCATCAACTCTCAGCAATTCTGGACAGCCACTGACTGTCCAGGCATGCTGGGAGTTTAGCAACAGCTGGAGGCACCCTGTTTGGGAATCACTGGCGTAGAATACCCCTATGTCCACCCCTATGCAATCCCTAATTTAGTCCTCAAATGCGCATGGTGCTCTCTCACTTCGGAGCCCTGTCGTATTTCAAGGAAACAGTTTAGGGTCACATATGGGGTATCGCCGTACTCGGGAGAAATTGCACTACAAATTTGGGGGGCTTTTGTTTACCTTTTACCCCTTATGAAAAGGAAAAGTTGGGGTCTACACCAGCCTGTTATTGTAAAAATGTTTTTATTTTTTAAACTAACATGCTGGTGTTACCCCATACTTTTTATTTTCACAAGCGGTAAAGACCCCCAAAATTTGTAACGCAATTTCTCCTGAGTACGGAAATACCCCAGATGTAGGCGTAAAATGCTCTGCGGAGGCACAACAAGGCTCAGGAGTGAGAGCGCACTGTGTACATTTGAGGCCTAAATTGGTGATTTGCACAGGGGTGGCTGATTTTACAGCGGTTCTGACATAAACACAAAAAAAGAAATACCCACATGTGACCCCATTTTGGAAACTACACCCCTCACTGAATGTAACAAGGGGTATAGTGCGCCTTAACACCCCACAGGTGTTTGACAAAATAGTTGGATGGGATAATGAGAAAAAAAAAAATGTTTTCGCTAAAATGCTGGTGTTACCCTAAATTTTTCATTTTCACAAGGGAAAATAGGAAAAAAGCCCCCCAAAATTTGTAACCCCATTTCTTCTGAGTAAGAACATACCCGATGTGTGCATGTAAAGTACTCTACGGGCAAACTACAATGCTCAGAACAGAGGGAGCGCCATTGGGATTTTGAAGAGAAAATTTGTCCGGAATTGAAGACCACGTTAGTTTACAAAGCCCCCATAGTGCCAGAACAATGCCCCCCCCCCCCACATGTGACCCCATTTTGGAAACTACATCCCTCACGTAATGTAATAAGGGGTACAGTGAGCATTTACACCCCACAGGTGTCTGACAGATTTTTGGAACAGTGATCCGTGAAAATGAAAAATTACATTTTTCATTTGCACAGCCCACTGTTCCAAAGATCTGTCAAACGCCAGTGGGGTGTAAATACTCACTGCACCAGTTATTAAATTCTGTGAGGGGTGTAGTTTCCAAAATGGGGTCACATGTGCGGGGGTCACTGTTCTCGCACCACGGGGGGGGGGCTTTGTAAACGCACATGCCCCTGACTTCCATTCCAAACAAATTCTCTTTCAAAAAGCTCAATGGCGCTCCTCCTTTTCTGAGCATTGTATTGTGCCAGCAGAGCACTTGACGTCCAAACATGGGGTATTTCCATACTCAGAAGAAATGGGGTTACAAATTTTGGTGGTCATTTTCTCCTATTACCCCTTGTAAAAATGTAAAATTTGGAGAAAACACAGCATTTTAGTGAAAAAATTATATTTTTTCATTTACACATCCAACTTTCACAAAAAGTCGTGAAATACCTGTGAGGTGTTAAGGCTCACTGTACTCCTTGTTACATTCCTTGAGGGGTGTAGTTTCCAAAATGGTATGCCATGTGTTTTTTTTTTTTGCTGTTCTGGCACCCTAGGTTCTTCCTAAATGCGACATGCCCCCCAAACACCATTTCAGCAAAATTTGCTTTCCAAAAGCTAAATGTGACTCCTTCTCTTCTGAGCATTGTAGTTAGCTCGCAGAGCATTTTACATCCTAACATGGGGTATTTATATATTCAGAAGAGAGGGGGTTACAAATTTTGGGGGGCATTTCCTCCCATTACCCTTTGTAAAAATGATAAATTTGGGGAAAAAACTGCACTTTAGCGAAAAACAATTTTTTTTTAATTTACACATCCGACTTTAACGAAAAGTCATCAAACACCTGTGGGGTGTTAAGACTCACTGGACCCCTTGTTACATGCCTTGAGGGATGTAGTTTCCAAAATGGTATGCCATGTGGGGGTTTTCTGCTGTTCTGGAACCAAAGGGGCTTCCTAAATGTGACATGCCCCCCAAAAACTATTTCAGCAAAATTCACTCTCCAAAATCCTATTGTCGCTCCTTCTGAGCCCTCTACTGCGCCCGCCGAACACTTGACATCCATATATGAGGTATTTCCTTACTCGAGAGAAATTGGGTTACAAATTTTGGGGGGATTTTTTATCGATTACCCCTTGTAAAAATTCAAAAACTGGGTCTACAAGAACATGTAAGTGTAAAAAATGAAGATTTTGAATTTTCTCCTTCACTTTGCTGCTATTCCTGTGAAACACCTAAAGGATTAACAAACTTCCTGAATGTCATTTTGAATACTTTGAGGGGTGCAGTTTTTATAATGGGGTCATTTATGGGCTATTTTTAATAAGAAAGCCCTTGAAATCCACTTCAAAACTGAAGTGGTCCCTGAAAAATTCCGATTTTGAAAATTTTGTGAAAAATTGGAAAATTGCTGCTATATTTTGAAGCCTCTGGTGTCTTCCAAAAGTAAAAACATGTCAACGTTATGATGGAGACATAAGGTAGACATATTGTATATGTGAATCAATATATAATTTATTTGGAATATCCATTTTCCTTATAAGCAGAGAGCTTCAAAGTTAAAAAAAAAATTTTTTCACCAAGAAATGATGCAAGTATCGACAAAATTTTACCACTAACATAAACAAGAATATGTCACGAAAAAACTATCTCGGAATCAGAATGAAAGGTAAAAGTATCCCAGAGTTATTAATGCTTAAAGTGACAGTGGTCAGATGTTCAAAAAAATGGCCGGGTCCTTAAGGTATATTTAGGCTGGTTCCTTAAGGGGTTAACAGCACTCAGTATTGGCTATGTATTTCATTACTTTTAATTATTTAAGGTAATAGTAATAATTTCAGTAGATTCTAGTAAGTACTGTACATCACAGCATGTGTAGCGGATAGAAATGGAAGAAATATTTACTGTATTTATTTTTTTTTAAAATAATAATAGTTTAATTAACCTCTTAAGGACGCAGGGCGTATGGATACGCCCTGCATTCCGAGTCCTTAAGGACGCAGGGCGTATCCATACGCCCGTGGGAATTCCGGTCCCCACCGCTAGCCGGTTGAGGACCGGAGCCGGATGCCTGCTGAAATCGTTCAGCAGGCATCCCGGCATATCGCCCAGGGGGGTCATTATGCCCCCCCCCCATGTCGGCGATGGCCGCAGATCGCTGGACAATTCAGTCCAGCGATCTGTGGCGATTCCCCGTCAATCGGGTCTCCAGTGACCCGGTGACCCAGAATTACTGGCTGTTCGGGGCCGTCTCTGACGGCCCCGAACAGCCAGAGCCTGCAGGGGTGAGGTGGCACTGGTGCCACCTCATGATCGCCCTGATTCGTCGGCCGGATTACCGGCCGACCAATCAGGGCGCCTGCTGCGAGTGTCACTCCCGCACCTGCTCCGCCCCTCTTCCGAAGGACGTGAGCGGGTATGGGAAGACGACCCCGGGTGCTGGGGACCCCGATCCCCGGCGTCCATGTTGGGATCGGGGCCCCAGGAGCGACGGCGGTGGCGAGGGACAGTCCTGCGACGGAGCAGCAGCAGGAGGTGAGTTACAGCCTCCTGCTGTTGCTTAGCAACAGCTCCCAGCATGCAAAAAGGGCATGCTGGGAGCTGTAGTTATGCAACAGCAGGAGGCAGACCACCACAACTCCCAGCATTCCCTTATGGGCATGCTGGGACTTATGGTTTTGCAACAGCTGGAGGCGCATTTTTTCTATGGAAAAGTGTACCTTCAGCTGTTGTATAACTACAACTCCCAGCTTG
This sequence comes from Hyla sarda, assembly GCF_029499605.1. Lineage (NCBI taxonomy): Eukaryota > Metazoa > Chordata > Amphibia > Anura > Hylidae > Hyla > Hyla sarda. The sequence goes on along the minus strand of NC_079191.1, from coordinate 384,265,246 downwards.
CACAAACAGCTAAAGTACATGCTGGGAGTTGTAGTGGTGCATCTGCTGGTTGCATAACTACAACTCCCAGCATGCCCGTTGGCTGTCGGTGACTGCTGAGAGTTGTAGTTTTGCAACAGCTGAAGGCACACTGGTTGTGAAACTCAGAGTTTTTTTTTACCTAACTCAGTGTTTCACGACCGGTGTGCCTCCAGCTGTTGCAAACTACAACTCCCAGCAGTCACCTTACACCATGCACCTTACATGCTGGGAGTTGGAGTTTTGCAACAGCTGGAGGCACACTGGTTTTGAAACACTGAGTAAGGTCACAAACTCAGTGATACATAACCAGTGTGCCTACAGCTGTTGCAAAACTAAAACTCTCAGCATGTACAGTCTGTCAGCGCATGCTTGGTGTTGTAGTTTTGCAACAGCTGGATGTCCCCCCCCCCCCCCCCCAATGTGAATGTACAGGGTACACTCACATGGGCGGAGGCTTACAGTAAGTATCGGGCTGCAAGTTTGAGCTGCGCCAAATTTTCTGCAACAGCTCAAACTTCCAGCGAGAAACTACTGTGAACCCCCGCCCGTGCGACTGTACCCTAAAAACACTACACTACATTACCACAAAATAAAATAAAAAGTAAAAAACACTACATATACACATTCCCCTACACAGCCCCCCTCCCCTCCCCAATAAAAATGAAAAACGTCTGGTACGCCACTGTTTCCAAAACGGAGCCTCCAGCTGTTGCAAAACAACTACTCCCAGTATTGCCAGACAGCCACTGACTGTCCAGGCATGCTGGGAGTTTTACAACAGCTGGAGGCACCCTGTTTGGGAATCACTGGCGTAGAATTCCCCTATGTCCACCCCTATGCAATCCCTAATTTAGGCCTCAAATGCGCATGGCGCTCTCACTTTGGAGCCCTGTCGTATTTCAAGGCAACAGTTTAGGGTCACGTATGGGGTATCGCCGTACTCGGGAGAAATTGTGTTACAAATTTTGGGGGGTATTTTCTGCTTTTACCCTTTTTAAAAATGTAAATTTTTTTGGAAAAGAAGCATTTTAGGTAAAAAAAAATTTTTTTTTTACATATGCAATAGTCGTGAAACGCCTGTGGGGTATTAAGGTTCACGTAACCCCTTGTTACATTCCCCGAGGACTCTAGTTTCCAAAATGGTATGCCATGTGTTTTTTTTTTTGCTGTTCTGGCACCATAGGGGCTTCCTAAATGCGGCATGCCCCCAGAGCAAAATTTGCTTTCAAAAAGCCAAATGTGACGCCTTCTCTTCTGAGACTTGTAGTGCGCCAGCAGAGCACTTTTCACCACCATATGGGGTGTTTTCTGAATCGGGAGAAATTGGGCTTCAAATTTTGGGGGGTATTTTCTGCTATTACCCTTTTTAAGAATTTTAAACTTTTGGGAAACCTAGCATTTTAGGTAAAATTTTTTTTTTTTTTTTTACATATGCAAAAGTTGTGAATCACCTGTGGGGTATTAAGGTTCACATTACCCCTTGTTACGTTCCCCGAGGGGTCTAGTTTCCAAAATGGTATGCCATGTGGGTTTTTTTGCTGTTCTGGCACCATTGGGGCTTCCTAAAGGTGACATGCCCCCCAAAAACCATTTGACGCTGCTTCCCTTCTGAGCCCTCTACTGCGTCCGCCGAACACTTTACATAGACATATGAGGTATGTGCTTACTCGAGAGAAATTGGGTTTCAAATATAAGTAAAAATGTTCTCTTTTTACCCCTTGCAAAAATTAAAAAATTGGGTCTACAAGAACATGCGAGTATAAAAAATGAAGATTGTGAATTTTCTCCTTCACTTTGCTGCTATTCCTGTGAAACCCCTAAAGGGTTAAAACGCTTACTGAATGTCATTTTGAATACTTTGGGGGGTGCAGTTTTTATAATGGGGTCATTTATGGGGTATTTCTAATATGAAGACCCTTCAAATCCACTTCAAACCTGAACTGGTCCCTGAAAAAAAGCGAGTTTCAAAATTTTGTGAAAAATTGGAAAATTGCTGCGGAACTTTGAAGCCCTCTGGTGTCTTCCAAAAGTAAAAACTCATCAATTTTATGATGCAAACATAAAGTAGACATATTGTATATGTGAATAAAAAAAAAATTATTTGGAATATCCATTTTCCTTTCAAGCAGGGAGCTTCAAAGTTAGAAAAATGCTAAATTTTCAAATTTTTCATCAAATTTGGGGATTTTTCACCAAGAAAGGATGCAAGTTACCACAAAATGTTACCACTATGTTAAAGTAGAATATGTCATGAAAAAACTATCTCGGAATCAGAAAGATAACTAAAAGCATTCCAGAGTTATTAATGTTTAAAGTGACAGTGGTCAGATTTGCAAAAAATGGCCGAGTCCTTAAGGTGAAAAAGGGCTCAGTCCTTAAGGGGTTAAATATTTGTTCAAAATCAGTGAAGCATGAATGATAGCTGTGCCGCTTGCAAATCTTGATCGTTTCACTAAGACAGAGTTTTCCAAACAGCGTGTCTCCAGCTGTTGCAAAACTACAACTCCCAGCATGACCGGACAGCCTTTGGCTGTCCGGGCATGCTGGGAGTTGTAGTTTTGCAACAGCTGGAGACACACTGATTGGAAAACACTGCCCTAAGACATTGCTGGAAGGAGTTGGGAGCACTTTCTAGGAAGATATTTATTATTCTTTGTTTGTTGTTCTTGGAACAAGTAGACAGTAATTATAGATCTTTCCACGGTTCGTGGACATGTAGATCTTTGTCTGTACTAAACGGTACTATTATTATTATTATTATATAATTACAATTGACAAACTGCTTCGGGCCCCGGTATTGTGTAGTGCGAACATCTGATCGGCAATGGATGGCCTATCCTGAGGATAGACTGTCAATCTTATTAAAGATCCAAATACAAAGGGGCGAGATTTATCGAAACCTGTGTAGAGGAAGAGTGGTGCAGTTGCCCATAGCAACCAGATCAGATCACTTCTTTCCTTTTTCACAGGCCTCTTTAAAAATAAAACAAGGAATCTGATTGGTTGCTATGGCAACTGCGCCACTCCTCCCTATACACAGGTTTTGATAAATCTCCCCCAAAGTCCGTGCAGCTCCCACCAAAACTATGGAAAGATTATACCGAGGTACCTTTGTTGCACATTACCCTATGAGGGGAATGTATCATTATGTTTGGTGAGGTTTTTTTGTGCTAGTTTTGTCAGAATGTTTTGGCACAGTCATTTATTGCGGTAAAAGTGTGCGACTTTTCATATTTTAAATATTTCTAAAGCTGTTGACTATATGGTTGAGTTTTGGTTAGGGTTTTTGCAGCGGTAATGTGTTTACTATATGCAACTTTTCAAAAAGTCGCGTTTTGCTGACACAACTGGTCTCCAAACTCACGCCACCTCCAACCGCGCCTAAAAAAAACGCCCGTGCTGACTCCAGAAAGACACATTAGGGAAGTAACATATGCCGTGCAACAAAATGATCATTTTGGTGCAAGACAGACAAAATTTCAACCAGAAAACATACTAAAGAAACCGGCCGACAATAACCTGTTTTAATTAACTCCCAAGGGGGAGATTTATCAAAACCTGCGCAGAGGAAAAGTTGACCAGTTGCCCATAGCAACCAATCAGATTGCTTTTATTTTATTTTTCCGAGGCCTTTATAAAAATGAAAGAAGCAATCTGATTGGTTGCTATGGGCAACTGGTGAACTTTTCCTCTGCACTGGTTTTGATGAATCTCCCCCTATGTGTCTATGGGCATGAATCGAAATTCCATTTAAATCAATAGGCTTTATGTGATAGCCCTGGGGGGGGTGTATGGTAGTTGGGGTGTTGTTTCGGTAGATAAGGGGTTAATGTTAACCCTATAGTTCGTGATGCCAGGCTGAAGGCTAGTATGCTGAGGTGATTCTCCGGCCTATCGCCGCCCTTCCCAGTAACGATAGGTGCATGCATAAATGACTGAAGGTCCACAAGGTACTTGAACTTGAACAAACTTTACTGAAAGGCTTGAGGTACATCCAATGCACAATAACAGTCTCAGGAATACAGTCTCTATATAGTGCAATGACTGACAGTTGTTGGGGACCTTGACTTTAGATATGGTCTCTGAATTTAGGGTAATTTTGCAGATCCGTCCGGATTTAGGGGATAGATAAGGTCCGGTGATCATGCAGAGTGCTTAGGGATTGATACACTCTCAATTTAGAATCGATCAGCCATTGCCACAAGGCTCGGGCCTAACTCACTGCGGGAGATAGCTGTATAGATCCTTCCTCGTCAGGAGCGCAGGAGCAAAGAGAGCGAGCAATGGCCGCCGCTCCCTTATATGGACAGTGGCAGGGCCGTTTTCACTGGTCCAATTAACTGTCACTCACCGTTACAAGGAATGATGGGAGATACACGTCATAGGGGCCTCCAAAGTTCCTGAAGCACAAAACCATAGAGTTTACCTGATCACGTGACCCGCAGGTCCTGCTACGCTATGGACAGGTAATTAACTATTTATTTACATTTATACAATCCTATAGATATAAATCCCAAATGGTTACTGGACAACTACTATCTGGATGAGAGGTGACTAGGGGTGAACTAGACAATAAGGACCCCGACGTCCTAGGGACTCTGGCTAAGGGGACCTATATACAGAGGTAACAAATCAAAATCTGCAATAGCTAAAATATCTTCTTTTATTACAAATATCATATTACAGAATACAGTATATAAATCCCCATAAAAACAGTAATTCACAGTCAATACACAAAGTGCGATATTTGTAGGGACAATCCCCAATTACCCAATTCCCCGTAACTGGGTAATTTACAGTAACATACGGTTCATCAGGGGTAAAAAGATGGTTGTGGTCGCTTTAGAGCAAAAAGTTATATGTGAGCAGCATATAAAACATATAGGCAACAAATAAAGCAAGTACATAGATAAACAATACTAGACTCTGCTTATATAAGAGATAATTAAATGGTCTGTTCGGGTTTTGGAGCTGCAGACCGCAGTGATGTATCCTCAGACCTTCATTATTCTCTCAATACAATCACAGTAGTCAGAGTATGTTTCTTTCTATAGCTGACCTCAAGGATATATAGAGTGTACTCAGAACATATCCTCCAGGGATGCCTCGGCATCAGGAGCAGTGGTCATGTGTTTAAGTGGTGGCTGTAATAAGTTTATGTGACGGTCAGCAGCGGGACTAGGTATAAAGGAGATTGTTATCTGAGTGCGACTGGTTGATACCATATATCGTTTAGCCCCTATTAATGACAGCTCTGCTCTATAGCTCCGTTCTCTAGTTGGATGGCTGTATCTTTATGTGTCTACACGACTGTAGTGGCATCCCTGGAGGATATGTTCTGAGTACACTCTATATATCCTTGAGGTCAGCTATAGAAAGAAACATACTCTGACTACTGTGATTGTATTGAGACAATAATGAAGATCTGAGGATACATCACTGCGGTCTGCAGCTCCAAAACCCAAACAGACCATTTAATTATCTCTTATATAAGCAGAGTCTAGTATTGTTTATCTATGTACTTGATTTATTTGTTGCCTATATGTTTTATATGCTGCTCACATATAACTTTTTGCTCTAAAGCGACCACAACCATCTTTTTACCCCTGATGAACCGTATGTTACTGTAAATTACCCAGTTACGGGGAAACGCGTCGGGTGAGGATGTAATATTGGGGATTGTCCCTACAAATATCGCACTTTGTGTATTGACTGTGAATTACTGTTTTTATGGGGATTTATATACTGTATTCTGTAATATGCTATTTGTAATAAAAGGAAGATATTTTAGCTATTGGAGATTTTGATTTGTTGGGTCGAGCTAGCTATAATCTATATATCAGTGATTTGCTATATACAGAGGTACTGTATAGGATACGGTACCGGGACACCACATTTATATTATGGAGGAATTTCCAGCTGGATTCTTCCTCAAAATACCTAAATTCCGCTAACTTTGCCAATCTAATAAGACTGACAATAAAAACAAACCGAATAAGAAGGTCCTACTAGGTATATCTACTGTAAACCTGTATATGCCCAATACAGTATACAAAATAAAATAAATCATGTATGACCAAAGCCAGTGTTCAATACATGTGGAAGAAATATAAATATTTTTACTAAAAATGTTTCTAATTGCTCTGTATTTAGTTATATGGGTGACAGCTAGAAATATTTTTCATTACTTGTACTTGTATTGTACATGTTTTATTCTGTTTGTTTTTATGGTCAATGGGGGAGATTTATCAAAAGCTGTCCAGAGGAAAAGTTGCCCATAGCAACCAATCAGATCGCTTCTTTCATTTTTAACAAGGCCTCTGAAAAATGAAAGAAGCCATCTGATTTGTTGCTATTGGCAACTGGGCAACTTTTTTTCTGCACAGGTTTTGATAACTCTCCCCCAATTATATTAGCCTAGAAAAGCCTTTTAGGGAAAGTCACATGGGGTGCACCCGCAGCATATTTCACGGACAGCAGCCACAGAGAGACTGCAGAGGGAGCTCCAGGCTGCTGCCGGGTAGCTCTGTGTGTCCGCTCATATAATGGCGGATTCTACATTGGGAAATCCGCCTCTACGAGCTGACAAACATAGCTACCCGGCTGCAGCCTGGAGCTCACTCTGCAGTCTCTCTGTGACTGCAATTTGCATCTGTGGTGTCCCGGTACCGTACGTTGTCCCGTACCTTGTGTGGTAAGTCCCCAAAGTCAGAGTTCCTGCGTACCGGTAGGATCCTCCTGGTGGGATAACCCTTAGTCACCTCTTTCTTCTTAAATTTTATGTGTTTAGTGTATATAATTTGTATATAATTTATATATGTGTATAGTACTTCCAGGACCTTAGGTCACATGACTACTAAGCCTACTGTTAGGTTAAGCTTAAGGACCTTCAGGTCACGTGAGTGGGTCACATGATGTACCACAATGCTTTGTGAAAGGACTGACAGTTGGTGGGAACCAATAAGATATGAGTCTGCCCCTTTCCGTATAAGGGCACTGTTACCCAATCATCACTCTCTTTCCCTTGGGATATGACAGCGAGGAGAGCTCTGTACAGTTTTGCACGAGAACTTAGGCCTGAAGCCTGCTCACTTCAGCCGAATACCAAACTGTGAGTTCAACTAAACTCAATCCTAAATCTACGTGACTACTGAACCTAAACTAAACCCTAAATTCAGTGGAACAGCGTAAAGCAAGCCTCAGAGCTTATTCCCTACAAGGTCCCAACCAACTGTGAGGAACTTAAAGTCCGGTCCTATGTAAAGACTGTTACTACTGTTAACCTGCATAAACATTGCAGTAAAGTTATTTCCAGTTTACTAAACCTCCGGGTGTGGACAATCCTTTATTCCTCCCTATCATTCCTGGGATGGGTGGCGGTAGGAGATATATATATATATATATATATATATATATATATATATATATATATAGAGGAAGAACCCGCACCCTGGCGTCACGACAGTTAAGGGTTAATCCAACACCCTTTCATCACTGCACAGCTACACCCTTCCTACCCTACATCCCCACAAGCTCACCACACATCCGCAGCTTGAAGTACGCTGCGGATGTGCCCCATGGGACCGTGCACTTAAAGGGGTTATCCAATGAACGGAATAAAAAAAAAAACTCAAATCAGCTTAGGACATTGCATCTGTTATTCTACTGTGACCTATTAAATCTCCTGTGCGTGGCTCTAATACACCTTTCTTCCCTCCTACTTGTTCCCTTCCCCACACGCTGTCTTTAAACTACAGGTCCCAGTATCCTTTGCTGCTTCTCTGTGCTCACTTCCTCCTGACCGCCGTTTTTTTCCCCAGTCCCTTGGCCCCAACCCTCAGAGCGTTACTAAGCAACTATTCCCATCCTGCTTTTATCTTCTTTACTATTATAACAATGATTCACAAAATGGGTGCCTCCATCTGCTGCAAAACTACAACTCCCAGCATTCCCCAAAAAGTCCATCTCTAAACCCCCTCACTTCCTCAGAGTTATCAGATCTTTCTTCTGTGCAGTTGCTTCTGGGGGCGTGGCTTACATGGAGTCAGAGACAGCATAAAAGTCACATGACTCTGTCTCCAAGGGTGGGGGCCAGAGGCAGTTAGGGGAAGAAAGCCGAAACAGAGTGGACGCAGGATGGCTCATTTTCCTGCATTTCACACATTTTGTGCTTTATATAGCTCTGCAATGGAACATTACTTTTAACTACTTACTTAGGAAGTCATATGTATCATTACAAGAGGGAATTAAATAAATTAAATAAAGGAACTACACTTTTAAGGATAGGGCCACACTTGCCGTATTTTGCTGTGTATTTGCTGTTGCGTATTTTCCTACCCAAAACATAAAAAATTGGCCTAGGAACATGTCACTGGGTCCCAATATGTCAAACAACACTTCTCGCCCCCGAGGAAGCAATAGCAAAACGATCGTAGGGGTAGGTGGTACGGTACTCCTGACGCCATGAAATTTTCTCTTTGATTCTGTATCTGTGCTTTCAATTCATGTTCCATGTGTTCATATGCCTTTATAGTCTGGCTAATTTATGGTATTATCCATTGGATGCCATGGTAGTTATTCCTATATCTGATATGCACTTTCTTGATATCTTTGCAATAACTGTATGCACCTTAGCAGTACATACCACCTTTTTCTGTGTACCTGTGTACTCCCAGTGCCTTATCTTCCCGTGATTAATAAAGATTTATTCGAATAGCAGCAAAAATTGGCGGCGCTCAACCTGACTCTCCCATCCGCTTCCGGACTAACTGGCTGTGCCACCGGTCCGATAGGCAGAACTAAGAGAAGGAATGTCCAGCGCAGGATGAAGTCAAACAGGAACTTTATTAACGATCACATGGAGCACACAGAAACACCAACGTGTTTCGGGTCATGCCATGATTAAGGGTCCAGTTTGACCCAAAACGCATTGGTATTTCTGTGTGCTCCATGTGATCGTTAATAAAGTTCCTGTTTGACTTCATCCTGCGTTGGACATTCCTTCTCTTAATAAAGATTTATTGGTTCATCTAATTATGACTGGTGCCCTGTAGTTTAGTATTTTCTTGCCCATTGAAGTCAATAGGTAGCAAAATCAGCTGCAGAAAATGCACAACAAAATATGCAGCAAAATACAGTATGTGTGACCCTACCCTAAAGGTCTAGGTTTTAATCTGTTTTCACAAGTTGCGCCAGATTAGTGGTACCACAAATAATTACTGTATGTGTGCTTGTCATGTTTTACTGCAAATGAGCGAAATCACAGTAAAAATGAGCTGGTAACTAATTGCCGCGTACATCAAAACGCATGTGGCAATTAGTAATGGTACCTTTAATCAGCCGCAATGTGTGAACACAGCCTCAAGGTTTGACAATAATTTACCATTGTTGGTTGTTACTTAAGTGCCCAGTCCTTGCAGGTGAGCCAGTGATCTCCTTATTAGTGAACAGTCAAGGCAAGGCTTTCCCCCAAGAATATCAAAATGATCAACAGCGTAAGTCCTATAATGTGTTACGACATGTTCACGCATCAGAATTTTCGTACCGAATTCCACTTAGAATGTCCGCATGGAAATTCTGCTGCAGCAGAGTCCCATTATATTCAAAGGGATTCTGCTGCGCTGTGCACACTGCAGAATTTCCGTCCCGGTTGTTTCTGGCATGAAAATAAAAAATTTTTGCGTCCGCACAAAGAATGAACACGTTTATTCTTTGTGCGGAGTCCGCACAGAATGCCTAGCCGTCTATGAAACCGCGCATTTGTGTGCGGTCCTAACACCTGCACATTGTGCCGGCACCCCGCAGTGTCTGGAATGTCCACACGATCATTCCAGTCACTAGTGTAACACTGCCCATTGGACTCCTGGGAATGGAAAGCATGAATTTAAATCAATAAGTTACACATTACATTTAATCTTTTCCTACAAAGATATATATATATAAATCTGCTCAGCTCTTTCTTCTGTATAACACGATGCCTGTAGACTACATGGCATTTTCATGATGTCAGGTTCACTTTAAAGAAGTAATTAAGCCAATAACACTTATTCACAGGTGCCTGATCATGGGAGTCAGAATGCTGGGGCCTACCTTAAAGGGGTAATCCGCTGCCCTGCTTCCGGAGCTCCGCTCCCCAGCATCCGGAAGTTTATTGTTCCAAACGATGTGTGCAAGCTTCCGTGTTCAGAGCCGCCCCCTGTGACGTCACGCCCGCCCCCTCGGGGCGGGCGTGACGTCACAAGGGGCGTCCCTGAACATGGAAGCCCGCACACAGCATTCGGAACAATAAACTTCCAGACGCTGGGGAGCGGAGCTCCGGAAGCAGGGCAGCGGATTACCCCTTTAATCTCAGTAATGGGGACCCGTGGGAATGGAGCAGTCATTGATTTAAAACATTACAGATAAACTGTTCCTAGAGTATGAGATGACTTGTACTGTACATAAGGGTCAATGTATTCCACTGTCATCAGGACCCCTAAGAATAGAAAGAGCAGGGATTTCAATCAGTAAGTTACAACTAGTTATATTGATTATTCCCCCCCCCCCCCCACCCCACCCCACAAAGATATACAGTCTCACTTAAAGGAGTTATCCACCAAAAGGTGATTTTGGTACGTACCTGGCAGACAGTAATGGACATGCTTAGGAAGGATCTGCGCTTGTCTTTGGGCTAAATGGCTATGTTGTGAGATTACCATAAGGCTGGGGCTTTTTGTGAAATGGGTATTTCCTGTTGGAGTTCATTCTTTCAACTACAAGTCCCATAGTTCCTTGTTTGTAAGTGTGAGGTCACTTTCTTCCCTCCCACACATAGTTACATACATAGTTAGTATGGTTGAAAAAAGACATTTGTCCATCAAGTTCAACCAGCCACCCCACCCATTGAAATACAAATGAGCTGAATTTTGTATGCTGTTAAAAAAAATATTGGGGCGAAAATCCCAGAAGAATTGCGAGACCACCGTCACACACAGGTACAGACACTATATTATGAACTACACTAACTTTACAGCTCCTGTAGCATAGTCAAATAAAAAATTTCCTGGAATACCTCTTTAACTAAGTACACCCCGCACATTTTTGTAAATATTTTATTATGTTTTCATTGTGACAACACTGAAGAAATAACCCTCTGCTACAATGTAAAGTAGTGAGTGCACAGCCTGTATAACAGATTTTAATGTTGTGACCCCTCAAAAAAACTCAACTCACAGCCATTAATGTCTAAACCTCGGCAAGAAAAGTAAGTACACCCCTAAGTGAAAATGTCCAAATTGGACCCAATTAGCCATTGTTCCTCCCTGGTGTCGTTTGACTTGTTAGTGTTACAGGTGTAAATGGGGAACAGATGTCCTAAATTTGGTGTTGTCGCTCTCACACTCTCTAATACTGGTCAATGGAAATGTAATATGGTACCTCATGGCAAAGAACTATCTGAGGATCTGAAAAAAAGAATAGTTATTTTACATAAAGATAGACTAGGATATACTGCAGCGTGGTGGCAAGACCATACAGTGTTTTCACAGAAAAGGATTTGCCATGGTCAACCAAAGAAGTTGAGTGCTCGTGCTCAGCATCATATCCAAAGGTTGTCTTTAGAAAATGGATGTTTGAGATGGATGCTAGAGAAGGAAGAAAAAAAAACCCTAAGTGAGCCAGTTTGTCAAAGAGCATTATTCAATATTCATAAATAATGTAAATGTATTCAATGTTGGAATGTCTATTTATACAATACAGATATTTTTGGACTTGTTTTCTATGTAATTGTTTATTCATCAGTTTTATTATATCTCTTTTAGGACTATAAATTTAGGAGGATTGGTCATTCCCCTAGAAGAGAAATCCAGAGACCCTCAGGTGGCTTGTTACACTGCCTTCTATGATACAGAGGGAGTGACCCACACCAAAAGTGGGGAGAGGCAACCCCTACAAGTCATGATCCAGGTACTCTCACCTTTGTATGATTTCAGCTAGAAAAATATTTGTTTGTTTTTAAGTTATTTTGTTAGTGTGACTTTGGGTTCTCAACTGTTTTTGATCCAGATTCCCTGTTAGACAATTGGTAAGGTGCTACTCATATAAATAAATGTAAGTCTTTGAAATAGGTAGATGCAAACAGGTAGTTGTTTGTGATTCTCCAACTAACCTTTGTGTAGAAAAGCAGCGATACAAGGCTAGGTTCATGTTACACAATGCGCTCCGGCCACTTGCGCTGGGCATGAGCGCATTGCTCCCCTGCTGCCGGCAGGGCTGGGATCCGCATCCCGGGACGCGCCCGCATGCGAATCCCAGACTGTCACTTACCACGGTCCTCTGCCGCCTCCTCCACTGTGTCTCAGCTCCGGCACGCGTGTCCCTGTCTCCTAGGGCCAGTACACCCATAATTATGTGTAACACCTAACACTACTCTATAAGTGACTGCACCTCCCACACTTCCCTGCCAGATCTCCAGTGGCCCTAGCCCGAGTTTAAGCATTCCTATTGTCTGAGATTAAGCATTCCTATTGTCTGAGATTAAGCATTCCTATTGACTACGCACATTTGCTGCCTGCCCTGACCTTCTGCTAAGTCTGACTACGCCTGTGCCTCATCCTTTTGTACCTCGTCTTGACCAATTACCTGTGTGGTCGAGTCGTATCGGGGGTAGCGACCTGGGTGTCGCCTTCCGCAGCAAGCTCGTCCTGCCTTCTGGTGGGCAGGGCACCTTAGACTCCGTTCCCCGATACAGCCCGTGTCATCTGCCACACAGGTTCAAGGATCCACATCCAGCAGCGCTACTACCATTTCCGTGAGTGTTTCAGGTCACACTGTGGAATTTCTGGAAACAGACATTGTGAGTGCACTCGCGTGGACATTTCTGTCCCCACAGTCGGCAATGTCTTTGGCATGGATTCTACCTAAACAATAAGCAATCATTCTTTTGGCTGCGGAATTTCAGCTGCGAAATATCTGCAACTCAAATTCCAACGTGTACACTGTGCAATGGAATCCCATGGCCAGCAATAGGATTCTGCTGCATCAGAACTTCTGACTGAAAATCCTAAGAGGGAATCCAGATGGAAATTTTGTAGTGTGAACCCAGCCTTATGGGCAACTCTTTGGCTGCAAGGCGGGAATTTGTGATGCCTTGTTCTCAGTAAATGTGGCCAAACACTTTGGATAGAATGAGGATGATAGTTGAAGAACTGTTGAATGAAAGTCTATGGAATGATTATTACGCATACACATATTAAAGGGGTATAATATTTATAGGTAATTGTGCTCTGACTGCTGTCAAATAAAAGAAAAACATACATATATTGCTGGCCCCACTGCCACCTCTGTTCTAAACCAGCCCGATCCTGCTTTCTGGGGTTGGCACATAGAACTGTCCATCAGGACCCAGTGAGAATGTTATTTGACAACAGCCTGAGCACAATTACCTGTAATTGTTATTATTATTGTTATTATTGGTATTATTATTATTTGTTATTATTATTATTAATAATAATAATAATAATCATATTATTTATATAGCAACAACCGATTCCACAGCAATACATTTTCCCCTGGAATACCCATTTAACGTACCTATACACATAGGTTTGGTCATCATCTATCACTCCCTATTCATTCATTGGCTTTGCTGAGCATTCCTGTGTTCTAAGTAGAGAGAGGAAGGGTAAGCCGCTGCCAGACAGGGGTCAGGTTTTCTCTCTGAGAACAAAAGAATGAGGCACTAGAAATCCATCATTATCTGTCAAGGGAGAGTTGGAAGGCCACCATACACATTAGACAGTCCGCTAGACCTGCTGAAATCAGCTGATTTTTATTACTCTTCGCTACCCCACACCCTTTCCTAGAATCAGTGGGAGGGTGCTGCACGGCAGAATTCATGCAGAATATCTGTAAATGGGCCTTACACACCCCAGGACTGGTATGCAACTGCAGCTTCTAAACCCCATCTATTAGTTGGCTTAGTTTTACACCAAAAATGTGTGCAAACATTTTGAGTGCTTTTTGGCACATTTAAGCCTTTCCAATGACACCTTACCCACTTTCCTGTGTGCCATGCAACCTTGCACCAGATATTGGCACAGGCAGTTTTATTTTAAGGGGGTACTTCACTACTTTAAAACATATCCCCTATGCGCAGGATAGGAAAATGTCTGATCTCCAGAATGAAGACACGTCTCTCCATGTGCACAGAGCGGCATGTCCGCACGGGGTCCATACACGGTCTATGGCAGTGGTCTTCAACCTGCGTACCTCCAGATGTTGCAAAACTACAACTCTCAGCATGCCCGGACAGCCAACGGCTGTCCGGGCATGCTGGGAGTTGTAGTTTTGCAACATCTGGAGGTCCGCAGGTTGGAGACCACTGGTCTATGGGATCGCCAGAGATACACAAGCGCTGTACTTGGATATCTCCCATAGCCCCATGCACACCCACCCCCTAAGCCCTTTTCCTCCACAATCAGTTTTAAAGTAGCGGAGTACCATTTAACTCCCTATATGGGGGAGATTTATCAATACCTGACCAGTTGCCCATAGCAACCAATCAAATTGCTTCTTTCAGTTTTCAGAGGCCTGTTCAAAAATGAAAGTAGTAATCTGGTTGCTATAGCAACTGCACCACTTTTCTTCTGTACAGGTTTTGATAGATGTTCATCATATGTGTAGACTTAGCTGCACCATATCCTCAGAAGATAAGGTCAGTGCCAATTGTTGCGATGTCCAGTGATATGATTCCAGTCTATGCTTTCTTGCAATCCTATTATTATTGGAGTAAGGGATATATATATATATATATATATATATATATATATATATATCAACAGGAGAATACAGCAGCACACTGCTAGCACAAAGATATAGACGAAACATGAGTATATAGATAGAACATGAAAAGCTATACAGCTGTAATGCAATAAATGAAGATATGAAACTATGAAAATATGAGGTACTTAGCTTGCAAATTTGGCGCCAAATAGCGTGGACCGTCCCACCACGGTAAGGTGACCTCATTCTGGGACGGACCCTACACTGTGAATATGCCTCTGTGTGAACAGTACAACAGGCATTGCAAGGTCTGAAACATCCAAGGCACCTTATATACACCTAATAGAGGTGGGTGGGGTGCAGGAGCCAACATGGAGGTAGCCACTCCCCCGTATGTGTAATACAACCAAAGGATAAATTGGCCAGCACTATTGATCCAAACTATTGTAAAATTGTTTTTACAATAGTTTGGATCAATAGTGCTGGCCAATTTATCCTTTGGTTTTATATATATATATATATATATATATATATATATATATATATATTTGTTTTTTTTTTTTAAATAGAGCGTTAGGCAAGAGCCTAAGGAACCTATCCTTATTCATCAATAAAACAGTGGTGAACATGGTTGGGAGATGACTTTTTGATCATCTCCTTGGCACTCACCAAGTGGGTGGAGTGGCTTCGTGCAAATGGGCGTATCCACCCTGTACAGGTTTACGCTTGCTAAATGTATCCAGATTTGGAAGTATTCCAACAAACAGAGGCATGGTCATGCTTACAATACAAGCACATGAATGAGGCTGTGTTCAGACCTAAAATGCTTTGTTAAGATCTTTCTATCACCGATGGAACGCAGAGCTGTTTACAATGTAATAACAGAAGGCACCTTCCTTGTGACCTGAACAACGGCTGTGTTTGTGCCCTGTCATTTGTCACCTCTTCAAAGTAAAAACATATCTATTGTTTAATTTGTTGGTAAAACAGCCTGGAAATTGACTTTATATGTCATTAGCCTTACTTCCCAAAACACATCTGCCGTCCCTGGTATATTATAGAGAGGCTGGAAGTAGCATGGATGCGGATTACAACATACAGTAGAACCCTAGATACCAAGGAGATAGCAGAAAATATGTGTGTGTGTGGGGGGGGGGGGGTGTATATGTCCTTTTTCAAGGGAAGGAGAATGAGGATGTGGTAACTGTATTCTGCCAATGTGTATGCAAAGAAAGTACAGGGAACTTGAAATTCCTAGTATTCTGAGGAATTACTGTAGTCATGGGTCAGATCTATAATATGGCCACTCCAGTTTATAACAGCATCCTCTTATAAGGCAAAAAATGAAGTTGAGTAAGATCGATATTCATAAATAAAATGAAAATAATACAAACGCGTTTCGGGATAATGATACAAACACGTTTTGGGATTCCCCTTTATCAGATCATTAAGATAAAACACCAAGGAAAACTGAGTCATTTAGATAGAATTAAAACATGATCACTTTTATTAGTTACATTAAAAACATAAGAACAAGGGAAAGGCAGACCAACTGGGGGAGACTAGACAAAAAGGGGCGACACTACCTGCTCATGTGCATAGGAAATTCAATTCAATAAAGGTGCATGGTGCATTTAATAAAGTGCATACATCTGAGGGTCAAGGAAGGACCTCTATAAAGTGCACATAACTTAGAAATACAAACATGCATACCACTCATAGAGAGCACAATGGATAATGCCAGCAGCAGAGCAGGAGCGACACCACCCCAAATCATTAAGCCTGTTATTGAAACCTGAGGACAGTGTTTCCCAACCAGTGTACCTCCAGCATGCCCAGACAGCCAAAGGCTTTCCAGGTGTGTATGAGGCCCATTTACACTATGGATATTAGGGGTGTGAATCGCCAAGAATTTGGCGATTCGATTCGAAACGCGATACCAGTGTGGCGATTCGATATATCCCGATATATCGCGATACCGTCTAGGTGACGATACATCGCGATATATCCCGATTCTGTTTAAAAAACAATGTCTTTTACGCTTTTATTAAAACTTTATTATTTTTTTTTTTTTTTGTACACTTTATTAGTCTTTTAGGAATCATTAGATTCCTCAGACAGATGAATAGAGTTCTATTGAACTCCATTTATCTGCGATCCATTGATAGAGCCTGTTCCAGCCAGGCTCTATCAATGACAGAGCCATGGAGAGCATACACATCTCCCTTTAGACGCCACTGTCAGCTTTGACAGCGGCGATCTAAAGGGTTAATAGCCAGCCGCGGCGATCGCCGCATGCTGGCTATTAGCGGCGGCCCCCGGCTACTGAGAACAGCCGGGGGCTGCAGAGTATGGAGCGGGCAGGAGTCGGGAGCCCGCTCCATACACACTGCAGAGCACCGCATGCTGGATATTAGCGGTGGTGATGCATCAGCGGCCCCCGGATACTGAAAGCAGCCGGGGGCCGCAGAGTATGGAGCGGGCATGAGTCGGAGCCCGCTCCATACATCCAGAGCGCCGCCGCCGTGTCAGATCCGGCTGACAAAATGTGGAACTTGTATCTCCTGATGCCCGGGACATGCTTTCTGTGCATCAGGAAATACAAATTCCACATCACTAAAGCGATTTTTCACTTGCCGATACTGAATCGATTCAAAATATTTTTGAATCGATTCAGTATCGGCAAGTGAAAAATCGCGATAATCGCGGGAATCGATTTTTTCTTACATCCCTAATGGATATTCAGCACAGATTCCACCATGCAGAACACTTCCATTGATACCAATAAGAATCCGGCTGCTCATGCTCAATCTTCCTGCAGCACTTGCTGGAGAAATCCCATATGTCAATGGGACGTCGTTTATATCGTCAGCATTCCGGTTCATTTCTGCTCCATGCAGAAAATCGCTGATCTGCAATTGAATGTAAGCGAGGAAGTGTGAATATATATCCTAAGGCAGTGTTTCCCAACCAGTGTACCTCCAGCATGCTCAGTCAGCCAAAGGCTTTCCAGGTATGTATGAGGCCCATTTACACTATGGATATTCAGCACAGATTCCATGTGTGAACTGAGCGTCCAGATTCTTATTGGTATCAATGGGAGTGTTCTGCATGGCAGAATCTGTGTAAATGGGCCTTATACATACCAGGGCTTGTATGTGACTGCAGCTTCTGAACCACTAAAGCTGGGAATTTGTAGTACAGCAGTCCCTCAGGTTACAATATTTTCACTATACTCCACATACAATGCTACGGACAGTCCAGATCTGCGAAACATGTCAATGGCTTGAAGAACTGACCAATCAGAATGGGCATTTCACTTGTAAAACACCTGTATTACTGAAGTGCATGCACAGACTCGTGTCTGGTAGCGCCCCCTACAGTACAGGGAGGTATTACATGTTCTGTGCTACCCTTTACCTGTGCCAGGGTTAGCTGCTCCTTTGGTAAAGGCGGCTTTATGTTACTTTTTAAGGACATTGTGTGTACTGTACAGAACCCTGTAGAAGCTCCTGTCCTCTACATAGACACTGATTACAGCTCCCAGCAGATCCTTATTACTTTTATATGTAAGGATTTGCTTTATCTGTATTAGTTATCTACTTAGTCTTCTTCAACCCGTTGAGGACGGGGCTTGAAGTGTGCTAACGAGCTGAGCATGCTTTGTACCCGGTGGTTCTCAGTTGCTATCAGTAGCCAGGACCCAGGATTAATGCCAGTCATCACCAATTGGACCGATGCCCGGCTTTAACCCTTAAGACACTGCAATCAAAGTTGATTGCGGCATCTGTAATGTTAAAAAAAACAGCGGTGCTGATTGGGACCATCAATGTCCCAATCAGCTGAGAGGATGGCGGGAGGGCCCTTACCTGCCTCCTCGCTGTCTAATGGTGATCCTCTGCTGTCTTCAGCCTCCACAGGCTGGAGCAGCACAACACTGATAACATTGCTCATGCTGAGCCAAAGCTTAGCATTAAACAGTGTATGCAATCAAATGATTTCTTGTACCTCCCAACTTTTGCTGAGAGCAAAGAGGGACAAGCCACGCCCTTGACCACACTCATGGCCATGCCCCTCACCACGCCCTCAGTCACGCCTTAATTACGCCTGCACCTGCAGAATGGGAATACCTCTTAACAGCAATAATGTTGTTAATCTGTCACCTAAGTTTAGGAGGACCTCTTAGACTAGGATTCCACTGAGGTTTTTTTCCCACCAGCAAAAACGCCAGGAAAAACTGCCACGGCTTTTTCCTGTTTTTTGACAGTTTTTCTGGCGTTTTTCCTGGTGTGTGTGAAAAAAATTGTCCCCTGTGGCAGTTTTCTCACTGTCTTCAGGGTACCACTCAGTGGGTCAGTTGCTGAGCCCCCGGTCCACAGGGTGTAAGGAGATGAGGAGTGATATATTGTATACACATTGCAGACTCACTGTAAGTTCTTGCTGGGCAGTAGATATACGACATATATCTACTGCTCAGCATCAGCTGTTCTCTCGGCTCTGTAGGACGATCGCAACAGGTGTCAGGAGTGACACTTGCTGGGATCTGTCCCTTACTGCAGGTACTACTGCTCCCAACATGGAGCACACTCTGCTCCATGCTGGGAGCTGTAGTATCGGTACTAATAGACAGATGGCTAGAGTGTCACTTCTGACACCCGTTTCGATCTGTCTATTAATGCAGGTACTACAGCTCCCAGCATGGAGCAGAGTGTGCTCCATGTTAGGAGTAATAGTATCTGCAGTTAAGGTCAGATCACAGTGAATGTCACTCCTGACACCGCTGCGATCCTCTGGTATAAGCTATAGAATCAGCGTCAGTAGCACTTGTCTGGTCCCCTGCTCGCACTATACTCCGCTGTGATGTGAGGTTATCTTCACATCACAGATTCGTATATGCCGCTGAGAGCTGTGAGTGGCCAACACTTATCTGGCCAATCACAGCTTTCAGCAGGAAATATGAATCTGTGAAGTTAAGAGAACTTCACATTACAGCGGAGTATAGTTCGTGCAGGGAACCAGACAAGTGCGGCGTGCTTCTATAGCTTATACCAGAGGATCACAGCGGGTGTCAGAAGTGACACCTGCTGCGATCTGTCTATTAATACAGGTACCACTACTCCCATCATGGAACAGTCTGTTCCATGCTGGGAGTAGTAGTACTACCTAAAAAATCTATTAAAAAAAAGTTAAAAACACACACATTATATTAAACACATAGATAAAATACATTACTAATAAAAAGTTTTAAAAATTAATTATAAAAAATATATTATTTTTATAATTAAATGGCCCATTTTTAAATTTTTTATATTGCCGGCTAGATTTTTAGTTCTCTGCCCGCCACATAAATTGATCCCTGTTTAAAAATTAATAAAAATGTTGTTCTAGCTAGGAAATCCCTAGCTACTTTTGGATCCTGCATGCAGGCAAAGCTAGTGGGGTATGAGCAGTTGGGAAAAAAACTGAGACTGTTAAAGGAAGACCTGAAGTTTGCCCACTACCAGACAGATCATTCCTCCAAGGCCATGAGGGCAGGGTTTGTCAAGAGCATGTGTGAGCTAAAGGCGGAGGAGCAGAGGCAGTGAAAATGAGAATGCACATTATAGAGGGAGTGGGCATATGTAAGGAAAAGTTAAGAAACGAAGACCGATTTAAGACCATGCGGACCCCTGTGAAGGAGGAAGAGGATAGCCAGGGGGAGGAAGAGTGCCTGAGCGAGACAGAGCAGAAGATGGAAGAAGGTGGTGATGGAGATGGTGGCAATGAAGGGATGTACGTGAATCTCTATGTACACCTAAAACCTCTGTCACCCTGAATAAGGAGTACATAAACCCTGCCCAAGTCTCCCTACAAACAACCTTTGAGGAAAGTGATGGAAGCAGTGACAGCAGTCCGGTCAGTGGAGGTCTCTTGTGGGCCATAGTGATGCAGGAGTTGCCAACCCGTCTGGAGAATTTCAGTTTTGGCCAGGACTTGGGCCCTGAGGAAAAAACTAAGAGAAAGAAGACGAAGAAAAAGTCTGAAGAGCAAGTAACTTTTGTCTTCTCCCCTATCCAGCACTCTGGGCCACCTGAAAAGTTGGTTCAGTGGGATCTTTGCCTCCTGGATCTGGTGTTGGTCAGTTGCAAGGGCGCCTCTTGGAGGCACTTAAGGGAGGAGAAAGGACGCTCCAGGTAGAAGGACAGGAGATGGACCTATCTTTCTGGGTAGAGAGACATGGTCTGGGAGCATTCCAAGAGAGGAATTGGGAGACCATATGGTCCCTGGGAAGGAGGTAGGTCTCAGGAATGAGGCCCGTCTAGTCTGGAAAGATGAAGATGCATGCCCCCAGATGGGTATCAGGGCAAGGGACATCTTCGCCCTGATTCACCCCTTTGGCTCCTCCGAGTTTGACACCAGCTTTGTTAGGCCAGAGGGACAAGATCTCTTTTTGTCTAATTATGAGCTGGCGAAAAACGAGCCCGGATAGCGAGATTTTGCGGTATGTCGCCAGAGTATCGTAAAGAAAGTGACCCTTTTGATCCGTAACAAATCACTTTCTTGCTATGACATTATGACATGGCTGGGCAGGTACGGGGAGGTGACAGACATCCCCCGGAAGAACTTTGATGAGCACAATATATGATCTGGGGCCTGGATGTTTTCTGTCCATCTTAGACCCCTGGATGGGTAAAGGTTACTGGAAGCTGAATTTGTCCCTCTTGGAAGAAGAGGAGATAATTCAGTCCTTTGAGGTTTTCCTTCAGAATCAGGTACCCTTATTGGACCTTTTGTAGTAGTAAGTCAGAGCAGTTGGAGATATTTAAGGAGCGGGTTGCAGGGTTTTTCCGCCGGCTCTCAAGCCTCAGGTCCCTGAACAGGTACCGCTTGTATCAGGGTCTGAGGAGGAAACTCGAGCTTCTTGTCTCGACTGGAGGTAGCCGTGAGGATATCTCCAGAGTGAAATCATTGCTGATGAGGTGTCAATACCATTGGAATGCATCTTTTGGTTTTTGAGTATATATATATATATAGAGAGAGAGAGAGAGAGAGAGAGAGAGAGAGAGAGAGAGAGTGTGTATGTATGTATATATATATATATATATATATATATATATATATGTATATATATATATATATACTAAGTGAGTACCCGGCGCTGCCCTGTTTTACCTACCTTATCCTTGTGTGGGAGGAAAAGCAACAAAGGGAAGCTTTTGTCCTTATATCCCGTCTTTAAATCCTGACCCCATATTCCGACCTCATATCCTGTCCTCATATTTTGTCCTCATATCCCATCCTCATATCTCGTCCTTATATCCCATCCTCATATCCCGTCCTCATATCCCGACCTCATATCCCATCCTCAAATCCCGTAATCATATCCCATCCTCATATCCCATCCCCATATCTAATCCTCATTTCTAATCTTCATATCCTGTTCTCATGTGGAGCTGAGTTGTGATGAAGATATTGTAAGCTGAAAATAAAAGGGGTGTGACTTAAAGGGTGGCCGTGTCTTTGCGAGATAGGGCATGGAATGCTGGGAGGGTGTGGCTTGCCAGCTGGACTGACGCATTCACCAGGAGATTCAGAGTGGCGCTTGTAGAGTAAGGTACCAAAAGTCCTATGTATTTGCATGGGACTTGAAACAAAAACCCTGTCCTTCACATATGGGGGTAGGTTAGGGGTTAATTTAACTATTATATATTTTTATTTGACATATAAGTAACATGTGACCAAGTATTAGTGAAATATCTCCAGCCATGCAGAAGTTATTCTGGAACATACATTTCCCATAGATTTGCATTGGACTTCAAACAAAAACCCTGACCCTTGCAAATGAGGGTAGGTTAGGGTTAAATTAACTATCCTATATTTTTAGTGGACATATGACTGAGTATTATCGAAATATCTCCAGCTGTTTGGAAGTTATGCAGTAACATATACACTGCTCAAAAAAAGTAAAGGGAACACTTAACCCCTTAAGGACTCAGGGTTTTTCAGTTTTTGCACTTTCGTTTTTTTCCTCCTTACCTTTTAAAAATCATAACCCTTTCAATTTTCCACCTAAAAATCCATATTACGGCTTATTTTTTGCGTCACCAATTGTACTTTGCAGTGACATCAGTCATTTTACCCAAAAATTCACGGCGAAACGGAAAAAAAAATCTTTGTGCGACAAAATCGAAGAAAAAACACAATTTTGTAACTTTTGGGGGCTTCCGTTTCTACGCAGTGCATATTTTGATAAAAATGACACTTTATTATTCTGTAGGTCCATACGGTTAAAATGATACCCTACTTATATAGGTTTGATTTTGTCGTACTTCTGGAAAAAATCATAACTACATGCAGGAAAATTTATATGTTTAAAAATGTCATCTTCTGACCCCTATAACTTTTTTATTTTTCCACGTACAGGGCGGTATGAGGACTATTTTTTTTGCGCCGTGATCTGAAGTTTTTATCGGTACAATTTTTGTTTTGATTGGACTTTTTGATCACTTTTTATTCATTTTTTTAATGGTATAAAAGTGACCAAAAATAAGCTTTTTTGGACTTTGGAATTTTTTGCGCGTACGCCATTGACCGAGCGGTTTAATTAATGATATATTTTTGATAGTTTGGACATTTACGCACGCGGCGATACCACATATGTTTATTTTTTTTATTTACACTGTTTTATTTTTTTTATGGGAAAAGAGGGGGTGATTCAAACTTTTATTAGGGAAGGGGTTAAATGACCTTAATTAACACTTTTTTTTTTTGCAGTGTTATAGGTCCCATAGGGACCTATAACATTGCACACACTGATCTCCTATGCTGATCACTGGTGTGTATTAACACTCCTGTGATCAGAGTTATCGGCGCTTGACTGCTCCTGCCTGGATCTCAGGCACGGAGCAGTCATTCGTCGATCGGACACCGAGGAGGCAGGTAAGCGCCCTCCTGGTGTCCTGTAAGCTGTTCGGGATGCCGCGATTTCACCGTGGCGGTCCCGAACAGCCCGACTGACTAGCTGGGATAGTTTCACTTTCGCTTTAGAAGTGGCGGTCAGCTTTGACCGCCGCTTCTAAAGGGTTAATATCGCACATTGCCACGATTGGCGATGTGTGGTATTAGCCGCGGGTCCCGGCCGTTGATGAGTGTCGGGACCGACGCGATGTGATGCAAGTGGAACAGACAACAGGTGGGAATTGAAGGCAATTAGCAGGGCACCCTCAATAAAGGAGTGGTTCTGCAGGTGGTGACCACAGACCACTTCCCAGTTCCTATACTTCCTGGCTGATGTTTTGGTCACTTTTGAATTCTGGCGGTGCTTTCACTTTAGTGGTAGCATGAGACGGAGTCTACAACCCACACAAGTGGCTGACGTAGTGCAGCTCATCCAGGATTTCACATCAATGCGAGCTGTGGCAAGAAGGTTTGCTGTGTCTGTCAGCGTAGTGTCCAGAGCATGGAGGCACTACCAGGAGACAGGCCAGTACATCAGGAGACGTGGAGGAGGCCGTAGGAGAGCAACAACTCAGCAGCAGGACCGCTACCTCTGCCTTTGTGCAAGGAGGAGCAGGAGGAGCACTGCCAGAGCCCTGCAAAATGACCTCCAGCAGGCCACAAATGTGGATGTGTCCACTCAAATGGTCAGAAACAGACTCACTCCATGAGGGTGGTATGAGGGCCCAACGTCCACAGGTGGGGGTTGTGCTTACAGACCAACACCATGCAGGATGTTTGGCATTTGCCAGAGAACACCAAGATTGGCAAATTCGCCACTGGCACCCTGTGCTCTTCACAGATGAAAGCAGGTTCACACTGAGCACATGTAACAGAAGTGATAGAGTCTGGAGATGCCGTGAAGAACATTCTGCTGCCTGCAACAGCCTCCAGCATGACCGGTTTGGCGTAGGGTCAGTAATGGTGAGGAGTGGCATTTCTTTGAGAGGCCGCACAGCCCTCCATGTGCTTACCAGAGGTAGCCTGACTGCCATTAGGTACCGAGATGAGATCGTGAGACCCCTTGTGAGACCATATGCTGGTGCAGTTTGCCTTGGGTTCCTCCTAATGAAAGACAATGCTAGACCTCATGTGGCTGGAGTGTGGCAGCAGTTCCTGCAAGAGGAAGGCATTGATGCTATGGACTGGTCTGCCCGTTCCCCAGACCTGAATCAGATTGAGCACATCTGGGACATCATGTCTCGCTCCATCCACCAACGCCACATTGCACCACAGACTGTCCAGGAGTTGGCGGATACTTTAGTCCAGGTCTGGGAGGACATCCCTCAGGAGACCATCCGCCACCTCATCAGGAGCATGCATAGGCGTTGTAAGGAGGTCATACGGGCAAGTGGAGGCCACACACACTACTGAGCCTCATTTTGATTTGTTTTTAGGACATTACATAAAGTTGGATCAGCCTGTAGTGTGGTTTTCCACTTTGATTTTGAGTGTGACTCCATATCCAGACCTCCATGGGTTGATAAATTAGATTTTCATTGATAATTTTTGTGTGATTTTGTTGTCAGCACATTCAACTATGTAAAGACGAAAGTATTTCATACGATTAGTTCATTCATTCAGATCTAGGATGTGTTATCTTAGTGTTCCCTTTATTTTTTTGAGCAGTGTATTTCCCATAGACTTGTAAAAACCCTGACTCTCGCAAATAGGGGTGGGTAAGGGTTAAATTACCTATCCTATGTTTGTCAAGTTTCATGTTAATTTCTTTAGCCGTTTGGAAGTGATGCTGGAACATACATTCATACACACACACATTGGGGGAGATTTATCAAAACTTGTCCAACTATATATATAACTGTATGTAATCTCTTATATGGTCTGTAGTGGTAATGATGGGGGTTGTTGTCAGTCACCTGATATAACTGTATGTAATCTCTTATATGGTCTGTAGTGGTAATGATGGGGGTTGTTGTCAGTCACCTGATATAACTGTATGTAATCTCTTATATGGTCTGTAGTGGTAATGATGGGGGTTGTTGTCAGTCACCTGATTTAACTGTATGTAATCTCTTATATGGTCTGTAGTGGTAATGATGGGGGTTGTTGTCAGTCACCAGATATAACTGTATGTAATCTCTTATATGGTCTGTAGTGGTGATGATGGTGGTTGTTGTCAGTCACCTGATATAACTGTATGTAACTCTTTTTATTATGAATAAATAAAACTTAACAAAACAGAAAACAAGCTTAACTAGCAATGACAGAAAATAATATAAAACCAAACTTTTTCCATTTTTTAAAAAAAAAAGACAACAAAACCTGCTTAACCGGCCAGCCCAGCTTGACTTAACTAACAATATACCTATACCTACATAAAATTATCAAAAGTAACATAACACACACATTCTTTACCAAAACATAAACACGAAAATATCTTTACTAAGCTTTAAAGGGGTACTCCACTGGAAAACATTTTATGTATTTTTTAACCAACTGGTGCCAGGAAGTTATACAAATTTGTAAATTACTTGTATGAAAACAATCTTAATCCTTCCAGTACTTATCATCTGCTTTATGATCCACAGCAAGTTGTTTTCTTTTTTTAATTTCCTTTCTGTCTGACCACAGTGCTCTCTGCAGACACCTTTATCCATGTCAGGAACTGTCCAGAGCAGGATAGGTTTTCTATGGAGATTTGCTCCTACTCTGGACAGTTCCTAAAATGGACAGAGGTGTCAGCAGAGAGCACTGTGGTCAGACAGAAAGGAAATTCAAAAAGAAAACAACTTGCTGTGGATCATACAGCAGCTGATAAGTACTGAAAGGATTAAAAAAAATTTATAGAAGTAATTTACAAATTTGTATAACTTCCTGGCACCAGTTGGTTAAAAAAAAAATGTTTTCCACCTGGTCCCTGGTCCCGGTGTTTAAAACGGGGTCACACCGTGACCCAGCATCACACCGGGTCGGTCCCAGCTGCTAACGATAGCCGGGACCCTGGGCTAATAGCGTGCTGCACCTATCGTTGTGCCGCACGCTATTAACCCTTTAGACGCGGCAATCAAAGTTGATCGCCACGTCTAATAATGAAAGTAAACGCTTCCCAGCAGCTCAGTCAGGCTGATCGGGACATCGCGATAAAATCGCGATGTCCCGATCAGCTAGGACGCGAGCGGAGACCCTCTTACCTTGCTCCTTCGCGTCCAATCGGGATTTGATTGCTCCAAGCCTGAGCTACAGGCTTGAGCAATCGAGCCCCTATCTCGCTGATCCATGCACAGCTATGGCTTTGCAGGGATCAGGGTAAAAGATCAGTGTGTGCAGTGTTCTAGCCCCTATGGGAGCTATAGCACTGCAAAAAAAAAGTGAAAAAAAAAAAGTTAACAAAGGTCATTTAACCCCTTCCCTAATAAAAGTTTGAATCACCCCCATTTTCCCATGAAAATAAACAAACTGTGTAAATAAAAATAAACATATGCGGTATCGCCGCGTGTGGAAATGTCCAAAAATATAATTAATTATAATTAAACCGGTCAATGGCGTACTTGCAAAAAAAATTCCAAAGTCCAACATAGCGTATTTTTGGTCACTTTTTCTATCATGAAAAAATTTATAAAAACCGATCAAAAAGTCCGATCAATACAAAAATGGTACCGATAAAAACTTCAGAACACGGCGCAAAAAATGAGCCCTCATACTGTCCCGTTCGTGGAAAAATAAAAAAGTTATAGGGGATAGAAGATGAGAATCTTTAACGTATACATTTTCCTGCATGTAGTTATGATTTTTTTTCTGAAGTACGACAATATCCAAACTATATAAGTAGGGAATCATTTTAACTATATGGACCTACAGAATAAAGATAAGGTGTTATTTTTACCGAAAAATGCACTACGTAGAAACGGAGGCCCCCAAAATTTACAAAATGAAATTTTTAACAGGTGACTGAAAACAACCCCCATCATTACCACTACAGGCCATATAAGAGTTTACATACAGTTATATCAGGTGACTGACAACAACCCCCATCATCACCACTACAGACCATATAAGAGATTACATACAGTTATATCAGGTGACTGACAACAACCCCCATCATCACCACTACAGACCATATAAGAGATTACATACAGTTATATCAGGTGACTAACAACAACCCCCATCATTACACTACAGACCATATAAGAGATTACATACAGTTATATCAGGTGACTGACAACAACCCCCATCATTACCACTACAGACCATATAAAAGATTACATACAGTTATATCAGGTGACTAACAACAACCCCCATCATTACCACTACAGATCATATAAGAGATTACATACAGTTATATCAGGTGACTGACAACAACCCCCATCATTACCACTACAGACCATATAAAAGATTACATACAGTTATATCAGGTGACAACAACCCCCATCATTACCACTACATACCATATAAGAGATTACATACAGTTATATCAGGTGACAACAACCCCCATCATTACCACTGCAGACCATATAAGAGATTACATACAGTTATATCAGGTGACAACAACCCCCATCATTACCACTGCAGACCATATAAGAGATTACATACAGTTATATCAGGTGACAACAACCCCCATCATTACCACTGCAGACCATATAAGAGATTACATACAGTTATATCAGGTGACTGACAACAACCCCCATCATTACCAATACAGACCATATAAGAGATTACATACAGTTATATCAGGTGACTGACAACAACCCCCATCATTACCACTACAGACCATATAAGAGGTTACATACAGTTATATCAGGTGACTGACAACAACCCCCATCATTACCACTACAGACCATATAAGAGATTACATACAGTTATATCAGGTGACTGACAACAACCCCCATCATCACCACTACAGACCATATAAGAGATTACATACAGTTATATCAGGTGACTGACAACAACCCCCATCATTACCACTACAGACCATATAAAAGATTACATACAGTTATATCAGGTGACAACAACCCCCATCATTACCACTGCAGACCATATAAGAGATTACATACAGTTATATCAGGTGACTGACAACAACCCCCATCATTACCACTACATACCATATAAGAGATTACATACAGTTATATCAGGTGACAACAACCCCCATCATTACCACTTCAGACCATATAAGAGATTACATACAGTTATATCAGGTGACAACAACCCCCATCATTACCACTGCAGACCATATAAGAGATTACATACAGTTATATCAGGTGACTGACAACAACCCCCATCATTACCAATACAGACCATATAAGAGATTACATACAGTTATATCAGGTGACTGACAACAACCCCCATCATTACCACTACAGACCATATAAGAGATTACATACAGTTATATCAGGTGACTGACAACAACCCCCATCATTACCACTACATACCATATAAGAGATTACATACAGTTATATCAGGTGACAACAACCCCCATCATTACCACTGCAGACCATATAAGAGATTACATACAGTTATATCAGGTGACAACAACCCCCATCATTACCACTACAGACCATATAAGAGATTACATACAGTTATATCAGGTGACAACAACCCCCATCATTACCACTACGGACCATATAAGAGATTACATACAGTTATATCAGATGAAGTCTTCTCTGATCTCGTTCACTTTCCTTTTTCTTCTCCAGCTCAGACCACCATGATGATTTCTTCCAGCTATGACTCATCTCTGGAGAATATGGCGGGAAAAACATTTTAGGCTCTGCACTTTTCCAATAACTATAATGCCCCAAACTGTTATAATGCCCCCATTTGTAGAGTGGGTAGCAACACATGTCCCCCACGTTAGGTTGGCAGCAGATGTCCCCCACATTAGGTTGGCAGCAGATGTCCTCCACAGTAGGTTGGCAGCAGATTTCCCCCACATTAGGTTGGCAACAGATGTCCCCCCCTTTACATAGGCAGTATATGTTCCCCATATTAGGTTGTAGCAGATGTCATCTTCATAGTGGGTGGCAGATTCCCCCCCCCCCCCCTGATTGTAGGCAGCAGATTCCCCATAGTAAGTGGCAGAACCCCCATAACAGGTGCAATTTCCACCATAATAGGCGGCGGTTTCCCCCATAGTAGGTGACAGTGTCCCCCTACAGAAGGCGGCAGTGTCCCCCCACATTAGGCAGCAGCAGAGTCCCCCACATTAGGCAGCAGCAGAATCCCCCACATTAGACAGCAGCAGAGTCCCCCACATTAGGCAGCAGCAGAGTCCCCCCTTTTAGGCAGCAGCAGAATCCCCCCTTTTAGGCAGCAGCAGAGTCCCCCCTTTTAGGCAGCAGCAGAGTCCTCCACATTAGGCAGCAGCAGAGTCCCCCATGGCAGCAGAGTCCCCCATGGTAGGCAGTGGCAGTAGGTAGTGGCAGTCCGTCCGCCCCCCCCCCCCCCCCCCGATACTTACCTCCTGCAGCTCCTTTGTTTTCTTCCCAGCAGGTCCCTCAGCACATCCTCTTCTTTCTTCTTCCTCTGCACTCTGGTGTCTGATGACGTCACTCGTGCGCCAGAGCTGCCGGAGCGCAGAGGAAGCCTCTTGTGTCCGCTGGCTAAATGTAGTGATTGACAAAAGGAGGAGCCAATGGCTCTTCACGCTGTCAAACTTCCCACCGAGCGCCATATTTAACTGAAGATGCCTCATTAGGAGGCATTTACAGTTAAATGTGGAACCTTTGACAGGAGTCCCTGCTTCTGTATATGCTTTGTGTGGGTAATTGCAGGGACAATCCAGACACTTCTGATTTTGAAACAAATTAGCTAAATCAGACTTGAAACAAATCTCCACGTACAACATCCTATCTGTCTGAAACACGAACTGAGCACGATTACTGGTTCAAGTTTGGAGACCCTTCCGTCAGACATTTATGCTATAACCAATAAATATGCCATGAATGTCTCTGGGTGAAAACCTCTCTGAATCAGATATATAGATATTTTACCACAATTGATTTATCGCCATGTTTGGCTGAATATTGCTATTTTGTTACCATAATTTTACCGATTATGGCTCCAAAATGTTTTTATAGGTCAGATTGTCAGAATTTGTATGTGTTGGTTGGAATACGCAAGGTTGTATTAAAAAAAAAAAAAAACGTGGATGGTTAGCTCCGTCCTCGTAAAAATCCTCAAACTGGTTAGTTAAGAGGTAGTTTATTGATGCAACATAAGTTTCGAACCCGACGGGGGTTCTTCTTCAGGCAGTTAATACAGGTCATTGTTAAAACAGCACTATTTAAAACACAAGTTTAATTTCCTTCCGGTTCAAACATTACACAACTCCAAATTTTATGTTACTAAAACACAGGGAAAAGTGCGGAAACCATCGGGAAAATAAGCGAGACGGAATAAAAGATTTAGCTTATAATTATGACATATGCAGTGAAGTACAAAAGGATGATTTTAAAACTCAAAAAATTCCACATTTATTTAGTGTATTTTGCGCATGCGTGTTTATAGTGGATTAAAAGTTTCAAAACATTTCTTGATCATGCGTAGTGGATGGTATAGGTCCTGTTAGGATTATACGCATGTGTACACTTGATTGATGGAGTCTCACTCCTCTGGAAGTCCTGTTGTTGCTGGAGTCTTGCAGTTGGATCATATGGATGATATTTTTACTATGGCATCAATCAAGTGTACGCATGCGTATAATCCTAACAGGACCTATACCATCCACTACGCATGATCAAGAAATGTTTTGAAACTTTTAATCCACTAGAAACGCGCATGCGCAAAATACACTCTGACTAAATAAATGTGACATTTTATATGAGTTTTAAAACCATCCTTTTGTACTTTACTGTATACGCATGTCATAATAATAAGCTAAATCTTTTATTCCGTCTCCCTTATTTTCCCGATGGTTCCCGCACTTTCCCCCACCCCCCCCCTTTTTTTGTGTGTTTTATTAACATAAAATTTGGAGTTTAAGATTTTCTGTCTGACCACAGTGCTCTCTGCTGACACCTCTGTCCATTTAAGGAACTGTCCAGAGCAGGATAGGTTTGCTATGGGGATTTGCTCCTACCCTGGACAGTTCCTAAAATGGACAGATGTGTCAGCAGAGAGCACTGTGGTCAGAAGAGAAAATCCAAAAAGAAAAGAACTTCCTGTGGAGCAAATAGCAGCTGATAAGTACTGGAAGGATTAAGATTTTAAAATAGAAGTAATTTACAAATTTGTTTAACTTTCTGGAACCAGTTGTTTAAAAAAAAAATGTTTTCCAGCGGATTACCCCTTTAAGGGTGATTTCAAGTTGTTTTTATTTAATGTGGTTTACCTGGGGGAAAACATAAAATAAATATGATGTGCAATCTATAGAAGAAATAGAGTTGGGCACTGCACACTCTAATTCGTACTGACTTGTGTCTGCTTAGGGTTATACATGCACAGTTGTAGCTGCTAATAGTTGTATGGAACACTGCTTAATAAGAAGTCACTGTGGTGCTATACCTATAATGCATATAATGCACATAACGCTTGTGTCAAGAACTGATGATACAAGAAGCAGGTAGCACTCACCAGGATTTCGAGCAGTGTATACTTTATTCCAAGACTTCTTTCAGTGATGTTTAAAAGAACACGGCCATGGAGAGCAGGAGGCTCGCCTCCTGCTCTCCCTGGCAGTGTTCTTTTAAACATCACTGAAAAACGTCTTGGAATAAAGTATACACTGCTCGAAATCCTGGTGAGTGCTAACTGCTTCTTGTATCTTCATAAAAAAAACATATACAGTGGGGCAAAAAATTATTTAGTCAGCCACCAATTGTGCTAGTTCTCCCACTTAAAAAGATGAGAGAGGCCTGTTATTTTCATCATAGGTATACCTAAACTATGAGAGACATAATGAGAAAAAAAAAACATAAAATCAGTCTGATTTTTAAAGAATTTATTTGCAAATTATGGTGGAAAATAAGTCAATAACAAAAGTTCATCTCAATACTTTGTTATATACCCTTTGTTGGCAATACAGAGGTCAAACGTTTTCTGTAAGTCTTCACAAAGTTTTCACACACTGTTGCTGGTATTTTGGCTCATTCCTCCATGCAGATCTCCTCTAGAACAGTGATGTTTTGGGTCTGTCGCTGGGCAACACATACTTTCAACTCATTCCAAGTGTTTTCTATGGGGTTGAGATCTGGAGACTGGCTAGGCCACTCCAGGACCTTGAAATGCTTCTCACGAAGCCACTCCTTCATTGCCCTGGCGGTGTGTTTGGGATCATTGTCATGCTGAAAGACCCAGCCATGTTTCATCTTAAATGCCCTTGGTGATGGAAGGAGGTTTTCACTCAAAATCTCATGATACATAGCCCCATTCATTCCTTCCTTTACACAGATCAGTTGTCCTGGTCACTTAGCAGAAAAACAGCCCCAAAGCATAATGCTTCATAGTAGGTATGGTGTTCTTTGGATGCAACTCAGCATTCTTTCTCTTCCAAACACGACGAGTTGAGTTTTTACCAAAAAGTTCTACTTTGGTTTCATCTGACCATATGACATTCTCCCAATCCTCTTCTGGATCATCCAAATGCTCTCTCGCAAACTTCAGATGGGCCCAGACATGTACTGGCTTAAGCAGGGGGACATGTCAGGCACTGCATGATTTGAGTCCCTGGTGGCGTAGTGTGTTACTGATGTAGCCTTTGTTACTTTAGTCCCAGCTCTCTGGAAGGTCATTCACTAGTTCCCCCGTGTGGTTCTGGGATTTATGCTCACCATTCTAGTAATCATTTTGACACCATGGGGTGAGATCTTGCGTGGAGCCCCAGATCGAGGGAGATTATCAGTGGTCGTGTATGTCTTCCATTTTCTAATAATTGCTCCCACAGTTGATTTCTTCATACCAGTCGCTTGCCTATTGCATATTCAGTCTTCCGGCCTGGTGCAGGTCTACAATTTTGTTTCTGGTGTCCTTTGACAGCTCTTTAGTCTTGGCCATAGTGGAGTTTTGAGTGTCCACTGTTTGAGGTTGTAGACCGGTGTCTTTTCAAACAGGTGCCATTAATACAGGTAACGAGTAGAGAGGACAGAGGAGACTCTTAAAGAAGAAGTTACAGGTCTGTGAGAGCCAGAAATCTTGCTTGTTTGTAGGTGACTAAATACTTATTTTCCACCATAATTAGCAAATAAATTCTTTAAAAATCAGACAATGTGATTTTATAGACTTTTTTTTCTCATTAGTTGAGGTATACCTATAATGAAAATTACAGGCCTCTCTCATTGTTTTAAGTGGGAGAACTTTTACAATTGGTGGCTGACTAAATACTTGTTTGCCCCATTGTACTTACCTTGCTCACTCCAATTGCCACCACCGCTTTCCCCTGGAGCTGGTCCCCCTGCACAGTGCTTGTTGTGTTTAGGGTCGGCGTGTGCGCTGCCTGCTTAGCCAATCTGCGGTGTCCTGCCTCAGCCTCTTAAAACACAGCAAGCACTATGACCAGTGTCCAGCTCTGGGAGAGTGTAGAATGAAGGTATGTTTTTTAAAAAAATGTTAATACATTTTTTTCCCCCAGGCTAAACACATTTAAAAAACAACACGGTATATCCTTTTTAGGTGAAAAAAATGATATCTGTATGAAATGTGATTATATCTCTTGTATCCACAGGGCATCTGATGGAGCTTAGCATGAACATTATTTCTTGCGGCAGCACATAGAATGCAAAAACACATCAATACAAAAATATATTGCCATACAAAGTTATGGAAGCCATCCTAGGATAACATTATCACTGTATTGCGACTGCTTACCACAGCATGAACCATAATACAGTTGTGTGCACGAGCCCTTACATCTATGTCTTTGACGTCCCATATACAGGGCCGGTTTTAGACTGTGTGGCCCCAGGCAAAAATTTTAAATGGGGCCCCCAGATTGCGTGACCAAAGATCACTATGTTGCGCTCCCTAAATTGTGCTACATCTCAGCTAGTGTAAGTAAATGAGACTGCACTGTAAACCACAAAGGGCTGTGACTACAACGTGAGAAACGTAATAATTCCATCCAGAATTAATTTGTGACTTCGGTAATTTGGGGGTCGCAACGTTACCCCATTTAGTGCAAATCAGCTCAGTTCCCCCCTCTGCAAGAACAAAGTGCACAGACAGCTGAGGAGCAACAGGTTGTAAGGACACATGTAGAAAAATCCAGCGCAAAATGAAATCATAAAATGGATGGTCACAGGAAACCGCGGGGTCACAGAAAGCCATACATTTAATGATGTTGTTTTAAGGTTTAATAAACCACCTAAAGAGCAAGAACTGATTTGTGCTGGATTTCTCTACATGTAACAACTTTAATTTATATAAGCTGAGATTCAGCACCATTCAAGGAGAACAACATGGCGATCTTTAATCGTGCAACCCCTTTTTGCCATGTAGCCCTAAACTAATACTGTCACCTAGTTCTTGTAATAGTCATTGCACACAGATAAACAGTGATCTTCTCAATGCTACCTATCAGTAATATCGCTCACATATACTAGAACAGTGATCTCCTCAGTGCTGGATGTCATTAATAGCGCCCACATATACTATAACATTGATCTTCTCAATGCTGCCTGTCAGTAATAGCACCCACATATCTTATAACAGTGATCTTCTCAGTGCTGCCTATCAGTAATAGCGCACACATATACTATAACAGTGATCTTCTCAGTGCTGCCTAACTGTAATAATGCACACATATACTATAACAGTGATCTCCTCAGTGCTGCCTGTCAGTAATAGCACCCACATATACTATAACAGTGATCTTCTCAGTGCTGCCTGTCAGTAATAGCACCCACATATATTATAACAGTGATCTTCTCAGTGCTGCCTGTCAGTAATAGCGCCCACATATACTATAACAGTGATCTTCTCAGTGCTGCCTGTCAGTAATAGCACCCACATATATTATAACAGTGATCTACTCAGTGCTGTCTATCAGTAATAGCGCTCACATATACTATAACAGTGATCTTCTCAGTGCTGCCTGTCAGTAATAGCGCCCACATATACTATAACAGTGATCTTCTCGGTGCTGTCTATCAGTAATAGCACTCACATATACTATAACATTGATCTCAGTGCTGCCCATCATTAATAGCGCCCACATATATTATAACAGTGATCTTCTCAGTGCTGTCTGTCAGTAATATCGCCCACATATACTATAACAGTAACCTTCTCAGTGCTGCCTGTCAGTAATATCGCCCACATATACTATAACAGTGATCTACTCAGTGCTGCCTGTCTGTAATATCGCCCACATATACTATAACAGTGATCTTCTCAGTGCTGCCTGTCAGTAATATCGCCCACATATACTATAACAGTGATCTTCTCAGTGCTGCCTATCAGTAATATCGCCCACATATACTATAACAGGGATCTTCTCAGTGCTGCCTATCAGTAATAGCACTCACATATACTATAACAGTGATCTTCTCAGTGCTGTCTATCAGTAATAGCGCCCACATATACTAAAACAGTGATCTGTTCAGTGCTGTCTGTCAGTAATAGCACTCACATATACTATAACAGTGATCTTCTCAGTGCTGCCTATCTGTAATAGCGCCCACATATACTATAACAGTGATCTTCTCAGTGCTGCCTATCAGTAATAGCGCCCACATATACTGTAACAGTGATCTTCTCAGTGCTGCCTATCAGTAATAGTGCCCACATATACTATAACAGTGATCTTCCCAGTGCTGCCTCTCAGTAATATCGCCCACATATACTATAACAGTGATCTTCTCAGTGCTGCCTGTCAGTAATAGTGCCCACATATACTAAAACAGTGATCTGTTCAGTGCTGTCTGTCAGTAATAGCGCTCACATATACTATAACAGTGATCTTCTCAGTGCTGCCTATCAGTAATAGCGCCCACATATACTATAACAGTGATCTTCTCAGTGCTGCCTATCAGTAATATTGCCCACATATACTATAACAGTGATCTTCTCAGTGCTGCCTGTCAGTAATAGCGCCCACATATACTATAACAGTGATCTTCTCAGTGCTGCCTATCAGTAATATCGCCCACATATACTAGAACAGTGATCTTCTCAGTGCTGCCTATCAGTAATAGCGCCCCCACATATACTATAACAGTGATCTTCTCAGTGCTGCCTGTCAGTAATAGCGCCCCCACATATACTATAACAGTGATCTTCTCAGTGCTGCCTGTCAGTAATACTGCCCACATATACTAAAACAGTGATCTGTTCAGTGCTGTCTGTCAGTAATAGCGCTCACACATACTATAACAGTGATCTTCTCAGTGCTGCCTGTCAGTAATAGCGCCCACATATACTATAACAGTGATCTTCTCAGTGCTGCCTATCAGTAATATCGCCCACATATACTATAACAGTGATCTTCTCAGTGCTGCCTGTCAGTAATAGCGCCCACATATACTATAACAGGGATCTTCTCAGTGCTGCCTATCAGTAATATCGCCCACATATACTATAACAGTGATCTTCTCAGTGCTGCCTATCAGTAATAGCGCCCACATATACTATAACAGCGATCTTCTCAGTGCTGCCTGTCAGTAATAGCGCCCCCACATATACTATAACAGTGATCTTCTCAATGCTGCTTATCAGTAATATCGCCCTCATATACTATAACAGTGATCTTCTCAGTGCTGCCCATCAGTAATAGCGCTCACATATACTATAACAGTGATCTTCTCAGTGCTGCCTATCAGTAATAGCGCCCACATATACTATAACAGTGATCTTCTCAGTGCTGCCTGTCGGTAATAGTGCACACATATACTATAACAGTGATCTTCTCAGTGCTGCCTATCAGTAATAGCGCTCACATATACTCTAACAGTGATCTTCTCAGTGCTGCCTGTCAGTAATAGCGCCCACATATACTATAAAAGTGATCTTCTCAGTGCTGTCTGTCAGTAATAGTGCCCACATATACTAAAACAGTGATCTTCTCAGTGCTGCCTATCAGTAATATCACCCACATATACTATAACAGTGATCTTCTCTGTGCTGCCTGTCAGTAATAGCGCCCCCACATATACTATAACAGTGATCTTCTCAGTGCTGCCTATCAGTAATAGTGCCCACATATACTATAACAGTGATCTTCTCAGTGCTGCCTGTCGGTAATAGCGCACACATATACTATAACAGTGATCTTCTCAGTGCTGCCTATCAGTAATAGCGCTCACATATACTATAACAGTGATCTTCTCAGTGCTGCCTGTCAGTAATAGCGCCCACATATACTATAACAGTGATCTTCTCAGTGCTGCCTGTCAGTAATAGCGCTCACATATACTATAACAGTGATCTTCTCAGTGCTGCCTGTCAGTAATAGCGCTCACATATACTATAACAGTAATCTTCTCAGTGCGGTCTGTCAGTAATAGCGCTCACATATACTATAACAGTGATCTTCTCAGTGCTGCCTATCAGTAATAGCACCCACATATACTATAACAGCGATCTTCTCAGTGCTACCTGTCAGTAATAGCACCCCCACATATACTATAACAGTGATCTTCTCAATGCTGCTTATCAGTAATATCGCCCTCATATACTATAACAGTGATCTTCTCAGTGCTGCCCATCAGTAATAGCGCTCACATATACTATAACAGTGATCTTCTCAGTGCTGCCTATCAGTAATAGCGCCCACATATACTATAACAGTGATCTTCTCAGTGCTGCCTGTCAGTAATAGCGCCCACATATACTATAACAGTGATCTTCTCAGTGCTGTCTGTCAGTAATAGTGCCCACATATACTAAAACAGTGATCTTCTCAGTGCTGCCTATTAGTAATATCACCCACATATACTATAACAGCGATCTTCTCAGTGCTGCCTGTCAGTAATAGTGCCCCCACATATACTATAACAGTGATCTTCTCAATGCTGCTTATCAGTAATATCGCCCTCATATACTATAACAGTGATCTTCTCAGTGCTGCCCATCAGTAATAGCGCTCACATATACTATAACAGTGATCTTCTCAGTGCTGCCTATCAGTAATAGCGCCCACATATACTATAACAGTGATCTTCTCAGTGCTGCCTGTCGGTAATAGCGCACACATATACTATAACAGTGATCTTCTCAGTGCTGCCTATCAGTAATAGCGCTCACATATACTATAACAGTGATCTTCTCAGTGCTGCCTGTCAGTAATAGCGCCCACATAAACTATAACAGTGATCTTCTCAGTGCTGCCTGTCAGTAATAGCGCTCACATATACTATAACAGTAATCTTCTCAGTGCGGTCTGTCAGTAATAGCGCTCACATATACTATAACAGTGATCTTCTCAGTGCGGTCTGTCAGTAATAGCGCTCACATATACTATAACAGTGATCTTCTCAATGCTGCCTCTCAGTAAAAGTGCTCATTTTAGTCTATACACAGTAATAGTTTTCCTCTTAATGCCCCACTGTACAAATGCCCCTTTTGTGCATCTTACTGTGTAATAATGCCCACCTTCATGCTCCTTACTGTACTACAGATCACGGCGCAAAAAAAATGAGCCCTCATGCAGCCCTGTATAAAGAAAAATTGGAAAGTTTTAGGGTCAGAATAGGGCAACTTTAAACAAACTTATTTTGTTAAAAAGTTTGATTTTTTTTTTTTTTTTAAAGCAGTCCAATAATAGACAATCATATAATATGGGGATAATTTTAATCATATTGACCTACAGAATGAAGAGAACATGTCAGTTTCACCATAAAGTACACTGCATGAAAACTAAAATCCTCCAAAATTTTCAAAATTGTGGTTATCTTTTCAATTTTTTCAATATTCAATAATATTTTTTGGGTTGCGCCGTACATTTTATGGTAGAATGAAAGGTGTTGTTACAAAATACAATTGATGGTGCAAAAAAAAAATAACAAGCCCCATGTGGATCTGTGGATGGAAAAATATAAAAGTTATGGCAAAAATCTAAATGAGCTGTGTTCTCAAGGGGTTAAAATCTTAAATCACCCCCCACAATATCTGTTAGTGGATCCACACTGGGAAGGCATCGATATATATGCTGGAATTGAATATCCCCCCCCCCTCCATATTTTCCCCTATTACCTTCTTTTGTATCCATTGTACAAAGCCCATTACCAGCACAGACTTACTATGGATCTTCCAAGACCTGTGATGACATCATCAGAAGTCCTGGCCTATAGGAGTCATCGCAGGTCCTACAAGGTCCATAGTAAGTCTGCTAGTGCTGTCTATGGGCTCTCTGCAGCTCGGACAGCTTTAGGACTAAACTAACACTACTGTATTTTGCCGCGATTTGCTAAAAATTTTGGCAAAAACGCAGTGATTTTACCGTGATTCTGCGCAAAATGCAGTAGTGTTAGTAATGCCCGAAAGCTTTTCAGGGGCCCCCTTTTGGATTGTGGCCCTGGGCAACTGCCTGGGTTACCCTCCCCCCTAATGCCGGCCCTGCCCATATATGACATAACCGCACCATGTCATTTTGTACTTAATTCTCTTAAAAAATGATGTGCATCAAATTTAATTAACAATTAAAAATTAAAATTTTTTGAATTTTAATAATATTACAAAGGATAGATAAACTGCAGTTGACATGTATGTTTCATATGTGTCCTGGCTGCATATCTCTACATCAGAATATATGAAGCTTCTAGAAATTGCTATTTGCTGTACATGTTCGCAGCCTCCAAATGCATAAACATAGCTTTCTGCAGGGTTATCGCCATCTGGGATTTTTTTTTAGCTTAATTAGCAATGAGGGATTTGTGTCCATATGCCATGTGTGAAAGTCTTGGACAAAAATGGTGTGTGCTAATAAGATGTGTGAAATTTCATGTCATTCTTCTTCAGGGATGAAGTTTAATGGGGTTAGGATGTGAAGCTCACACAAGGGTTGTGTCTCATAAAATTTTTTCACAATTATCGCCAGTCACGGTATCAGGAGATACTTATGGTTATGTGAATTAAATCATGCATGTGTTGCATTATGCATTAACAAGGTTGTATTACCATGTTCATCTATTTGAGTATAATGTGTCTGTTTTCTTTACCTAGTGTTAAAGGGGTACTCCTGTGGAAAACATTTTTTTTTATCAACTGGTGCCAAAAAGTTAAACAGATTTGTAAATTAGTTTGAAGACAGTTTGAACAATGCAAAAAATATTTATTAAAATACAATTATAAAATAAATCAATTAAAAAACATTTGAACATAGCAATATTGGATATAGTTGATTACCATAGGGCCCTAATGGTATATATTCATAGTAGTATATGAGGCACTTCAGTTGTAAGTAATGGCCGACCATCCGGATTGTGCTGTTGAATTTTGTATATCAATATTTTTCTACTGAGGAAGGGGTCTAGTTGCAGTACCCTGAAACGCGTCTAGGCTTAAGACCTTGTCTGAACAGAGCACTACAAAGACGCACTGCCTATTTAGAAGCCGACTTTATTTAAACCAGCCGCCTACAGACCTGCTGCTCCAGCCGGATTTCTATTCATCTGACGCACTCACCTGCTTCTGATTCTACCCTACATGCCTGACATGCTGCCACCACCGCTAGCATTTCCACCTGAGTAAGCCAGCGAGGGTCCGACATTACAACAGCTGCACGCCACAGCTACGGACCTCCGGCGTGGGAGCCATCTGCTTTATCACCGCTCCCAAACCAAGTCGAATTAAATGCTCTGCTTGTGAAGTAGAACTGCTACTCCCATCATCTTCAGCCCGACGCAGTACGGGACCAACGGACACGGTGATCATTAATCATCTTCGGCCCGTCGCAGTACGGGACCAGCGAACACGGTGATCATTAATCATCTTCGGCCCGTCGCAGTACGGGACCAACGGACACGGTGATCATTAATCATCTTCGGCCCGTCGCAGTACGGGACCAGCGAACACGGTGGGCATTATTCATCTCCATAGAGGCTACAGGCATTTTTAGTCCAATCCAAACAAAGGACTTTACAATCAGATATACAAATTGCCGGTTCAACAGCACAATCCGGATAGTCGGCCATTACTTACAACTGCAGTGCCTCATATATCACTATGAATGTATACCATTAGGGCCCTATGGTAATCAACTATATTCAATATTGCTCTGTTCAAATGTTTTGTAATTGATTTATTTTATAATTGTATTTTAATAAATATTTTTTGCATTGTTCAAACAAACTGTCTTCAAACCATTTTTTCACTGTGCACCCAGTAGGGTGGTATCCTTGAGGGGTGGTTGAAATTTTGTTTCTAAATTTATTTTACTCAGTCGGTGGGGACCGATTTGTCAACCACAATTTAACCTCGGATACAAGGTTGTGAGCTGCACACACATTTTTATTTATCTCAGATTTTTTAATTACTTCTATTCAAAAATCTTAATCCTTCCAGTACTTATCAGCTGCAGTATAGTCCAGAGGAAGTTGTGTAGTTCTTTCCATCTGACCACAGGGCTCTCTGCTGACACCTCTGTCCATGTCAGGAGCTGTCCAAAAAAGGAGAGGTTTGCTCGGGATTTGCTCCTGCTCTGGACAGTTCCTGACATGGACAGAGCTGGCAGCAGAGAGCACTGTGGTCAGACAGAAAAGAACTATACAACTTCCTGTGGAGCATAAAGCAGCTGATAAGTACTGGAAGGATTAAGATTTTAATATAGAAGTCATTTACAAATCTTTTTAACTTTCTGGGACCAGTTGATCAGAAATAAAATAGTTTTTCACCGGAGTACCCCTTTAAAGGTATTGTTTTATCTAGGCAACTCCTTTGATTAATGACGATCAGCTGTCACTATGGGACAGGCAGATGTATCCCTCAGTGATTGGATGCTCATATCTCCTGCTGCTCTTGCTGAAGGTGAAATGTGGTATTATACGGTGCTCTTTAGGTGTCAAAATAGTCCTCCAAAGCAGGAGCCACTCTGTGCAGGGACTTTCCACTGTGTCTAATAGAAAGGGTTCCAATCATTTTAATGGGTACTGTGTCCTACTGATCAGGGGGCTTTAGAAAAGCTGGAGCCTTGGAGATCTACTGATATGAAGCGGGGCTTCATTCTTAATATATAGTTAGACTTGGACTTGGACACAGGGTACACTTCAAGTCAACATTTAAATACCATGTGTGTGCTAAAAAGGCGTTACGAAATCTGACATCTGAGCCTGTGTGTATTGGGCAAGAAAGACCTTTCACTTGAAAAAAATGTTTTTGTATTCTTTTTATTGTGCTTCTCCATAAAGTTTAGGTTGGTAGAGAGGCGCAAATGGCATAAAACATTACTAAGACAGGGATACAGTTCAAATGCAAGGCTCCTCCTGATCTTTATCATCTAAAAAAATGTACAGCTATATTCAGGCTGGCACAAAACAAAGCAGAACCTGCATGTCTATCTACACATTTTAAAACTTGCCCTCACTATAAAAATGGCTTACTACCATCCACTTGACAAAACAAACTTCAAATCTTATACCTTTCACAGCTAATCTTAAAATCTCAGTGATAAGCTGTCTCCAGCACCTGTGCTGCTCTGGACTTGTCTGAAAACCTAGAGTATCCCAGGAAGCATAATGAAAGGTCCCGCTACTAACCTGACCATTACATTGCAGGCCTGAACATAGGACTTACCTGGAATGTGGGGTCTATGTATGACAAATTCCTAGGGGAAATATAGCACTCCCCTACCACCACTCCTGTCCCTGTCTCACAGAATCCATCCTACCTACTTCAAAAAATAATTTTAGATCTTTAATGACATCATGTTGGTTAGGAAGTGTTGATTTCAGGCACTCCCAAAACATAAATCTCTTACTGGCAAGTAAAATTGCATGGACCAATATCAGTAGACCCTACTAGCCCAAAGAGACATAAAAATGGGTTTTTAGTTGTTGCCCTAATGTATATTAAAAACTAAATTCATGTACCTTGCAGACCTTGTCATGCAGACGTGGCACCTCTACTTCTACCTTAATACTGACTTTTACAGAGAGCAATCCCCTGCCCATCTGTTTTAGTGATGTGCATAAAGGGGGCTGGCTGTCCGGTAAGCCAAGCCAGCCCCAGTCTTCATCTCAACTGATGCTTAGTTAGTGAACTGACACAAACAGGCAGCCCTCTTCAAGGATGTCACTGATTTAGTGGGGAGCTTAAAGGGGTACTCCACTGGGCAGCGTTCAGAACTAAATGTTCCGAACACGGTTTTCGCACTGCAGGGATCGACCATGCCCATCGTGACATCACGGACACG
Source organism: Hyla sarda (assembly GCF_029499605.1). Lineage (NCBI taxonomy): Eukaryota > Metazoa > Chordata > Amphibia > Anura > Hylidae > Hyla > Hyla sarda. Next base: position 384,221,253 of record NC_079191.1, on the reverse strand, counting down.
CCCTCAATGCAAGTCTATGGGAGGGGAGCGTGACGTCACCGCCGCGCCCCTCAATGCAAGTCTATGGGAGGGGGCGTGACGGCCGTAGAACCTAACATAGGTTTTATAGAACCTAACATGAAGGGCTGACATGAGGTGCAGCACAATACAGTACTTAAATTCATCCTCTGTGTACATTCTCATTGTATATTTATACGGTTGGAAAAAATATATTAGTTCATGGAAAGTAAGAGAGTACAAATTGATGGATAGCAAACCAAAGACTGGCAAACACTTTAAATACAGTCATTTGTCACCTGTAATTACTGGGAGATTGAGTTTCCATGATAACATTGTGGGACTGTATTATTACCGGATACCAGAGAAGTCATCCTGTAATATGTATCTAAGTCTTTGGAGGAATTCCTATTAAAAACTGTTTATTTGTCTTCTGTGTTCACAGTTTGAAGACATTGGAAGCTTTGAGACCGTATGGCAAGTGAAGTTTTACAACTACCACAAAAGAGATCATTGCCAATGGGGCAACAGCTTCAGTAGTATTGAATATGAGTGCAAGCCCAACGAGACCCGCAGCCTGATGTGGATCAACAAAGAGATGTTCCACTGAAGCCTCCAAAGCTGGACAATCTTCTGACGAGGACGCAACTTGACCAGCACAATGAGCCTATTATACCACAAAGCAGAGTGTAAATAACAGATTATGAGCCTAAAAACTACAAAAAAAATAAAAAATCATTGCTAATGTTTACTTGAGATAAACCAAACCCCTTCTCCAGTGGTGGTGACAGTGTGCAAGAGAAGAACAACTTATCAGTTTACTATGGACTACTAATATTATAGAGACTAGATGCTTTGAGGTAGAGCTACATAGCAACAAGATATCATCCGTGAGTCATGGTAAAAATCATGACATCAGTGTTTCCCTAAGGGAATTAAAAAAATGAGCTACAAAACAATCTGACCTCAAATCATGAGCATCCTCTTGTTGCCATGTAGCCATGTCATTGGTTCAGAGTGAACTGATAAGCTGAAGGCCCTTAAAGGGGTACTCCACTGGAAAACAATATTTTTTTTTTAAATCAACTGATGACAGAAAGTTAAGCAGATTTGTAAATTACTTCTATTTAAAAATCTTAATCCTTCCAGTACTTATCAGCTGCTGTATGCTCCACAGAAAGTTCTCATCTTTTTGAATTTCCTTTCTGTCGGACCACAGTGCTCTCTGCTGACACCTCTGACCATGCCAGGAACTGTCCAGAGCAGTATAGGTTTGCTATGGGAATGTGCTCCTACTCTGGACAGTTCCTAAAATGGACAGAGGTGTCAGCAGAGAGTACTGTGGTGAGACAGAAAGGAAATTCAAAAAGAAAAGAACTTCCTCTGTAGTATACAGCAGCTGATAAGTACTGGAAGTAATTTACAAATCTGTATAACTTCCAGCGGAGTACCCCTGTAAGTATCAGCCAGGCCACACATTGGCCGCCCCAGCTGTGTATATGCAATAAGTACTCTCTTAAAGGGTTTTATCACGATAAGATATGTTTGGGGATCTGACTGCCAGAACCCCCACCAGCTTGCAGAAAAAGGGGCTTTAGTGCTAGTCAATAACAGTTTTTCCTTGCATATGAACACTCCTCTTCACCTGCTGTACAAATATCTATAACATAACCACATTTACTTTGGTTATTGGCATTCAATGCACCGTGGGTAAGAAAGAGGACCCCTGTGCTGAAAAAAACTGAACAGAGTTTGGTCCCTTTGTCCTCTGCATCAGGGGAGGTTCAAGAGGTTGGGCCCCCACCAGTTATAATTTATGCCATATTCCAGAAATATGCCATATTATTATAAGATTGGAATAGCATTAGTCCTAAAATTATTAAAGCACACATAACCAGTAAATAACCCATTCAGTAAAGTCCTTCATTTGTCCTCTTTCTGTTCTGCCACATTAATAAAGCCATAAGGCTGGGTTCTCATCACGTTTAACCAATACGAGACCGCATACGGCTGGGGGGGAGCTAAAACCTTGCGCCCCCATATCCCTGCCATATGCGGTCCCGTATTGGTAAAAATGTGATGTAAACCCATCTTAACACCTCCTGGTGAGAGACCAAGACCAGGGATGGGATTGGATTCCATCATGAAGGGAAAGCTGACCCTACTTTGTCATGAGGGATTCCATTCCTGTCCATACTGAGCCATATATGGCCTTCTGAATGGTCCCAAAGCTGTTGACCTAAAGCTTCATGACAACCAATATGGCTGCTACTAAAGCTCACAACTGGCTTTTTACTAAGCTTTTTCAGGACTCTGAATGCTCAGGCTTCTGAACTATACAGCAATTTTGAAGTGGAAACATATCAATCAATAAGTAGAATGATTTTCTGGTTAGGAGTCTTCATATCCAATGTGGTTTGACCAATATTTTGACAGAAGAGGACAACTGAAGGCTCGCTTACTTGAGATTGACTATTTTATAAGGAAAATGCTCTTTAAAGATAAACATAGCAACACTAAAGTATCACTTTGTGTCATGCAGACATGTCAAAAGGTTTGATCAGTTGGAAACTTGCTCAGACCACCACCGAGTGCTAGTAAGAGCCGGGAGACATGCTTAGGGTGCATTCACACCACGCTTTGTACATATGGGTGCCGGTTTCCTGACCGGACCTAAAACCGTAGTATACTACGGTTTTAGGTCTGGTCCAAAACCGCATACGGGTCAAAACTGAGCCGACCGCAGTCACCGTTTGACTCCGGTCGGATCATTAAAGTAAATGGAGTCACGGGCTGATCCGGCCGGGGTACGGGAGCGCCCGGTTTGCCCCTCCCCCCGCCGGATCCGGCACCCGTATGTACAAAACGTGGTGTGAATGCAGCCTTAGCTAAGTTCTTCTCTCTCTATCTTGCTGAAGGAGATCAACTCTATAGTGACCTTAAAAGAGTACTCCACTGGTATTTTTTTTTTTTTTTAACCAACTGGCTTTAGATGGTTAAACAGATTTGCAAATTACTCTTATGAATCCTTCCAGTACTTAGCAGCTGCTGTATACTACAGAGGAAGTTCTTTTCTTTTTCAATTTATTTTATGTTTGACCACAGTGCTCTCTGCTGACACCTCTGTCCATGTCAGGAACTGTCCAGAGCAGGAGCAAATACCCATAGAAAACCTCTCCTGCTCTGGACAGTTCCTGACATGGACATAGGTGTCAGCAGTGAGCACTGTGGTCAGACAGAAAATAAATTTAAGAAGAAAAGAACTTCCTGTGGAGCATACAGCATCTTATTAGTACTGCAAGGATTAACATTTTTAAATAAAAGTAATTTACAAATCTGTTTAACTTTCTAAATTCCAGTGGAGTACCCCTTTATAATATGTTTGCCAAGCAGGGGGGCCTGAGCACCCAGACCGATCAGAACTTTTGACATGTATTTATGACACTGACACTTTAAAGGTGTACTCCCGTGGAAAACTTTTTTTTTTTTTTTAAATCAACTGGTGCCAGAAAGTTAAACAGATTTGTAAATCACTTCTATTAAAAAATCTCAATCCTTCCAGTAGTTTTTTGGGGCTGTATACTAAAGAGAAATCCAAAAATGAAATGCATTTCCTGTGATGTCATGACCACAGTGCCCTCTGCTGACCTCTGCTTTCCATTTTAGGAACTGTCCAGACCAGCATATGTTTGCTATGGGGATTTTCTCCTGCTCTGGACAGTTCCTTAAATGGACAGCAGAGGTCAGCAGAGAGCACTGTGGTCATGACATCAGAGGAAATGCATTTCTTTTTTGGATTTCACTTTAGTATACAGCCCCTAAAAAGTACTGGAAGGATTAAGATTTTTTAATAGAAGTGATTTACAAATCTGCTTAACTTTCTGGCACCAGTTGATTTAAAAAAAAAAAAAAAAAAAAGTTTTCCACGGGAGTACCCCTTTAAGGTCAAAGTCAGCACTGTTGGACCTTCAAGCCTTTACCTGCATCATATGTAATTGACCAATATCTTGTTATGTACTCATCTTGTACTATGTTTTTCATTCTCTTATTTGCACCTGTAAAACATATCACTGACACCTCACAAGACTTTATTAGGCCGAATTTCCACAGCATAATGGCCCTCATTTACTATTCTAAACCCGACCTCTTGTCGGGTTTTTTTGTCGCATCTTTGTCTGCGCCATGTCGCAGACATCATGCACCAGTCTGCGACACCATGCGACATTTTTTCCCGACGGACCCGATGTGGATTCTCCCAAACCCGAAAAAGGGGCGTAACCCGACATTTCTGAGCTTTCCCACGTATTTATAAAGGTTTCCAACCCGAATATGTTGAATTTTTGTGGATTTTTTCCCGACAGCTCAGAGGAGTTGGAAACCAAAACCTACAAAACCCACGTGCGACAAACAGGATGCGACATAATAATAAATACCAGGGGAAAAAAGCAGTCGGGTAAGAAAGCAAGATAGACTTACAACCCGATTTTCTTAGTAAATGAGGGCCAATGTGCGTGCGGAATTCCACATGAATCTTCCGTGTGGACATTCTGCTGCAGCAGAGTCCAGTTGATTTGAATGGGATTCTGCTGCTCTATTCACACGGCAACATTTTCCACGGCAGCAACGTATGGCGCGGAATTTCTGATTTCGCGGTCCGCAAAAATATTGAACATGTTCAATGTTTCTGCGGATTCCGCAAGGAAACGCATTGCTGTCTATAAGACGGCACATTTCCGAGCGGTCCTAGTGCCGACATGTTCTGCCAGTTCTCCGCTGTCTGTAGAATGTCCGCACGGAGATTTTCCGCGTGGACATTCCACCGTGTGACCATAGCCTAAAGATGATGGTAATTTACATCTAGATCAGGTAAAACCCTCAAGGTCCGACTCTTCACCTGGGGGGGACAAAAGAGACAATATGAAGTATTCCTTGTGACATGATTCGTCTGTACGACTATGTTTATATCCTTTATGTTTACAATAGTATTAGTGGATATATATTATTTTTGTATATTATTGTTGTGTCTATCATGTAATTGTTTCCTTGGCTTTAGACCATAAGTATTTAAGGAATTGAATTCCTGGTAGATGATATTTGAAGACTGTGAGAATAGCTTGTTCTGCCTTTATTTATCAAGTGTTTAAAGGGAAACTGTCATTACTATGTTTTACTTTGTGCCTTTATTTTTAGATTGTGTAAATTAATATCATGTTTTTTTTATATAGAATTTTATGCCGCTGTCTTTGCATTCTTTTTTGCTGTAGTTCTATGTTATGTCTGTCCTGAGTAATTTGTTTTCTGTCCTTTTTTGGTAATAAAAATGTATGAAGATATCATTTTGAGTTTAACACATATCATGGTGCTCTGAAAAATAATATAGAGCAGCGTTTCCCAACCAGTGTACCTCCAGCTGTTGCAAAACTACAACTTCCAGCATGCCCGGACAGCCTTTGGCTGTCCGGGCATGCTGGGAGTTGTAGATTTGCAACAGCTGAAGGCACGCTTGTTGAGAAACACTAATATTAAGGATTTTAACCATTTACTGCTAGGTCATAAGATCATACAACCATGTGAAGAAATTGAAGGTGAATAAATATAAAACAGATTATGATAGTTTCCCTTTATATCTGTGATTTGTCTGTTTTTGTTTCTGTTTTGGTAAAGTTATATTGATAGGTTTTGCAAAACGTGTCAGCGTGTTTATTTCATGCGTCGGTTCTTACACTATTCTAATGCATAGGAGTCTGACCAAGCTGTTGAGCTGCTGATAAACCCTTCTCTATCCTTGTCACCCCCCCAAGAACTAGAAATGTATTTACAAAGGTGCTATTGACATAACATTTTCGCCAGATGTTGATAACAACCCAAGAAAACAAAACAAATAAACTAAGAAATTAAAGGGTACCTCTCATCAAATAAACTTTTGATATATTTTAGATTAATGAATGTTGAATAACTTTCCAATAGCATGCTAATGAAAAATATGCTTCTTTCTATTGTATTTTTCCCGATCAGTCCTAAACACTCAGAGCTGCCAGCCTGCTTTGTTCACAGCCAAACAGGCTGTGAACAAAGCAGGCTGGCAGCTCTGAGTGTTCTCCTTTGTGAACAAAGCAGACTGGCAGCTCGTAGTGTTTAGGACTCCAGCATGAGTCTGAAATGCTTGCTGCCAGGACTGGTTGGGAGACCCCTAGTGGTCATTTCTTCAAAGTGGAAAATTAAATAGAAAGAAGCATATTTTTTAATAACATGCAATTGTAAAGTTATTCTGCATATATTAATCTATAATATATCAAAAGTTTTTATGATGAGAGGTACCCTTTAAGTTATGTGTAATAATGTCAAATGACACAAGGAAAAAGTATTGAACACATGAAGAAAGAGAGGTGCAAAAAAGCATGGAAAGCCAAGACAACAGCTGAAATCAATCAGTAATTGAAAAGCAATCTAGCCCTTTGTCAGTGAAAATATAAGCTGGTTCGGTCCCAACTGATGGCTACAAAAAGGTCCCACTAGACGCATCTCGTGATGGGTAAAAGCAAAGAGCTGTCTCAAGACCTTCGCAGCCTAATTGTCGTGAAACATAATAATGGCATTGGATACAGGCGCATTTCTAAGCTTCTGAATGTTTCAGTGAGCTCTGTTGGGCCATAATGTGGAAGTGGAAAGACAATTATTTCACCATAATTTTGCCTCGACCAGGTGCTCCTCGCATGATTTCTGACAGAGGAGATAAGTATAATCAGAAGAGTTGTCCAAGAGCCAGGGACACTTGTGGAGCTTCAAAAAGATCTGGAATTAGCAGGTCCTTTTGTTTCAAAAGTATGGTATTTAGTGAGAAAAATGGTGGCGTGTTCAATACAGTGGCCCTCAAGTTACAATATGAATTGGTTCCAGGACGACCATTGTATGTTGAAACCATTGTATGTTGAGACCATAACTCTATGGAAACCTGGTAATTGGTTCTGAAGCCCAAAATGTCATCCAAAAATAGGAAAAAGTGAGGATTAAAGAAAAATAAGTAGATAACTAATACAGATAAAGCAAATCCTTACATATAAAAGTAAGAAAGAGCTGCTGGGAGCTGTAATCACTGTATATGCAGAGAACAGGAGCTTCTTCAGGGTCCTGTACAGTACACGCAATGTCCTAAAAAAGTAACATGGAGCCGCCCTCACCTGGTGTCCAAAGGAGCAACTATCCCTGGCACAGGTAAAGAGTAGTGCAGATCATGTAATACCTCCCTGCACTGTAGGGGGCGCTACCAGACAGCCAGTCAGTGCATGCACTTCAGTAATATAGGGGTTTTACCAGTGAATGCCCATTCTGATTGGTCAGTTCTTCCAGCCATTGACATGTTTCGTAGATCTGGACTGTCTGTACATTGTATGTTGTGTCTGGTTTTAAGTTACAATGGTCCAGAAAAGACCATTATATGTTGAAACTATTGTAAGTTGAGGGATCACTGTACTTATTTTACCCGTTGTATATAGTGCAGAAATGCATGTTCTATATTAGTTTAAAACATAGGGGGAGATTTATCAAAACTTGTCCAGAGGAAAAGTTGCTAAGTTGCTCATAATAACCAATCAGATCGTTTCTTTCATTTTTTTCCCATGTATTAAAAGATTTTTGGGGTGTTTGAAGCTGGACCTGCAGTAATTAATTTAAAACTGGTTGTCATGATAAGACTCTCCCTTTAAGTGAGGGTTTGTGAACCCATTATGGCCACGTTGTTGTTTTTGACAAGATTTTTGCATAATCACTGTATTTTGTTGCGTTTTATGCAAAAAGTACAGCACAATAATGCCACATGACTGTGATCTGTGAATAAACCTAACAGTAAGGCTGCTTTCACACTATAAAAATACCTCCATTATAAACGACCGTTATAAAAACCCTGGGAATCGGCCGTTAAACGGATGTTAGAAAATCCCATTATAGTCTATGGGATTTTTCCAATAGCCGTTTTAACCTGTTATCGCCCATTATTAATAACGGCCGTTATTTTGTGACGGGCGATAGAAACGGGAGAAATAGTGCGTGAACTATTTATTTCGTCCATTCACCCGTCATAAAATAACATCCGTTATCAATAACGGGCGATAACGGGTTAAAGCGGCTATTGGAAAAATCCCATAGACTATAATGGGATTTTTTAACGGCCGATTTCCAGGGTTTTTATAACGGGCATTTATAACGGAGGTATTTTTATAGTGTGAAAGCAGCTGTGGTGTTGGGCAGCTCGCCGGCCTGGGGGTGACAAGTGAGGGAGAGATGCATGCAGTGCACAGACAATATCATCAAAACAGTGCCTCATCATATTCATGCCTAAAATGAAATCGGCTGCTCCCTCATCTCTAACATTTGTGACGATCACCCCCTGCCTTCCTAACACATGTTTTCCCACCTGCACCGTGGGCTCCCAGTAACCATGTCTGGGTACTGGTTTCCCGTTCCCTGCAATTACTCTGAAGTCCGCTTCCTGAGGGTCACACAACTTTTCTGGGCCCCAATACTTATAGAAAAACCCCTGTGGGATAGCGGATACCTGAGACCCCGTATCTACCAGAGCTTCAATCATCACCTGTACATAAGGACAAGCAGCTACATACATAGACAGTCCCTTCTTGTCGCTGGTGGATTCTGGACCTTCTTCTATTAAAGCCCAGCATTGGCTCTTCCAATGTCCAATTGTACCACAATGGCTGCAGGCAGGCCTCTGGTTACCAGGCAGTCTCACAGGAGGGGTATTAGGTGGATCAGCAGGGCGGGGGTCAGGTTTCTTAGGTGAAAGTGTTGCAGATCTAGGGGGATTGGGCCGGACAGCCATTTCTTGAAAGGCCTCGGCTAACTGTTCAATGTCCTGCTTAATGTCTCGCAAATCAGCTGTCCCAGGGCTAGGAGGAGGTGTTGTAAGGGCAGGCTGGGAAGGGACAGGTGACTGGGGCGAGGGTCCCGGGGGGTTCGATCACTTTAACCGCCAGTCTCTTAAAAGCTGGAAAGGCCATATCGGGATTTTGCACAGCTAGCATCCTAAGTTGAGCCTTGTCCCATTTATTCAATGCTCCCTCTATAAAACGGTCCATCAGCACTCGGTTACCCTGATCGGGCGTGATGCCATCCAGCTTCTGCACCGCCTCTAATGCGTTCTGTAAAGCTACTGCATATGCTCTGAGAGTCTCACCTGGTTTCTGACGTCACTCATATAGTCTGAGGCGTACTTCAGAGGGGGAATGAGATTCAAACAGTTGAGAGAGCCCCTTGAAAATCTGTCCCACTGTGGCCTTGTCAGCCGCTGGCCAGGTGCGGAGTTCCTCCAAGGCAGGTCCCTGGAGCTGTCCTAGAAGCTGTCACGATTCGGCTTACGGGTTGTGGATCCGCTGTGTCAGCGAGGGATTGGCGTGGACCGTGCTAGTGGACCGGTTCTAAGAGGCTACTGGTTTTCACCAGAGCCCGCCGCAAAGCGGGATGGTCTTGCTGCGGCAGTAGCAACCAGGTCGTATCCACTAGCAACGGCTCAACCTCGCTGACTGCTGAGAAGGCGTGGGACAGAAGGACAAGGCAGAGGCAAGGTCAGACGTAGCAGAAGGTCGGGGGCAGGCGGCAAGGTTCGTAGTCAGGATGGATAGCAGAAGTTCAGGTACACAGGCTTTGGACACACTAAACGCTTTCACTGGCACAAGGCAACAAGATCCGGCAAGGGAGTGCATGGGAGGAGATCAGATATAGTCTGGGAGCAGGTGGAAGCCAATTAAGCTAATTGGGCCAGGCACCAATCATTGGTGCACTGGCCCTTTAAGTCTCAGAGAGCTGGCGCGCGCGCGCCCTAGAGAGCGGAGCCGCGCGCGCCAGCACATGACAGCAGGGGACCGGGACGGGTAAGTGACCTGGGATGCGATTCGCGAGCGGGCGCGTCCCGCTGTGCGAATCGCATCCCCGACGGCCATGACAGTGCAGCGCTCCCGGTCAGCGGGACTGACCGGGGCGCTGCGGGGAGAGAGACGCCGTGAGCGCTCCGGGGAGGAGCGGGGACCCGGAGCGCTAGGCGTAACAGTACCCCCCCCTTAGGTCTCCCCCTTTCTTTGTCCGGTAACTGCCTCCCCTGGGATGAGGACACCGGGAAAGAATGGAGGTTTTCCTCAACGGGAGGCAGCACAGCAGGAGTGGGAATGGGGAGGGAGGGCAGAGGGCGAAGCCTGGCACGGGGCAGTGTGACACCAGGACGGGGGCCATGAGGAGGCACAGAGGCTTGCCTGACGGGACTGGGAGGGGGGGAGAGGCACTTCCCATGGCAGGCAGAGTCCCAGTTCTTGATCTCCCCGGTGGTCCAATCAAGGGTGGGGGAATGAAGCCGGAGCCATGGCAGACCGAGGAGGACCTCAGAGGTACAGCCGGGGAGAACGAAGAGCTCAATCCTCTCGAGGTGGGGTCCAATAGACATCAGGAGGGGTTCTGTGCGGTAACGCACGGTGCAGTCCAATCTGGCTCCGTTGACCGCAGAAATGTAGAGCGGCTTGACGAGACGGGTCACCGGGATGCTGAACTTATTCACAAAGGACTCCAATATAAAATTTCCAGAGGCACCAGAGTCCAAGCAGGCCACGGCTGAGAGGGAGGAGTTGGCTGAAGGAGAAATCCGCACGGGCACCGTGAGACGTGGAGAAGCAGACTTAGAACCAAGAGACGCCACACCCACGTGAGCTGGGTGCGTGCGTGCGTTTCCCAGGCGTGGAGGACGGATAGGGCAATCCACCAAGAAATGCTCGGTACTGGCACAGTACAGACAGAGATTTTCTTCTCTACGGCGATTCCTCTCTTCCTGGGTCAGGCGAGACCGATCCACTTGCATGGCCTCCTCGGCGGGAGGCCCAGGCGTAGACTGCAAAGGATGCTGTGGGAGAGGTGCCCAGAGATCTAAGTCTTTTTCCTGGCGGAGCTCTTGGTGTCGCTCAGAAAAACGCATGTCAATGCGGGTAGCCAAATGGATGAGTTCTTGGAGGTTGGCAGGAATCTCTCGTGCGGCCAGCACATCCTTGATGCGACTGGATAGGCCTTTTTTAAAGGTCGCGCAGAGAGCCTCGTTATTCCAGGATAGTTCAGAAGCAAGAGTACGGAATTGTATGGCGTACTCGCCAACGGAAGAATTACCCTGGACCAGGTTCAGCAAGGCAGTCTCAGCAGAAGAGGCTCGGGCAGGTTCCTCAAAGACACTTCGGACTTCAGCGAAGAAGGACTGGACTGAGGCTGTGGCAGGATCATTGCGGTCCCAGAGCAGTGTGGCCCAAGACAAGGCCTTTCCTGAAAGAAGGCTTACTACGAACGCCACCTTAGACCGTTCTGTAGGAAAAAAGTCCGACAACATCTCCATATGCAGGGAACACTGAGACAAAAATCCACGGCAGAGTCTGGAGTCCCCATCAAATTTGTCCGGCAGGGACAAGCGGAGGCTAGGAGCGGCCACTCGCTGCGGAGGAGGTGCAGGAGCTGGCGGAGGAGATGGTTGTTGCTGTAGCAGAGGCAGAAGTTGCTGTAACGTGGCGGTCAACTGCGACAGCTGCTGTCCTTGTTGGGCAATTTGCTGCGATTGCTGAGCGACCACCGTGGTAAGGTCAGCGAGACTTGGCAGCGGCACCTCAGCGGGATCCATGGCCGGATCTACTGTCACGATTCGGCTTACGGGTTGTGGATCCGCTGTGTCAGCGAGGGATTGGCGTGGACCGTGCTAGTGGACCGGTTCTAAGAGGCTACTGGTTTTCACCAGAGCCCGCCGCAAAGCGGGATGGTCTTGCTGCGGCAGTAGCAACCAGGTCGTATCCACTAGCAACGGCTCAACCTCGCTGACTGCTGAGAAGGCGTGGGACAGAAGGACAAGGCAGAGGCAAGGTCAGACGTAGCAGAAGGTCGGGGGCAGGCGGCAAGGTTCGTAGTCAGGATGGATAGCAGAAGTTCAGGTACACAGGCTTTGGACACACTAAACGCTTTCACTGGCACAAGGCAACAAGATCCGGCAAGGGAGTGCATGGGAGGAGATCAGATATAGTCTGGGAGCAGGTGGAAGCCAATTAAGCTAATTGGGCCAGGCACCAATCATTGGTGCACTGGCCCTTTAAGTCTCAGAGAGCTGGCGCGCGCGCGCCCTAGAGAGCGGAGCCGCGCGCGCCAGCACATGACAGCAGGGGACCGGGACGGGTAAGTGACCTGGGATGCGATTCGCGAGCGGGCGCGTCCCGCTGTGCGAATCGCATCCCCGACGGCCATGACAGTGCAGCGCTCCCGGTCAGCGGGACTGACCGGGGCGCTGCGGGGAGAGAGACGCCGTGAGCGCTCCGGGGAGGAGCGGGGACCCGGAGCGCTAGGCGTAACAGAAGCAACTGTACCTGTTGATGAGGAGGGAGTGCATAAAACCCGAAGATGCTCTAAATCCTTTCCCTAAAATCTCTCAACCTGAAGGGATCTCCGCTGTACGTGGTAAGGACGGGGTGTCCCAGGAAGACAGGTGCAGCAACAGGGGCTCCCAACATGTAGGGAGCAGCTGGGGATGAAGGTTGATCTGTTGGTGTAGCAGGAAGACTATGTTGTTGTCGGTCAGGCAGCACCAATGTGGGTGGCAGCATTCTTCTGACTTGCGTTGGGGACCTCATTGGTGGGGTCCCAGGAGCACCACCTTCCTGTTGGTCAAGTGGCGGTGGTGGTGTTGCAGGCTCTGACATTCTTTTATTGAGTGCGCTGGCCCTTTAAATGAAGCTTGTATCTGTATGTCCCCGACTTTGGGCACAGGCAAGATGGCCGCCTCACCGCAAACTTTGGTGGGCGGAGTTTCTGAAGGCCTCGCGCCGGTTTTAATTCTTTTCAACGTGGATTGCAGCTCCGCTGTACTCTTAGCCTCCCCCCTTACTTTTCGTGTGGCCCCCTAGTAACGTTCGCCACATGTGCCATTCTTATACATTAAACACAGTCTCTTATATAGGGGGGAGTACAATTTCACTAGTGGCAATAGTAGGCACACACCCGAATCCTGTTCGTGCAACGCCAAAAAGGCTTTGTGGTAGCCCTTGGGGGTGTATGGTAGTGGTGGTATGGTATCGGTATATAAGGGGTTAATGTTAACCCTATAGTTCGTGACGCCAGGCTGAGAGCTGGTATGCTGAATCAGTGTTCCGGCCTATCTACGCCCTTCCCAGTAACGATAGGTGCATAAAATAACTGAAGGTCCACAAAGAGATTGAACTTGAATAACTTTTACTGAAGTGCTTGCAATCAGAGAGCACTTAGACAGAAAAGAACAACCTTAAAGGAGTACTCCGGGATAAGAAAACGTATCCCCTATCCTAAAGATAGGGGATAAGTTTCAGATCGCAGGGGGTCCGACCGCTGGGGCCCCCCAGAAACCAGTGATCAATGATAAAGATCAGTGTGTGCGGTGTTATAGGTCCCTATGGGACCTATAACACTGCAAAAAAAAAAGTGAAAAAAAGTGAATGAATATCATTTAACCCCTCCCCTATTAAAAGTTTGAATCACCCCCCTTTTCCCATAAAAAAAAAAAACACAGTGTAAATAAAAATAAAAATAAACATATATGGTATCACCGCGTGTGGAAATGTCCGAATTATAAAAATATATCATTAATTAAACCGCACGGTCAATGGCGTACGCGCAAAAAAAATTCCAAAGTCCAAAATAGTGCATTTTTGGTCACTTTTTATATCATTTAAAAATGATCAATGCAAAAATGATACCGTTAAAAACTTCAGATCACGGCGCAAAAAATGAGCCCTCATACCGCCCCATACACGGAAAAATAAAAAAGTTATAGGGGTCAGAAGATGACAATTTTAAACGTATTAATTTTCCTGCATATAGTTATGATTTTTTCCAGAAGTCCGACAAAATTAAACCTATATAAGTAGAGTATAATTTTAATCGTATGGACCTACAGAATAAAGATAAGGTGTCATTTTTACCGAAAAATGTACCACGTAGAAACGGAAGCCCCCAAAATTTACAAAACAGCGTTTTTTTTTCAATTTTGTCGCACAATGATTTTTTTTTCCGTTTCACCGTAGATTTTTGGGCAAAATGACTGAATTCATTACAAAGTAGAATTGGTGGCGCAAAAAATAAGCAATCATATGGATTTGTAGGTGCAAAATTGAAAGAGTTATGATTTTTTAAAGGCAAGGAGCAAAAAACGAAAATGCAAAAACGGAAAACCCCCCGGTCCTTAAGGGGTTAATGGAACCTTATTAAAGAATATCTTTTACTTCAAGTGGAGCTGAGATTCCCTTCCCCCACCATTCCTTCCTTGAATTCCATACAGAAGAAATAGTTCATGAACTATTTCTTCCGTAACTATCTTCCGTAACAAACTAACGTCCGTTATCAATAACGGACTATAACGGATTCATACGGATATTAGAAAATCCCATAGACTATAATGGAATTTTGTTACTGCCGTTTTCAGCTGATTTTCACACGGATCTTCCTACGGATGTTTAAAAACGGAGGATTTTGTAGTGTGAAAGCAGCCTAACATGAAAGTAAAACTGTTCCTGGTAGCTCAGTCGAGCTGTTCAGGACCGCCGCAGAGAAATCGGTTGGATCAGCAGAGCACCAATAACACTGATATATGCTATGGCATAGCATTGAACAGTGTATGCAATCAGAAGATTGCATGTAATAGTCCACTATGAGCGAACTTACAGTGATTCGATTCATCACAAACTTCTCGGCTCAGCAGTTGCTGACTTTAGCCTGAATAAATTAGTTCAGCTTTCATGTGCTCCGGTGGGCTGGAAAAGGTGGATACAGTCCTAGGAGACTTTCTCCTAGGACTGTATCCACCTTTTCCAGCCCACCGGAGCACCTGAAAGCTGAACTAATTTTTGCAGGCTAAAGTCAGCAACTGCCAAGCTGAGAAGTTCGCGACTAATCGAATTACTGTACTGTAAGTTCGCTTATCTCTAATGGGGACTAACAAATGGTATAAAGAAAAGTAAAAAAAAAAAAAAAAAAGTTAATAAATGTGACTTAACCCCTTCCCTAATAAAAGTTTGAATCACCCCCAAAAAATATAATATTAATTAAACCCCACGGTCAATGGCATATACGTAAAAACATTCCAAAATCCAAAATTGCGTATTTTTGGTCATTGTATACCATACATTTTTTTTTTATAAAAAGCGATCAATAAGTCCCATCAAAACAAAAATGGTACCAATAAAAACTACAGACCAGTGCTCAATTAATGAGCCCTCATACATCCACATATACGGAAAAATAAAAAAGTTATAGGGGTCAGAATATGATAATTTTAAACATGCAAATTTTGGTGCATGTAGTTGTATTTTTTTAAAGTAGTATAATAAAATAAAAACTATATAAATTGGGTATCCTTGTAACCATATGGACCTACAGAAAAAATATTTGTTACTGTTACCGAAAAGTGCACTGCATAGAAACGGAAGCCGCAAAAAACTACAAAATGGCATTTTTTTAATCTATTTTTTCCCCACAAATAATAATTTTTTGGTTTCATCATAGATGTTGCGGTGAAATGACTGATATCATTACAAAGTAAAATTGGTAGTGCATGAAAGAAGCCTTCGCATCGATCTGAAGGTGGAAAACTGAAAGCGGTATGATTTTTAGAAGGTGAGAAGGAAAAAACTAAAGTGCAAAAACGAAAAAAACGCTTCACCCTTATTGGCTGCAACTGCTACTGTGGCTTCCTCATTCATCCTTGCTAGAGAAATACAATAAACCCTTCACATGTAATTAAAGGCACGGTGGCACCAAAAAGTTAGAAGACACAATTAAAGTATTTTTATTACAAAACACATTAAGACACAGATTTGGGTGGCGGAAGCCGCTACTTTAGCATTACATCCACACAACAGAGCAGGTAGGTCCGGGACACCACCATGATAATACATAAAGCTAATATGATGGTATATCTCTGCTTTACGCTAATGTGTCTCTCTGTTAGATGTTGACACTGGGAGTATCTCTATGGCTGGGGCCAAATTGATGAATCTTACTACCTGGAAAAGCTGCCAGGATGGGGCTTCCTTTTACTTGACCACCAATTTCTATATCTTTTTAGACCCTGTTTTAAAACCTTTAGGTTCATAGGACCCCAATAATTACATTGCATCACAGTAAATAGCTAAGGATGATCTGGTTAACACACCTTTTTACAATTTCTTGATATGCCCTATGAGGATTTGACATACATGCCCCTCAATGTAAAACATCCACACCCCCTGACTGTAAATCCCCCCCCCCCATTACATGATAGTCTCTCCATTTATTAAAACTAAGCACTGCCCCATCTGACTGATTCCCTGAATTATCAGACGAAATATAACCCCTCATATCTCAGTAACAAGAGGGCATATCAAGAAACTGTAAAAAGATGTGTGATCGGGGAAACCTTAAGCTATGTAATGACATTTTTCTATGTAAAGATATTAATTTTGTTAGTAAAGCAGAAAGGCTGTAAAAGGTGGAGGAGGCATGTGTGGTGTCCCGGTACAGTACTTGGTCCTGTCCCTCTGTCTAAAGTCCCCACAGCCAGAGTCCCTCCATGCTAGTAGGGCTCTCCTGGAGGGCTAACCCTAGTTGCCTCTTAATGCTGTGTATTAAAATGTATATATTTATATATTTAATTATAGTAAACCTCTGTATAGGACCTTAGAGGTCATGAGCCTTTAAATAATTTATGTTATACTATGGTTCAAGGACCTTTGGGTCATGTGACATACCCATAGTTTCTTAGGTCAGGACTGACAGGTTTGCAGAACCAATGAGCTTTGTCCCGCCCTCTTAATATATAAGGGGCTGCTGCCACTAAATCGCTCTATCAGTTCCTGGTTGCAAAGCAAGCAACATCTCTCTTACTCTCTTACCCTCTGGATATGAAAGAAAGCACATCTGTATCATCTACTACAATTCAAGGTAGGCCTGAAGCCTATTCTTCAGCAGCCACAAAATGTGAGTTACTCCAGCTCAAAACCTACAAATCCTGTGTGACTACTGAACCCAAATTACCCCTAAATTCAGTAGCACAGTGGCTAGCAAAATCCAAGCTCATTCAACTCAAAAGTCCCATCAAACCTGTGAGGAGCCTGTACCACGGTCCTCCTACAAATTATATTACTATTTTGCATAAAATATGCAGTAAAGTTATTCCTGGTTTACTTCAACTGGTTTACCTTTATTCCTCCCTATCGTTTGTAGGACGGGTGGCAGTAGGACTATTGCATTGAAGAACCCACTCCCTGGCGTCACGGCAACAAAGGGTTAATACTAGCACCCTACATCACTACCACTCGCAACACCCCATTGCATCCTTCACCCCAGACTACCACACGTGTATGTTAATAAGACATGATTTTCTGTGTTAAAAATATACTGTTAATTTCCCATAAGCAGACATGTTTGTGTCCAGGAAGAAGATCTATAGAAGAACTGAAAGAAAATGGGTATTCCTCTGTGCACGCCTATTTCATAAGGGACCAGATTCTGACCATGATAAAAACACAAAAAAACAACAGTTTATCAACATGAAGGACAACACGTTTCAAAAAGGGACCCACCATTCTTCGTAAGGTCCAACAATAGATATGACTTGCAAGTAATTATATATAGGGGTAAAAACACAAAGTTAACCTTTTTTGCCACAGGGCCTCCTTCATATAGTGTAATGCAAACTAATATAGGTGTGAAATAGAGTGGAAGGCAAAGACGAGGTACTGTGATGACATGCTGTAGCCCAGGACATGCTGCTACATGGCAGAATAACCCATCTGTCCTTGCTTTGAGTTCACACACTGCAAATGCACTCTTGCATGTAGCAAAGGCATTAACATAGAGTTATTTCCTGGACAGATTCCAGAGCAGCCATAACTTAAAAAATAGCAAGAAATATACTTAGATTTGTTGGGATCTGGCGGTGCAGCTTTCCTTTTCTCCACTTGTGATTCTCCCCTGCTCCTGTCGTCTGCCTGATTCTGAGATGAAGCAGGACCTGCCAGTTTAGCCAATCCCTGTCAGAGACGAGACACCACGGTGGCCAATGAATGACTGAGCTAGCAGGTCCTGCTCTGAGGTCTTGTCTTGGAGGCAGGAAGAAGACAAGGGATCAGAAGGATTTGAACAGAAGCTGCAGGGGACCATCGGAGGATGACAGGGGACTGAAAGGTAGGCAAGTATAGCTTTTCTTTGTTTTTACAGCCCCAGCACCATATATATATATATATATATATATATATATATATATATATATGTTTTTTTAAATGCCACAATACCACTTTAAATCACAACTGTTCAGTATTGCTCTATAATGTTCTATATGTTGCTGTGTCTTAGGATGTGCTATATTGATATATTTGAACAGGATCACTTTTTCTATGAGTGTGCAGTGTATAGGAGACACCATAAAACCTAGTCTACACCCATTAGTAAAAACTAAAGAATAAATTAAAATTAAAGTCCAGCAGAAAAAAAAATATTGTTAAGGGAGATTAAAGTGCCCAGTCAAGAGCCCAGGATGTGTTCTCCACGGCAAGAGCCCAGGGTTATGTTTACCCTTCCTGGTGAGTAAGAGGAGATGGGCTGGCTAACCCTGGGCTCTTGCCATAAGGATTGCCCCCATGGGCAATTAAGTCTAAATTACATATTAAAAAACAGGCTGCTGACATGGCTGCTTTAACAAGTCTAGTAATCCAAATAGTTTATAATTTAAATAATAAATAAATAATTTAAATAGTCTAAGAATCTTGATTCTACTGGGCACCAAGGTCACTAATAACTGCAGCAGATTTCAGTTCACATGTCAAGTATTTTACTCCCTGTGTATTTTATACAAAAAAGCACAAAATAACATTCTGTATTGATAGAATTTGTAATCGTAATCAACTTTGATTAAGAAGTAGGACCTAGTTAAGCTTTCTGAACCACCTCCGTCATAAAATAAGACATGAAAAGGTCAGTGTCTTCCTGCCTGATGGAAAGCCAACACCAGGCAAATAATAATAATCAGTAGCAACAATAGCACATTGACATGTGTTAGATGAGAACAGCATAGTAAAACTAAATGGGAGAACTGAGAGCATGCAAAAATGGTACAGTATACAATACTAGGAGCAGTGACCAAGCATGATAACCAATTCTAAAACCCAGTTGTTTGTTGGCAAATCATCATATATCTGTCAGTCTGAATGGGGAAACATGTCAGCATTTTTCTATATAAAGCTCAGGAGGTCAATGGTTTATTTAACTCTTGAAGGTTGTTTTTTTTTTTTAACAATTTTTTAACCCCTTGTGATCTCTAGAACAGGGCCCTGGTTCTCCCAACTGCACGGAGCATTATACATCCTGCATTCTATGCGCTGTCTATGGAGGCCCCAGAGATAACGAGTACATTGTATAGCACTTACATAGACAATGCACATGTCGTCTACCAATTCATGCAGTGGAGAGAGCCGGAGGCCCGTTCTAGAGATTGTAGGGGTCCAGAATAGAGACTAAGATTTTAGTTGCTGAATAACCCCTTTAAAGGATTTTCTTAGCACATACACAAATGGCACATCAAGCACTGGAATGCCCACAGTCGCTACTATATAGGAGTATCCTGTCTCTTAAGTGTTGGCCAAACACACTGAGCATTACTTAAGGTTGGCCAATTTAATTGTAAACACATTATAAAAAACAGTCCCCCCATAATGACACCAAGCCCTAGTTTAGGTGAATTTAACAAATAAAGTTCATATGGATACAAGTTTTTGTGTTGCGAACTATTGTCCTTATGCCATATTCTTTCATATCCAGGTTCTAGGTGATAGTATCCACTATTCCATATTAGTGTATCAAGTAGGAGACAGTCCTTGTATCATTAGTTCACCACAATGCATACCCTACTGGCCAAAGAGATTGTATAATATTCTCTCTTTCATATGTCATTAATGTCTGAATGTCCCATTCCAACCAGTAAGTCTTAGCTGTGGTGATGTCAGAAATGTCTATGGTGGGAAAACCACTTTACGATGACTCTTTTAGTTCAAGTGTAAGTGACATAAATTAATGGGCAATTGGAGAAGTGTAAAATTAAAAATAGTTTTTCATTTCTGCAATATTTTGTTAGTCACAACTATTTTTAGAGTTCTCTGAAATAGAACAAGATCCAATCTGAATCCAAATAGAGAAGCAGTGTGACCATGTGCAATTCCGACAGCCGCTCTGTTTTCCATGAGTCATGTACAGTAGCTGATAAATGTTGCATTGTCCGAGCAATTCTCTAATCCCTTTGTGTTTAATTTTGTCGTTTCTACTAGTAATTATATGATCATTATTTTTTCTTTTAAGATGACAGAATAGGCCTTTGTTATGCAAACAGAACATTAGTGAAGCGAACATACAAACATGAATTATCAAATCTAAAAATTAGACAACACTTAGGAGCTAAAACAATTCATGAGCACACAGTCACCCATTAAAGGGGTGATTCAGGAATAGAAAAGTAAAGCTTATTTCTGCCAAATAAACAGCACCATTTGGTATTACAAATTGGCTACACTCACTTCAGTGGAACTGGGCTGCAATACCACACAAACTAGTCAAGACAAGTGTGGTGCTGTTTTTGGAAGAAATTAGCTGTGTTTTTATATTCCTGGAAAACCCTATTAAACATTACCCTATTAAGCAGCTATGGGATCTGCTTTATGTGAGGTATGTATAACTGATCTAGTAGATGGCCAGGGAAGATACATGTGAAGAAGTAGAGGTAGTTGTTGCAATATTTTTGCAATTTTGCTAACAATAAAGAATAGTATCTGCAATGAGTTAGTTATTGCACTACAGCCAAACCTTCTTCCTAGCAATAATAAAAAGTTTTCAGCTTGCCTGTGGAAAGAACTTCTTGTATCTCCGTAACAGCATGAGGAGACCATATAGTGGCAGAACGACCAGTCTGGAGGTGGCAACAGCCTGACAAGACCATAGGGCCTCACAAAAGAGAAGATTAAAGATATTTTTGAAATTTTAAGTTGAAGATTTTAGATATATTAAAATTTTTAAAGTTAAATTTAAGGTGCCAACAGCATAAGGAGACCATATGGTGGCACAATGACACAGCCTGGAGCTGGCGGCAGCATGAGTAGACAATTGGGCTTAACAATCCCTAAGATTAAAAGATGAATGTTAAAATTGAAATTAAAGATTTATGGTAGCTAGTGCTACCATAAAATATTTTTAGGTAATGTCCCAGGCCCAGCAGCATCATTAAACCATAAAGTGGCTGAATGGCACAGCCTGGAGATGAATTTTAAAATTGAAATTGAAGATTTTGAAATTGAAATTTAAGATTACACTCCCAAGTTTTAATGTCCCGGGCCCCCGCATGTGGTTACAAAGGACCAAATCTAACAAGGAGTCACATGTCACATGGCGGCACAATGACAGAGCCTGGAGGTAGTATCAATATGAGGAGACCATATAGTGGCTGAATGGCACAGTCTGGAGGTGGTGAAGCATGAAGAGACCATATAGTGGCTGAATGGCACAGCCTGGAGGAGGTGAAGCATGAGGAGACCATATAGTGTCTGAATGGCACAGCCTGCAGTTGGCAGAAGCATGCGGAGACCATATAGTGGCTGGATGGCACAGCCTGGAGTTGGCGGAGGCATGAGTAGACCGTATAGTGGCTGAATGGCACAGCCAGGAGGTGGTGAAGCATGAGGAGACCATATAGTGTCTGAATGGCACAGCCTGGAGTTGGCTGAAGCATGAGGAGACCATATAGTGTCTGAATGGCACAGCCTGGAGGTGGCTGAAGCATGAGGAGACCATATAGTGGCTGAATGGCACAGCCTGGAGGTGGCTGAAGCATGAGAAGACCATGTAGTGGCAGAATGGCACAGCCTGGAATTTGTGGCAGCATGAGGATGCCATATAGTGTCTGATTGGCACAGCCTGGAGGTAGCTGAAGCATGAGGAGACCATATAGTGGCTGAATGGCACAGCCTGAAGGTGGTGAAGCATGAAGAGACCATATAGTGGCTGAATGGCGCAGCCTGGAGGGGGCAGCAGCATCAGGAGTCCTGAAAGTGACCCGGTGATAGAGTGGTGCGATGGGTGGCAATACCAGTACCCGGTGATGAAGGTGGGTGAAAAAAGGTCTGATGAGGAGGAATGTTTGTAACTGGGGAGCAGCACCTTAAATCTGTTTGGCACTATCCATATTTGTGAAGTGTTGGTGTGGCACCATGGTCAATCTACTCTGATGCATCAGGCATTGGTGGGTGGAAATCCTGACTGAACCATGCCTGATCTATCTTCACAAAAGGTCAGTCTCTCCACATTTTTCGTGGACAGACGAGTTCTCCTTGGGATGACTATGGCCCCTGCCGCACTAAACGCCCGCTCTGATGGCACACTACTGGCCAGGCAGGACAGCTTTTCCAGGACAATCTCTGCTAGTAGCGGCCACAAATCAAGTCTGGCTGCCCAGAAGTCCAGCGGATCTTCAAGGTGTGTTGGCATGGGCATGTCTAGGTATGCCACCACCTGCTGGTTCAGGTCCCGTTCCAGGTCTACCTGCTGCTGATGAGTTGCTTCATTATGCGGGTGAAGAAAGGAACTCATCAGCAACTGTAGGCTCAGGCTGCTGCTGATGGAGCTGATACTGCTCCTGCCACCCCACCCCTCCCTAGCAGCCATGGCAGTGGAAGGTAAGTGCAGGGGCCCCCCCAATTCAGACCTGCAAGAGGATGGACGATGACGTTGTTCATCCCGTAATCCTGGCAACTTACTAATAATGTGGCTTCCTCAAAGGGCCAGAGCAAACGGCAGGTGTCACGTATGAGTTGCTACTTGTTCACATTGAAGTTACACAGTACCCCTATCCGCTTGGATCATCAAGAAATCGGTGATGGCTTTTCTCTGTTCGTACAGTCGGTCCAACATATGGAGGGTGGAATTCCAACATGTGGCAACGTCACAAATCAGACTATGTTGGGGGATACCGTTCTGATGCTGCAGCTCAAGGAGGATGTGCTTTGCGGTGTACAAGTGGCTGAAGTGCATGCAAAGTTTCCTTCCAATTGTTAGGATGTCTTGCAAATGGGGGGAACACTTCTGCAACTGTTTGACAACCAGAATGAACACGTGTGCCATGCAGTCGCTGTGCAGACAATTTCATCTTCCCGTTGTCAGTCACCATGGTTCACATTTCCAGTTTTCGTGGAGTAAGCCATGCTCCAATTTCTTTACGAATTACATTTAGCAGTTCCTCCCCTGTGTAACTCCATTCAACAAGGCAAACCATGTTGTCACGCACCTGGATGGAGGCTGTCACGGAGCTGGAAGTGGATCCTCCACTGGTGTGGCTGATGACTTGAACCGTATCGGGGAGCGGAGTCTAAGGTGCCGCTGGTTTTCACCAGAGCCCGCCACAAGGCAGGATGGGCTTGCTGCGGCAGGCGACACCCAGGTCGCTACCCCCGACATGGCTAGACCACAGAGGTAACTGGGCAAGACGAGGTACTGCAGGATGAGGCTGTAGCGTAGTCAAACGTAGCAGAAGGTCAAGGCAGGCGGCAAAGGTTTGTAGTCAAAAAACGTAGCAGGAAGGTCTGGATACACGGGAATGGCAAAACAGGCAATTGGAACGCTTTCTCTCAGGCAAATGGCACTGAAGATCCTGCAGAGAAGATTGAGAGGTGCAGGGACTTATAGAGTAGTGTCAGGTGTTACACATAATTATGGGCATACTGGCCCTTTAAATTTCAGAGCTCCGGTGCGCGCACGCCCTAGGAGACGGGGACACGTGCGCCGGAGCTGAGACACAGTGGAGGAGGTGGCAGAGGAGCGAGGTAAGTGACGCATGCGGGCGCGTCCGTGATGCGAATCCCGGACCCGCCAGGAGCAGGGACAATGCACTCACGGCCGACATGTGCGGCCGGAGCACAGGCTGTAACAGTACCCCCCTTTTGGTCTCCCCCTCCTTTTGCGGCTCAGGAATTTCTTGAGAAGGTCTTTGTCCAGAATATTGTCCTGCGGCTGCCAAGGCCTCTCCTCCGGACCGAAACCTTCTCAATCTATCAGAAAAAAGCGTTTTCCTCTGACAAACTTAGAGTCCAAGATTTCCTTTACAACATACACATCTGAGGTACCAGAGATGGGAGCAGGAGAGATGTCCCTTTGAGAAAAACGGTTGGTTTCAGGAGGGAAACATGGAAGGAATTCGGGATCCGGAGAGAGGAGGGAAGATGGAGGGAATAAGCCACAGGATTGAGCCGTTTCTTGACTTTATAGGGACCCAAATAACGAGGACCTAGTTTATAACTGGGTATCTTGAAACAGATATATTTAGTGGATAGCCAGACTTTGTCACCAGGGGAATATTCAGGAGGAGGACGTCTCTTCTTGTCTGCCTGAAATTTCATGCGAGAAGTAGCCTGTAGAAGTGAAAAACGTGTCTTTTGCCAGATGGAAGAAAAATTCCGTACATGTTCATTAACAGCAGGAACTCCAGAGGAAGATGACAAAGGATGAGGAGGACGAGTGTGAAGTCCATAGACCACAAAAAAGGGAGAAGCACCTGAGGAATCAGAATCCTTGTGGTTGTAGGAAAATTCTGCCCATGGTAGCAGATCGACCCAGTCATCTTGACGCGCAGAAATGAAATGGCATAGATAGTCCACCAAAACCTGATTCACCCTCTCGACCTGTCCATTGGATTGGGGATGGTAGGCCAAGGAGAAATCCAACTTGATTTGTAGATGTGAGCATAGGGCCCGCCAGAATTTAGAGACGAACTGAACCCCTCGGTCGGAAACAATCTGGAAAGGGAGTCCATGCAAACGAAAGATATAATGAAGAAAAAGCTTGGCAAGTTGTGGTGCTGATGTGTAGCGAGGTAGCGGTACAAAATTTGCCATTTTAGAAAATCGATCCACTACCGCCCATATGACAGTATTACCATGGGAAGATGGAAGGTCTGTAATGAAATCCATGGCAATATCAGACCAAGGAAGCTCAGGAACTGGCAAGGGCTGAAGCAGACCTGCTGGCTTGAAACGGGGAGTCTTGTCTCGGGCACAGACTGAGCAGGACCGAACAAATACGACATCCTTTTTCAAAGTTGGCCACCAATAATTTCTGGAGATGAGCTGTAGAGACTTACGAATACCAGGATGGACGGCCAGAAGAGAAGAATGTCCCCATTTCAAGACTCGGAGTTTCATACAAGGAGATTCGTAAGTTTTTCCAGGAGGCAGATGTTGGAGACTTGCTGGTGCTGTAGAAATGAGACGCTCTGCTGGGATAATATGCTGTGGAAGAGATTCATCGTCGTGCACATCTGAAGACCTGGAGAGAGCATCAGCTCAGACATTCTTTTCTACAGGGCGGAAGTTGATGAAGAAGTTGAATCTGGAGAAAAACAAAGACCAACGGGATTGTCGTGGGTTGAGACGATGGGCTGACTGAAGATAAAGCAGATTCTTGTGGTCTGAATAAATTGTGACAGGATGTATCGAACCTTCCAAGAGGTGACGCCACTCTTCTAATGCAAATTTAATGGCTAAGAGCTCGCGATCTCCGATAGTATAGTTTCTCTCCGCAGGGGAGAAGGTTTTAGAGAAAAAGCCCCAGGTTAAAGTTCTCCCTTTAGTAGACTTTTGTGTTAAAACTGCCCCAGCTCCTACTGAGGAAGCATCCACTTCCAAGAAAAATGGCTTGTTAGGATCAGGTCTAGATAAAACAGGAGCAGAAGCAAAGGCGGGCTTCAACTGTTTGAAAGCTTCTTCAGCCTCTGGTGTCCACACCCTTGGATAAGATGACTTTTTGGTAAGGGAGACAATGGGAGCTGCTAGAGTAGAGTAGTGAGGTATAAATTGCCAAAAGTAGTTGACAAAACCAAGGAAGCGCTGGGTTGCTTTCAAACCAGACAGTTGAGGCCAGTCTAGAACTGCAGACAACTTGCCGGGATCCATTTGGAGACCTTCACTTGTAACAATATAGCCCAAAAAAGGAAGACTGTTTTTTTCAAAAGTGCATTTTTCAAGTTTGGCATAGAGACGATTTTCATGGAGACGCTGTAAGACTTGTCGGAGGTGGGAGCGATGGGATTGAATATTGGGCGAATAGATGAGAATGTCGTCCAAATAGACTATGACAAAGGAGTATAGACGATCTCGAAAAATATCATTGACGAACTCCTGAAAGACTGCTGGAGCATTACAGAGTCCAAATGGCATGACAAGATACTCGAAATGTCCATCACGGGTATTAAACGCGATCTTCCATTCGTCCCCTTTACGAATACAAACCAAATTATATGCCACACGTAGATCAAGTTTTGAGAAGATTCTGGCACCTCTCAGGCGATCAAATAATTCTGAGATTAGAGGTAGTGGATAGCGGTTCTTTACAGCAATTTTATTTAAACCACAGTAGTCGATTCAAGGTCGCAAAGAACCATCTTTGAGTCCAGGAAGGCCAGAACGGAGATGATCTCTTTGGATTGTCAAAGAATCTGGACTGTCAAATTTAAGCGTGGAGAGGAGGAATTCACACCTAGGGAGGCCTCTCCTACAAACCCTAGGTGCAAGCATTTCCCTGTGGCTGTGGGCGCAGAGGACAATCCTTAACGAAGTGGTCTGCACTGGCGCAGTAAAGACAAAGATTTTCGGTTCGTCAGCGAGTCCTTTCCTGCAGGGTCAAGCGAGACCGATCCACTTGCATAGCCTCCACTTCGGGAGGCATCGAAGAAGATTGTGGTGGTTGGTGGAAGACTGGCGTCAGACGAGGAAATCGCTGAGGTCGTGCAGATTCCCTTTCTTGTCGTAATTCCTCTCATTGCTCGGAAAAACGGATATCTATCCGGGATGCCAATTCTATAAGTTCGTTCAAGGTAGATGGCAATTCCCGTGCTGTGAGGAAAACCTAAATTTGGCTAGATAATCATCTCTTGAAGGTAGCGCAGAGAGCTTCATTATTCCAGGACAACTCTGATGCCAGGGTTCGGAACCGTATGGCTTGCTCGCCTACAGTGGAGTTGCCCTGAGAAAAATTCAGCAGAGCCGTCTCTGTGGAGGAGGCTCGAGCAGGCTCCTCGAAGGCAGTGCGACTGAAGCGCCACGATAGGTGCAGGATCCGAGTTAACAGGCAGAGGAACCCCAGTTGGATCCATGGCCGGATCTTGCTGTCACGCACCTGGATGGAGGCTGACATGGAGCTGAATGTGGATCCTCTACCTGTGTGGCAGATGACCATATCGGGGAGTGGAGTCTAAGGTACCGCTGGTTTTCACCAAGGCAGGATGGGCTTGCTGCGGCAGGCGACACCCAGGTAACTACCCCCTACACGGCTCGACCTCACAGGTAACTGGGCAAAACGAGGTACCGAAGGATAAGGCTGTAGCGTAGTCAAACGTAGCAGAAGGTCAAGGCAGACAGCAAAGGTTCGTAGTCAAAAAACTTATGTGGATACACGGGAACAGCAAAACAGGCAATGGGAACGCTTTCTCTCAGGCAAATGGCACTGAAGATCCGGCAGAGAAGGGGGGGAGGGGCAGGGACTTATAGAGTAGTGTCAGGTGTTACACATAACTGGCCCTTTAAATTTCAGAGCTCCGGCACGCGTGCACCCTAGGAGACGGGGACACGCGTGCTGGAGCTGAGACACAGTGGAGGAGGTGGCAGAGGAGCGAGGTAAGTGACAGGCCGGGATTCGCATGCGGGTGCATCCCGCGATGTGAATCCCGGCCCCACCGGGAGCAGGGACAATGCACTCGTGGCCGACATGTGCGGCCATAGCGTAAGCTGTAACACATGTGAAGAATAGCATGACACCACCGTGCCCTGTACACATGGTATGCTGAAGGGGCACTGAGACTTGTCTGGGCAGTGGAGGCTGAGGACACGGTGGAGGATGAGGAGGCAGAGTCGCACACTGTCACAGTACCAACGGCCTGAGAGCGTGGAGGAGGAAGCAGCGTGACCTGTCCAAGTTGTTTTTGTGGCTGTGCAGGAACCACATTCACCCAGTGGGTCGTAAAGGACATATATTGTCCCTGACCGTAGTTACAGCTCCAGACTTCGGCGCTGCCGTGCACTTTGGTACACTCCGACACAACTTCCACAAAATTGTGCAGGGCTTGTACTGCCTTCTTCACAGAGAAATGATGGCTTGGCACTGTCCACCTCGGCTCAGCACAAGCCATCAGTTCTTTGAAAGGTGCAGAGTCCACCACTTGAAAAGGGAGGGACTGCAGCACCAGCAACTTAGACAGGAGCACATTCAACTTTTGCGCCGTTGGATGAGTGGGCGCATACTGTTGTCTCTTGGACATGGCTTTGCCGATGGATTGTTGGCGGAATGACTGACTAAAAGTAGGAGGAGCAGGAGCATTTGGAGCTACGGAAGGAGGGTATGACACACAGCTCCCTTTGGCTGAGGTGGTGGAGCCTTGGCTGGCTGAAAGAGGGAGCGGCGTGCCACTGGGTGATGCAGCAGGCTGGACCACTACATCGGAGCCACGGTTCTCCCAGGCCGCTTTATGGTGGCGAAGCATATGTTGACGCAGGGCCGTGGTGCCAACATTGGGACCCTGGCCACGCTTCACCTTCTGCCGACACATCGTGCATGTGGCTATGTTAACCTCCTCCGGATGCTTGATGAAAAACTGCCACACCACTTAGTAGACGATTTTCCCACCAACAGTCTGCACTAATTGACTGCTACTGCCGCCATCTCCAGGAACCCCTGTTCCACTACCTCCTGGGAAGGTAGGCTGCCCCAAATCAGGTGGTCTCCCCTGGGCAGATTTGGCTCCAGAATTTCCACTTCTGCCACCATGCTGAATGGCTCAGCTGCTGCCTCACGGACAACATGTAACCCTCTTCTCCTGATGATGATGAAGCCCCTTCTGCACCCGGCTCCCAAGTGCGATCGGCTTCATCATCATCGAGTTGTGTCTGCACGTCACTGATGTCCTCCTCAGGTTCCTCAACGGTGTCTGCTTCAGGACCCTGAACACTGCAACACCGCCTCCCACGTCACTCTCCTCATCACTACTTGCCCGCCTAGCAGATGTCTTCTCCACTTCTTGGCTGGGCAGTAGCTGCTGACTGTCCTCTATTGGATCGTCCTCACCGAATAGTGGAGCTGAACCCACAGTATAAGATACTTCTTTAGGGGAGGGAACAGCATAGGACAGAGGCCATGGGAGGACAGGGACTGCTCCCGGGCCATGCCAACTGAGGGTTGTGTCTGAGGAACCCAACAACTGTTGACTGGGGTTATCAGATGTCATTTGTGATGAAGCAGATGACCTGTTAACCAATCGATGACGGCAGATGGGTTGCTGGTCGAGACACGACCGCTAGCTGATACCAGGAGCGCAGGTCTCTCACTGTGACTCCTGCTGCCACTCGCCCCTAGTCTGCTGCGACCTCTGCCTGATGAATTTAGGCCTCTGACACTCCTCTGTGCGCATCCTGGAACTTCTCTGCCTGACATACTTAGTGCGTATATGAGGGGAGCAGTACGCTTCACTACGCTTAAAACAGTATTTGTCTAGAACAGCAGCAGGTGTGTACTATTGGCTGTCCTTTCACAGTATCTAGGCCCTTGGCAGTTTAACAGGTACAAAATAGTACACTACTTAGATGTATGTAGGTGATATGCACTTATAAGGGCATAAAAATGTGCTACAGTACGCTTAAAAACTTATTTTTGCACAACACCAGCAGAACAGTGATGGAGCACACAAAAGCTGTGTACTAAACCCAAAATTGCACTCTGTCAAAGACTATTGGGAATGGACTGCTGGGTATTATACCGTCTGAAAAATTATTCCTGCCTCCTCTGCAAAGGTTTATGAAGTTTAGGCAGCTTGTTGAAATATATGAGGCAACACACAACTGTCTGCCCTCTCTGCAATACAATGCTGTAGAAAGTGACTGGGAGGTTAATGGGTGTAGTAAAAATCCTTTTCAGTGGAACAAAGCACTGCTCTCTGTCCACAAGAATGCTGATGTGACTAGGAGGTGAAACGCTGCTGGATAAAGCTTTTCTGTGTAACGCACACACACACAGGCTGTCCGTCCTATCTCTCTGCAGAGTAATGAATGAAGTGGAAGTGACTGGCCGCAATATGGCTGCCGATTATATAGGCTGGGACATCTCAGGGGTGACTGGCTGCTGATAGGCTGCATCCTGCATGTGATTCAGGGTCATCCCGCCTACCCGCCATACCCTATGTCCTCACATGTGGATCCGCCATTTTAGATGCCGTGGAGCCTGGACCGCACTAAATAGAGATTAATGAAGCGATTTGCACCAAGATTACCAATAATACTAGTATACAAGGAGGAATATTATTACCATACATATTACCATCATACTGTTACTGACAAAATCCTGTATACTGAGACCAACGTTACCAATAATACCAGTAAGGAAGTGAGAATAATACTGCCACACTATGACCACTACCATTGCCACAACATAGTGACTGTATAAATATCACTGACCATAGACCAATATACCCCCATACAAAGCCCATATAGTGTTGACCCCGGCTCTACACAAGCGCTGCAGACCATGTAAGTTTTTACAGTGCAGTTACATCTACTGACTCACAGGAGGCGTTCTCTTTCCTTTTCTTCTCTGTCTTGCTTAGTCCATCATGAAGTCTTCTTCTAATTATGACTTGTCTCTACATAATCTGCCAGACGACAAACATATTAGCCTCAGCACATTCCCCACCTGTTCCCTACCCTAAGTGTCCCAAATAATTCCTCCCTTGGTGCCCTGTATAGTATTAGGGAGTAAGTATGTGTGTTGGGGTAAAAGGGTAGAGGGATTGGGTGGTGGTGAAATTAGGTAATTTCACCACTCCTATCAGGTAGTGTCCCCAGTAGGTAGGTAGGGAACTCCCCCTATAAAGTAGAAGCCCCCATTAGGTGGGTAATGCCCTCGTAGGTAGGTAGTAGCTAATGCCCCAGTAGGTAGGTAATAGGTTATGCCCCCAGTGAGTAGGTTGTAGGTGATGCCCCGAGTAGGTAGTATGTAATGTCCCCAGGTAGGTTGTAAGTAATGACCCTAACAGGTAGACAGTAGGTAATGCCCCAGTAGGTAGTGCCCCAAGGTAGGTAATGCCCACAGTAGATAGTGCCCCCAGGTAGGTAATACCCCCAGTAGATAGTAGGTAATGCCCCTAGTAGATAGTGCCTCCAGGTAAGTAATACCCTTAGTAGGTAGTTCCCTCAATAGTGTGGTGTCCCGGTACCGTGTGGTGTCCCCAAAGTCAGAGTAACTACGCTCAGGTAGGGTCCCCCAGGTACCACAGCCCCCAGTCGCCTCTCCTCTATTCTAATACTGTGATGTCCATATGTACATATTTAATAATAATGTGTATATTTAATATAATGTATAGTATGCTTACCTTGTTGGCGTCGCAGGACCTTCGGTCATGTGACTATGTTAATTCCTCTATGGTATGTTGGAGGACCTTTGGAGGTCCTTGGATCACATGTTACCCATAATGCTATGTAAAGGTGATTGACAGAAGTATTGGACCAATTAGCTATATTCCATCCCCTGCCCATTTAAGGGAGCTGTAGCCAATTATAGCTCTCTTTGGTTGCTGCTCTCATGGATGCTGGACTAGCAGGACGGATCTGTGCAACTTTCAAAGACAAGCTAGGCCAGAAAACCTACCGGCCTCAGGCTACACTAAACCGTGAGTTCTAAACTAATCCCCACTAAAGCTAGCGTGACTACTGGACCGCAACTAAATCCCCTAAATCCAGTGGAACATCGCATATTAGTCTACGGACTCTGAAAGCTTAAGGTCCCAACCACTGTCAATCTCAGGGAGACTTTGCCTGTATAGAGACTGTTCCTGTTGGGAAGTTTGCATAAAATCTTCAGTAAAAGTTCCAACTGTTTTCAGCAAACTCTCCGGTTGTGGACATTCAATTATTCTATACCTCCCTATTGCTCTTGGGAAGGGTGGTGGTAGGACAATCATTACAGAGGAGCCCTCACCCTGGTGTCACGAATAGAAAGGGTTGACCAGACACCCTTTAATCACAGCACAGCTACACCCCATATACCCTACTCCCCCAGGCTATCACAATAGGTAGTGCCCACAGGTATGTAATGCCCCCTGTAGATAGTGTCCCTAAGTGGATCATGCCTCCAGTAGGTAGTTCCCCCAGGTGGGTAATTCCACCAGTAGATAGTGCCAATAGTGATAGATAGATATGAGATAGATAGGTAGATAGATATGGGATAGATAGATAGATATGTGGGGAGGGTGTGATGAGGGCAGATGTTGTTACCCTAGGGGCCAATGCATTAACCCCTTGTATTCATGTTGCCAGGGCGTGGTTTAACTTCTACACCACCCGAAGGTATTCCGCTGGATCCTAGGCTTGGAACGGGGCAAATAATGACTCCGACACCAAGTTACGGAACAACAGCAGCTTTACTGAGGTAGACAGGTGTAACAGTCTTAACAATTTAGCTAGGCCCACGGAGGTGACAAGTGACTTCAGAGACCTTAGAGCTCACTGGAACTTGTAGTGGACTTGGAAAATTTGATGCAAAACCACGCTGACTTGACACAGATTAATCTTGACTAACTTGACTGAGACTGACTAGATAGACTTCACCCAGTTTGTGGCTTACCAGGTTTTGACGTTCACCTGTGGGGTAGTGGACTGGTGGATGCTTGGCTGCGTGGTAGGCTTTAGGCCTCCTCAGGACACTAGACACTCTCTCTGGACTTCACTTTACTGCACTCAGCACCCAAGAGACAAGAGACTGAACTAGCTCCTCCCAGGGTTTATATGGGGGAGGCTCTGGAGGGGTCCCATAGGTCACTATAGGTCTCATGGTCACTGGTAACTTCCTTCGTTACAACATGCAACATTACTTAAAAGGTATATGACAAGTTATACACATTACAATAGATAAGACAGGTGGTAGTTAACAATTAGGGAACACAGACAAAGGAGGGGCCCAGGAGTCACTGAATAGAGTCTGCCTGACAGGGCAGCAATGGTACAGGGGTGCAACGCCTGTACTGGGCCACCACAGATAGATAAATAGATAGATAGATAGATATACAGCAACAGAAGAATGCAGAAGCATACTGCCAGCACAAGGATATAGGTGAAACATGAACATGCAGTTAAAACATGGAGAGCTATACAGCTATGCAAATGTGAAACTATGAAATAGTGAGGCACTTAGCTCGCAGATTTGTCTCCGCCGACGGTCAAATAGCTGGGACCGTCCCACTGCGATAAGGTGGCCTCATTGGGACGGACCCTACACTGTGAATATGCCTCTGTGTGAACAGTTCAGTAAGCATGGCAGGATCTTGACATCCAAGACACCTTATATACACACCTGCTAGAGGTGGGTGGGGTGCAAGGCCAACATGGAGGTAGCCACTCCCCCGTATGTGCAATACAGACAATGAATAAGTCAGCCAGCACTTTAGTTGATACCAAACTATTATATGGACCTGGCCTACAGGTGCACGCTACTAGGCTAGATATACAACAACAGAAGA
Organism: Hyla sarda; assembly: GCF_029499605.1. NCBI lineage: Eukaryota > Metazoa > Chordata > Amphibia > Anura > Hylidae > Hyla > Hyla sarda. Next base: position 384,187,655 of record NC_079191.1, on the reverse strand, counting down.
ATGCAGCAGCACACTGCCAGCACAAAGATATAGATGAAACATAAACATGCAGATAAAACATGGAAAGCTATACAGCTATGGTGTAATAGATGCAAATGTGAAACTATGAAATAGTGAGGCACTTAGCTCGCAGATTTGTCTCCGCCGGCGGTCAAATAGCTTGGACCGTCCCACCGTTGGTCAGGAAACGTTGAGATATAAGATATATATGAGATAGACAGATAGATATGAGAGATAGATAGATCAGTGTTTCCCAACCCAGGTGCCTCCAGCTGTTGCAAAACTACAACTCCCAGCATGCCTGGACAGCCAAAGGCATGCTGGGAGTTGTAGTTTGCAACAGCTGGCGGCACCCTGCTCTGGAAACATTGCAAAGTTGCCCATGTACCTCCCACTGACCCCTAAACAGCATTTTTTCCCCTTCCCGCTTTCCCCTCAGAAGGTTACCTAATTGATGGGTGGCCTCAGGTGGGCAGGGGAAGTCTTTCTGTTCCGGGCGGCACGGGTGGGTGTCGGAACCTGCGGTGGAGCAGGAAACAAATCATGCTCCTGCTTCAATAGCACTGCAGCCAGCACGCAGAGGAGCATGGGGGGGAAGGGGAGGAGGAGCATCTCTCTGCTCTCCCACCAGAGAGTCAGTGCAGTCGCAGGCTGCATATTTTAAAGGAAAATGCTGCTGAAGCGGCGGGCCCCTCGCAGGCTGGAGTGTCCCAACATCAGTCCAGCCTCCTGGGAGCCCGGGCCCCTTACTGGGATACTGGCTGTACCCCCCTGATGGTGGCCCGGGATGTCTCCATCTGTTATCATCAATATTTGTTTTCTTCAAATGACATTGAGGACAGGAGAATGTCAACTGAAACTGCATCATTCCCTTGTCTTCAATTTTTAGTCAGACCAAAAAACATAACAAAAAACATTTTCAAGCCTGCTGAAAACAATGCTCCACATGTATTTGCACCTTTTTTGGGTCTTATCTGCTTTGCTAAATATTCATTAAAGGGTAGCTCCCACCATCCTATTTTTTTTGTTTTTGCTAGCCCGTTAACCCCCCCCCCCCCGCTACGGCACTTCACTCCTCCCCCCCAATTCCCCCCCCCCCGCCCCGCATACCCCGTTCCCTCATTACACTTGCAGTTACTGCAGAGTCCGGCAGCGGGCGTGCAGGGACAGCGGCGGCAACGAGGCGGCGATGTGCGGAAGGAGTGGCCTCCCAGCCTGTGGCCGGGGAGCCAATGCGCTCGCTCCCGCCTGTCTGATTCACAGGCAGGGAGCGAGTGCAGTCTAACTGAAAAAGGACTGATTGCCACTCCAAAATCAGTCCTTTTTCAGTGGCCGGTTTTTAAATGTAAATTAAACCTTTTTAATGAAAAAAAAAAAAAAAAAAAAAAAGTATATTAGAGATATGTTGTAGTACATAAGTACTACAACATATCAAAAAATGAAGTTGGTGACAGTGCCCATTTAACTATTTGCACTAAACATTTGTGCCATTTGTACCATGCTTCTTAGTTTACTGCCATGGTTTACCACATGAATAAGCACCTATCTCAAAAACACCACACTCAAATTAAAGGGGTACGCCACTGGCCAGCAATTGGAACATTTAGTTCCGAACACTGTGTGTTCAGAACCCCTCCCCCCCCCCCCCCCCCCCGGTCTTTTAACTCATAGTTTCCAAATAAGGTATATAAAGATGGGTTATGTAAACTGGACTACTACTGACACATATCTAATAGGGTACATGCGATTATGAATGAGTTCCAACATGTCTGGCCATAGTGTGTTTTCACATGATGGTTAAATGGATAAACAACTTATCCATCATCTTTAGGATAGGGATAAGTGTCTCTTATTGCTGGGACCCCCGTAATCTCCAGACCTTCTATGGGAGCGCCGGAGATATCAGAGTTAAGCACTCGGGTAATGAATGGAGCATGTGTCGTCTGCAGCACGCACTCTCTCTGAGATAACGTGGGCAAGGGTCCCACGATCAGACACTTATTCCCTATACTGTGAATATCGGATAAGTGGCAAAGGACAACCCCTTTAATGCACTTTAAGATAATTATGAGCAAGACAAAAATCCTATTTAAACCAGTGTATAAACCAGGGCATAAGCTGACATTTCCAAGTATAAGAGATGGATGGAAAAGGAAAAAAAAGGCGCAATCACCTATATATTTCTTTTTGTAGGTTCTTAAAGGAGTACTCCAGCGCAAAATAACTTATCCCCTATCCAAAGGATAGGGGATAAGTTATAGATTGCGGGGGGGGGGGGGGGGGGGTCCGAGCGCTGGGGCCCCCGGGATCTCCTGAACGGGGCCGTGGCAGTCTGCAGGAAGTGAAGTTTCGTCCCCAACAGAAAGCTGCAGCAGACACTCCCCCTCCATGTATCTCTATGGGATTCATGGAGGGGGGGGTGTCGGCCGGCGCGTCATGCGGGGACAGAACGCCCCCTTTCCTGTATATTGCCGCGGCCCCGTACCAGCGCTCGGACCCCTGGCGATCTATAACTCATAAGTTATTTTTATAACTTATAAGTTATTTTGCACTATAGATGTCCTTTAAAAATGACATTAGGCGTTAAGATACACTGGAGATACACTAGTAAAAGTAATATATATGTCCTAGTTAGATCACTTTTACCCTAGAGCTTTCATGTGGTTTTGAATGCTATGGCATTCCTGGTGCTCAAAATATTTACAGCTTAAAGGGGTATTCAGGGCAAAAACATTTTATCCCCTATCCAAAGGATAGGGGATAAGATGTCTGATCACGGGGGGCCTGCTGCTGAGGCGCCCCCTCCCACCTCCCACCATCACGCCCCCCTCCCATGACATAAATGGAGGGGTCGAGGTGTGACGTCACGTCCCCAGTCACGGAAATCCGGAGGTTTCCGAAACTGGAGATTCAGCACCCGCATAGAATGCGGGTGCTGCAGGGAGATCACGGGGGGTCTCAGCAGCGGGCCCCCCGCGATCAGACATCTTATCCCCTATCCTTTGATGGACCGGAGGACCGATCAGCTGTAGTGGCGCTCCGCGGGAACCCAGGAAGGTGAGAGAAGGTTTATTTTCATTTTTTTTGCAGCCTGGGCAGGACGGAGCAGGAATACCCCTTTAAGAGCTAGGTAGCCACATACAGAAGGCAAAAGAGCCACATGTGGCTCCTAACCTCCTGGCTGGGGAACACTGCCCTAGACCAATGGTCCCCGAATTGTGATTCTGCAACTGCTGCAAAACTACAACTCCCAGCATGCCCGTGTAGCCAATGGGTGTCCAGGCATGCTAGGAGTTGACGTTTTGCAACAGATGGAGGGCCACAGTTTGGAGACCACTGCACTAGACCCTTGGTGACTTTATTTTTTCATTAGCCATCACTATGCCAGAGTTGACTTCATCTGTAGGACAAACCTCGTCATTCATCATTGTAAAATGACAACTTGGTCATAGGAATAAAAAACCCAGGGCTGTGACAGTGCTTCCCGTATGTAACTGCTAAATGAGGAAACCAGAGTGTGATTGGTCTTTGTAGTGTTATGAAACCTGTACGGAAGCATTGACCAATATTAATTCTGTCGCAACCTCTGAAACAGTCATTTCACATCATCGCAGAAGGAGGAAAAGATGGAGAGAGAGCCACAGAAGGTTCGGGAGGGTTATCTTGTGAAGAAGGTAAGTTACCATGTAGAATTTATATTCCTTACTGCCGAGGGTAGTGATCGAATTGTGTATTGTATCTGCTTTTATAATAAAAAATACTCCTTGAGTCTAAGGCATTGGGGAGTGTGACGTCTTTTTGGACCAAATTGTCACATTGTATCATATAAAGGGAATATAGTCACCAGAAAAAGCTATCTACTGTATTTTTCGCCATATAAGACGCTCCGGCATATAAGACGCACCCAAATTTAAACGATGAAAATCTAGAAAAAAAAGATTCTGAACCTTCAACCTGCGGACCTCCAGATGTTGCAAAACTACAACTCCCAGCATGCCCGGACAGCCGTTGGCTGTCCGGGCATGCCAGGAGTTGTAGTTTTGCAACATCTGGAGGTCCGCAGGTTGAAGACCACTGGTATAGGAGGTAGTACTCACGTGTCCCCGCCGCTCCGGACCCGTCACCGTTGCCCTGGATGTCGCCTTCAATTGCTGTCGCCGCGTCCCCGGGGTGTCCCCGTCACTCCGGAACGTCTCTGCTGCCCTGTACCCTCGCTCTCCGTCGCCGCCATCATGTCGCTACGTCGTGATGGCGATGAAGGAGAGCGCCGGCCATGCAGGGGATCCCAGCATGGAGCAGACACCGAGGAGGTAGGTAAGGTCCCTCCCAGTGTCCTGTAAGCTGTTCGGGACGCCGCGATTTGACAGCGGCGGTCCCGAACAGCCCAACTGAGCAGCCAGGTTAGTGTCACTTTCGCTTCAGACGCGGCGGTGAGCTTTGATCGCCGCGTTTGAAGGGTTAATATAGGGCATCACCGTGATCGGTGATGTCCTGTATTAGCCGCGTGTCCTGGCCGTTGATGGCCGCAGGGACCGACCCGATAGGACAGGGTTTTAATGTGTATTTGCCGTATAAGACGCACCAACTTCACGCCCCCCCCCCCCCCCCGTCTTATACGTCGAAAAATGCGGTAATCTATCGATAAGCTACAAGTTCTACTAAATCTTGTCCCTCAAAGATATATATCAATCTGCTCAGCTCTTCTTGCTCTATAACATAATGCCAATATATTAGATAGTATTTTTTAATTTGACAGGTTCCCTTTAAAGGGGTTCTCCAGATTTTTTTTAGATTTTTTTACAATAATGACTTATCATTAGAATTGGCCTTTAATATCCAATTAGTAAGGGCTCCAACTCTTGGCCCCCCTGCTGGTCAGCTCAATGGTGGGGCAGCTGGATTGTGTGTCACTTCCTTCAAGTAGCAGGTTTACCTGGTATTACAGTCATCCCATTTGCTTTTTCACTTTAATTGGACAAATGCAATATGAGGTTCAACCACTATCCAGTACAGAGCGGTGCCTGGTAGCAATGAGGAAATGAAGAGGCTGAAGTACTTTTACAAGTGAAGCAGTCCCTTTAATCAGCTGATCAGCAGGGGTGTCTGGTGTCAGACCCCCACCAATGGGATATTGATGGCCTATTCTAAGGCTCATAAAACATACTTTTTATAAAAAGTTATCACAGCAATATAATACATAGATGTCCTACCAGAGAGAGCTGCTGCCTGTTAGAAACCTGCTAAGGCCTCGTTCACATGGTCCTTGTGCTCCGGTAAGGGGAGTTCCATCGCTCTGTTGGTTGGAAAACACAGGGTTGAGTGGAAAAAAACAGATTCCATATCCAATCTTTTCTTTTCCACTCATGTACTCTATAAATACAATATAGGACCCCATTCAAGTCAATAGAATCTGTGGGGCCCATTTAGAACAATGACCGTGTGACCTTAGCCTAAGCTATATAATCTATAAAGCAATGCATTCTACCCTCTTATCTTTGCAGCACATTTCTCCCCTATATTGGTAACCATTGCTCTTGTTGCAGATTTTCTCGTGTCCTATCTGATGCTTAAAGGGGTTATCCACCATAAGGTGATTTTAGTTAGTACCTGCCAGACAGTAATGGACATGCTCAGGAAGGATCTGCGCTTGTCTTGGGGCTAAATGGCTATGTTGTGAGATTACCATAACACTGTGGCTAGCTTTTTGTGAACTGGTATTTTCTGTCCGAGTTTTCTTCTTTTGCCTACAAATCCCATAATTCCATTTTCCTCCCTCCCACACATCAGCCACCCCTCCCATTGAAACATAAATGAGGTGCATCCATTCAAAAGACCTGTGGTTTTCAATCAGGGTGCCTACAGCTGTTGCATTAGTTGCAGATTGATCTCTCTCCCACCAAACGATCCCTCCACCCATTGAAGCAGACAGGCTCCCTGTCATCAGCTGACTAGTGAGTCAGGTCTCGGCCGCATTGCAACCTGGGGAAAAATCTGAGACAACAGTCATTTTATATACTGGTAAAAATAAATATTGGGGTGAAAATCACAGAAGAATATTATGAACTACACTAACTTTACAGCCCCTGTAGCATAGCCAAATAAAAAAAAACTCCTGGAATACCCCTTTAATAACTGGGTCAGGTACCATTTTTTAAACCTACCCCACCAGAATTTGTAGACAGAAACATCATAAGAGAGACATGAAGAAGTGTTAACATGGGAATAAGATATGCTCCACAGCCGTGAAACTCCCATTGGTCTTCAGAGCGTAACTGTGCGGAAAAGAAGTAATGGGTCATTTGTTTTTCCTCAGAATTCGAAGTCAGTAGGAGACATCTTTTTTTTCCTCCACATACAGCATTCTGTAGGTATAATGTCACACCTCATTGTTTTTGATGCCTCCAAATCTGCAGGTTCTGCCCATGAGAAAAAAATATCCTTTGTGTTGCCCATTGTAACCAGTAGTTTAGAAACAAACTCAGAGATTTCAATTAGGGATCGACCGAATATCAGTTTGGCCAATATTATCGTCCGATATTCACGATTTTGGACATTATCGGTATCGGCAATTACCTTGCCGATATGCCGATAATGCCCCGCCCCATTGCCTCCCCATTGCCTCCCCCATCCCCGGTTTTATAATTACCCGTTCCTGGGGCCCGGGGTCTGATCTACTTCTGGCTCCTTTGACGTCCTGCGGCGTCCTGCACGCTGCGCAGCGCAATGACGTCCTCAACGCGACTTCACCATCAGTGCGCACAGTGACAGCTCAGGACGCCGCCGGAGCCAGAAGAAGCGCGGACCCCGGGCCCCGGGAACAGGTCATTATAAAACCGAGGATGGGGGAGGCAATGGGGCAGTGGCGGCGGGGGTGGTTGGACTAGGGAGGACCCCAGGAAAGGCAGGGGGAGAAAAGCGTGCGGCAGCGGCGGTCTCTGGCCCCGCAAAAGCTGCTGCAGTTCATTGATTTAAAGCGCCCGCTGCTTCTGCGGGGCCGGGTGGGTGGGTGACAGGGGGGGGGATGGAGTGGTTTTGGGAAATAGCCGATAACTTATACCGGAATATCGGTATAAATTATCGGCTATCGGCCTCAAAGGTCACAGATTATCTGTATCGGCCCTAAAAAATCGATATCGGTCGATCCCTAATTTCAATGGGTGCATTTGTATCTACATTTTGTAGTGGCTGTGCCTGGTAATAAAGAAGCGGCATCAATCGCCCGAGTGTCACAGCCCTTTCAGTCAGCTGATTGGTGGGGGTGCCAAGGCCTCTTCAATCCACTGATCACTAGAGGTGTTTAAAGCCAGACCCCACCAATCTGATATTGATGGCATGTCCCATTGTTTCTCAACCAGTGTGCCTCCAGCTGTTGCAAAACTACAACTCTCAGCATCCCCGGACAGCTAAAGGCTGTATCCTTTGTTTTTGTTGTGTAAATGTGTGTTCTATTTGTTAAATCACATGCTCTTTACCAGTGTTTCCCAACCAGGATGCCCCCAGCTGTTGCAAAACTACAACTCCCAGCATCCCCAGACAGCCGTTGGCTGTCCGGGCATGCTGGGAGTTGTAGTTTTGCAACAGCTGGAGGCACCCTGGTTGGGAAACACTGCTCTATACCGTAAAAGTTTAAATTGGGAAAACTCCGCAAAATAAAGAAATGCTATTCAAACATTCATATTTAAAAAAAATCATGAAGTGGGGAGATAGTGTTTTAGACCCCCCAAAACTCCCTACAAAAAGTGTGAAAAAAGGTGAAACATCCTTGCAATTTTTCATGCAGTTTTTTTTTTTTTAAAGAAAATTATAAGTCCTTCCTTGATATTTCTCTTTTCGTTGAATCTATTTATAGCTTTGGCTCCAAAAGCTACTCAAAAAACGTTAACACCAGACTCAGCTATGCTTGGAAGTTAAAGGGGTACTCCGGTGGAAAACATTTTTTTTTTTAAATCAACTGGTGCCAGAAAGTTAAACAGATTTGTAAATTACTTCTATTAAAAAAATCTTAATCCTTCCAGTACTTATTAGCTGCTGAATACTACAGCGGAAATTATTTTCTTTTTGAAACACAGAGCTCTCGGCTGACATCATGACAACAGTGCTCTCTGCTGACATCTCTGTCCATTTTAGGAACTGTCCAGAGCAGCATATGTTTGCTATGGGGATTTCCTTTTACTCTGGACAGTTCCTAAAATGGACAGAGATGTCAGCAGAGAGCACTGTACTCATGATGTCAGCAGACAGCTCTGTGTTTCAAACGGAAAATAATTTCCACTGTAGTATTCAACTGCAAATAAGTACTGGAAGGATTAAGATTTTTTAATAGAAGTAATTTACAAATCTGTTTAACTTTCTGGTACCAGTTGATTTAAAAAAAAAGTTTTTCACTGGAGTACCCCTTTAATAGGCAGTGAATGGAGTAATAGCTGAGCATACATGCTGTTGCTCCATTTACTCGGAGGACTTTTTACCTCTGTTCTATTGACAGGGATTCCCAGCAGTTGCACCCTCACCGGCAACTAGTCAGCTAGTTATCCTTTAGCCTGTAAATAGGGTTTAACTTTTAACCTTAGGTGAACCCCTTAAAGGGGTACTCCGGTGGAAAACATTTTTTTTTTTAATCAACTGGTGCCAGAAAGTTAAACCAATTTGAAAATTACTTCTATTAAAAAATCTTTACTCTTTAAGTACTTTTTAGCAGCTGTATGCTACAGAGGAAATTCTTTTCTTTTTGAATTTTTTTTTGTCTTGTCCATAGTGCTCTCTGCTGACACCTCTGGATGTGTCAGGAACTGTCCAGAACAGCATAGGTTTGCAATGGGGATTTTCTCCTGCTCTGGACAGTTCCTGATACGGGCATCAGGTGTCAGCAGAGAGCACTGTGGACAAAACAATAAAAGAAATTCTAAAGAAAATAATTTCCTGTAGCAGACAGCTGCTAAAAAGTACTGGAAGGGTAAAGATTTTTAATAGAAGTCATTTACGAATCAGTTTAACTTTCTGGCACAAGTTGATATAAAAAAAAAAAAAAATTATATATCAAAAAAGTTTTCCACCGGAGTACTTATTTAAGGAGGAGTAAAGATGTAACCTAATAGGATCAAGAGGGTTGAGGAGAAAAATAAAGAAGTGCAGCAAACACAAAAATAAAAAAAAGTTCAAATATAGTATAATATAATCAATCTTATCATTAAAGTAAAAGACAAGTTTATGAGTCAGTAGCATGCGTATGTGACCCAGAAGGGAGTAATCGTGTCATGAGGCAATGAGATTGCTTGTGAGAGAATCTGTCGGCTGTAAGTCACGTTCCAAACTCCTGCCACTGTTAGATGGTGTTAGGACAAGGAGACACATGGTACCTTTAATACTTAAGTCTGTGCTTCCATTACCTAGAAAAATGCTTTTATTTTCTGGTGCCAAGTGTCAATGAGGCATTGGCACCCCCTGAAGTCCCAGCTTGATTGACAGTATGTTAGAAGCCGGGCCCTGTTTCCAAATCTTGTTTCAGTGATGTGCTTACAAATTATTTGATGATTCAAGATTTGGAAACAGGGCTCGGCCTCCAGCTGACTGTCAATCACGCAGGAACAGGGATGGGAGTGGAAGTGCAGAGGCGCTTTTGCCCTCAGCACTTCAGGGGCTTGGGAACCTAAAAAACATTTTTCTACATTATGGAAGCAGACAGATATTTGAAAGGTCCCACGTGTTTCCTTGTCCTAACAGCATCTTACAGTGTCAGCAGTTTGGAACGTGAATTGTAGCTGACAGGGGGAAGGAGAGAACTTCTGTTTTGCTAGGATAAGGGCTCGTAAGATCTTAGTATGAATTTACATTAAAGGAAATCAATGTGGAAGTGAGATCTCCTTCATTGATGTTCTGCAGATCTTGAGTGCCTTATTAAAAATGAATTCTATATCTTGTCGGATGTGGTGTATTTTCTTCAACAATTCGTATGAACTTGTGTTCAATAGAGATACATTAGAACAAAGGATTTGGTGAGGGACATTTAAGCTAGCCTGTAGTGTATCATTTTCACTGTCCATGCTCCACACTTGATAATTTCCACCACTTATGAGCTGCAGTATATTTCTGTCCATTTTCTGGCACAGACGGCTACATGACCTCTTGCTAAGCCAGTCCAATCTTTCCTAACATGGAAAGGATGGCATAAATAAAATGGGCGAAAGTCTTACATTTGTGCTCAAAAAGCAACTTGTGCAACATTTTGCAACTGTTGCACTCCAGATAATTGGTGTACTGGTTTAATAAATCCCTCCATAGATCCAGAACCATGTTCAAATCTTGGATCCAAACATCTTTTTTTTTCAAGCCTTAGGCTATGTTCACACACAGTATCTGGAGAATCATTTAGAGCCATATATGGCTGGGAAAAAAATCGACTAAATGCAAAAAAAATAAAAAGAAAGCATAAAAATAGGAGGTGACCAGTGACACAGGGGGACCTCGCAGGCTTGCTGGGACTTGCAGTATGTAGTGACACTTTAGTGCAGGCCACGGTGACTAGACAATTGACTTACTGATGACTGACTTGTGACTGACAAGATGATGACTTTAGCTTACTTGAGCTGACTTGTGGCTGCGGACTTTAGGCTTGAGGCCTCCAATGCTCTGGACACACTCTGTAAGACGTCTTGTCTGCACTGGACCTCAGGAACAAGAGAGAGATTGCAGCCTCTCCCCCGGTTATATAGGGGCGCTGTGCAAGGAGCCCATAGGTCACTTGGGAGGGGGGGTCACCTGGTCACTAGTGCCTCCTGGGTAACAATCACATGGTGTAGCAATTAAAGAAACTCGCTTCTCTGCCTTTTGGCTAAGATCAAGTGTAGTATCTGTTCTTATCAGTCAGTCCACTGGAAGGAATGGATGCTGCATGGAGGAGCAGGGGTACCGGGGCATTCCGGGGCTGGTGCCACAGAACCAGCTCAATGGCTGCTCTGATATGCTCTGTTTCCTCCAGGTCTGGCCATGAGGTTGGGGGTACCTTTGGGGAGTGGTGACCCAAGGTGCCTAAACTCACTGGATGGATTCCCCACTGAGTGAAAGCACTGCACCATTAACTATTTATTCACCTTTGCCAGTCACCCTTGGAATCCCGGCCTTCTGGCTAGGATCATGGAAATTTTTATAGATCTGGCCAGGCAGTATATCTGCACTCATCCACTTATTTATTAATTTTTTTGTTTGTCACTCTGCCACTTTTATGTGTTTGTTTTGTACACAGAATTTGTCAGGATGCGGTAGCCCTTCTGGGTGTCCCTCCTGGCGGTCTAGGGGAGGTGTGTGTGGCCATTTGGTTCCTCACCTCCCTGCAACCCCTGGGCATCTTGGCTTTTGTCAAGATGCCATCAGTATACCTGAAGCCAGGTGCATTTGTGGCCCTTTAGTAGCTTCGGCGAAAAGGGGCATCGAACCTGGGTCCTTGCAGGAGCCTTTTGGCCCGGAGGTGAAGTGTAGGTTTGTTGGGGGGGGGGGGACTCTCTCTCCTGTTGGAGAAGGGCTTAGCGATAGACCGCATCCTTTGTGCACTTTTTTTAGTGTGACACGTTTGCACTTTTTCTTGCACTTTGGGTGATAGAGAGCACTTGTTTTCCTATAATTGCTTGTTCTTTTTCTTGCAAAATGAAATCACAGGAAATTTGATAAAAATAAAGCCCTACTAACCAAAGTGTATTAAACATGGGCCAGTGCAGAAGCCAATGGCTGAATTGGGTGGTTCCATCAATAGTGGTATGCAGCATGGCAAAAATGTGCAGCTCATGCACAGAACCATAATATAATCAGATTTATTTTTGAGGGGGTGAAACCTCTGATCGCCTCATGTTATAGAATATACAGTTATGTCTTGTTAAATATGGTTCAATAAAAGGTTGAAAGGGAAATTCATTATGCAGAATTGGGTGTGTGGGTGTCAGTTCTTCGTTGTTCTGCATTGGGAGATCACTTCTTTCTTGTTACTGTTGTGCATTCCTGGTATTGTAAAACACATCTGAAGCAAATCTAAAACAAGGAACTATGTATGATCTCTATTATGGTGTCAACACATTTTGGAATATTTCTAATTTTCATAGAATTGTTTCACTTGTTCATTCCAAAATAGAAACTACACTCACTGAGAAAGAGACCACCAATTCATTTATTTTATCAAAGTCTCCACCTTTCAAACCCAAGTTTTTCTCTCTCCTGTTATGCACCATATTACTTACTGTTGCTACCCTGTTTTTAAATTGGGTGCTGTTTGGTTTATCCTATATGTCCAAGTCCTGTTTTTTTAAGTGATGTACAGTCTTACTAAGGTTACAATTGATGGAAATCTACTCCATTGGTATGGAACGTATTTTTCACTATTCGAGAATGTTCTCAGTATTTAGTGGTGGAAGTTCAGTTCACCACTATGTGATAAAAAAATATGTGAAAAATTGACTGCATTTTGGCAAATAGTTTTGTGTGTGCTTCTGTCATGATAGGTAGGGAACAGGGCAGCCCTACTCTCCCACCATAACCATTGTCCCTACCTACTCGGACGATCCTCCCTAAATCGCTGCACTCTGGGGGATGGTCCCAACACTAAATGAATTGCGTTTGACCAGTACGGGAGATGTTGCCCCGTACCCTTGTTGCCCTGTCAGGCAGCCTCCTTCAGTGTCCCCAGGGCCCCTTGCACCTGTTTCCCCCCTGTACATAAGTTCTGCAGTGTATTTTATTATAAAATGTGTTGTATCTTTAAGAGTTATGTCATGTGATTGTTACCTGGAGGTACCAGTGACCAGGTGATCCCAAGAGTGACCTATGGGCTCCCTGCTAGTCTCCCCCTTATAAGCCTGCTCTTTTTGAGCTCTGCTCTTCTGCTAAGCTGAGGTCCAGTGCAGTCGTTCCTAGTGTGTGTGTCCAGTGTTGGAGACCTCAAAGTCCAGTCCTGCAGCCACCGTCAAGTCAAGTAATCTAAAGTCATAGCTTTATGAGTCAAGTCAGTCCCTGTCATCTGTCAAGTCAGCGTGGTCTGCATTGAATTGCAAGTCCTACTACAATTTCTAGCAAGCCCTTAAGGTCTCTGCGTCACTGGTCACCTCCTTGGGCCCTGGCTGAACTGTATAGACTTTACCAACTGTCTACCCTCAGTAAAGCCCCCGTTGTCTGTAACTTGGCATCAGAGTCTTTATTGCCTCCGTGCCTAGCCCAGGATCCAGCGGTAAACCTATGGGTTGTTTTAGGCTAAACCACACCCTGGCTTTATGAATACAAGGGGTTAATGCCATTTGCCCCTAGGGTAACAACATCTACCCTCATCACACCCCGCTAGCACAGAATGGTGAGACAGGACAGGTCAATAACATATGAACATGTCAAACACAAAATCAGAATACCAAGAGGGGAGACCAGGAACAAGCCAGAGGGTCAAAACCAGGAGGACAGTGCAGTACAAAATCAGAATCAGAACACAAACAGTCAGGGGTTAAACCAGGAAGTCAGGGTCAGATCCAAATGAGCTGGCAGAGGTAACGTCAGGTAGCAATCATAAATCAGGCCCATGAACGTGGTAAACACAAAGGTAACACTAGCGATGGGAGGTACAACATTCACTAGTATTTGTGGACAGCAGACACCTGCTTAAATGTCCCGCCAAAGGGTTGCCATAGCTGTTTGGCCAAGTGCTCCCACCTCCTGATAGGCCACACCAGCCTTGTCTCACACAGATGAGTGGCTCAGCATTGCCGAGCTAGTCGTCAAGACTATGTGGGATGCCCCCTTGTGGGGACCAGACACAATGCTGGACATGGGCCTGGTGCATTCTTACCAGTTTCTTTCCAGACATGTTATGAATTCTGGCACAAGAAACTGACTACATTTATTAGTAGTTTTTTTTTTAAACACTTATTAGCCCCTTTTATGTGGCTTTATGGAAAAAGGAGTATGGCTAGCATGTAACCAAAATTGTGCCATAATTTTGAAAAAAGTAAGCCAACTAATAATTGGTTGAAATTTAGATTAGAAAGTCTAAATATGTACCAGATTCATTAAATAACCTGAGGTACTGAGATACATCAGGTGCATTTAAGACTGTATGGTGCATTGTTTCTCAACCAGGGTGCCTCCAGATGTTGCAAAACTACAACTCCCAGCATATCCGGACAGCCAACGGCTGTGCGGGCATGCTGGGAGTTGTAGTTTTGCAACAGCTGGAGGCACCCTGGTTGGGAAACACTGGTCTAGTCTAACTCTTAGACAGTTTAGTTAATCTGGACCATGCTGTTTATGACCAGTTTATGCAACTATACAGTCAGATATGAATTTATCATTTACCATTAGATCAATTTACCATTCACTTACACACTGTCAGATTCAAAAACTTTATATATGTTGTACATTTTGGCAAAACATTAAGCTTTCTAGTAAACTTCATAAGAAAATGTTATGATTTTGTGGTGAGGGTGTGATGCAGGGCAGATTGATCTACCCTAGGGGCAGATGGCATTAACCCCTTGTGTTCATGACGCCAGAGCGTGGTTTAACCGATTCCCCATCCGAAGGTAGGCCGCTGGATCCTGGGCTAGGCACGGGGGCAAATAATGACTCTGAAGCCAAGTTACGGCACAACGGCAGCTTTACTGAGTCAGACAGATGTAACATAGTGAGGAGCGGCATAGGCCATATTGGAATTTGCAATATTTTGCTAATATATGAACGAATATTCGTCATATATTCGCGAAATTCGCATATTCGTTACATTTGCTTTATTTATTTTTTATGCACATATGTGAAAATATATGCGCATATGTGCATATTTGCGAATATTGAGCCCTCCCTTCTTTATATGGAACTTATGGGCAGTGCATTAACTGCATTAACTGTGATTTTTTGCCTGTTGAAGCCAATAGGCCCATTGGGGTCTATGGGGATCTCACAGTATGTAAAACTGTAAGATAAGCAGGAGGGTCTTGGCAGTACAGTGTATGAGAGACCGTGGAGTGGTTCGAGTCCCGGGGTGGGACGGAGTATTACAGTGTTGTGGTTAAACTTTACTTTACAGGAAAATCTGCTGAGTTGCCCATAGCAACCAATCAAATTGCTTCTTTAATTTTTCACAAGGCCTCTGCTAAATGACAGAAGCGATCTGATTGGTTGCTATGGGCAACTCAGCAGATTTTCCTGGAAAAGCAGATGAGTTGCCCTTAGCAACCAATCAGATCGCTTCTTTCATTTTTCACATGGCCTCTGCTAAATGAAAGAAGCGATCTGATTGGTTGTTGTGGGCAACTGGACAACTTTTCCTTTGCACAGGATTTATCAAAACCTGTCCAGAGGAAAAGTTTCTGAGTTGCCCATAGCAACCAATCAGATTGCTTCTTTCATTTTTGAAAAGGACTCTGAAAAATGAAGGAAGCAATCTGATTGGTTGCTATGGGCAACTCAGAAACTTTCCTCTGGACAGGTTTTGATGAATACCCAGCCTTAAACATTACATCCAGTTTCAATTAACCCCAATACCCATATTTGGTACCCCATTAACCTAGTTCCCACGGTTCAAACACTCCAATTGACCTACATTTGTCAATCACGAGTAAAAAAGTTAAACCACAACACTGAAACACTCCATCCCACCCCGGGACTTGAACCACCACACGGTCTCCCATACACCATACTGCCGAGATGCGTCTCCTTATTTTACAGTTTTTCATACTGTGAGATCCCCATAGACCACAATGGGCCTATTGGTTTCGACAGGCAAAAAAAAAACGGAGTGAATGCACTGCCCATAAATTCCCTATACCATAAGGAAGGGAGGGCTCAATATTCGTGAATATGCACATATGTGAACAGCAGAGATGGATGATCGGTGATCACTGTGATGTGTACTGTGAAAAAAAAAAGCTAATATTCGTAATTGCGAATATAAAGTGCTATATTCGCAATATTTGCGAATTCGCGAATATGCAATATTTTTGATTAAAATTCGAATTGCGAATATTCGCGAGCAACACTAATGTAACAGTCTATACAGCTTGGCTAGGCCCACAGAGGTGACCAGTGACTTTAGAGACCACAGGGCTTTTTGGGACTTAAAGTGGACTTGGACAATTTGATGCACGGCCACGCTGACTTGAGACAGATTGACTTGGACTGACTTGACTGAGACTGACTATACCCCGTTTGTAGCTTACCAGGTTTTTACTTTGACCTGGGGAGTAGTGGACTTGTGGATCCGTGGCTGCGTGGTAGACTTTTGGCCTCCTCTGGACTCCAGACACTCTCTTACAGGACTTGACCTCACTGCAACTCAGCTAAGCAGAAAGAGACTAAGAGGCTGAGTGGGCTCCATCCAAGGCTTATATGGGGGAGACTAGGAGGGGTCCCATAGGTCACCCTGAAGGTCACATGGTCACTGGTACCTCACTGGATTACAATCACATGACAACAGTTCTCAAAGGCATAGCACAATATATGTGCAATACACTATACAACACAGGCACTTAGGAACATACATAGGGTACAGGGGGGGGGGGGTGCAGGGGTCACTGTATGGAGGCTGCCTGACAGGGCAGCAAGGGTACAGGGGTGCAGGTTTTGCCAAGACGTACAACATATAAAAAGTTTTTGTATCTGACAGTGCCCATTTAAAGTCACACAATTAATATTCATATTGGACACAAAATTAAATGATCAGATTATTTTTGTGCATCTCTGCAAATACATATTCTTTGTAACCATTATATATTTTAATAGATAGGTGAATTAAAGGACGCATTATAGATATATAACAGGATATTATAGTGTTCTGCAAATTCAACATATTAAACCCATAAAAACTAAGGAATTTTGAAATCACCAAAAAAATTTCAAATTGCGTAATCATATATTTTGCAGAAGCTAGAATCTTTATTTTTGACATTATCTAAATATAGACCAAAAGTGAATGTTTCCATGACTGTGAAAGCAATTCTTTTTCTGCTCAGCAACTGCTGGTCCGGGTTCACACATAGTATTTTGGTCGTTACTTTTAGACAGAAACGGAATGAGTCAAAAACACAGAAAAAGCGGCCAGTCTTTCCATTGTAGTTTTTCTCTGTGTTCGTTCCGCTCCTAGTTTACGTTGAAAAAAAATGACTGACTAAAAAAACTGATTAAAATACATCCCAGCTTTAAAGGACAAGTATGAAAAAAACATATCTCCTAACCGAAGAATAGGGTATAAGTTTTAGATCGTGGGGGTCTGAGCACTGGGGCCCTCCGCAATCTCTTGTTTAGAGCCCCGGCTCTCCTTCACAGCTGCTATGCCCCCGTCATGTAGCTCTATGGGAGTGCCAAAGATAGACGAGTGGCTCTCCCATAGAGTTATATGGAGGGGGTGTGGCGGCGCCCGCTTTGGGCAGAGGTTGTGATGTGCCACTATGAAGGAGAGCCAGGGCTCAAAACAGGAGATCGCTCGGGGGCCCAGCGCTCAGACCCCCTTCGATCTAAAACTTAACCCCTATCCTTTGGATAGGGGATACGTTTTTTTCATGATACTTGTCCTTTAAATGGCCAGGCTTTATCTATAGAATTAGAATTGCATTAACAGTTATTTTTTAGTACATAAGGCTGGGTTCACATTGCCATTTGCATCCGACCCCTTAAGGGTCCGATCAGCTCTTTTTTTTTTTTTTGACCCGAACGGACCCTGAAACGGGTCGGGTGCAAGCGGCTACTGCCCAGTCCGGACAAACCCCATTAACTTGCTTGGGGTCTGTCGGTGATCCAGTAATATTACATTTAGCAGGAATTTAGCAGACAAAACATCGTGCTTGCACTCTTTTTTTCTACGCTAAACTCCCATCGTTCTGATCTGATTGTTGACGGAACTCTGAATAGCAGAGTCCGACAGCAATGTGAACGAGCCCTTATTCGGAACTTCATTTCATCGTAGGGTAGTGTTTTTCAAACAGAGTGCCTCCAGCTGTTGCACAACTACAATTCCGAGTGGAATTCTGATATGAAATTGCGCACAGGCATTCCAATGCAGCAAAATCCCATTGCTGTCAAGGGGATTCTGCCGCACAGTGCATACTTCGAAATTTCCGCTGCAAAGCTTCCTCTGCTGGCATTCCACTGCAGAAAGAATGATCCGTGCGGAATACATTGCCATCTATGGGGACGGTAATGTCTAAGTGGCCATAGCACCAACTGATTCAGTCAGCACTGCCCGCCATTGGAATCTCTAGACAAAATTTTTAAAGAAAAATATTCCTTAGTATGAACTTTGCCTTACTGCTAGGGACTATAATGTCATAGGCAACCACAGGGACCGCAAATGCAAACAAGCCATATCTCCCGGACACGTAGGCGGGGAGCTGGTGTATGGAGGTGACACTTGAATTTTTAGGTCATAGATACTACATATTGTTCCTGTTAAACCATTGCTTCCAGTGTTATCGGTGTAAAGAATGCAAAGAAAAACGATCAGATGAGTTTCCTCTTTTTGACTTCCTTTTTGTTGTTCTCTAATTTATTTTTGGAAAAAGAACTGCACCCACACAGGTTCAGTTTACTGCACATAACTAGAGATGAGCGAATCGAAGTTGACGAACCCGAATTCGTTACTAATTTCATGAAAAATTCGATTTGCAACCAATACAAATATCGCTGCGATTCTATCGCGCTAATCACTTCATTAAACTCCATTTTACAGCGTTCCAGGCTATTGGGGTCCTAAGATGGCGGATCCACATGTGAGTACATGGGGCAGGGGATTATGGGAGGGTGGGAAACAGCGGCAGGAATGAAGGTAGGCGGGCTGACCCTGAATCACATGTGAGATGCAGCCTATCAGTGTTCACTGACCCCTGTGATGTCACAGCCCTTATATAATCGGCGGCCATCTTGCCTCTCTTCATTTCATCTATGCACTCAGATGGAGAGGACGGGACTGTGTGTGTGTGAATAGCTCATACCACAGCGTTACACTGCAACTGCTAGTCACATCAGCATTAGGGAAAGACAGGAGTGCAGAGTGCTGTGCTGTTACACTGAGAAGGATCATTGATTGCTAAACCTCCTATTCCCGTTATTGAGCATTGCAGCAGAGAGGGGCAGATAGCTGTCAGCTGCCTCATACAGATCTCCAAGCTGCCTGAACTTTCTGAAGCATCTTATCTCCTCATTGTTCAGCCCAATTGAGTGCAATTTAGGGTTTAATCCCTGGCTTTTTTTTTTGTGGTGCTGCACTGTTGGGTCCTGCTGCTGTTCAGAAATACGTGATTGTTCATTTGTACCATTTTGTACCTGTTAATCTGTCAAGGGGCTGGCTACATACTGTGCAAGTCCAAACAATACTATTCACCGGCTGTTTTTTTTTTTTTTTAAACAGTTTTTTCTGCGTATAGTTACGCATATATAACTGCCCTCATCAGTGCATACCGCATAGGTACATGCAAGTATTGTACCATTTAGTACCTGTTAAGCTGTCATGATGCTCCATACCGTCAAAGTCCAAACAATAGTATCCACCTGCTGGTGTTTTACAAAAATACTGAGTTTTTCTGCTAATAGGCCCTCATCAGTGCATACCGCATACGTACATCCAAGTATTGTACCATTTAGTACCTGCTAAGCTGTCAAGGTGCTCCATACCGTCAAAGTCCAAACAATAGTATCCACCGGCTGGTGTATTACAAAAATACAGAGTTTTTTCTGCTAATAGTTAGGCATATTACTGCCATCATCAGTGCATACCGCATAGGTACATCCAAGTATTGTACCATCTAGTACCTGTTAATCTGTCAAGCAGCAGACTTGTGGCGAGTGGCAGCAGGAGTCGCAGCGAGAGGCCTGAGCTCCCGTTATCAGCCAGCGGTCGTGTCTCCACCAGCAACCCATCTGCCGTCGTCGATTGGTTAACACGCTCATCCACATCATCACAAGTGACATCTGACACCCCCAGTCAACAGTCGGTGGGTTCCTCAGACACAACCCTCAGTTGGCATGGCCCAGGAGCAGTCCGTGTCCTCCCATTGCCTTTGTTCTATGCTGTTCCCTCTCCTAAAGAAGTATCTTATGCTGTGGGTTCAGCTCCACTATTTACTGAGGACGATCCAATAGAGGACAGTCAGCAGCTACTGCCCAGCCAAGAAGGGGAGGAGACATGCGCCGCTTGCTCTGCTAGGCGGCCAAGTAGTGATGCGGAGAGTGACGTGGGAGGCGGTGTTGCAAGTGTTCAGGGTCCTGAAGCAGACACTGTTGGGGAACCTGAGGAGGACATCAGTGACGTGCACACAACTGTTGATGATGATGAAGCCGATCGCAATTGGGAGCCGGGTGCAGAAGGGGCTTCATCATCATCAGGAGAAGAGAGTTGCAGGTTGCCCTTGAGGCAGCAAGGCGGTAGCACGTTTGGCAGTCAGCGTGGTGGCAGTAGTGGAAATTCAGGAGCCAAACGTGCCCGGGGGAGACCACCTGCTTCGCGGCAGCCTACCTTTCTGGGAGGTAGTGGAACAGGGGTTCCTGGAGACGGCGCCAGTAGCAGTGCGGACTGCGGGTGGGAAAATCAGCTACTCGGTGGTGTGGAAGTTTTCCATAAGGCATCCGGAGGAGGTTCACGTAGCCACATGCAAGATCTGTCGGCAGAAGGTGAAGCGTGGCCAGGGTCCCAATGTCGGCACCACGGCCCTGCGTCAACACATGCTTCCCCACCATAAAGCGGCCTGGGAGAACCATGGCTCTGATGTAGTGGTCCAGCCTGCTGCATCACCGAGTGGCCATCCGCTCCCTCCTTCATCCAGCCAAGGCTCCACCACCTCAGCCGAAGGGAGCTGTGTGTTAAACCCTCCTTCTGTCGCTCCTGCTTCTCCCGCTTTTAGTCAGCCATTCCGCCAACAATCCATCGGCGAAGCCATGTCCAAGAGACAACAGTATGCGCCCACTCATCCAACGGCGCAGAAGTTGAATGTGCTCCTGTCCAAGTTGCTGGTGTTGCAGTCCCTCCCTTTTCAAGTGGTGGACTCTGCACCTTTCAGAGAATTGATGGCTTGTGCCGAGGTGGAGAGTCCCCAGCCGTCATTTCTTTGCGAAGAAGGCAGTACCAGCCCTGCATAAGTTTGTACAAGAGAAGGTGGGCCAGTCCTCGAGCCTGTCGGTGTGTTCAAAAGTGCACGGCAGCGCCAACATGTGGAGCTGTAACTATGGGCAGGGACAATACTTGTCTTTTACGGCTCACTGAGCAAATGTGGTTCCTGCACAGCCACAACAGCAACTTGGACAGGTCACACCGCTTCCTCCTCCACGCTCTCGCTCCCAGGCATTTGGTCCTGTTACAGTGTGCGACGCCGCCTCCTCATGCTCCACCGTGTCCTCGGCCTCCACTGCACGTCCAAATCTCGGTGGCCATTCATCATTCCATGTGTGTAGGGCACGGCGGTGTCAAGCTGTTCTTCACATGGTTTGCCTTGGCGAACGGAGTCACATAGGGGAGGAACTGCTAAAGTTCATTCGTAAAGAAATCAGAGTATGGCTTACTCCATGAAATCTGGAAATGGGAACCATGGTGACAGACAACGGGAAGAACATTGTGTCCGCGCTGCGACAAGGAAGTGTGAAACATGCGCCCTGCATCGCACACGTGTTTAATCTGGTTGTCAAGCACTTCCTCAAGTCTTCACCCCATTTGCAAAACATCCTGAAAATGGCAAGGAAACTGTGCATGCACTTCAGCCACTCTTACACCGCCAAGCACACCTTCCTTGAGCTGCAGCGTCAGAACGGTATCCCACAACATAGTTTTTTTGTGAAGTTGCCACACGTTGGAATTCCGCCCTCCATATGTTGGACAGACTATACGAACAAAAAAAAAGCCATCACTGATTTCTTGATGATTCAAGCAGATAGGAGTACTCCCCAGTGTTACTTCAATGTGAACCAGTGGCAGCTCATACGTGACACCTGCCGTTTGCTGAGGCCCTTTGAGGAAGCCACATTATTTGTGAGTCGCCTGGATTACGCCATGAACGACGTAATTCCACTCCTACATTTCCTCCAACAAATGATTGAAACCATGGCTGGTCACGGCAATGGAGACGTTGCGCCTACATCTCAAGGCTACATGAGCCCTGTGGGGGCTGAACTGGAGGAGGAGGATGATGAGGGGCAGAGCGGAGCACAGTTTAGGTTGGATGAGATGGCTGGTGTTTCTAGTCTTCGGACAGGAGAGGAGGAGCAGGAGCAGCCAGAGGAGCTGGAGGGTTATGAGGAAGTTGAGACAGAGGACCCAGACACACCGTGGCAGTATGCAGTGGAGATGGAGGCAGGTAGTCCCTCTGAGTCACTGGCGCAAATGGCACGATGCATGCTCAGTTGCTTGCGTAGTGACCCCCGTCAGCGGGATGACTTCTGGATCTCCACCTTATTAGACCCTCGCTACCGTCCCAAAATGGGGGCCTTTTTTACATCCACTGAGAGGGAGGACAAACTGACCTACTACAGAGACATTCTACGTAGTCAGTTGGCCTATCGGCCACATGGTCCATCCACTCGCAGGTCTAACTCGGGGGGCCCTCTGCGCTCACCTTCCACTGCCATGGCTGCTGGCGAGGGGATGGGTGGGAGGAGCAGTACCAGCTAAATGAGCAGCAGCCTGAGTCTACAGTCGCTGATGAGTAGCTTTCTTCACCCGCATAGTGAAGCAACTCATCAGCAACAGGTAGACATGGAGCAGGACCTGAACCAGCAGGTGGTGGCATACCTTGACATGGCCATGCCAACAACCATTGAAGATCCGCTGGACTTCTGGGCAGCCAAACTTGATTTATGGCCACAACTAGCAGAGTTTGCCCTGGAAAAGCTGTCCTGCCCGGCCAGTAGTGTGCCATCAGAGCGGGTGTTTAGTGGGGCCGGGGCCATAGTCACCCCAAGGCGAACACGTCTGTCCACCAAAAATGTGGAGAGACTGATGTTTGTCAAGATGAATCAGGGATGGATCAGCCAGGATTTCCAGCCACCAATGCCAGATGCCTCAGAGTAGATTGACCAAGCTGCTACAGCAACATTTCCCAATTATGGTTGGTTATGAAACCCTCTTGGGTTATCAATTAGGGTTATGGAACCCTCTTTGGTACTGCGATTGCCTGCTCCTAGCTCATCCTGTGTCTTTCAGGAACTACTTGCCTCACTGATGCTCCTGGCCTTGGGCCTTTAATTTTTGGATGTTTAACAGTAGCTAAATACATGCTTAATGCAAATTTCAACATTCATCTTTAAATGTAAGGGGTTGGTTAGGAAACCCTCTTGGGTACTGCGATTGCCTACTCCTGGCTCATCCTGTGTCTTTCAGGAACTACTTGCCTCACTGATGCTTCTGGCCTTGGGCCTTTAATTTTTGGATGTTTAGCAGTAGCTAAATATATGCTTAAAGAAGATATCCCATGCAGCAAAGAAAAAAAAAATACCTAGCCATTCCATAGTATATTCACCTACCACCTCTCTGACATGTTTGTGATTTTTTTTCCACCCCCCATTCACCGGCTATTCAGCTCATAAATTCCAATTACTTCCTGGTTATGGTGGCTATGCCTGTGATCTCAAAGACTACTTTTCCCTGCATGCACTGCTCACATTTCCTGCTCTCAGCTGCCTGAGCAGAGAGCTTGTTACCACCCCTAACTTATGTTAGCCACTCCTACAGCTCTGCTAGCTCACTCCCACATAACACTGAGCTCCAATCATAGCCCTACACAGCAGGGTGGCCACGAGGAAACAAAATGTAATCTCAGTGCTCAGAGAGAGGGACACTGGAGTTGAAGCTGCAGTTTTACACTGTAAAATCACTCCCTCCCCCTCCTGCTTTACAGTGGCACAATCACCTCCCCCCCCTTCTCTGCCCTGCACTCCTCTCTCCCCAGTGCTCAGTGTGACAGGTCTACGCTGGCAGCTCCCTCCCCTCCCCCCTCTCCTCCGTTCTCAGTGTAAAAACATTAGCAAGGAGAGGGGAGAGAATCAGCCTGTTTGCTGACTCTGCTATGATCTGAATCAGCCGGCATATAGGCAGTGCTGCTCAGCCAATCACTGCAGAACAGAGGGAGGACAGTGTGAATATTCATCAGATGGGAGGAGCTAAGGCCGAGCACAGGGAGCTCTCTGCAGCACAGGGGTTTTCTGGGTAATTGTCACGTCACGGCCCCTGGATGCTGCTGATAACAGCCTGAATAGGGGCTCGAAAGTCATGAAAACCTGGAACAGCTGAATTTCCTGTCAGACAGAAGAATGCAGAAAAAGCTTGTTTCTAAGCAGCACTGGTAATGGAAGTGATTTACAAACCTGTATAACTTTACCTTCTGCACTAAAAGCTGAACAATTATTTACTGTGAGACTTGTC
Source organism: Hyla sarda (assembly GCF_029499605.1). Lineage (NCBI taxonomy): Eukaryota > Metazoa > Chordata > Amphibia > Anura > Hylidae > Hyla > Hyla sarda. The sequence goes on along the minus strand of NC_079191.1, from coordinate 384,163,303 downwards.
CTTTAATGCAAATGTCAACATTGATCTTTAAATGTAAGGGGATATGAAACCCTCTTGGGTTCTGCGAATGCCTGCTCCTGACTCATTCTGTGTCTTTCAAGAACTACTTGTCTCCCTGCCCTCAGGCCTTGGGCCTTCAATTTTTGGATGTTTAGCAGTAGCTAAATACATGCTTAATGCAAATTTCAACATTGATCTTTAAATGTAAGGGGTTGGTTATGAAACCCTCTTGGGTACTGCTCCTGACTGCTCCTGATTCATTCTATGTCTTTCAGGAAATAATTGCCTCCCTGATGCCTCAGGCCTTGGGCCTTACATTTTTGGAAGTTTAGCAGTAGCTAAAACATGCTTAATGCTAATTTCAACAATGATCTTTAAATTCTCGGCGCTCTGCTAGGGCCTTTTCCTACCCTGCCGGGGCTGATCCGAGGACCTCACTAAACCATCCAATCGGTAGTAGAGACATGCGGTGTGTACAAAGGGCAGGGACTTATTGAACCCGAGCTTATGACCGGCGCTTAGTTGTGATTCTTCTTTCCTGGCAAATAATTGCAATCCCTGATCCCTATCACGAAGGGGGTTCAGCGGGTTACCCGCACCTGTCGGTGCAATATAGACACACGCTGATCCGTTCAGTGTAGCGCGCGTGCAGCCCCGGACTTCTGAGGGCATAACACACCTGTTATTGCTCGATCTCGCGAGTGATCTTTCAATGTAAGGGGTTATTAAAGCCTCTTGGGTACTGCTGATGCCTACTCCTGACTGCTCCTGTGTCTTTCAGGAAGTTTTTGACTTCCTGATGCTTCTGGGCTTGGGCCTTTAATTTTAGGATTTTTGAAATACATAAATACATGCTTAATTAAAATTTCAACATTTATGGTACAATGTATGGGGTTATTAAACACTCTTGGGTAGTGTTTTTTTTTTTCAAATTTTCTGATAATTATCACAGTAATAAACTTGAATTTTCCACAATAATAACCATTACACCATTGAACGATTGTTGCATGTGATTTTGTAAGTAAAATTTTCAAAAAAAATACGCAGAGGGATGAACTCTGCTTCTTTATTTCATAAAAAATTCTTTTATAGAAGAATGTCTTTTAGTGGTCCACCGTCCTGCATTATAGAGTCTTCTGGACTCTTGGATATGTGATTGTTCTTAAACAAAGGTACAAAAACCAAAAATGGCCGGTCAGGGCTATGGAGACGTTGCGCCTACATCTTACGGCCACATGAGCCCTGTGGGTGCTTGTGAGATTAGGTCCTTTGTACCCACACGGCTGGGTCCGGGACACAAATTTTGATTTAAATTTCAAATAAAAAAATCACACATTTCAATGGTCTCCTCATGCTGCAGCCAACTCCAGGCTACGTCATTCTGGTAATATATAGAGAGCACTCGCTGTCCTAAATTTTCGTTAAAATTTTTCGGCAAAAATGTTTGTCTTTTTTAGTAGGGATTGTGAAGCTTTGGTGCGTACTCATGCATCAGCCAACTCCAGCCTGTGTCATTCAGGCAATATATGGTTTACTGATGGCGCTGCTGGGCCTGGGTCTGGGAATTTCAAATTTTCTCATAGGTAGCACCCGCTATCCATAAGTCTTCTTCATAAATTTCTACAATTGTTGTGTTTTTTTTTTGAGGGATTGTGAGCCCTAGTGTGTACTCATGCATCAGCCAACTCCAGGGTGTGTCATTCATGCAACATATAGGTAGCACCCGCTGTCCTAAATATTCTTAAATTTTTTTTAAAATGATTGTTTTTTCTTTGGGATTCTGAAGCCCTGGTGTGTACTCAATGCTGCTTCCTGCTACACTCTGTCAGCCCGTTGGTCCTGCGACAGTGTGCTACTCCGCCTCCACATCCTCCTCTGTGTCTTAAGCCTCCACTGCCCGGACAAGTCTCAGTGGCCCTTCCATGTGTGCAGGTCACAGCGGTGTCACACTGTACTTCACATGGTTTGCCTTGGCGAGAAGTCTTGGAAACAATGGCCGGTCAGGGCAATGGAGACGTTTCGTCTAAATCTCACAGCCACATGAGCCCTGTGGGGGCTTGTTAGATTTGGTCCTTCGTACCCACACGCTGGGGTCTGGGACACACAAAGGTTGTTTTAAATTACAAATAAAAAAAATGATGGCACTGCTGGGCCTGGGTCTGTTAATTTCAAATTTTCTCATGGGTAGCACCCGCTATCCAAAATCTTTTTCAAAAATTTCTAAAATTGTGGTGTTTTTTTGGAGGGATTGTGAAGCCCTGGTGTGTACTCGTGCATCAGCCAACTCCAGGCTATGTCATTCAGGCAATATATGAGTTACTGATGCCGCTGTGGGGCCTGGGTCTGGTAATTTAAAATTTTCTCATAGGTAGCCCCCGCTATCCAAAATCTTCGGTTTAAATTTCTTAATTCATCTTTTAATCTTAGGGATTGTGAAGGCCTAGTGCCTACTCATGGCAACTCCGGGCTATGCTATTCATCCACTATATGGTCTCTTCATGATGCAAACACCTCCATGCTGTGTCATTCAGCCACTATATGGTGTCCTCATGTTTCAGCCTCATCCAAGCTGTGTCATGCAGCCACTATATGGTGTCCTCATGCTTCAGCCTCATCCAAGCTGTGTCATTCAGGCACTATATGGTGTCCTCATGCTGCCAGCATCTCCACACTGTGCCATTCAGCCACTATATGGTGTCCTCATGCTGCCAACACCTCCATTCTGTGTCATTGAGCCACTATATGGTGTCCTCATGCTTCAGCCTCATCCAAGCTGTGTCATTCAGCCACTATATGGTGTCCTCATGCTGACAACACCTCCACACTGTGCCATTCAGCTACTATATGGTGTCCTCATGCTGACAACACCTCCACACTGTGTCATTCAGCCACTAAATGGTCTCCTCATACTGCCAACACCTCCACGCTGTCATTCAGTCACTATATGGTCTCCTGACACTGATGCCACCACCAGGCTCTGTCATTGTGCTGTTGTGCGACAGTGATTCTAAAAGCGATGCCGGTAATCTGCATGTTATTCTGAATAACAGTATTATTTCACTACACTAGCACACTCCATATGTGTTTTAGAACACAGCAAAGTGTTCTATACCCCTATAGAAGCTGTATATAGGCTAGAAATAGCCTTTTTTAATATGGATTCGCCACGTAAAAATTCGGATCGAAACAAACTTTTCCGGAAAATTCAGCGAATCAGCCGAATCGAATTTTTGAAAAGTTCGCTCATCTCTACACATAACCATCCTTAAATGGGTCACTGTTACATTGTATCCTAAGATAAGGTGCTCTGGTATTAGTGCATTTACTGTACAAGGCAATGCTGTGCCATAGTACATCAATATTCATACAGTCTAGGATATTTATCAAAACCTGTGTAGAGGAAGAGTGTTGCAGTTGCCCATAGCAACCAGATCGCTTCTTTCATTTTTCAGTGACCTTTTTTTTTTTTTTTTTGACCAAAGAAGCAATCTGGTTGCTATGGGCAACTGTACCACTTTTCCTCTATACAGGTTTTGATAAATTTCCCCCATTATGTTTACTCCAGCTGTTGCATGCTGGAAGTTGTAATTATGCAACAGCTGGAAGCCACCCTGGTCGGAAACCATTGCCCTATCAAATACTAAGCCAATAGTGTAGTGATAACTTGCCACACAACAGCAGAAACATAGAAACACATTGGCCCTCATTTACTAATGGCTTCCTGACAGTTTTTATCGGTTTGTGCGCCTAAATTTCTGTCGCAGCGAGTGGGCGACCAAATCTGTGCCCAAAATTTACACCGCAAAACCGACAGTTTTGCCAACACTCAGGGTCTATTCACACGTACAGTATTCTGCGCAGATTTGATGCGCAGGATTTCAAGCTGTGTTCAGTTTACATTTCATTCTGCAGCAGAAAATCCTGCGCATCAAATCTGCACAGAACACTGTACGTGTGAATAGACCATCAGAGTATTTTTTTAAACCGAGAAAATGGGTGTGTTTTTTTGTTAAAAGGGGCGTGGTCTAGACAAAATGCTAAACACACTCCGAGTAAGTTGGAAAACACTGTAAATTGTGTGAATTGTGTTTGCTGAAAAGCCGACAGCCAAGAGGATGTGTAAAAACTACCAAAAACGAGTGATTTTGGAAAAGGCACCGCATAACGTGTGCTTAAACTATATATTTTTTTTCCATTGTTTTCCAGTTCTACACAAGGATTTTTAGACTATGCAATGCATTTTGAACATTAAAATATGCCTTTAATTGTATCTTTTTTATGTGGGGGGGGGGGGGGGGTTAAACTCCTATATTAGATGGTCTAAGTCCATTCAATTTTTTTAGTTCTATTATGTTGCTTAATTCCCATTAAATCTTGCGTGTTCTATATCCATGTTTTTTTTTCTTTTAACTCAGAGTATGTGCGACACATTTTCCCATGCGACACAAAAAAAACCTGTGCGACAGAAAATTAACCGACATGTGCGACACATTAGTAAATCAGCTCCCAGAAAAAGAGGAGTGAAATCTAAAACACTCCAGAAAGAACATCAGCTTTTAGTAAATCAGGGCCATTGTCATACTTTGTCATGTCAAGACATTTAGACAACAAGAGAAACTCAGGAAGAAAGAAATTGCACAACTTCTAACGTGCAACATGTATATTACATGACCATCTCTGGGTGGGAACGTGCAAATGAATTTGTAGTTGAGCCCTAACTCAGGTACTTAACCTCTTATTCCCTATCCACAGAATAGGGGATGAATGTCTGATTGCTACGGGGTGGTCCAACTGTTGGGACCCCCCCCCACGATCTCCTGCCCGGCACCCTGGCTCTCCTCATGCACAGAGCCGTGTCGACCACCGAATGGAGCAGGGGTTGTCACACCCCGTCCATACATCTCTATGCAATAGCCGTAGATACACAAGTACAGGGCTCATGTATCTTCAGCCTATCCTGTGTAAAAGGGATAAAAAGTACCTGAGTTCCTCTTTAATTTGATTGCCTCATTTAGGCAACCCCTTGTCATATAGGGAATCCCTCACTTGTGTTCTCTTTCTACAAATTAAAGTGGAGAGACCAGTCTTTCTCACTTTGCCAGACCTGGTCCATTCATGGTGCAGGCAGCCATTTGCAGTACTACATCTTCATATGGTTCATATGTTACAGGGATAATCTTTGATGAGTAATTTTTCCCCTTAAGAACATATTGTATTGTGTTTTTGCTGACTTTTATCTTGTTCCACCACTTGCTACTATAATGACCTCTGGAGAAGTAGATATTTTCTGGACGCTTCCTGGGATTGTGGTCTATGCATGTTTGATATAGATATTGTGCGTGGGTTATACATTTATCTCATAATCTTAGGTTTTACTTTTTCAGCTATGGTTACATATACGAACATTCATTTTTCCTTCATGTGAATCTTCATGTGGGGACATTATATTAGCACAACTTTACATGTAATAGTAGTATATAATGTAATAATTGTAGTAGTAGTAGTATTAACTGTTGCTGTAGATGAGTGTTTCCCATCCAAGGTGCCTCAAGCTGTTGCTAAACTACAACACCTAGCATACCTGGAAAAAAAACATTGAAATAGGAAAGCTGGTTGCTCAGCTTTACAAGTGAAACCTATGAACATTGAGCAGCCAAAAACCACATCACAAAACCACTACTTTTCTTTTAAAAAATTGTACACAGTTCCATTTTTAACATTACGTCTGCGCATCCACTATTTGCACACGTATAGCCTATTGTATAAGTGAATTCATGGGGCAGATGGTATTAACCCCTTGTGTTCGTGATGCCAGGGTGTGGTTTAGCCTTACCCACCCGAAGGTAAACCGCTGGATCCTGGGCTAGGCACAGAGGCAATGAAGACACCAACGCCAAGTTACGGACAATAGTAGCTTTACTAGGGTAGACAGTTGGTACAGTCTATGCAGTGCAGCCAGGGCCCAAGGAGGTGACCAATGACACAGAGACCTCGAAGGTTTGCTGGGACTTGTAGTTAAACGGGAGACTTAAGTGCAGGCCACGCTGGGTAAACAGATGACTTGACTTGACTGACAGGACGGTGACTTTAGCTTACTTGCACTTGACTTGAGGCTACAGGACTTGACCTGTGGCTGCAGGACTTGACTTGAGGCCCATTCCCCTCGCATGCTCTGTACAGGGGTGAATTCTACAATCTCCCCACTCTCTAGGGAGTGTAGAGTTGGAGGGAGATATTCTCTCTTCACCGCTCTCCTGTTGACTAGAATAGTAACACCATGGTGGCAGTCCAATAGTGTGCCATACCCACTCACTCTGTCGAACTTCATGACTGTGGTCCTCCGCCGTTCTAGGGTTGGCTCTTAGTGATGAGTGGCAGGGGCCATATTCGAATTCACATATTCACCTTGTTCATTCTCTTTTCTTCCTATGCGAAAATTCGTAATGAAATTTGCATAGTGCGCATGCGCAATTATAGTTTTCAACTTAAAGAAGGGAGGGTTCAGTGTCCAGTCTGGAAGTGCCGATATTCGCATAAATATTTGCATATAAAAAAAATATATTTATATCACATGTACTAAATATTAATGAAATCGGGAAGTGCTGATAAAATTTGCGTTCAACACTAGTGTAACTCCTTCTTGGGGTTACTCTAGCCTTCTTATGTGTAAGGCTTCAAGGCTCTTAGTGTTCTGCTGCAGGACTTGACGAACTTCATAAGGCATGAATTGAGGACCATACTCTTTTCTCCTCTGCGCCGTTAATTCTTTCATGATGGCAGCCACTTCGGCCTCCTGATTAGCCTTCTCGGTATGGGCAGTCGGTACAGAAGGATGTGACTTCCCTGGTAGAGGTAGGAGATGATCCCTCATAAACTGGGTAAGTGCCGGCTTGTCAAATAACCACTTGGGTAGCGGTGGTGACTGGGGACGTGCTGTGGGCTGCTGGACCTGGGGCACTGGGTCTGGACTGAGGGTAGATGGAGGGGTATAAAAGGCGGCCTCAGCCGGGGTACTCACTTATGACTCCTCCGTGTAGATCTCCACCCAGGATCCCCAGGTCCGGTGGTGGGGTGAATCCCTCACCGGCTATGGCTCTCGTGAAGACTTTGTCGTATCTTCTGCCGGGGTTGCAGGCCAGTCTCCATCGTCCTCGGGCAGCGGGACTTGATAGCATGCCTCCTCGGTGGAGATCTTCTGGAGATGGTCTGCCAACTCCTGGAACATGTGCACCGCAGCTGCAGCGACTCTCCGGGCCTCTGGCACCATCTTGGGACTCTCTGCACGGGTAGTATGCTGCGCTCATCTTCTTGCTCTCACCAGAAACGTCCGCAAGGCTAAAGAGGTCTGGCTCTGCTCCGCTTCTTATACCAGTCTCCAGCAAAATGGCTGGCGGCTGGAACTTCATCATCAGCAGGGCCCGGGACTGAAAGTGACTCAGCGGTGCATCCTCTTCTTCCACCCCCTAGCAACAAGGGGCGGACCTTTCAAGTTCCACTTGGGACTAATAACTACAACTTGGCTTCCACACCCAGGGGCGGGACGCTGGCCATGGCAGGATCCTTTCGAACACTTTTCTTCCAACAGATTAACCTTTTCAGGTATGGCGGCAGACATCTTGGGACGTAACATTGCTTCAGTACAAATTTTGCACATAATGTTCACAACTTCAGGGTTTTCCACAATAACAGCTCACAGTGTTTTCTTCACCTCCCCCTCTATTTCACAACCGCCCCGGGTAACACTTTCCATAGACAAAGTACCGTACACTTTCTGGTGCAAACTTTACTCGCATCGGCATGCAATTTTCTTGCAGACAATACTGGACACAGTTCAGACTAGGGGGGCTTGTGGCATATGGCATACACCCGTATCATGTTCCTGGATAAAAGTTATGGCGTGGGGGTGTGTGGTGCAGGGCAGATGTTGCTACCCTAGGGGCAGATGGTATTAACCCCTTGTGTTCATGATGCCAGGGCGTGGTTTAGCCTTAACCACCTGAAGGTATACCGCTGGATCCTGGGCTAGGCATGGGGGCAATGAAGACACCGACACCAAGTTACGGACAACGGTAGCTTTACTGAGGATAGACAGTTGTTACAGTCTATGCAGTACAACCAGGGCCTAAGGAGGTGACCAGTGACACAAAGACCTTGCAGGTTTGCTGGGACTTGTAGTTAAATGGGAGACTTTAGTGCAGGCCGTGCTGGGTAAACAGATGACTTGACTTGACTAACAGGACAGTGACTTTAGCTTACTTGCACTTGACTTGAGGCTGCAGGACTTGACTTGTGGCTGCAGAACTGTGCTTGAGGCCTCCTCTGTTCTGGAAACACACTATAGGCACAACTTTACTGGACCTCAGCAGGAAGCAAGAGAGCAGAGGTCATAGAGAGGGAAGCTAGCTCCACCCAGGGCTTGTATGGGGGAGACTAGCAGGGAGCCCATAGGTCACCTTTGTGGTCAGCTGGTCACTAGTACCTCTTGGGTAACAATCACATGGTACATTTATTAAAGGTATAACACACAGCATAATACATAACATATTTACAATGGAAGAAACACTGCAAGGGGCCCTGGGGATGCTGAGGGCCACTGCCTGACAGGGCAGGAAAGGTATGGGGTAACATCATCCTGTACTGGGCAACCATACATGCAGACAGAAAAGTCAGTCAAATACAAATGGGCATATACATAGAAAGCTAATGCGCACAACTGTTTCATCACACTGTACAACCTCAGAGTTGTACAGACATTACTATAGAAGTATACAGGCCCATACAATACACTCTGTATACCTCACATGGTGACATACAGGTGCAACTAGTTTTATATTTTTCTTTTAATTCTTTAGTTTTTACAATATAACTAATAAAACAAAACAAGCATATTGCTACAACACAGGAAAATAGCAAAAGTAATTTAGGTTATGTACAAACACTAAACCACCCACTAACCCAATGGTACCTAGTTACTTTTATGCAACTAGGTACAAAACATGACTCCCTTACACCAATGTTTATAGTTAACCACCCATTAACCCAAGTAGAAGATAAAAATGGATACACAACAAATGTGGTATCCAAACCAAAACCACACCAAAAGGCTGCTACCCTTAAAAGGGGAACTCCGGTGGAAATCAATTTTTAAATAATCATCTGGTGCCAGAAAGTTAACCCGTTAAGGACCCGGGGTTTTTCCCTTTTTGCATTTTCATTTTTTTCCTCCTTACCTTTAAAAAATCATAACTCTTTCAATTTTGCACTTAAAAATCCATATGATGGCTTATTTTTTGCGCCACCAATTCTACTTTGTAATGACGTCAGTCATTTTACCCAAAAATTTACGGAGAAACTGAAAAAAATAAATTGTGAGACAAAATTGAAAAGAAAACGGGGGCTTCCGTTTCTACACAGTACATTTTTCGGAAAAAAATGACACCTTATCATTATTCTGTAGGTTCATACGATTAAAATGATACCCTACTTATATAGGTTTGATTTTGTCGCACTTCTGGAAAAAATCATAACTACATGAAGGAAAATTTATACGTTTATAATTGTCATCTTCTGACCCCTATAACTTTTTTATTTTTATGTGTATGGGGCGGTATGAGGGCTTATTTTTTGCGCCGTGATCTGAATTTTATAGCGGAACCATTTTTGCATTGATAGGACTTATTGATCGCTTTTTATAATTTTTTTCATGATATAAAAAGTGACCAAAAATGCACTATTTTGTACTTTGGAATGTTTTTGCGCGTACGCCATTGACCGTGCGGTTTAATTAACGATATATTTTTATAATTTTCACTTTTTTTTGCAGTGTAATAGCTCCCATAGGGTCCTATAACACTGCACACACTGATCTTTTACATTGATCAGTGGTTTCTCATAAGAAACCACTGATCGATGATTCTGCCGCTTGACTGCTCATGCCTGGATCTCAGGCACTGAGCAGTCATTCGGCGATCAGACAACAGGAGGCAAGGTAGGAGACCCTCCTGGTGTGCTACAGCTGTTCGGGATGCCGCGATTACGCCGCAGCCATCCCGAACAGCCCCCTGAGCTAACCGGCAGTGATTTAGCTTCACTTTAGACGCGACGTTCAACTTTGAACGCCGCATCTAAAGGGTTAATGCCGCGGCCCCGCATTATAGAACGGGAGCGGACTCAGGACGTACAGGTACGCCCTGGGTCCTTAACAGGTGTTAGGATTCGGCAGGCTGGATGTGGATCCTCTGTGTCAGTGAGGGATTGGCGTGGAGGTAGCAACCAGGTCATATCCACCGGCAACGGCTCAACCTCGCTGACTGCTGAGAAGGCGTGGGACAGTAGGACTAGACAGAGGCAAGGTCAGACGTAGCAGAAGGTCGGGGCAGGTGGCAAGGTTCGTAGTCAATGGATATAGCAAGAGGTCAGGAACACAGTTATGGCAAACACAATAAACGCTTTCTCCAGGCACAATGGCAACAAAATCCGGCAAGGAAGTGAAGGGGAAGTGAGGTTAAATAAACAGGGAGCAGGTGGAGGCTAATTAGACAGATTGGGCCAGGCACCAATCATTGGTGCACTGGCCGTTAAATCTTAGAGAGCTGGCGCGCACGCGCCCTAAGGAGCGGAGCCGCGCGCGCCAGGACGAGACAGCCGGGGACCGGGCCAGGTGAGAGACTTGGGATGCGATTCGCGAGCGGGCGCGTCTCGCTATGCGAATCGCATCCCCGCCGGCAGTGTCAGTGCAGCGCTCCCGGTCAGCGGGTCTGACCGGGGCGCTGCAGAGAGAGGAACGCCTCGAGCGCTCCGGTGAGGAGCAGGGACCCGGAGGCATCAGGAATTATTTTAGTGTATTTTATTTTATTGTTTGATCCCCCCATAGGGCCCTGTGAGGGGATCATCTTAATCTTTTCTATAATTGATGTGATATTATATTAAATATTACTGTTAATTGAAGCACGGTCTATTTCATTTATTATAATTTTATATACACTTTCCTTGAGGTTCTGGGTAAATATTTTTGCTATAGAATTTTCTTTTTTGCACCTGGGGTATAGGTGCCTACCCAATTTAACCTCGGATTAGTGTATTAATTGTGAGCTGCACTTATTCTCTTTCTTTAAAATAGATTTGTAAATTACTTCTATTTAAAAAAAAATATTAATCCTTCCAGTACTTATCAGTTGGAAGGAAGTTGAGTAGTTCTTTTCAGTCTGACCACAGTGCTCTCTGCTGACACATCTATCCATGTCAGGAACTGTCCAGAGCAGGAGAAAAACACAGAGACTACAAAACACAATAAGGCAAGATTAAATTAGAGAAAACAGACATAAAAAAGGGAAAGATAGAGAAGGAGAAAAGAGCAGAGAAAGAGGGGAAGGAGATAGAGAAGGATGATAAAAAATGGGGGGAGGGGGGACAACTCCATTACAAAAAGAGTATAAGACCTCCATCAAACTCTGGTGGCAAAAAACAAAGCCTTATACTCCTCCGATTTCTCAAAATGTCCATGACACCAATGTGTCCAATAAGAGATCTGACCTTTTCTGGAGGGAGGCAGTAAACTCTCCATTCGTTGGTACAGTGGCTACTATGTAATATGTATAAAATGTAGAAAACAAAGACCACGCAGTAGCGCCTTGTGTTTTACCCAAGGGAGAAACGAAAAGAAAAACCAGATGGAGACCGACGTCTCTGTAGATTGGCCTGTGGTGGCCCAGTACAGGAGTTGCAACCCTGTACCCTAGCTGCCCTGTCCAGCAGATTCCATCCTGTGACCCCCTGGGCCCTCCCTTACCTATGTCTTGTATATATTACCGCCAGTGCCTATGTTATATAATGTATTGTACATATAATGTGTTATACCTTTAAGAGATGTTGTCATGTGATTGTAACCAGGGAAGGTACCAGTGACCATGTGACCTACAGGGTGACCTATGGGATACCTCCTGAGTCTCCGTCATATAAGCCCTGGTTGAAGCTTCCTCAGTCTCTTTAGTGCTGAGTTGCAGTAAGGTCAAGTCCTGTAAGAGTGTGTCTGGAGTCCAGAGGAGGCCTAAAGTCTACCACGCAGCCACGGATCCACAAGTCCACTACCCCCAGGTCCAAGTAAAAACCTGGTAAGCTACAACCGGGGCATAGTCAGTATCAGTCAAGTCAGCCCAAGTTAATCTGTCTCAAGTCAACGTGGTCGTGCATCAAATTGTCCAAGTCCACTATAATTCCCAGCAAGCCCTGTGGTCTCTGAAGTCAATGGTAACCTCTTTGGGCCTAGCCTATAGTCTGTATAGACTGTTACACCTGTCTGACTCAGTAAAGCTGCTGTTGTTCCGTAACTTGGTTTTGGAGTCATTATTTGCCCCCGTGCCTAGCCCAGGATCCAGTGGCCTACCTTCGGGTGGTAAAGCAGTTAAATCACGCCCTGGCGTCATGAACACAAGGGGTTAATGCCATCTGCCCCTAGGGTAATTCCATCTGCCCTGCATCACACCCTCACCACAGGCTGCTCACCTTATGTGAGTGATAAGTGCGCTTATCACCCCATATCCAAGAGACAGGTACTCAAATAGGATGTAGCTTCTGTGCCTGGAGGGTTGGAGGAAAAAGGGGCAAAAGTCAAAGATGGAATCCAGAGATCCAAAGATACATCTTAATACACTTTTATTGCAGAAAGGAATAAAACAGATATCATTACACATTTCGTGGGTCACCTCCCCTTTTATCAGATTGAGATCTTAATTTGATGAAAGGGGGAGGTGACCCCCGAAACGCGAAAGGCTCGTCATTGCAATACAATACAGGAAAAGGGGCAGGGATGGAAATACCAACCTCCGCATTCATTTAAGGTCCCTGAGTTCAAGAGTAGGACACAACCTACAGTATTTGGGAAATCTTTCCTAGGGACATGAATAGCATCTATTTCACAAATGGATTAAAGCGCAACTGTCATGGAAATTATACCCCCAGACTAATAACATGATAGTATAGATGATGATACGTGTAATGCAGCTGTACTTTTGGCTGCTGTTTATCACTCTTTATCAGCAGGAAAATAGTTTTATCATGCGGTCAGCAACAGACGGATAGGCGTGGCTGGGGATCGTAATGCCCCACCTCCGCCACGCCTGTCCCCTGTAAGTGAGCGCTGGGACCACTGTGTGATTGACACACAGGTCCCCACCCCCCGATGTCCATGATTTGCGGGCCGGCGTGACTCCACTGAGCCTATACATATAATGTGCACCTTTATGTTATGTGAAATACAGTGCCCGTACTCCTCTTCTTTCTTCTCATGGTGCTGGAGACGCGCTGCTTCTGCTTTCACTACAGGCAGTGAGCTCGCTCCCGTTATCTGCCGCCAGCTCAGTGCGCCTGCGCAGTGCTAGAGGCAGGGAGCGAGCTCTCTGTCTATAGTGGAAGCAGAAGCAGCGCGTCTCTGGCACCATGAGAAGAAAGAAGAGGAGTACGGGCACTGTATTTCACATAACATAAAGGTGCACATTATATGTATAGGCTCAGTGGAGTCACGCCGGCCCGCAAATCATGGGCATCGGGGGTGGGGAACTGTGTGTCAATCACACAGTGGTCCAGCGCTCACTTACAGGGGATAGGCGTGGCGGAGGTGGGGCATTACGATCCCCAGCCACGCCTATCCGTCTGTTGCTGACCGCATGATAAAACTATTTTTCTGCTGATACAGAGTGATAAACAGCAGATAAACAGGAAATGTTTCTGAAACCAGAGATGACAGGAGAATGTAGGTACTCTAGTCCCAAATCAGTTTGGTGCTCTGCTATGATTTTTCAGTCCCTTAAGAGATATAAAACTCTGTGTGAGCATCCGCCTCTAAGGCCCCAGAAAAATCATTGCCCAGATGTAGCAACAGCAGACTCCTTCAGCTGTCCATGTGGTGCAAACCACATAATCTGCATCCCGGCACTACTTTACTTAACTACATGTATGAATGCTCTGCAGAGCCATTTTGTGCATTCTTTCCTGCTATACCTCATTGGCCCTACAATCTGCCATCCTAAACACTGAGTCCATTAGGGAATAATAAACAGCTTCGGTATAAAATACAGAAGATATGTTTTAGGGCTCCTCCCTTCCTCCGACAGAGATTCCAAACACATAAAAATATATTGATTGAATTATGTCCATAAAATGGACACTAATGGTGAATTTGCAGGCCCTCATTTACAAAGACTGGAGTGTTGGTTAGGTTTTTTTTTTTCAGTGTACTCGTCTTTTTTTTCCTTGTGATTTACTAATCTGTCGCATGTGTTGTTTTTTTTTGTGTCGCACGATATTAAATTCTGTCGCACGGGAATAAAAAGTGTTGCACTGGAAAAATAAAAATTAAACCAAATAAATAAAGTAAAGTTACTCTGCACAAGGATGTAACTTTACATTCATGATTGTTAATGGGTTAACAACCCAAAAGTTAAAAAAAAAAAAAAAAAAAAAAAAAAAAAATATATATATATATATATATAATATATATATATATATATATATATATATATATATATATATATATATATAAATAAAAAAAATCTATTACATAATTTAATCATAAAAGCGTTGAGGGGTTAAAAATGCTTTTAAAGTATAAAACAAGTAATTTAATCATGAACCGCAATGGTCAGCTGTCCCTTCCTCAAAAACACTCAATTTTTCCATTTTCACTCGACCTCTGGGCTGTCGGTTTTTCAGAGTTGAGAAATCACACTTTTTTCAGAGTGATTTCACAATTACTCCGAGTGATTTTTCCATTTTGTCGGGTAAACGCCCATTTTTTAGTAAACCACGCCCATTTTGTAGGTTAAATTAAACTCTCCGAGTGTTTTTGAAAATGTAGGTTGTGCGCCTAAATTTTGGGCACAGATTTGGTCGCACGCGGGATGTGACCAAATTTTGGGCGCAGTAACCGAGAAAAACCATCGGTTCTCCTTTAGTAAATGAGGGCCATAGAGTTGCTTTCACAATGTTTGTTTCTGCTTTGTTAATCCTTGATTTTTTTGCCATCTCACATTTTAGGCCATGTTTAACAACTGGAAGCCTATGTGGGTGACACTGCTGGAGGATGGAATAGAATTCTACAAGAAGAAAAGTGACAACAGCCCAAAGGGGATGATACCAATTAAAGGAGTGGTTATCACAAATCACTGTCAGGATTTTGGAAAAAGAACAGTGAGTACAATGAGATATTATGAAGTCACTATTGACATTGCACGGCTGCACGACATATCTGTTAGCTCAGTAACTGGCTGGATGACTGGTTCATAAAGCACCATAGTATAAAGTGCCCCATGAACTGTTGTATGGTATACTGTATGATGTATGGCACTGTGAAATGGACTTTTTATCCCTTAGAAACTATGTGGACCATTACTATATTTTACCCCATATGAAGCCCTAAAAAAATACAACAGTACATTAGAACCCTATAGGAGCCATGTCACGGTTCCACCAGACTTAGATGTAGATGCAACATTCATTTATAATCATTATTAATAATTCAGATCAAATTGGAACTTTAGGACTTTGGTCTTTTTAGTCCTAAACCTAACAGTGTTGTGGATCGGTGTGATCAAACCATTGTTTCTTCTCTTTAGTTTGTGTTTAAGCTCACGACTGCTAAACAGCAGGATCACTATTTCCAAGCGTCTCACCAAGAAGAGCGTGATGCATGGGTTAAGGACCTTAAAAGAGCCGCAAAATGCATTGCAGATGGTCAAAGGTTTGCAAGAAAATCAACCAGAAAATCAATCAGATTACCTGACACAATAAATTTAGGGTAAGTGCTCAGTCCAGATATTTGTATATTATAACGTTTTGGTTTCTGATGATCTCCAGAACGGGGCATGCAGCTCTCATAAAGAGCGTCACAGAGAGAGCATGTGCTACAGACAGAACATGCTCCATTCATTTTTATGGGGGCCTCGGAGAGTGCTGTACTGCAGGTGTTATCTGCAGCAAACACTATCTGAGAGCCAGGGCCCCATTATGGAGATCAAGGGGGATCCCAGTGTTGAACCCCCAGCGATCAGACACTTATCCCCGATCCTGTAGATAAGGGATAAGTTGTTTTTCACTGGACAACCCCTTTGGCTTATACTTATTAACAATACAAAGTAATTCTACTGTATATATTATGTCTTCCCAGGTTTACATTGAGATGACCATACTATGAGGCCTTATGGTTATGCTAGTCTTAGTGTGACAACAGTGCATAGCAACTATTAAAACATTTATTGGGTCCCTTGTTTAGAAATCCTTTTTTTTTCTTTAAATTTTTTATACAATTAGGGAATTTTGAGTTAAAGGGGTGTTTCCACATGATTACTTCCAGCATTCTTCTCTCCTGCGCCCTCTTTGCAGCAGTTGGAGGTGGTCGGGAAAGCCAAAAGCAGCGGAGGTGGGGAAGTTACGCAATTTGCATAACTCCCATTGACTTTAATGGGAGTTGGGCCATAAATGTTTTATTAGAATGGCTCCCTTAATTTCATTTGTACAATGAGGGTTGTCCAACCAGGTATTTAAAATGAGCACCACTTTTTGTCCAACCCCTTATTCTGGCATGACTCAACAACAAAAATCACCTTACCTTGATATTTCTAAAATGTCACCTGTAACTGCTTATAAATGTCATGTGAACTAATACCATGATGTGAAACCTACATATTGAGGAGAAATACTTTTACACTTTTGGTACTGTGGTGCATGGCTCTGAGGGTGCGATTTTAATTGTCACAAGACTTTTCCATTGTAAACTATATTGAGTGAGATAAAGGATGTAGTAACTTACTCTGAGGTTAACACCTGTAGACTCGACTTTGTGAAAAGGTCATTGTTAATAAATAATATTTAAAGCGCAGTACCCAGGAGAACAATGGCCTTCATAATTCTTAAATGGAAGACAATGGAACAACCAAGACTCTTCCTAGAGCTAGACACCCCATCAAACAGAGGAGAAGGGCCTTGGTTAAAGTGGTGTCCAAGAACCATATGGTCACTCTGACTGAGCTTTAGGGTACGTTCTCACATGCCGTACTTTGCTGCATATTTGCTGCTGCGTATTTTCCTTCCCATTAAAGTCAATGGGAAGTAAAAATCACCTGCATATTTTGCTACCCATTGACTTCAATTGAAAAGAAAATATGCAGTAGCAAATACGCAGCAAAATACGGCACGTGAGAATGTACCCTGTGTGCATATAGTAGAAACTTCCTGAAGGTTCAACCATCACTGCAGCACTCCACAATCTTATGGCAAAATATCCTCAGTAAAAGGCACATGAAAGCCATCTGGAAAAAACAAACAGATTTTCTAGTCTGTTGATTGAACTTTTTGGCCTCAATTCTAAGCATCATGTCAAGAGGAAACTAGGAGCTGCTCATTACCTGCCCAATACCATCTCTACAGTAAAGCATGGTGGTGGCAGCATTTCAGAGAAGGACTGAACAATCGCATCTTTGCCAAAACCAAAATATGAAGACTGTAAACCCTAGCTGTATTTAAAATATGTAAGGTAGATGGCTATGTCCACCTTCACAACTACATCCTTTTCAGTGAATCTAAAAAGAAAAATTGAACAACGTTGCACAGTGTTGACTAGAAATGTAATACCAGTTTGTGTCTACAGTTTCGATGTAGACATGTGTGTTTCCAAAGTTACAGACTACAAAGATATATATGTGTGTATATATATATATATATATATATATATATATATTGTAAGGATTTCTCCCTAGGGATAGCTCTGGGATTGTCCTTGACACTGCCACGGGACACGTTTCCACTTCAATCAGCAGGTAAACAACAGTTCTTTATACAAGTCTGGCTCCTCATCAGCTTTATTAGATAGGTTGCAGGATAAATAAAACATAAAACAGGAACAAACAAAACTCTAGACTGTCTAGTCGCTAACTAAACAATCCAGCATGCCCTGACTATGGACTGATTCCCGGCTAGTTAAACTTATGCCTCCTGCAAACTTCTATTCACTGTTCACACATGGCGTTTGCAACCTCTTGCTGTGTATCATCCACATCACTCTTTGGGGCCACTCACAGCTCAGCTGTCTGTTCCTCACCAGGACCCCTGCCTCTTCCTTACAGCCACCTTGCTGTCTTCTGGGGAGAGAGCCAACTATCCTGTCTGACTTCCTTTTAAACACACTTTCCCTTTCTGCTACCTCATTAATTAGGCCACAGGTGGAGGTTTCTCCAGGGTTAGCTAGGGAAATACACCCTTTCCTTGCCACACTGTCACAATATATATATACAAACAGGTGGGCACTGCCAAATTTGTTCAACAGGGTGCAAAAATATTGCTTAAACGTTGAAACAATAACATAAACATTGGAAAAAGTCAGCTCACCTACTCCAACATGCAGAATCACGTTTCCCCTCTGGCCCAGGTGCTGTCAGGGCATTGCTGCCCCAAACAAGGTAGGTAGGAAACAGAACTTCACTCACTGAAGAGCATAAGATCCTCAGCACTTCTGGACACCAGTAAATGTAAAATACAAAAGCTTTATTTCTTTCTTCATTAAAAACATAGTAGGGGTACAAAAATGGGTAAAATCAGACCGACACATTTTGGCAAACAAAAGCCTTTTTCAAGGTCCTCTCTGGGTAAAGATATTCAGCTGAATAAATATACACCATATCACAAAAACCCCACCCCCACTAGCACATCACTTCCTGATCCTAATCTTGCAGTAACCCTTTACTTGCTGACCCATAGTAAATGGCTTGATACCTGTAAGTATACGTTGCTCATAGTAACCCTGAATCTGGATTGTGCCTATCAGCACAAACCCTATATATCAGTATAATGCTTGATTCAGGACTATTCCTAAGCTCGAGGACATGAGCAAAAAACTGTAGATCAATAAAACAGCATTACATCAGATCTGAAATTCATATCCTCTGGAGCTTGGGTCACCATTTTCATGATCCAGTCGATCTCTCTTGTGTGTAATTTACAGACTCTGTCACCTCCTTTGGGTGACTTGGTAATGTGTTCAATTGGTATGACCTTCATATGAGTTATGCTCCATGTACTTCTCTAAAGTGCTTGCACGCACCGGACAGTAAGCATGTGTGAACGCTGCCCACTGACCGTGCGCCCGCAATATGTTCGGAGATTCTGCGTTTTAACTTGCGGGTCGTGGACCCTACATATAGTTAGGATAAGATAGTATCTGAAGTAACATGTCCTGACTATGCCGGCATAGTGGACAGCGAGATCTACCAAATGAGACACTGCCAATATGTTTTAACCAATTATTGCCCTGCTTGATGTTTGATGGATCTCTCACGAAAAAAACTGACATTCTATTACCAATAGTGGTGTTTCTCTTAGAAACGCAACACCATCCAGATTTTAGTATTATAAATATTCTGACCTGGGTTTAGATCTGGCAATGCCCTCTGCTCTAGAAATAGTGCTATGATGGTAGCCCCTATTTAGGAGTCTCTCTTTAATGATGGCACATTCCTGATACAAAAAAAGATTATTAGAACAAGCACGTCGCGCTCTGATAAATTCTCCCACAGGGAGATTCTGAATAGTATGACATTCATGACTACTATAACCGTGTAATAGGGAATTACCAGAAATGGGTTTTCTATGTAATTTTGTTTCTAGCTTCATGTTTTCCCTATCAACGAAAAAATGAATGTCCAAAAAAACCATGCCATATTTGCTGTAACTCAAAGTGAACTGTAAATTATCATGATTGTTGTTGAGATAGTGTTCAAATTGAGTTATGACCTGATTGTCCATGGGCCCCCGCCACACCACCAGTATGTCATCTATTGTCACAGCGTGCGCTCCGGTCCCCTCCCCCGGACCGGAGCGCCCACTCCCCCGGCCTCCCTGTTAGGGATCCCGGCGCCTCCCGGTCAGACGCGCTGACCGGGAGCACGGGTTCCCTTGTGTCGGGGACGCGGCTGCTGTGGCGGCTGGTCCCCGCTCACGCGCCGCGTCCTTGTCTGGCATACCTGGCTCCCCGCTCCCTGCGCCGTCAGTCTCTGCTTCCCGGCGCACGTGGCCCAGCTCTCTAGGGCGAGCGCGCCGCCTTCTGTAAATTTAAAGGGCCAGCACGCCTTTGATTGGTGCGCTGGTCCCTGACCTCTGGCCACTTCCCAATAAAGGTTACCTGCCCCTTCCTGCCCTTGCCGGATCTTTGTGCCCTTGTGCCTTTGATAAAGCGTTCCCTACTGTGTTGTATTGCCTTGCCTGTTGCCGAACCCGTTGCTACCTACTACTCGCCCTTGAACCTTTGCTGCCTGCCCTGACCTCTGCTACGTCCGACTACGCTCCTGCCTACTCCCTGTGTACCACGCCTTATCAGCTGCTAGAGAGGTTGAGTTGTTACTGGGGGATACGACCTGATAGTTACCGCCGCAGCAAATCCATCCCGCTTTGCGGCGGGCTCTGGGGAAGACCAGTAACTGCTTAGAACCGGTCCTCCAGCACAACCCACACCATCGCCTCTCTGGTCTAGAGGATCCACTACCCGTCCTGCCGGTTCGTGACCTCTATATAGCGACCATACCAGGTGATGTGGCGGAGGAAGTGATTGTCAGGTGTGTGGATGGATCTTTCCTCCCACCAGGTCATGCATAGGTTTGCCAATGAGGGCGAGAAATTGGCCCCCATTGGAAAACCACATAAGTATAGGAGGAAAGGTCCATCAAACAAAAAAAAGTTGTGTGTCAAAAGGAAAGCACTTACGTCCAAAATGATTTGCTGCAAGATAGATGCACAATTACTGTAAAGCTTTAAATCCAATGCAAAGATTGCCCTGTCATGTGGTATTACACTGTACAGCAAAGTTACGTCACAGGACACCCAGGCTAGATCATCATCCCAACCAAGATCCGGTAATGCTGTTAATAGATACTTGGTGTCTCTGATATAGCCTGGTGTCCTGACAACCAGAGGTTGGAGGAGACTATCCAACTAAGTGGAAAGACGTTCACATGCTGAGCCGATTCCCGACACTATCGAGCGTAATGGAGGGGGGGAAATGCCTTTATGCGTCTTGGGCAGACAATGGAAGGTAGGACATATGGGTTTAGAAACGTAAAGAAAATCTTGGATAATTTCCTCAACACTGCTGGTGTGGGATCAGCCTCTAGAATTTTATAGGTGTTAGTGTCCCTCAGCATTTTCCGAATCTTGTCTGTACAGTTCTATGCCCAATATCACCACTGAGCTGGCTTTATTTGACATTCTAATGATAACATCCTCGGGTATCACACAAGGGAACGCATCCTATTGTTTTTTCTTTTCTAATTATTAGAAAATGGAAGACATACAAGACCACTGATAATCTCCCTCGATCTGGGGCTCCACGCAAGAGCTCAGCCTGTGGTGTTAAAATGACGGTGAGCAAAAATCCCAGAACCACACGGGGGGACCTAGTGAATGACCTTCAGAGAACTGGGACCAAAGTAACAAAGGCTACTATTAGCAACACACTATGCCGCCAGGGACTCAAATCATGCAATGCCAGATGTGGCCCATCTGAAATTTGCTAGAGAGCATTTGGATGATCCAGAAGAGTATTGAGAGAATGTCATATGGTCAGATGAAACCAAAATAGAACTTTGCGGTAAAAACTCAACTCATCGTGTTTGGAGGAGAAAGAATGCTGAGTTGCATCCAAAGAACACCATACCTACTGTGAAGCATGGGGGTGGAAACATCATGCTTTGGGGCTGTTTTTCTTCTAAGGGACAAGGATGGCTGATCCATGTAAAGGAAAGGATGAATGGGGCCATGTATTGTGAGATTTTGAGTGAAAACCTCCTACCATCAGCAAGGGCATTGAAGATGAAACGTGGCTGGGTCTTTCAACATGACAATGATCCCAAACACTCCGCCTGGGCAACAAAGGAGTGGCTTCGTAAGAAGAATTTCAAGGTCCTGGAGTGGCCTAGTCAATCTCCAGATCTCAACCCCATAGAAAACCTTCGGAGGGAGTTGAAAGTCTGTGCTGCCCAGAAACAACCCCAAAACATCACTGCTCTAGAGAAGACCTGCATGGAGGAATGGGCCAAAATACTAGCAACAGTGTGTGAAAACCTTGTGAAGACTTACAGAAAACATTTGACCTCTGTCATTGCCAACAAAGGGTATATAACAAAGTATTTAAATGAACTTTTGTTATTGGCCAAATACTTATTTTCCATCATAATTTGCAAATAAATTATTTAAAAATCAGACAATGCGATTTTATGTTTTTTCTCATTCTGTCTCTCATAGTTGAGGTATACATATGATGAACATTACAGGCCACTCATCTTTTTAAGTGGGAGAACTTGCACAATTGGTGGCTGACTAAATACTTTTTGCCCCTCTGTATATGCACAATTATAGGAACAATAAATCGAGAAAATAAAAACACCAATATATAAATAACAACCCTCGGACAGTATTAACTTCAATTATAAACTATATTTAAATAGGAAGCGCAGTAGGGCTCAATGTAAAGAAAAAGTATCCACATAAAGCGACCACAAAAATCTTCTCTGCAAAAATAATAACAAGCTGATGAAAACATGAATGGAAACGCAAAAGAAGAAAGAGCTTATTAAATCTAAATATAGTGCAAAGCCCTGTACATGAGGGGAGTAGCTGAATGCCGTGTGGGCAAAGAACCCCACGATGTTCCGCTACTGAGCAGTAACTTAAGGAAGGAAGCTTATTCCTCCCTCGTGTTGTCTGACTCCACAGGAATACTTTTTTTTAAATCTGCCCCCTTATTTTTTAATCTACTGCATATCAACATATCAACATATAGATCTGGACTGGAACTGTAAATTGTACATTGTAAGACCGCTATATGGCAGGACACTCTCTTCCACTATATGTTCACACGGCAGAATTTCTGAGCGGAATCCGGCGGAAAAATTCCTCTCAGAAATTCTGTTGCTTGCACTGGGATTCTCCTGAACTGTGCACATGGCAGAATTTCTGATTCCATATAATTCTCTCTGCGGAATCCAATGGCAGAGCCGGAGATTGCCGAAGACAGCGCTTTGGCTCTGCCATAGAGTTGTATTGATGGGGCGTGTCGGCCGCCGCTTCGTGCGGAGGATGACGCCCCCTTCCCGCGGGCTTTCGGGGCTCCGTACAGGAGATCGCGGGGGGCCCCAGCGGTCGGACCCCCCGCGATCTGCAACTTATCCCCTATCCTTAGGATAGGGGATATAGGGGATAAGTTGTTAACCACTGAGTCACCACTGGACTACTCCTTTAATGATGATTGATGATAATAATAATAATTAGTAATAAGAAAAACATAAAAAAAATGTAATAAATTATTTTGCGGGGCGGCATGGGTAATGAGTTTCATTTCCTAATCTTAACATTTTCCTACTTGCAGTGAGTTGCATATCGCAATGAAAGATGCCAACCAAGGAATTAAAGAAATTAAGTTGGAGAAGGACAAAAAAGTGTTCAACCACTGTTTTACAGGTATGTTTCGAGAATGGTGAGGGTTTAGACACACATTCGACTGGGACCATAGTGGTAAATTGCACCAATGAAAAGATGAGCAATGAAATATACACAAAATGTATATTACTCTAGATAGAGGTGTGGTGTGGGGCGTGATGCAGGGCAGATGGAATTACCCTAGGGCCAGATGGCATTAACCCCTTGTATTCGTGATGCCAGGGCGTGGTTTATCCTCAATACCACCCGAAGATATACCGCTGGATCCTGGGCTAGGCACGGGGGCAATAATGACTCCGATGCCAAGTTACGGACGACGGTAGCTTTACTGAGTGACAGATGGTACAGTCTATACAGTGTAGCCAGGCCCATGGAGGGGACCAGTGACTTCAGAGACCTTAAGGGCTTGCTGGGACTTGCAGTGGTTTTGGACAATTTAGTGCAGGCCACGTGGATTTGACAATAGATGACAGTGACTGACATGACTTGACTGGAGACAGACTAAGCTGTGACTTTATCTTACTTGTAGACTTGTAGACTTGTGGCTGCAGACTTGACTTGTGGCCTCTTATGACTCCAGACACTTAGGTTCGACTGCACCTCAGCAAAGACTCAGGAACTAAGAGAGAGAAGAGACTCCTACCAGGGCTTTTATGGGGGAGACTCTGGTGGGGTCCCA
Source organism: Hyla sarda (assembly GCF_029499605.1). Classification (NCBI taxonomy): domain Eukaryota; kingdom Metazoa; phylum Chordata; class Amphibia; order Anura; family Hylidae; genus Hyla; species Hyla sarda. Next base: position 384,139,152 of record NC_079191.1, on the reverse strand, counting down.
TAGGTCACCCTTAGGTCACATGGTCACTGATACCTCCTGGATAACAATCACATGACAACTCACCTAACAACTGGTGATCCCCTTTCCTGTTAACCTTTCCTAAAGATACATCATTCTTATATACATAACATAGGGGATAATATACAATTACAGTAGAACAGATGAGGGGGGGGGGGGGGGATACTGCAGGGAGGCTGCCTGACAGGGCAGCAAGGGTACAGGGTAACAACTCCCGTACTGGGCCACCACAGCGGCACACTAACTCTAGGGTTAGAGTGACATAGCCACAGCATATCCTGTCTTAGGCTGAGTTCACACTTTGTTGAATTTTATTTTCGTCTGTAACTGGTAAACAAAATGGCCGCATATTTTTCATGGACTTTTTTTTACCAACTACAGATGCAGAAAAAATATGTTGCAACATTTTACATAGTGTGAACTTAGTTGAAAGCTTTCTACTACATCCTTCTGCAAACAGGTGAGATGCGGTGTGTCTATGATAATGTATAGTGTAGTCCTACCTCAGTAATTGAAGATTTTCCTAGTATTATGACTGAAAATTTAGATTTTATAAAGACAGGAGGCTCGTATCAGATGCATATTCCTTCTTTATTTTGCCCAATAGCAGAAAGAAATGCAAGGGTTAACAACACAAAGAAAAAATGCTGGTATCTAGGTACCTAGCAACCATAGTGACTCCCCCATATGACCACCGCCAATAGCAACCCAGGGAGTCCTATATAATCCAGCTGCAGCTCCTCCTCCTCCTCTTTCTTTATGTCAGGCAGCCTCTTACTGGAACAGATCACCACTTCTCGGACACTTCAAGATTCCCCAAACCAGGAACCGAACTAACAGCGTGGATCTCCAAACTATCCACCGGAACTTCAATCAACATCAACGTAGTGAATCCGACGGGACACCGCAGGTTCGATTGGAAGCAATGTTACTAACGAGTAACTCCAACTGTAAAATCGTCATGCAAGATAAAATCTTCAATAGCCTGAAAAAGAGAAAAGAATACCATAGAGTAGGGTAGGGTACAATGGGAGGGATGATACTCGCCTCCTGTCTTTATAAAATCAAAATTTTCCGTCATAATACTAGGAAAATCTTCAATTTTATCACAGACAGGAGGCTCGTATCAGATGCATGTTCAAAGCACTAAGAAAACAACTTAATAATACAATCACAACACTGACATTGACACATGCTGAGTAGGTCTAAAGTAGAACGTCCTAAAGACATCTTCAGACGACCAATCGTCCGCCTTCAGAATTTCAATAAGCGAACCTCCAGACTGAAAAGTCTTGGTCGCCATAGCACTCCTAGTGGAGTGGGCGAGAAAAACGGACACATCGATCCCCGCCAACGTCATCGTCTGTTTCACCCAACGTGCTAACGTAGGGGATGAAACAGGCAAGTGCGGCGAACAAAACGAAATCAAAAGTTGCGAATTGCGCCCCGTACGAAACGGTACAGTCCGATTCTCATAAGATCGGAGGCAACGCACCACACACAATCTTGGGTGAGATGGAAAACATGGATAAAAAACCGAACACAGATTGGTCTTCGTCCGACGGCAGACAGAAAACCGAACTCCATCCGGGACAAACTGTCTCCGAGACACGTCTAAGGCGCGCACATCGGATATACGTTTTATCGAAACCAAACATAGCAACATGGTCAATTTAAAGGAGAGGTGTTTCAATGATAGCTCATCATTGTCGTCCCACTCCTCGAACATACGTAAAACAAGAGAAACGTCCCAAGTAGTCTGATAACGAGAGGAAGGCGGTCTCCTAAACCGAATCCCCCTCGTGAGGCGATAAATAACGGGATGTTGTCCGATCAGCAAGCCATCCACCAAAGAATGGTGCGCAGAAATGGCCGACCTGTACACATTGATTGTGCAATAGGCCTTACCCGTTTCGAAAGAGTCCGATAAAAAGCTTAGGACTTCAGCTAGAGGGGCGCAAACGGGATCCAAATCCCGTCGTGTGCACCAACGTAGCCAAAGTCCCCAGGCAGATCGATAAGCCGATCTGGTACCCGGTGCCCATGCCTCGTTAATGAGGTTGCTAGCCGTCTGCGAAATACGTCCCCCAAGTGACGATGACCCGAAATCAGCCACGCTAACAGTGGCAACTGATCGAGAAGAATCAAAGGGTGTGACTCTCCTTTCGGGCCTCTCAACAACGAAGGGAGACTCGGACAGAGTCTCGGCACGTCCATGGCCAAACTCAGAATCTGTGGAAACCACGATTGGGTCGGCCACCAAGGGGTGATCAACACCAAAGTCGCCTTCTGATTCTCCGTCTGCCACAGTACTCTTGGGATCATCGCAAAAGGCAGAAAGGCATAAAGTATGCCCTGAGGCCAATGCTGAAGAAACGCGTCCGTAGCTGCGGCTTCCGGGTCCGGACGCCAACTAAAAAACACCTCCAATTGGCGATTGAGCCGAGAGGCAAACAAATCTACGGCCAACGGCCCCCACAACGACTGTATTGACTGGAACACCACTCCAGTCGCTGGAGTCCCTGAGGTATCTGGAATTCCAATCCGCAATGGAGTTGGAAATCCCTGGTAGGTACTCCGCCTTCAACACAATGTTCCGTTGAAGACAGAAGTCCCAGAACTCCGTCGCCAAATCCGCGAGGATTTTCGACTTCGTTCCGCCCAGTCGATTGATATACTGCACCGCCGCTACGTTGTCCATACGTAGCAGAATGCAACAATCGGACCTGTGGGTTGCAAAACTCCGGAGCGTGAATGATCCCGCTAGGAGTTCCAAGCAATTGATGTGCAACTGCGTCTCCGCCCTTGACCACTTGCCTCCCGTGGAGGAAGTTCCGCAACGAGCGCCCCAGCCGGAGAGACTGGCGTCCGACTCCATCACTAGGTCCGGTTTGGAATTGAAAATGGTCTTCCCATTCCAATCCTGGACATGCTGAAGCCACAAGAGGAGTTCCTCCCTGGCTTCCAGAGATATCGGAACCTCGTCCGAGTAAGACAGGCCCCCTTGCAAATGTCTGGTTTTTAGACGTTGCAGGGCCCGGTAATGCAAAGGCGCTGGAAATATCGCCTGACGGATGCCGACAGTAATCCGACAATCCGTGCGATAGCTTTCAAGGACACCATCGTCCTGCGGAGGATACTCCGAATCTCCTTGCGTATCGTGGCCAACTTCTTGACCGGTAAACTCAGAGTGGCGGACTGAGTATCCACCAGAAAGCCCAAAAACTCCATGCTCCTTGCCGGTGACAACACCGACTTCTTCCTGTTGATCAAAAAACCTAACTCCATAAGAAGCGAAATCGTCCACTGGACATGCCGCCTGGCCAGCACGCATGTAGGAGCCATGATCAAAATGTTGTCGAGGTAGACGATTAACCGAACACCTCGACTTCGGAGCACCGCCATGGCCGGTCTCAGCAGTTTGGTGAAACACCACGGAGCCGAGGAGAGGCCGAACGGGAGACATGTGAACTCCCATTTGCGACCTTCCCAACAAAACTGCAGGTACCGACTGCACGAGGGATGGATCGGCACAGTAAGGTACGCATCCTTCAGATCTACCTTTGCTAGCCAGTCGCCCGGTTGCAGCAGATCCCTGAGAAGGTGTATACCCTCCATTTTGAAATGGCGGTAAACAACGCATTCGTTGAGATAGCGCAGGTTTATCACGGGCCGGTGTCCGCCGTCTTTCTTTTTGACCAAGAAGACGTTGCTGACAAAACCCGGGATGTTCCAAGGCACCTCTCTGATGGCACGCTTTTGGTTTAGCTCCATCAGTTCCGCACGGACCAGATCCCTGTCCGCGTCCGTAAATTGAATGGCCCTTGGCCAATGGGTCTGTACAGGATTGCATGTGAATTCTATGCAGTAACCCGACACCACCTGTAGCACCCACGGGTCTGAAGTGATCCGGGACCAAGCGTGGGAAAAATACATCAGACGGCCCCCTACCGGTATATCTGGTAGTAGCGGGGTAGAAAGTCTCACCTGTGCCTCTGGCTCTGGGAAAACCACGCGTGGAACCTCGAGCCCTCCATTGACGACCTCTGCTCGGGAAGAACGGGTTAACCGGTTGCACAGGTGGGGCGGGTGTATAGTGCTGTCTGTCTGGCGTGAAGTGGACAGTTCCCCTATGAAAGGGTCGGTAATACGAACCGCGGCTGGAAGGGCGACCCCCACCCCTTCCAGCCCTGTTGAAAACCTTCCCCTGAGAGGACTTTTTAAGAGAGGACTGGGCCTTGTCGAGGCTGGAGAACAGCCCGACAAATTTATTAATGTTTTTAATGAAGGAGTCGCCAAAAAGCAGTCCTTCTGCACTCGGACCCGGCTCGTCAGAGGCCAAATGGGTCAACTGAGGGTCCAAGCGCATCAAGATAGACCTGCGGCATTCCGCCGACATGGCCGTGTTGGCGTTGCCGAGCAGACAGATCGCCCGCAACGCCCACCCCCTTAGGGTCTCTGCATCTACAGGGGTGCCAGAAGCCACCGCCTGTTCGGACATGTCCAAGATTTTCGTCAATGGACCCAGAGTGTCCAGGAGTTTGTCTTGCACCCCCTTGAAGGACTTATCAATCCCCTTCTTGGGGTTCTTCCCCGATTTGAGGAGATATCTGACCAGGATGGGGTCCAGATCGGGTGTCTTCGCAACACTACTGCCAATAGATGGCCTCGGGCATTCCGCCCTCAATTTGCTGCGGTTCGCGCGATCCAACGATCTGCGTAGCCAAGTTTCGATGTACTTAGACACTTGGGGAGAAGGCGTCCACTCCCCGGATCTAGGATGAGTAATGTCATCCGGGTTAAAAAAGGGGACACCCAATGAGTCCACCGGGGATCCGGAGGATTCCGCCTGGGGAGCAGGGGCAGAGGAAGGGCCTGCCTCCTCCTCTAGGCTCTCGTCATCCTCACTCCAATCCGTGCCCTGATGTTCTGACGTCACGTCAGATTCGTCTTCTGATAACTCTACAAAAGAGTTAGGTTTAACTCGTTTGGAAACACGAGAAGCCCGACCACTGATGTAATCCCCGTGGGCTGGGGGTCTGACGTCCGCAACATGATTTTCCTCAGGTGGCACTGAGGTCTTAGAGTGTCTACCACCGTCTCCCTCAGCTGACAAGTCAATGGGACGGGTAATTACGTCTATACAATGTCGTCTTTTCCGGCTAGACTTACCGGGTCTTAAAAGGCTGGGCGCCTGAGTCGAAACATGGGGCACAGAGGGCGGAACTGAAATCGCCGCCGCCTCCTCCTGGCGAGGTGCAGCCAGCGCCAGGGAGACAGAGCGGGATATATTAGCATTGACTGCTGACATAGCAGACGCAATGGCTGAGTGCATTGATTTGGTTAGCTGCTGTAGCAAGTCAGAGGAAGGGACCTCCGCCTCTAAATTGGGGGGTGATTCACCATCCAGAGGAGTAGGCACATTATGCACAGACATAGCGACAGTGATTTTGAGTATAACGGAGAACACGGGGCTGTGAAGATAAAAGGGGGACAACAGGACCTTGTTAATTGGTGTACTTGAATTGTAGTGATGTATTGTATTTACTGTATATATATATGTATATATATATAGCTATATAACTCTATATATATATATATATATATATATATATATATATATATACCTGAATTGTATACTACATGTATACAATCCTGCCTATTGCACAGACAGGTACTGTAAAGGAAGCTCCGCCCACGGCAAGCAGGGTGGAAGCAGAGGGGATAAAAGGAACTAGGGACAGTAGTTATAGCTAGTAAGGCGCACGATTTGACGCAGTCGTCCGCGCCCTCAGTGAGACGTGCGCTTCTGAGAAGCACACGACCCGGAGAGCCGCGAGACCGCCGCCGCCACTGCAGCCGAGCGGGTAATCAAACCCGTCCTGCGCTGCAGCCAGAGAGGGAGTCGTCCCCACCCCATCCACTCCCCTGTCCTTGCGAGAGCAGCGCGTCACTGACACGCCCCTACCAGAGCGAGCGAGACGCGCGCTCCAGATCTCGCGAGAACAGCGCCGAAGAAGAAGTGCCGACGTGGGGGAAATGGCGGCGGGCCCAACGAAAAGTAATGCCAAACTGAAGGTAATACTTGTAGTGACAGGAACACAAAGAGAGGGCCCGGTGTCTACAGTATCGACACCAGGCAGAGATAAAATAGGATGAAAGACAGGTATATAGAAGATATGAAAAACTGTGGAAGCAGGTATGATTAAAAATCCTATGAAAACTCTATAGGTGTAGATGTAGGCTAAGATGTATGGAAGACCGCAAGAAGCGGTCCCTAGATATCTAGAGAAACAGTAACTAACCACAAAGAGTACTTATCTGATATGCACACTGCTACTGAGCAGAAAGAAAGAGGAGGAGGAGGAGCTGCAGCTGGATTATATAGGACTCCCTGGGTTGCTATTGGCGGTGGTCATATGGGGGAGTCACTATGGTTGCTAGGTACCTAGATACCAGCATTTTTTCTTTGTGTTGTTAACCCTTGCATTTCTTTTTGCTATTGGGCAAAATAAAGAAGGAATATGCATCTGATACGAGCCTCCTGTCTGTGATAAAATCCCTGGCTTTGTATGTGGTGCAGGTAAAAAGCAGGTTCTTTCATGCTCTGAATGAGAGTTTCCCAACCAGGGTGCCCCCAGCTGTTGCAAAACTACAACTTCCAGCATGCTTATTGGGAAACACTGCTGTGGATACTGCTTCAGAGATGAAGGGCCGCATGGAACACGTTATCATAAAGTGCTAGCCTATCTGCTATGGATGCCACTGTTGTAAATGTCCTGTCTCTGTCCGTCGGGAGGGGGCACATACCCAACAATAAAACTATACAGATACAGTTTGGGGTGATACAAAGTAAAAAAAATTTTGACAAAATAAAATAAGAATCATCCTGCTGTGTGAGCCAGGAGGGTGTCACAGAGCCTCACTGCACAGAGCCATGCTTGTCCTCAGTGTACAGAGTCCTGCTTTTCCTCAGTGTACAGAGCCCTGCTTGTCCTCAGTGTACAGAGCCCTGCTTGTCCTCAGTGTACAGAGCCCTGCTTTTCCTCAGTGTACAGAGCCCTGCTTGTCCTCGGTGTACAGAGCCCTGCTTTTCATCAGTGTACATATCCCTGCTTGTCCTCGGTGTACAGAGCCCTGCTTGTCCCCAGTGTACAGAGCCCTGCTTGTCCTCAGTGTACAGAGCCCTGCTTGTCCTCAGTGTACAGAGCCCTGCTTTTCCTCAGTGTACATAGCCCTGCTTGTCCTCAGTGTACAGTGCCTTGCTTGTCCTCAGTGCACAGAGCCCTGCTTTTCCTCAGTGTACAGAGCCCTGCTTGTCCTCAGTGTACAGAGCCCTGCTTGTCCTCGGTACACAAAGCCCTGTTTGTCCCCAGTGTACAGAGCCCTGCTTGTCCCCAGTGTACAGAGCCCTGCTTGTCCTCAGTGTACAGAGTCCTGCTTGTCCCCAGTGTACAGAGCCCTGCTTGTCCTCAGTGTACAGAGCCCTGCTTGTCCTCAGTGTACAGAGCCCTGCTTGTCCTCAGTGCACAGAACCCTGCTTGTCCTCAATGTACAGAGCCCTGCTTGTCCTCAGTGTACAGAGCCCTGCTTGTCCTCAGTGCACAGAACCCTGCTTGTCCTCAGTGTACAGAGCCCTGCTTGTCCTCATTGTACAGAGCCCTGCTTGTCCTCAGTGTACAGAGCCCTGCTTGTCCTCAGTGTACAGAGCCCTGCTTGTCCTCAGTGCACAGAACCCTGCTTGTCCTCAGTTCACAGAGCCATGCTTGTCCTCAGTGCACAGAGCCATGCTTGTCCTCAGTGAACAGAGCCATGCTTGTCCTCAGTGTACAGAGCACTTCTTGTCCTCAGTGTACAGAGCCCTGCTTGTCCTCAGTGCACAGCCCTGCTTGTCCTCAGTGCACAGAGCCCTGCTTGTCCTCAGTGTACAGAGCCCTGCTTGTCCTCAGTGTACAGAGCCCTGCTTGTCCTCAGTGTATAGAGCCCTGCTTGTCCTCAGTGTACAGAGCCCTGCTTGTCCTCAGTGTACAGAGCCCTGCTTTTCCTCAGTGTACAGAGCCCTGCTTGTCCTCGGTGTACAGAGCCCTGCTTTTCCTCAGTGTACATATCCCTGCTTGTCCTCGGTGTACAGAGCCCTGCTTGTCCCCAGTGTACAGAGCCCTGGTTGTCCTCAGTGTACAGAGCCCTGCTTGTCCTCAGTGTACAGAGCCCTGCTTTTCCTCTGTGTGCATAGCCCTGCTTGTCCTCAGTGTACAGTGCCTTGCTTGTCCTCAGTGCACAGAGCCCTGCTTGTCCTCAGTGTACAGAGCCCTGCTTGTCCTCAGTGTACAGAGCCCTGCTTGTCCTCGGTACACAGAGCCCTGTTTGTCCCCAGTGTACAGAGCCCTGCCTGTCCTCAGTGTACAGAGCCCTGCTTGTCCTCAGTGTACAGAGCCCTGCTTTTCCTCTGTGTGCATAGCCCTGCTTGTCCTCAGTGTACAGTGCCTTGCTTGTCCTCAGTGCACAGAGCCCTGCTTGTCCTCAGTGTACAGAGCCCTGCTTGTCCCCAGTGTACAGAGCCCTGCTTGTCCTCAGTGTACAGAGTCCTGCTTGTCCCCAGTGTACAGAGCCCTGCTTGTCCTCAGTGTACAGAGCCCTGCTTGTCCTCAGTGTACAGAGCCCTGCTTGTCCCCAGTGTACGGAGCCTTGCTTGTCCCCAGTGTACAGAGACCTGCTTGTCCTCAGTGTACAGAGCCCTGCTTGTCCTCAGTGCACAGAACCCTGCTTGTCCTCAGTTCACAGAGCCATGCTTGTCCTCAGTGCACAGAGCAATGCTTGTCCTCAGTGAACAGAGCCATGCTTGTCCTCAGTGTACAGAGCACTTCTTGTCCTCAGTGTACAGAGCCCTGCTTGTCCTCAGTGCACAGCCCTGCTTGTCCTCAGTGCACAGAGCCCTGCTTGTCCTCAGTGTACAGAGCCCTGCTTGTCCTCAGTGTACAGAGCCCTGCTTGTCCTCAGTGTACAGAGCCCTGCTTGTCCTCAGTGTATAGAGCCCTGCTTGTCCTCAGTGTACAGAGCCCTGCTTGTCCTCAGTGTACAGAGCCCTGCTTGTCCTCAGTATACAGAGCCCGGCCTGTCCTCAGTGTACAGAGCACTGCTTGTCCTCAGTGCACAGAGCCCTGCTTGTCCTCAGTGTATAGAGCCTTGCTTGTCCTCAGTGTATAGAGCCCTGCTTGTCCTCAGTGTACAGAGCCCTGCTTGTCCTCAGTGCACAGAGCCCTTCTTGTCCTCAGTGTACAGAGCCCTGCTTGTCCTCAGTGTACAGAGCCCTGATTGTCCTCAGTGTACAGAGCCCAGCTTGTTCTCAGTGTACAGAGCCCTGCTTGTCCTCAGGGTTCCGAGCCCTGCTTGTCCTCAGTGTACAGAGCCCTGCTTTTCCACCCACACTTCCTGTGTTTGGACTCCTCACAGAGACACACAGGCAATAGCTGTAGGGACAAAAATATACACAGTTTGTAATCAATGTATATTACAAATATACATATAATGGTATTATCTACATTATATAAAAAGTTTATGTCAACGACAAGTACACTTTAATGCCACAACATTTTGTTGGTTTCTCAATATATTATATGGTACCATTAAAAAATACAACACATAAAAACAAAGCTAAGTTGACAGAAAAATAAAAACTTATGTGGGGGTAAAAAAATGCTGTTGGCAACCGTTTATTATATAAACAAACATTATTATTGCTAAACAGTGATAATGTTTTAACCCCTTAATGACGAAGGACGTAAATGTACGTCCTGGTGATGCGGTACTTAACGCACCAGGACGTACATTTACGTCCTAAGCATAACCGCGGGCATCGGAGCGATGCCTGGATCATGCGCGGCAGGTCCCGGCTGTTGATCGCAACCAGGGACCCGCCGGTAATGGCGGACATCCGCAATCAATACAGATCACGGCATCAGCTGCCGCGGTGATCCGATCATCCAGCACAGCAGCCGGAGGTCCCCTCACCTGCCTCCACTGTCTTCCGGGAGTCTTCTGCTCTGATCGGCCTTCCTGCAGACCAGAGCAGAAGATGAAAGATAACCCTGATCAGTGCTATGTCCTATACATAGCACTGAACAGGATTAGCAATTGAATGATTGCTTTAAATAATCCCCTATGGGGACTATTAAAGTGTAAAAATAAAAGTAAAAAAATAAAGTAAAAAAAATGTGAAAAACCCCATCCCCCAATAAAAACGTAAATTGCCCCATTTTCCCTATTTCACCCCCAAAAAGTGTTAAAAAAATATTTTATATACATATTTGATATTGCCGCGTGCATAAATATCTGAACTATTAAAATGAAATGTTAATGATACCGTACAGTGAACGGCGTGAACATAAAAAAAAAAAAAGTCCATAATAGCGGCTTTTTTTTATAACATTTTATTCCAAAAAAAATTTATTAAAAATGTATTAAAAGTTTTATATGAGCAAATATGCTATCAATAAAAAGTACAGATCACAGCGCAAACAATGAGCCCTCATACCGCCGCTTAAATGGAAAAATGAAAAAGTTATAGGTCTTAAAAATAGGGGGATCTTAAACATACTAATTTGGTTAAAAAGTTTGTGATTTTTTTTAACCGCAACAGTAATAGAAAAGTATGTTACTATGGGTATTATTTTAATTGTATTGACCCAAAGAATAAAGAACACATGTCACTTTTACCGTAAATTGCACGGCGTGAAAACAAAACCTTCCAAAATTAGCAAAATTGCGGTTTTCTTTCTAATTTCCCCACACAAATAGTATTTTTTTTTGGTTGCGCCATACATTTTATGATAAAGTGAGTGGTGGCATTACAATGGACAACTGGTCGCACAAAAAACAAGCCCTCATACTAGTCTGTGGATGAAAATATAAAAGAGTTATGATTTTTTGAAGGCGAGGAGGAAAAAATGAAAACGTAAAAATTTAATTTTCTGCGTCCTTAAGGCCCAAATGGGCTGCGTCCTTAAGGGGTTAATATTTTTTTGTTATATACACTAACACGCTACTTTTGCTTGTTAACACAAATAGCTAATCAGCCAATCACACGGCAGCATTGTATTTAGGCATACAGACGTGGTCAAGACAACTTTCTTACGTTTAAATGAAACATCAGAATGGGAAAAAAAGGTGATTTAAGTGATGAGTTATGGATGTTGGTGCCTGATGGGCTGGTCTGAGTTTTCAGAAACTCCTGATCTACTGGGATCTTCAAGCACAACCATCTCTAGGGTTTACAGAGAATTGTCTGAAAATGAAAAAATATCTAGTAAATGCAGTTGTGAAGGCAAAAGGGCCTTGTTAATGCCAAAAGAGAATAAGATTAGGGAAAGGCCACAGTAACTCAAATAACCAAGGTATGCAAAATCTCTGTACACAAAACATGTCCAACCTTGAAGCAGATGGGCTACAGCAGCAGAAGACCACATCGGGTGCTACTCCTGCCAGCTAAGATCAGGAAAATGAGTCTCTATTCCAGCTGCAACATTCGGATGGCAGGGGCAGAATGTGGCATAAACAACTTAAAATCATGGACCCATCCTGCCTTGCTTCAAATGGTGGTGTGGAGGCATTTTCTTGGTACATTTTAGGCTCCTAAGTACCAACATTTAATATGAAAACCTACCTGTTGCTGACCAAGTCCATTCCTTTATGACTACAGTGGCTCCATTGTCTGATGGCTATTCCCAGCAGGATAATGTGGTCACTTTACTCCAAAGGGCTCCACAGTCAGACAAAAGCCAAAGGCTGTCCGTGCCTGCTGGGAGTTGTAGTTTTACAACAGCTGGAGACACACTGTTTGGAAGACCCAGATGTAGAGTATATAAAATAATCATACTAAAATGGCATACTCATATGTTACTCTTCTTCGTGATGCTGATTTCTATAAGGCTGTACTTCTCCAATGAAAATAAAAACTAACTTTACAACCTACAAGAAAACATTCATGGACCACAATGCATGAAAAAATATTTTATTTTATTGTTTTACAATAGTTCAAGTGTTGTAAAAAAATATTTATATATCTGCTTCACAGAAAAGGGAAAAGAAAGAGGAACACAGAGCTGTAGATCAGTATTTTTACACAAAGGGATAGTGTGTAATGTAAATAATTGTATTATACCAATAAAGTACAATATGATCTGATCCAATACATGAGAGCCATTGAGTGTAAAAATATTTTCTCATTCACAATTTATGCCATAATAGGACCATGTTACAAAGAGCCAATAGTAGGAAGACACACATTAGCAGGTTACAAGTCTATGCAGATGCATAAAAAAAACACATAGGCTGCATACAGTGGGGATGGCAGATCAGTATCCCACCATCCTGACTCAATTTGCATTAATGCTTTGTCACAAAGAAATAACCAGGAAAATAACCAAGGCATGTAGAATACCATCTCTGCACACAACCTTGAAGCAGATGGGCTACAGCAGCTAAAGACCTTACTGGGTGCCACTCTAGTCAGCTAAGAACAGGAAACTGAGGCTAGAATTTGCACAGGCTCATTAAAATTAGACAGTGGAAGACTGGAAGAATGCTGCCTGGTCTGATGAGTCTCAATTCCAGCTGCAACATTTAGATGGCAGGACTTAACATAAGCAGCAATCATGGATCCATCCTGCCTTGTTTCAATTGGTGGTGTGGGAAAAAAATTTTTGGTACATTTTAGGCTCCTTAGTACAAACTGAACATCTTTTAATGTGAAAGCCTACCTGTTGCTGACCATATCCATCCCTTTATGACCGCAGTGGCTCCATCTTCTGATGGCTACTTCCAGCAGATTAATGCGGTCACTGTACTCCAATGACCACCACAGTCACCAGTTCTCAATCCAATAGAGCACCCCTCGGATGTGGTAGAATGAGAGATTTGCATCATGGATGTGCAGCCAACAAATCTGCGTAAACTGTGTGTTGCCATCATGTCCATATGGACCAAAATCCATGGCATTAATAATATGCCATTAATAATGAAGGCAATTGTAAGGGCAAAAGGGGCTCTAAGCCAGTACTAGTAAGGTGTACCTAACAAAGTAGCTAGTGAGGGTATTTGTTTTGTCTGCATAAAATATACCTTGAGCCTTTTTATGCCAAACATGCAGCAATTGGTAGACCTTTACATTTAGATGATATCGTTTTTTTTAGGGTGACCTCATAATATAGACATTTGTAAGTTTAGTCTTAGGCTAGGTTCACACGGCCGTTTGCATCCGACCTGCTAAGCGACCGATCAGCTTTTTTTGTTGAGCCTATCGAACCCTGAAATGGGTCGGATGCAAACGGCTATTGTCGGGTCCAGACGGCCCCTTTTCAGTTGCATGGGGTCTGTCGGTGACCCGATATTTTTATAGCATTTTATTGTAGAAAAAAATAAGAGATTGCAAATTTTTTTTCTCTGCTAAACACTCCCGTCCTTCTGGCCAGATTGCCGATGGAACTCCGAATAGCTGAGTCCGACGGCAATGTGAACGGGGCCTTAATGTGTCTATATCTCCCATGTCTTCCAGGTACTTGTGTCATCGATTGGTTAGAAGCTAGTAAATCGGTCAGAAATCGCCAAGAGGGACTTGTCTTGGCCTCTGCTTTACTAAATGAAGGTCATCTTCAGCCTGCAGGAGATGTGTCGAAAAGCGCTGCCGAAGGTTTGGCAGAAACAACGTTTCTTGACAGCACTGAGGCCTTATATTACTTCGTAAGTGAAAATATTTCGGGTTCAATAAAAGCCCTTTTTTTTATTAAGACACCCCAAAGTTTAGCTGACCTGCAGGGGAAATGAAGTATTACACAACCAAACTCAAAGGAACATAGGGCCAGGTAATTATAGAGTATAAACTATGTGCCAAAGTTGTTTTACAGCGCAGTTTAAAAATCATAAAAATGCCGTCAAAAAAGCTCCTCAATGAACACTAAATATTGCATTTAATTTGATCTGAAAATACAATATGTGGGTCAAGCATCTGAAGTGCTTCCCACTGCAGGGGAAACGTAGTATAAGGCTGAAACCCAGTATGTGAACCACGTACGTCCAGCATCCGGCATAGGTGAACTCAGCCTAAATCTGGTCGCAACTGATGCCACAACTGATGACAAGTTGACATTGGTTGTATGGCATTCGGCATCCATTGTTTTTGCATAGTGGTCAGGGGAATGTTGCAAGCTGTGTTCCCATGTCTGGTGCACTCTGGCGTGTCCAACCATCCGGCATCAAAATTGAGACGCTGGATGATTGTGAACTGTCCCATTCAAATGAATCGGATCAGTTCTAGCATCAGTTTCCCTCCGGAGGGAAACTGTGTCGGACGCCTGATACATGTGAAGCCAGCCTTACAGGACCACTCTCAAATTAGCATTTTGAATATATTCTAATGTTGTGTTATAGCACAGCCCAAAAACACATAAAAATGCTGCCACAAAAGCTTCTCAATGAAAACTAAATATTACAGTTTATTTTATCTAAAAAATACAATACAAAACTTACGACAATTTGTTTTTTACTTATATGTAGACTTATTCCAATGGCCATAAGTTTTGGCATATATGTATATGTCAATGGTATATGATGTTCAAAGTTTCATGGAAGTGAGTAACAATTTATTCTTTTTCCCATCATGTAGTAAATTTGAGTAGCCGTATTAGTCCAGTGATGCAGATGCAGATTTATCAGTCTCTCCCCTGCCCCCCCCCCCCTCCCTCCACCTTTTTTCTCATCCTTATCTATTTAGTCTATGTTCCTAGAGAAGGACAATTTACTAGTCAGACCACACATAGAATACTGTGTACAGTACTGGGCACCAGTGTACAAGAAAGATATAGTGGAGCTGGATTCAAAGACGGGCAACCAGAGTAATACGGGGAATGAGAGGACTACAGTACCAAGAAAGATTATCAGAATTAGGGTTATTTAGTTTAGAAAAAAGAAGGCTTAGGGGAGACCTAATAATTATGTATAAATATATCAGGGGACTGTACAGAGATCTCTACCATGACCTATTTATACCCAGGACTGTATCTATAACAAGGGGGCATCCTCTACGTCTAGAGGAAAGAAGGTTTCTACACCAGCACAGATGGGGGTTCTTTACTGTAAGAGCAGTGAGACTGTGGAATTCTCTGCCTGAGGAAGTGGTCATGGTGAACTCTGTGAAAGAGTTCAAAAGGGGTCTGGATGCATTTTTGGAGAGTAATAACATTACAAGTTATGGATTTTAGATTTATAGGGATAGAACGTTGATCCAGGGATTTATTCTGATGCCATATTGGAGTCGGGAAGGAATTTTTACCTCTAGTATGAGTTTTTTTTTTTTTTGCCTTCCTCTGGATCAACTCAGTAGGGACTCATTAGGGACATAGGTTGAACTTGATGGACTTTGGTCTTTTTTCAACCTTATGAACTATGTTACTATATTATGGCCCATCTTAGTGTGAATTCTCTACATCTATTGTCTTAACCCATGCATATTTGTGAGATGTAACCTGTGTCTTCTGCTTGTGAGCTTAGATTTGCTTTTGACTTGAAAAAGGGAGGAATCCCGAAAGCTTGTCTCTACAAAATTTTGTTAGTCCAATAAAAAGGTATTACAAGATACTGAAACATTTTTTGATTTGCATTCTTTTTCCCACAAATAATCTGACTGTTATAAGTGCAAAGATATCTATCTATCAATTTATATATTTATATATTGATAGATAGATACAAAACGAAATGATCCTCGCAACACACTCAAATAGTGCAAAAGCAGTATAGCATTATTGACCCATACAGACGATACAACGTTTCAGCAGCATCACACCACCATGGCGGCATGATGCTGCTGAAACGTTGTATCGTCAGTATGGGTCAATACACCTACACTGCTTTTGCACTATTTGAGTGTGCTGCGAGGATCATTTCGTTTTGGATTTGCTTCCATGGTCTGTCACTGGGACCGTGCACCTTGCCTGCTTGCACCTCATAAATAATTTTGGACTTTGGTTGTGGTGCCTCTACCTTTGCTTTGTAGATAGATAAATAGATAAATAGATAGATATGAGTGCACTAATCACAGCCAGATTATTCATGAGAAAAAATATAAAATGTTACTCACTTCCATGGAACCTTGAACGCATACCACTGAAACCTGACTTAGTAAAATATTCTCAGTATCTTCTGTGGTTTCCTCTATGCAGCCAGACAGTGGATTTTTTTGTGAAGACAACTCTAGTGATGATGATGCAATTGTCAAAGAGCAGTTTCGAGGAATAATTGTGAAGCAAGGCTGTTTACGGAAGCAGGTTAGTATGCTCCTGATAATCGTATAACTCATATTACTTTGGGTATGATAGTGTTTAAAAAAAAGATTGATATTTTAGGATGGCGTCTCCTGGGAACAAAGCAATGTCTATAAAAATGGTTTGCAGACTTTGGCAAACAAGAACTTGACTGGCTATGACGTGCCAGCCTTCACCTTCTTAAGTTCAGTACCCTACCTACATAATGTAATAATGACTTTATGGACACCCGACTCCATGAATTCCCTTAGCAATGTTCTAAAATCTGAAAATATTTTCTAAGACTACATTCACATGACCATTTAGCAATATGGTTTTGTATCAGTTTTTTTCCCGCCAAAACGGTATACAAAAAAAACTGATAAAACCATATGAATTGTATGCTCAATGCAGTTTGCATTGACTACAATATTATAAAAACCAGGTGAGAAATCATTTTTAACCCAAAAACAGGACAGAACCGGGAACAAAACAATGGTTGCCCACGGTTTTGTGCACGGGAAAGAAACGGGAAAATCGCAAAAGTAAAAAAATTTACACAAACGGATGCATCTTTTTGTGTAAGTTTTTGAATGGAAAGTCAAGGGGGAAAAGCAACCAATATGGTTGTATATGGTTTTCAAATGCCAAACCGTATTGCAAAAACGGGAAGTTAATGCACCCTAAAAGAGTGGAGCGAGCACCCAACTCCAATAATGTTTATGACATACACTGGGGCAAAAAAGTATTTAGTCAGCCACCAATTGTGCAAGTTCTCCCACTTAAATAGATGCGAGAGGCCTGTAATTTTCATCATAGGTATACTTCAACTATGAGAGACATAATGAGAAAAAATACCATAAAATCACAGTGTCTGATTTTTAAGATTTTTTTTGCAAATTATGGTGGAAAATAAGTATTTGGTAAATAACAAAAGTTCATCTCAATACTTTGTAATATACCCTTTGTTGGCAATGACAGAGGTCAAACGTTTTCTGTAAGTCTTCACAAGGTTTTCACACACACTGTTGCTGGTATTTTGGCCCATTTCTCCAGGCAGATATCCTCTAGAGCAGTGATATTTTGGGGGTGTCGCTGGGCAACACCGACTTTCAACTCCTTCCGAAGGTTTTCTATGGGGTTGAGATCTGGAGACTGGCTAGGCCACTCCAGGACCTTGAAATGCTTCTTACGAAGCCACTCCTTCGTTGCCAGGGCGGTGTGTTTGGGATCATTGTCATGCTGAAAGACCCAGCCACGTTTCATCTTCAATTCCCTTGCTGATGGAAGGAGGTTTTCACTCAAAATCTCACTATACATGGCCCCTTACATTACATTACATTATTTCCTTTACACGGATCAGTCGTCCTGGTTCCTTAGCAGAAAAACAGCCCAAAAAAGTTTCCACTTTATGCTTCCCAGTAGGTATGGTGTTCTTTGGATGCAACTCAGCATTCTTTCTCCTCCAAACACGACGAGCTGAGTTTTTACTAAAAAGTTCTACTTTGGTTTCATCTATGACATTCTCCCAATCCTCTACTGGATCATCCAAATGCCCAGACATGTACTTGCTTAAGCAGGGAGACATGTCTGGCTTTGCAAAATTTTAGTCCCTGGCAGTGTAATGTGTTACTGATTGGTCCCAGCTCTCTGCAGGTCATTCACTAGGTCCCCCCATGTGGTTCTGGGATTTTTGCTCACTGTTCTTGTGATCATTTTGACACCACGGGGTAAGATTTTGCATGGAACCCCAGATCGAGGGAGCCTATTAGTGGTCTTGTATGTCTTTCATTTTCTAATAATTGCTCCCACAGTTGATTTCTTCACACCAAACTGCTTGCCTATTGCAGATTCAGTCTTACCAGCCTGGTGCAGGTCTATATTTTTGTTTCTGGTGTCCTTTGACAGCTCTTTGGTCTTGGCCATAGTGGAGTTTGGAGTGTGACTGTTTGAGGTTGTGGACAGGTGTCTTTTATACTGATAACAAGTTCAAACAGGTGCCATTAATACAGGTAACAAGTGGAGGACAGAGGAGACTCTTAAAGAAGAAGTTACAGGTCTGTGAGAGCCAGAAATCTTGCTTGTTTGTAGGGGACAAAATACTTATTTTCCACCATAATTTGCAAATAAATTCTTTAAAAATCAGACAATGTGGTTTCATGGATTTTTTTCTCATTATGTCTCTCATAGTTGAGGTATACCTATGAGGAAAATTACAGGCCTCTCATCTTTTTAAGTGGGAGAACTTGCACAATTAGTGGCTGACTAAATACTTTTTTGCCCCACTGTAGTTAATGAGATTTGCAAGCACATGTTGATTTTTCGATGTTTCAGTCACCATATACTTTTGTCCATGAGGTGTATTTAACATGTAGAGCAGTGTTTTCAAAACAGTGTGTCTCCAGCTGTTGAAAAACTACAACTTGCAGCATGCTTGGACAGCCTTCGGCTGTCTGGGCATGCTGGGAGTTGTAGTTGTGCAACAGTTGGAGACACACTGTTTGAAAAACACTGATGTAGCATACATATTCCTATGCCACCCTTCTTCTTGGTGCTGATTTTTGTGAAGCTGTACTTTTCAATAAAAAGAAAGAATAACCTACAAGAAAGCACTCATGGACTACAAACCATAAAAATTTAATATTTTATTTTATTGTTTTACAATAGTTTACATGTTATAAAAAAAAAAAGTAAGGGGAAAGAAAGAGGAACACTGTTTTTTGCACAGTAAAGGGATAATGGGGGAGACATTAAAAAAAGTTTTTTTCTCCTCACATCTCTTGTGCTGCTTTCAAAAATTTGTGAGTTCATTTTTGTGCCACTTTAGTTTTTTTTCGCACCAAAATTGCCAAATTTGGCCCAATTTTTTTTCCTGCCATATTGGAGTTTTTTTGCGACAAAATTGCCGATTTTGGCGCCAAATTTTCCATGATTACTAGTGCCCAGACAAGCGATAACTGCATAAATAAAACATTTTTAGGGCTTAAATGTGAATTCAGGTTCAGTGACCAAGAGAAAAGAAAAGAAAAAAATATATAATTTTTTTTAATAACATTTTCCAATAATAATTATTTATTTTGCAATACTTAAATAACACGTTTTCCCAAAAAACTAAAGGGAAAAAAAAAGAAAAAAACTACAACCATTTCTGTAATTTCTACATTTTGATGTAAAATGGACTCTCATCCCTTTGAAAATATCATGTAAAACATGAAATGTAAATAGCCACGCCCACTTTTGCAAAACTGGTGTGACTAGTGTAAATCTTGGATAATTATCATGTAAAACACTTTGAATATCTGATGTAAACTTTTTCGCCAAAATGTTGGTACGAAACGCGAAATTTTTGACGCGAAGAGTTTTTAATATGACCCCCAATGTGTAATGTAAACAATGGCATTATACAAATAAACTACAATATGATTTTATCCAATACGTAAGAGTAAGATTTTTCTCACTCACCTGGATAGGACCACATTACAAAGAGCCAATAGTAGTAAGACAAACATTAGCAGATAAAAAGTTTATACAGATGCCTAAAAGAACACATAGGCTGCATACAGTGTGGATGGCAGTTCAGTATCCCACCATCTTAATGCATTTTGCACGCAGGCTTTGTCAAATATTGATTCTTTCACAAAGTATTCTGGGGAAACATGTTGGGATGGCGGGATACTGATCTGTGATCCACTCTGTATGTAGCCTTGACAACGGCATTCTTGTGAAACTCTTCGGGATTGTGGAACACTGATCTGCCATTAAAGAAGAAGTATCGTGGAAAAAAACATATCCCCTATCCGTAGGGGATAGATCGTGGGGTGTCCGACCGCTGGGGCCCCCCGCGATCTCCTGTATGGAGCTTCAACTCGGCAATCTTCGGTTCTCCCATAGAGCTATATGGAGGAGGCGTGGCGGTCCCCGGGCAGGGTTGTGACGTGCCGCTGTGGGGTAGAGCCAGGGCTCCATACAAGAGATTGCGGGGGGGCCCCAGCGGTTGGACCCCCCGCAATCTAAAACTTATCCCCTATAGAAGCTACATTTTTTTCCCACTAAACTTCTCCTTTAAGACTATATATACCCAGTGTGTTCTTTTATGCGTCTGCGTAGGCTTGTAATCTGCTAATGTGCGTCTTACTTCTATTGGCTCTTTGTAATATGGTTCTATCCTGGAACATATTGTGAATAAGAAAAATCTTTTTCCACTCAATGGCTCTCACGTTATCCAGTCACTAACTTTTGCTGTGACAGGCATAAGGGAATACAGATGCAATATAAAAAATATTGATCTATGGCTCTCATTATCCTTTCTTTTCCCTTTTCTGTGTGGCTTATACTAATTTTAACACACTAAATAGGTTATCCAGCAATAGAAAAACAGAGCTAAGTTCTTCCATAACAGCACCACACTTGTCCTCAGGTTGTGTGTGGAGCACTTGGCTCCATTCACCTCAGTGGAACTGAGCTGCAATACCACACACAACCTGAGGACAGGTGTGGTGCTGTCTTTTTTTAAAGAAATCAGCTATGTCTTTCTAATCCTGGATAATTTGTTGAACTATATTAAAATGATGAAATAAAAGATTAATTGTATTTTTAAATATTATAGTCCCCTGTAGGTGACTATTGTTTTTATTAGCACAACACCTTGTTTAATCACTGGCTGGGTTCTCCTATTTGGTGTAAAAGAAAAATTTATAATAATAAGAGGGAGGGGAACAATCAGAGTATCGTGAGGTGGTTGACACACCCCCTTCTATAGACTTGCATTAAGGGGGCATGGGGTGACGTCACGTCCACGCCCTCTTGACGTCACGCCACACTACCTCATTGCAAGTCTATGGGAGGGGGCATGTCAACCCCCTCAGCCCCCCCCCAGGTTGGCTGAGGGGGTTAAGTTGGCAGCATAGTTCTCCCCACATTAGGTTGGCAGCATAGTTCCCCCCACATTAGGTTGCCAGTATAGTTTCCCCCCACATTAGGTTGGCAGTACAGTTTCCCCCACATTAGGTTGGCAGTATAGTTCCCCCACATTAAGATGGCAGCATAGTTCCCCCACATTAGGATGGCAGTATAGTTCCCCACATTAGGTTGGCAGTATAGTTCCCTCACATTAGGTTGGCAGCACAGTTTCCCCAAATTAGGTTGGTAGTATAGTTCCCCACTTTAGGTTAGCAGTATAGTTCCCCCACATTAGGTAGTCAGTGGACCCCACAGACATACAGCCTTCAGCCATATACAGTGTATGGCTGGAGGCTGTATGTCTGTGTACTGCCCCACCTCAGTGCTCCAACCATCACTCCTCCGGTACGGGGTCACAATCTACTGCTATGGCCTATAGGCCATAACTGTTACGCCGAGCGCTCCGGGTCCCCGCTCCTCCCCGGTGCGCTCGCAACATTCTCGCTACTGCAGCGCCCCGGTCGGATCCACTGACCGGGTGCGCTGCGATACCGCCTCCAGCCGGGATGCGATTCGCGATGCGGGTGGCGCCCGCTCGCGATGCGCACCCCGGCTCCCGTACCTGACTCGCTCTCCGTCGGTCCTGTCCCGGCGCGCGCGGCCCCGCTCCCTAGGGCGCGCGCGCGCCGGGTCTCTGCGATTTAAAGGGCCACTGCGCCACTGATTGGCGCAGTTGTTCTAATTAGTGTGTTCACCTGTGCACTCCCTACTTATACCTCACTTCCCCTGCACTCCCTTGCCGGATCTTGTTGCCATTGTGCCAGTGAAAGCGTTTCCTTGTGTGTTCCTAGCCTGTGTTCCAGACCTCCTGCCATTGCCCCTGACTACGATCCTTGCTGCCTGCCCCGACCTTCTGCTACGTCCGACCTTGCTCTTGTCTACTCCCTTGTACCGCGCCTATCTTCAGCAGTCAGAGAGGTTGAGCCGTTGCTAGTGGATACGACCTGGTTACTACCGCCGCTGCAAGACCATCCCGCTTTGCGGCGGGCTCTGGTGAATACCAGTAGTAACTTAGAACCGGTCCACTAGCACGGTCCACGCCAATCCCTCTCTGGCACAGAGGATCCACCTCCTGCCAGCCGAACCGTGACAGTAGATCCGGCCATGGATCCCGCTGAAGTTCCACTGCCAGTTGTCGCCGACCTCACCACGGTGGTCGCCCAGCAGTCGCAACAGATAGCGCAACAAGGCCACCAGCTGTCTCAACTGACCGTGATGCTACAGCAGCTACGACCACAGCTTCAGCAATCATCTCCTCCGCCAGCTCCTGCACCTCCTCCGCAGCGAGTGGCCGCTTCCGGCCTACAACTATCCTTGCCGGATAAATTTGATGGGGACTCTAAGTTTTGCCGTGGCTTTCTTTCACAATGTTCCCTGCACTTGGAGATGATGTCGGACCAGTTTCCTACTGAAAGGTCTAAGTTGGCTTTCGTAGTCAGCCTTCTGTCTGGGAAAGCTCTGTCATGGGCCACACCGCTCTGGGACCGCAATGACCCCGTCACTGCCTCTGTACACTCCTTCTTCTCGGAAATTCGAAGTGTCTTTGAGGAACCTGCCCGAGCCTCTTCTGCTGAGACTGCCCTGCTGAACCTGGTCCAGGGTAATTCTTCCGTTGGCGAGTACGCCATCCAATTCCGTACTCTTGCTTCCGAATTATCCTGGAATAATGAGGCCCTCTGCGCGACCTTTAAAAAAGGCCTATCCAGCAACATTAAAGATGTTCTGGCCGCACGAGAAATTCCTGCTAACCTGCATGAACTCATTCATCTAGCCACTCGCATTGACATGCGTTTTTCCGAAAGGCGTCAGGAGCTCCGCCAGGATATGGACTTTGTTCGCACGAGGCGTTTTTTCTCCTCGGCTCCTCTCTCCTCTGGTCCTCTGCAATCCGTTCCTGTGCCTCCCGCCGTGGAGGCTATGCAAGTCGACCGGTCTCGCTTGACACCTCAAGAGAGGACACGACGCCGCATGGAGAATCTTTGCCTGTACTGTGCCGGTACCGAACACTTCCTGAAGGATTGTCCTATCCGTCCTCCCCGCCTGGAAAAACGTACGCTGACCCCGCACAAAGGTGAGACAGTTCTTGATGTCAACTCTGCTTCTCCACGCCTTACTGTGCCTGTGCGGATATCTGCCTCTACCTTCTCCTTCTCTACTATGGCCTTCTTGGATTCCGGATCTGCAGGAAATTTTATTTTGGCCTCTCTCATCAACAGGTTCAACATCCCGGTGACCAGTCTCGCCAGACCCCTCTACATCAATTGTGTTAACAATGAAAGATTGGACTGTACCGTACGTTACCGCACGGAGCCCCTCCTAATGTGCATCGGACCTCATCACGAAAAAATTGAGTTTTTGGTCCTCTCCAATTGCACTTCCGAAATTCTCCTTGGACTACCGTGGCTTCAACGCCATTCCCCAACCCTTGATTGCTCCACAGGAGAGATCAAGAGCTGGGGTACTTCTTGTTTCAAGGACTGTCTTAAACCGGTTCCCAGTACTCCCTGCCGTGACCCTGAGGTTCCCCCTGTAACCGGTCTCCCTAAGGCTTAAATGGACTATGCTGACGTATTTTGCAAAAAACAAGCTGAGACTTTACCTCCTCACAGGCCTTATGACTGTCCTATTGACCTCCTCCCGGTCACTATTCCACCACGGGGCAGAATTTATCCTCTGTCCGCCCCAGAGACTCTTGCTATGTCTGAATACATCCAGGAAAATTTAAAAAAGGGGTTTATCCGCAAATCCTCCTCTCCTGCCGGAGCTGGATTTTTCTTTGTGTCCAAAAAAGATGGCTCCCTACGTCCTTGCATTGATTACCGCGGACTTAATAAAATCACGGTAAAGAACCGCTACCCCCTACCTCTTATCTCAGAACTCTTTGATCGCCTTCAAGGTGCCCACATCTTTACCAAACTGGACTTAAGAGGTGCTTATAATCTCATCCGCATCAGGGAGGGGGACGAATGGAAAACTGCATTTAACACTAGAGATGGACACTTTGAGTATCTGGTCATGCCCTTTGGCCTGTGCAACGCCCCTGCCGTCTTCCAAGACTTTGTTAATGAAATTTTTCGTGATCTCTTATATTCCTGTGTTGTTGTGTATCTGGACGATATTCTGATTTTTTCTGCCAACTTAGAGGAACACCGCCAGCATGTCCGCATGGTTCTTCAGAGACTTCGAGACAATCAACTTTATGCCAAAATGGAGAAATGTCTGTTTGAATGTAAATCTCTTCCTTTCCTAGGATACTTGGTTTCTGGCCAGGGACTACAAATGGACCCAGATAAACTCTCTGCCATCTTAGATTGGCCACGCCCCTCCGGACTCCGTGCTATCCAACGTTTTTTGGGGTTCGCCAATTATTACAGACAATTTATTCCTCATTTTTCCACTATTGTGGCTCCTATCGTGGCTTTAACCAAGAAAAATGCCAATCCTAAGTCCTGGTCCCCTCAAGCGGAAGACGCATTTAAACGGCTCAAGTCTGCCTTTTCTTCTGCTCCCGTGCTCTCCAGACCTGACCCATCTAAACCCTTCCTATTGGAGGTTGATGCCTCCTCAGTGGGAGCTGGAGCGGTCCTTCTACAAAAAAATTCTTCCGGGCATGCTGTTACTTGTGGTTTTTTTTCTAGGACCTTCTCTCCGGCGGAGAGGAACTACTCCATCGGGGATCGAGAACTACTGGCCATTAAATTGGCACTTGAGGAATGGAGGCATCTGCTGGAGGGATCAAAATTTCCAGTTATCATTTACACCGACCACAAGAATCTCTCCTATCTCCAGTCTGCCCAACGGCTGAATCCTCGCCAGGCCAGGTGGTCTTTGTTCTTTGCCCGTTTTAACTTTGAAATTCATTTTCGCCCTGCCGACAAGAACATTAGGGCCGATGCTCTCTCTCGTTCCTCGGATGCTTCGGAAGTAGAGGTCTCTCCGCAACACATCATTCCTCCTGACTGTCTGATCTCCACTTCTCCAGCCTCCATCAGGCAAACTCCTCTAGGGAAGACCTTCGTTTCTCCACGCCAACGTCTCGGGATTCTCAAATGGGGTCACTCCTCCCACCTCGCTGGCCATGCGGGCATCAAAAAGTCCTTGCAACTCATCTCTCGCTTCTATTGGTGGCCGACTCTGGGGACGGATGTTGTTGATTTTGTGCGGGCCTGTACTGTCTGTGCCCGGGATAAGACTCCTCGCCAGAAGCCTGCTGGTCTCCTTCACCCTCTGCCTGTCCCCGAACAGCCTTGGTCTCTGATTGGTATGGACTTTATTACAGACTTACCCCCATCCCGTGGCAACACTGTTGTTTGGGTGGTCGTTGATCGATTTTCCAAGATGGCACATTTTGTTCCTCTTCCTGGTCTTCCTTCAGCGCCTCAGTGGGCAAAACAATTTTTTGTACACATTTTTCGTCTTCACGGTTTGCCCACGCAGATCGTCTCGGATAGAGGCGTCCAATTCGTGTCAAAATTCTGGAGGGCTCTCTGTAAACAACTCAAGATTAAATTAAACTTCTCTTCTGCTTATCATCCTCAATCCAATGGGCAAGTAGAAAGAATTAACCAGGTCCTGGGTGACTATTTACGGCATTTTGTTTCCTCCCGCCAGGATGACTGGGCAGATCTTCTACCATGGGCCGAATTCTCGTACAACTTCAGAGTCTCTGAATCTTCTTCTAAATCCCCATTTTTCGTGGTGTACGGCCGTCACCCTCTTCCCCCCCTCCCTACTCCCTTGCCCTCTGGTTTGCCCGCTGTGGATGAAGTGACTCGTGACCTTTCCACCATATGGAAAGAGACCCAAAATTCTCTTTTACAGGCTTCATCTCGCATGAAAAAGTTTGCCGATAAGAAAAGAAGAGCTCCCCCCATTTTTTCTCCCGGAGACAAGGTATGGCTCTCCGCTAAATATGTCCGCTTTCGTGTCCCCAGCTACAAACTGGGACCACGCTATCTTGGTCCTTTCAAAATCTTGTGCCAAATTAATCCTGTCTCTTACAAACTTCTTCTTCCTCCTTCTCTTCGTATTCCTAATGCCTTTCATGTCTCTCTTCTTAAACCACTCATCATCAACCGTTTCTCTCCCAAACTTGTTTCTCCCACTCCTGTTTCCGGTTCCTCTGACATCTTCTCCGTAAAGGAGATACTGGCCTCCAAGACGGTCAGAGGAAAAAAAATTTTTTTGGTTGATTGGGAGGGCTGTGGTCCTGAAGAGAGATCCTGGGAACCTGAGGACAACATCCTAGACAAAAGTCTGGTCCTCAGGTTCTCAGGCTCCAAGAAGAGGGGGAGACCCAAGGGGGGGGTACTGTTACGCCGAGCGCTCCGGGTCCCCGCTCCTCCCCGGTGCGCTCGCAACATCCTCGCTACTGCAGCTCCCCGGTCGGATCCACTGACCGGGTGCGCTGCGATACCGCCTCCAGCCGGGATGCGATTCGCGATGCGGGTGGCGCCCGCTCGCGATGCGCACCCCGGCTCCCGTACCTGACTCGCTCTCCGTCGGTCCTGTCCCGGCGCGCGCGGCCCCGCTCCCTAGGGCGCGCGTGCGCCGGGTCTCTGCGATTTAAAGGGCCACTGCGCCACTGATTGGCGCAGTTGTTCTAATTAGTGTGTTCACCTGTGCACTCCCTACTTATACCTCACTTCCCCTGCACTCCCTTGCCGGATCTTGTTGCCATTGTGCCAGTGAAAGCGTTTCCTTGTGTGTTCCTAGCCTGTGTTCCAGACCTCCTGCCGTTGCCCCTGACTACGATCCTTGCTGCCTGCCCCGACCTTCTGCTACGTCCGACCTTGCTCTTGTCTACTCCCTTGTACCGCGCCTATCTTCAGTAGTCAGAGAGGTTGAGCCGTTGCTAGTGGATACGACCTGGTTACTACCGCCGCTGCAAGACCATCCCGCTTTGCGGCGGGCTCTGGTGAATACCAGTAGTAACTTAGAACCGGTCCACTAGCACGGTCCACGCCAATCCCTCTCTGGCACAGAGGATCCACCTCCTGCCAGCCGAACCGTGACAATAACAGCAGGTCTCGGGAGCGGAGGAGCAGTGGTTGGAGCACCGAAGCTGACGTGCCGCTGGCACATAACTATTATAGACAGAAGAAGGCTGATTGGAGAACATGGTTGTAAATAGAGTTAAGTGAATGTACTGTAAAAAAAGGTTCATAATGAACCTTGCAGCTCGGCCATTGATCACTTTAGTCTGCATAAATTAGTTCAGCTTTCCACGTGCTCCGGTTGTCCAGGATGACAGTCTTATGTCTCTAAGGACTATATTCACCTTTTCCAAGCAACCGGAGCAACTGGAGCACTCGGAGCACATTTATGCTGACTAAAGTCATCAATGGCCGAGCCACAAGGTTCATTACTAACCAATTTACTGAAAGTTCGCTCAACTCTAGTTGTAAACATTACATTAACAATTTATTCCTGTGCAAAATTGTACATATTTAGGTTTTAATAAATTTAAGAATTAGATTGGCTTGTTTAGTTGTTTTACTTTTAGGCGTTTACTTAATAATCAGAATGCGGTTTACCTAATACCAGAAGTGACTCACAGTTTCACAAATACCGATAGAGAGGCATTTCCTCAGTGGGAGGTGAGGGGCCTTCCACTGTCACACACATTCACTTCCTTTTTCTGTGATATTTTAAAATCATACTTGTGTGTTCTTTGGATAGATACCTCTATAGCTAACAAAAAGCCTAATTGCTGTTGTTACTTGAAACTTATTGTTACTTATACACTGCTCAAAAAAATACAGGGAGCACCAAGATAACAACACATCCTAGATCTGAATGAATGAACTAATCGTATGAAATACTTTCGTCTTTACATAGTTGAATGTGCTGACAACAAAATCACACAAAAATGTATCAATGGAAATCAAATTTATCAACCCATGGAGGTCTGGATATGGAGTCACACTCAAAATAAAAGTGGAAAACCACACTACAGGCTGATCCAACTTTATGTAATGTCCTTAAAACAATTCAAAATGAGGCTCAGTAGTGTGTGTGGCCTCCACGTGCCCGTATGACCTCCCTACAATGCCTGGGCATGCTCCTGATGAGGTGGCGGATGGTCTCCTGAGGGATGTCCTTGCAGACCTGGACTAAAGCAGGACAGTCTGTGGTGCAACGTGGCAATGGTGGATGGAGCGAGACATGATGTCCCAGATGTGCTCAATCGGATTCAGGTCTGAAGAACGGACGAGCCAGTCCATAGCATCAATGCCTTCCTCTTGCAGAAACTGCTGTCAAACTCCAGCCACATGAAGTCTAGCATTGCCTTGCATTTGGAGGAACCCAGGGCCAACTGCACCAGCAATGGTCTCACAAGGGGTCTGAGGATCTCATCTCGGTACCAAATGACAGTAAGGCTACCTCTGGCAAGCACATGGAGGGCTGTGCGGCCCCCCAAAGAAATGTCACCCCACACCATTACTGACCTACTGCCAAACCAGTCATGCTGGAGGATGTTGCAGGCAGCAGAACATTCTCCACGGCGTCTCCAGACTCTGTCATGTCTGTCACATGTGCTCAGTGTGAACCTGCTTTCATCTGTGAAGAGCACAGGGTGCCAGTTGCGAATTTGCCAATCTTGGTGTTCTCTGACAAATGCCAAATGTCCTGCACTGTGTTGGGCTGTAAGCACAACCCCCATCTGTGGACGTCGGGCCCTCAAACCACCTTCATGGAGTCTGTTTCTGATAATTTGAGTGGACACATGCACATTTTTGGCCTGCTGGAGGTCACTTTGCAGGGCTCTGGCAGTGCTCCTCCTGCTCATCCACCCTCCTGCTGGGTTGTTGCCCTCCTATGGCCTCCTCCACGTCTCCAGATGTACTGGCAGGTCTCCTGGTAGCACCACCATGTTCTGGACACTACGCTGACAGACACAGCAAACCTTCTTGCCACAGCTCGCATTGATGTGCCATCCTGGATGAGCTGCACTACCTGAGCCATTTGTGTGGGTTATAGACTCTGTCTTATGCTACCTTTAGAGTGAAAGCACCACCAGCATTCAAAAGGGACCTAAACATCAGCCAGGAAGCATAGGGACTGAGAAGTGCTTGGTCTGTGGTCACCACCTGCAGAACTGTTTGCCTATAATTTCCACCTGTTTTCTGTTCCATTTGCACAACAGCATGTGAAATTGATTGTCAATCAGTGTTGCTTCCTGAGTGGACAGTGTGATTTCACAGAAGTGTCATTGACTTGGAGATACATTGTGTTGTTCCAATGTTCCCTTAATATATATATTTTTTTATTCATATGTAAAAAGCAGGCAATCCTACCAAAAGATTGATATATGGGCGAGATACAGTTATTTAAACTTAGTATAGTTTGACCTTTTGTAAACTTTTAGTAAAGTTATACTAGTATATTAGTTATGGAATTGTGTTAAGGTGAGCGTTATGATTATTATTGTTTTTGTTATTATTTGTATAACTTTATTAGGAAAAAAGTTGTGTCTTCTAGTTTACACATGTGGGGTTGTTAATAATGTGGTGTGTGTTTGGTTAAAATGAGGCTAGACTAGAAGAAACTTTGTTGGACAATACAGGATATAACTCAGGATCAGTACATGATAAGTAATGTAATGTATGTACACAGTGACCCCCCCCCCCCAGAGAATAGTGAGTCCAGCTCTGGAGAGAGGTTGGGTGTGTCTGAGCTCCTGTTACTTCCAGAGACTTCCACAGTAGCAGAGATCCCATCAACCCCTCCCCAGGAGTGTGGCAGGCTCCTGGGTAGGTTTTCCTGCTATGGAGACCCAGGAATCAGGGGCTTCATCTTGCACTCCACGTTCTCGGCCGGCGGGGGTTGTCAAGGAGCATGCAACGGCCAGTAGCCAGGATCTCTCCCAGCTCTCCCAGGTACCTAAAGGAGGAGGGGTGCCAGAAGAAAGGATACAGACCCTGAAGCCTGTGGGCCAACGCAGAGTCAAGAGAGACATTCATGGCAACACTTTTGGAATAATTAATCTTGTAGTTGCTCAAGGCACTGAAGTCGTCCAGGACAGACAGCAGGGCCGGGAGCGAACGCTTGGGGGAGGAGATGTACAGTAGCAGGTCATCAGCAAATGCAGAGCATATAAAGTGGGTGTCCTTCACTGAGATGCCCTGAATGTCTTGGTCGAGTCGTATGGTCTGAAGCAGGTGTTCCATCACCAGCACATATAATAGGGGCAACAACGGGCAACCCTGTCGGGTGCCATTACGAATCAACAATGGCGCCGAGAGGGAGCCGTTGATCCGAATTCTGGCAGAGGGAATCTGATACAGGGCCATGATACGGCTAAGTGCCAGTGGGCCTAGGCCTATTTGCTTCAACACCCCTCCCACGAAGTCCCAGCCCATGCGATCAAACGCCTTTTCGGCATCTAGCGACAACACCATACAAGGGAATTTAGTCATTTGAGCGTAGTGGAGAAGGGAGAACGTCTTATGGGTGTTGTCACGGGCCTCCCTAGAGGGGACGATGCCCACTTGGTCTAAGTGGATCAGGGACTCCAGGAGAGGGCCCCACCTGTTTTGTCCCTTTCCCCTTGGTACCTCTCTATTGTAACTCTAACCTCACATTGCCACACCCAGATTTGTTGGGATTAAAATTGGGCCCCCCTGCGTTATCGTGCAGATTTTGGCAACTAGGACTTAAAGGGAACCAATCAGCATATTTTAGCATGTATAACACTGGACAATGCATTATATATGCTAAAATCATTATCCTCACCATCCCCTGGGGACGGGGGTCTGGAATTTATAACTTAATATCTTCACCATCCCTGGGGGCACAAACTTCACCCGGGGATGGTGAGGATAATGATTTTAGCATATATAATGCATTGCCAAGCATTATATATGCTAAAATCTCCCTTGTCCTGGTTCTCATTGAGGAGATCCAATTGTATATGCAGTTACAGACTAAATGCTCCATGGGAAAAATGAATGCTAATTAAATCTCCTCCAGAAGAAAGGAAACTGTCTCTCTTGCGCCACCTAGAGGTAGTTAGCCTGTAAGTCAATGTGGAACCTATAAAAAAAAAGCTTTCAAACATAAGTAGGAATTGTCAGCCAAAACAAACACCCATCTGTAGAGAGCTGTTTTTAGGGGTGGGGGGGTTGCCCTTTATTATTACAGATACATTAGATCAGTGTTCCCGACCAGTGTGCCTCCAGCTGTTGCAAACCTACAACTCCCAGCATGCCTGGACAGCTTTTGGCTGTCCGGGCATGCTGAGAGTTGTAGTTTTGCAACAGCTGGAGCCACACTGGTTGGGAAACTCTGCATTAGCGAGACAGAGAGTGTTTTTGCCTTCTGGATAAGAGCTAGAGAATTTGCATATATTGTTATATACATTATATATATATATATATATATATATATATATATATATATATATATATAATTTGCATGCATTATAATAATATATTTTTCTTTCCCTACCTGGAAACCATAAACACGCAGCCTTTTAAAGACTCTTATGCTTTATAGTACTATAGTTGTATCCTTCTGTAAGGGTAATGTTACACAGGCCTGAATGCTCGCAACACCACCTCCCACGCCACTCTCCTCAGCACTAATTGCTACGGATGTCTCCTCCACTTCTTCCTCACTAAATAGGGGAGCTAAACCCACAGCATACGACACTTCTGTGAGGGAGGGAACAGCATAGGACAGAGGCAATGGGAGAACAAGGACTGCTCCAGGGCCATGCCAACTGAGGGTTGTGTCTGAGGAACCCACCGACTGTTGACTGGGGGTGTCAGATATCACTTGTGATGATGTGGATGACCGAGTTAACCAATCAATGACGGCAGATGGGTTTACTGGTCGAAACACGACCGCTAGCTGATACCGGGAGCTCCTGCCTCTCGCTGCGACTCCTGCTGCCACTTGTCCCTAGTCTGCTGCAACCTCTGCCTGCGCCTGATGAATTTAGTCCTCTGCCACTCCTCTGTGCACGTCCTGGCACTTCTCTGCCTGACATAATTAGTGTGTATATGAGGGAAGTACAATACGCTCCACTATGCTTTAAACAGTATTTGTCTACAACACCAGCAGGTATGTACTTTTGGCTGGCCTTTTACAGTAACTAGGCCCTTAGGACTATAACAGGAACAAAATGGTACACCACATAGATGTACGTATGTGGTATGCACTTTTTTTTTTTTTTTTTTTGTGGGGCTTATATTTTGCCTCCGCAGGCAAAAAGTAAAGTAGGCCTTATTTTCTGATGTCCTACTTTCGGGGAAAGACGGTATGTATGCACAGGTTACACTTAATAGAGGACAATACTCTCCGCTACGCACTAATAGGCAGGTGATTATGGCTTTTAATGCTCTGCTCACCCTAACTGGCTGGCTACTATTAGCTTTTCAATTGTTGTACACACCAGTGCTGCAGCACACAGTTACTGTGTAGTACACCCAAAATTGCACTCTCTCTCTCAATCTCTCTCCCTTCCCTATTAGTGCTTCTAAACTGGATTTGGGCTTGAGGTGAATCGCTGTTGTAAAAATGCTTTTTTCTGTGCAACACACTGCTCTGCCCTTCTCTCTCTCTCTCTGCAATGAAACGCTGATGTGACTGGCCGCAGGATGACTGCTGATTACATAGGGCTGTAACATCACAGAGGTTTCTGGCATGCTGAATGTGATTCAGGGTCATCCCGCCTACCCGTCTTCCCAGAGTTCCTTGCCCCATGTCATGATATGTGGAGCCGCCATCTTAGATGGAAAGCAGTAAATGGAGTTTAATGAAGCGATTTGTGCGATCAAATTGCAGCGATATATTTCCTGAAATTCGTAACAAATTCGGATTCATCAGATTCCATTTGCTCACCCCTAATTATGTGATTCCATTACAAAAATGTTCTACTGGTAAGCATTCAACCCAAATATTATTATTAGTAGTAGTATTAGTATTATTTTTATTGTTATTAGTAATACTAGCATTATTATTATTATTATTACTATTTATTTTTACACTCAGGGGCACAGAAGGAAAAACTGGAAAGTAAGAAAATTTGTCCTTAGAGAAGACCCCGCCTACCTGCACTACTATGATCACGCCTCAGTAAGAACATTTTTAAGACTTTATTCTATAGTTTTATTTTTCATCCAGTGATAAGGCGAACATTGAAAAGCATCAAACATAACTCATGCCTCTCAAAACATACCAGATGTGCCCATTTTGGGGTAATATTGCATAAACTTCCCCCTTGTGGGGTCCATTCCATGTTGAAAAAAGTAAAAATACATAGCATGACCACATTTTATAGAGTGTTATAGAGGGTTACTCTGATATATAACAAGAAGCGGAGATACCAGCTCACTCCTGTAAGCGCCCGGATTGGATTTGGACTAATCCAGTTAAGTAGTAGGCAAAGAAAGGGACATCCAGCGCAGACTCTCATGCAAAAGGAACTTCTTTATTGATCAAAATGCATGTTGCTAAGGGATACAGCAAGGATTCATGCAGTGTGACACGTTTCAGCCCGCAGGGCCTTAGTCATACACTTAAAACATTTCTTGTGAGTCTGCTTATATATGCTAGGTGGAAGTGACGACACAGCAGGTGACGCCTCTACTGCACCTGCATACATAATTAGCATCACCATCCAGTGTTAAATATACCTGATAGATAACACATTTTTTTTAAATCAACTGGTGCCAGAAAGTTAAACAGATTTGTAAATTACTTCTATTTAGAAATCTTAATCCTTCCAGTACTTATCAGCTACTTTTTGCTTCAAAGGAAGTTGTGTAGTTCTTTACAGTCTGACCGCAGTTCTCTCTTCTGCCACCTCTGTCTGTGTCAGAAACTGTCCTGAGCAGTTCCTGACAGGTGTAAGCAGAGAGCACTGTGGTCAGACTGGACATAACTATACAACTTCCTCTGGAGCATACAGCTGCGGATTAGTACATGAAGGATTAAGATTTTTTAATAGAAGTAATTTACAAATCTCTTTAACTTTCTGGCACCAGTTGATTTGAAAACATTTTTTTTCTACTGGAGTGCCCCTTTAAGTGTACCTGTCATTTTGTCATTTAAAAAAAAAAATTTGACATGTTAAAAATTTTGATCACTCAGGGTCTCAGTTCTGAGGCCTCCAACGATCACGAGAATGAGAGGGGAGAAGCGTGCAGCAGAAGGATTCACTCCTCAGTTGGCAGGACATCCTGTTGCCCTACTATAGGTCTATGGGTTCCTCCAGAAATGCTGGACCGAGATCACTTAGGTTGGTGTTATCCTGAACCACACGGTTTTTACTATTTTGAGGATTCTGAGGCTGAATTATGTGTAATAATAAGATCCTAAACGTCATAAATCTTAAGCTCAGTTACTCTTTTTACCATATCATGGTTCAATATCTAGGTATAGTTTGTACAGATTAAGGGTACGTTCACACTGTGGAATTCCCACAGAATTCCGAGAGCGGAATTCCGGGAGTAGAATTACATGCAGTGAACTGTACCATTAATGTGAATTGGTCTTCCGCAAGACCCGTTTACACTGGGGAATTTCAGTGCGGACAATTCCGCCACTGAAATTGTTCCACGCAAAGAAAGAACATGTTCATTCTTTGCACGGAATTCCGCGAGTACTGCATAGCCGTCAATGGTGACGGTGCAGTGGCCTGCGGTCCTACCGTCAAACTATTTTTTGTGGAGGCCGCCTGACGGAATCTCCGCCCACGGTTCAACAGTGTGATTGCACCCTTAGTCAGGGATAATTTTTGCCATACATATGAGGGTCTTAAAAGAGTAAAGTTGGCCTAAACCTGAAATGTACAGGCGTGCCCAGTCCTAAATGGACTTATTCTCTTTTCTGTTGAGAGTTAAGAACCTGTGCAGGACTTTCCTTTGCTAAGAAGCTGCATTACTGTCTTGTCCCACATATTTCAGTAGGGGGCATAGAGCTGTTATTGTCATTTACCCAATAGCAGCAGCCTGGCATACAGATGTGGTGTACAGGTGGTCCCATAAACAGTACATTCCTAGCATAGCCTTTATGAGCATACATATGGATATAGCATATATTTTCAGTAAGCAATGTCATGGCTGTTTTACAGGGAGATGAAGATCCACTGGGATCTATACATCTGCGAGGCTGTGTTGTGACTGCTGTAGAAGAAGGTAAGTGACTCTTGAGGTCTCATTTAGGGTTATGGGATATTAATAAATGGGGTATTAATACATATTTACCAATAAGCAAGTTACCAAACTGTGATCTGTACAAGAACAGGTATAAAATGTTCTGACAAAGTAGGGATTTGGAGAAAGCTGAGACCAAAAAGTGCAATATGAACACTAAGAATTAATCCCTATTAGCTGTTTTTTGTGTCAGTGCTGTGGGAAGACAATTGTGTTCTTTCTATAGGTTTTTTTTATTTTTATTAAACATGTACATATACAAAACAACACTGAATAAAACATGACTCTAAATATGCCCTAGTGGTAGGGTCACATATAACATATTTTTTATGCCACTGCAGTTTTTGAGCCAAAGCCAGGAGTAAATATAAAAATAATGGAAACTAAAGGGAGGACTTATATATTGCTCCTGTATCCACTTCTGGCTGAATAAAAACTGTATAATCCCTTAAGGATGCAGGACGTAAATGTACGTCCTGGAGAGCTGGTACTTAACGCACCAGGACATACATTTACGTCCTATGCATAACCGCGGGCATCGAAGCGATGCTTGCTTCATGCGCGGCAGGTACCGGCTGTTGACAGCAGCCAGGGACCTGCCCGTAATGGTAGACATCCACGATCGCGCGGATGTCTGCCATTAATCCCTCAGATGCCATGATCAATACAGATCACGGCATCTGCAGCATCGCGGTCACTAAAATGGATGATCGGATCGCCCGCAGCGCTGCCGCGGCGATCCGATCATCCAGCATGTCAGCCGGAGGTCTCTCACCCGCCTTCCCGGCATCTTCTGCTCTGATCTGCCTTCCCGCAGACCAGAGCAGAAGATGACCGATAACACTGATCAGTGCTATGTCCTATACATAGCACTGAACAGTATTAGCAATCGAATTATTGCTATAAATATTCCCCTATGGGGACTATTAAAGGGTAAAAATAAAAGTAAAAAAAAAGTAAAAGTAAAAAAAAAATTGGAAAAACACCTCCCCCAATAAAAACGTAAATTGTCCCATTTTCCCTATTTCACCCCCAAAAAGTGTAAAAAATATATTTTATATACATATTTGGTATCGCCGCGTGCGTAAATATCCCAACTATTAAAATAAAATGTTAATGATACCGTAAAGGTGAACGGCGTGAACGTAAAAAAAAAAGTCCAAAATAAGAGCTTTTTTATAACATTTTATTCCCCAAAAAATGTATTAAAAAAGTATTAAAACTTTTATGTAAGCAAATATGGTATCAATAAAAAGTACAGATCACGGCGCAAAAAATGAGCCCTCCTACCGCTGCTTATACAGAAAAATGAAAAAGTTATAGGTCATCAAAATAGGGGGATTTTAAACGAGCTAATTTGGTTTAACAGTTTGCGATTTTTTTTTAAGCGCAACAGTAATAGAAAAGTATGAATTCAGGTAGAAAACAGACATGGTGCACATCTACAATCTTGCACAATGATCTAATTGCTTCTCAGCATAATTAAAAAAAACTAACAGGTTGTTAGTATATACGTTTTGATCAAAAAGTAATAGAAAAGTATGTTATCATGGGTATCATTTTAATTGTATTGACCCAAAGAATAAAGAACACGTCATTTTTACCATAAATTGTACAGCGTGAAAGCGAAACCTTCCAAAATTAGCAAAATTGCGGTTTTCTTTTTAATTTCCCCACACAAATAGTATTTCTTTGGTTGCACCATACATTTTATGGTAAAGTGAGTGATGGCAATACAACGGACAACTGGTCGCGCAAAAAAACAAGCCTGCATACTAGTCTGTGGATGAAAATATAAATGTTATGATTTTTTGAAGGCGAGGAGGAAAAACGAAAACGTTAAAATAAAATTGTCCAAATGGGCTGAGTCCTTAAGGGGGATAAAAATATTGTAGTAATATTTTTTCTGTGAATCCATCCTTATGTTTATTGAGGCCTACACGTTACTTCTTGAATAATTTGTGAAGTAAGGATAAGGATCCATCAGAAAAGCCAAACCAATGAAAATTAAGATATTTTCTAATGTAGAAGATATTATGTGTCTGCTATTTTGGATAACACATGTATTTTTAACTTTTTGCTTTTTCCAGCGAAGAAATTAGACGTTGAAGGAAATCTTTTTGAAATCATCACGGCATCTGAAGTGCATTACTTCCTGCAGGCTGCATCAGCAGAGGAGCGAAAAGAGTGGATTAAAGCTATTCAGACTGTCTCTAAAATTGGAAAATAGGAACCCAGAACAATTTTGTTTATTGAACCACTGGAATAAACATTGAGGGCAGCAGAGGAAGGAATAATACATGAATTAGAAATGTTATAGAAGTATTTATATGGTCACTAACCTTTCAACATATTTATCAGGATAGGTTGTCATGTATGTACATGTGTAGTAGCACTATTTCTGGAAGGTAAATAACTAGTTTATGGCATATTTCCCTAGTTCCCCCCTTCCCCTTTCTGTCTTTAACTTTCAGGTGTCCCTGAGCTAGTGGGTAGAGACTAGATACCTATGATGACTGGAAACTGCACACACACAAAAGAGGACATCCTGCTTCCTTATATCTTCATAGCACAGCCAGAGCAGCAGCAGCATAGAGGACATAATGAAGCTGTTCCGAGCAGTGTAAACTATAAATCAAGCCCTGAAGTGAAATCTAACACTTAAGAAATTTCAGCAGCCTCTCGGTATGTCTTTCTCTGCCTTTGTCTCACTTTGCAGTTAGCTCCTCCTCCATTTTGTGGTGATAGGCTAGTTACCATTTAAAGGGGTTCTCCGGTGCCCCTCAATGCAAGCCGACGGGAGGGGGCATGATAGCTATCACGCCCCCTCCCATCGGCTTGCATTGAGGGGCGGAGCGTGACGTCACATGGGGGCGGAGGCGTGACGTCACACGCCGCCGGCCCTGTAGTCGCCCGTAATCAGACCCGGAGACAACACGCTCCGGGGACTGATTACAAACGGGGTGCCGCGTGGATGATCGCGGGCGTCCCCATCTGCGGGACTCCCGCGATCAGGCATCTTATCCCCTATCCTTTGGATAGGGGATAAGATGTGTAAGCACCGGAGAACCCCTTTAAAGCTATATGTAAAGTGCTGTACAAGCCATCTACTACACAGTTTTGGGTTATTTTGAAGGATAACACCATATTGAATTATTTTTGAATGCTGTTCATGTAATTTACAGTTATTATTACGAAGACACTGCTAGCAAGAAAAATAGCAACTAATAAAGACATACATTATATACCAAATAAAATTCATATACTAGTAGTACATTATTGGGCTGCACTTAAACCCATCTTTCTTTACATGATAGTTGCGTATTAATGATTTATTTATAAATTTAGTAATCTTTAAATAATTCATTTTTGTTAGAAAAGTCCATTTCATCTTCTGAGACTCCCAGTGATCAACATAATAATGTTGCCGATTCAGTAAAATGGAGCTTTCAATGAATGGTGTGTCTGTATTAAAGGAGTAGTCCAGTGGTGAAAAACGTATCCCCTATCCTTAGGATAGGGGATAAGTTTCAGATCGCGGAAAGTCCGACCGCTGGGGCCCCCGCAATCTCCTGTATGGGGCCCCGACAGCCCGCGGGAAGGGGCGTGTTGACCACCGCATGAAGCGACGGCTGACACACCACCTTAATACAAGTCTATGGCAGAGCCGGAGCGCTGCCTTCGGCAATCTCCGGCTCTACCATAGCACTGTATTGAGGGCGCTTCGTGCGGTGGTCAACACGCTCCATCTGAACAGCGAGCCGGGGCCCCGTACAGAGAGATCACGGGGGGCCGCAGCAGTCAGACTCCCCGTGATCTGAAACTTATCCCCTATCTTTAGTATAGGGGATACGTTTTTGACCATTGGACTACCCCTTTAAAGCTGAGTGAACTGAATCTGACAAACCTGCTTTCAGCCCAAACTTTAGGTAAAGTTTGGTTTGGCTTAAAGACGAACATTGACATTGGTGAAGGAGGATCACATGACATCCCGGTAACCGAGAATACCTTGCAAATAGGAGGAAAGATCACCTGACCTCTAGGAAACCAATATTGCCTTGCAAACAGCAACTCATCCAATCAGGAGGGAGTATAGGGGTGTGTGAGAGGCACCAGAAAAGCAGCTGTAAGGAGCAGATCTGCGTGAAGGACAGTATGTGCAGTGTGTGCAGCCTAAATAGGAGTAGGACCACACCACTACCATATTCAAAAGCAGTGTACAGAAAGCAGCTGCAGCAAATTCCAGACAGTGTGCTGAATTTGTTCTGTCATAGAAGAATCTGTGTCTTTGTTAAAGGGGTGTTCCCCTCCTAGACATGTTATCCCCTATCCAAAGGATAGGGGATACGTGTCTGATGTTGAGCGGCATAGGCCATATACGAATTTGCGATATTTTGCGAATATATGGACAAATATTCGTCATATATTCGCTAAATTTGCATATTCGTCGTGTTTTATTTTCGCATATGTGAAAATTTGCATATGCAAAAATTAGCATATGCAAAAATTAGCATATGTGAAAATTTGCATACAATAATATTTGCATATGTGAAAATTTGTATAAAAGTAGTATTAGAGCCTTCTTACAGCACACAAGCTGGAAGCAGAGATTGATGATCACTGTGATGTGTACTGTGAAAAAAAAATATATACCAAAAAAAAATAAATATATGAATATTCGGAATTGCGAATATATAGTGCTATATTCATGAATATTCGCGAATTCGCGAATATGCGATATTCGCGACTACAATTTGCATTGCAAATATTCGCGAGCAACACTACTGATCACGGGGGTCCGGCCACGGGGACCCCCACACAATCTCCGGGCCAGCGCTGCAGCCTTAAAGGGCATAATGGCTAGTACACAGCCCTCACACCTCCTCCCATAGACATGAATGGAGAAGGCGTGGCAGCTGTGATCGGACCCTGCGATCAGACATCTTATCCCCTATCCTTTTGTGCACAGTTGTCCATACACAAATTCAAGCTTGCCCTTTTTTACCGGAAACTTATTGTGCGGAAAAACATTGAAAAACAAAGGTTTTGTTTGACTTTTGTGAACACATTGTTTAACCCCCTTAACGACAATGGATGTACATTAACGTTCATTGCAGCTCCTGCTGATATGAAGCGTGTTCAGGAGCTGAGCATACTTCATACCCGTGGATCCCAGTTGCTATCAGCCACCAGGACCTGCGGCTAATGCCAGACACAGCTGATCAGGCCAATGTCCATCATTAATCCTTTAGATGCCGAGACCAAGTGATTGCTGTGTCTAAAATGAGAGAAACCTAATCCTGGTTAGCTCAGTGGGCTAATCAGGACCACGGCAACAAAATTGTGGTGTCCTAATCAGAGCTTTAGCAAGCTCCTTTTGCGCCCGAGGCAAGCCCAGAAAATTGTGCCCCCTCCCCGTTTCCTGGATTGGAAAATGGAAAAAAAATGTTTTCACTAAAATGCTGGTGTTACCCTAAATGTTTCATTTTCACAAGGGAAAATAGGAAAAAAAGCCCCCCAAAATTTGTAACCCCATTTCTTCTCAGTATAAACATACCCCATATGTGGATGTAAAGTCCTCTGCCAGTGCACTTCAATGCTCAGAAGAGAAGGAGTGCCACTGGGCTTTTGGAGAGAAAATTTGTCCAGAATTGAGGGCCACGTGTGTTTACAAAGCTCCCATAGTGCAAGAACAGTGGACCCCATTTTGGAAACTACACCCCTCCCGCAATGTAATAAGGGGTGCAGTGAGCATTTTTTCTTTTTTTTCATAAACTTTGTTTATTAAAGGGTTTTTCTAAATTTTATACAAACAGTACAAAATAAAGAGTATGTATCACAACGGTACAGTGGAAAATGGATGGGATGCAACCCGCCAACCATATATGTACGGCTATCAAGCCAGTATAAAGATCAAGGTTGGTGGCCCAGACAACCTCAATCAAGCAGAATATATGTATGGAGGATAAAATAAGTTCACCAGGTATGCACCCAACCTAACATCCTAACTATGAGTTTCAACTGTCAGCAGCCGCACGGACACCATTCACACCCCACATCCACACACACACAAAAAAAAAGGGGGGAGGGAGGGGAGTAGGAAGCATAGACGAAATGTAAGAGAGGATAGCCAAAGAGAAGAGAAAGAAATGCTCCTACTGTACTACCAGTCACCCAGAAAGTCACGCCAGGTGAGCCGAAAGGCGCAGGGGACCCAGGGAGTCACTGAGAGATGCAAGAGAGTACCACTCCGTATGACGGAATGGCCATACAGTATCATCAATTTGGGCTCTAGTGAGATGAGCGATCATAAAAGTGAGCCATTTGGCGAAGAATTTCTTTGCATTTCGTTCTCTGTGCCTTTCTGTATCCAGCCTGTCGACCTCCAGAAAATCTTTGAGTTCCGCAATCACTGCAGCAAAGGATGTTATAGCCGGCTTGATCCATTCCCGCAGGAGTATGTGTTGGCTACCAGAAAAAATAACATGAATGAATTTCGGGACCGCACGAAGACCCACATCCTTGGGTAGGGAAGGATCGACAGACTGGAACAGAAGGGTCAAGGGGGTCAGAGGAAGACGAATAGTCCAGTAACGGGATATATAGTCCACAACCTCCTTCCAAAAGCATTGCGACCTGTCAGAAGACCATATGCCATGGAAAAAATCAGTACCCGGGACATTGCACTTAGGGCAGGCTGTAAGTCGTTCAGGGAAGGCAGGGGTGGCCGGCAAATTGAAGCCTAAATAGCCGAAGTGGCGAAAATCGTGTGTTTAGATTCTTTCACTATTCTATCATTCAAGTTCCCATACAAGGTAGAGATCGACATCTTCCTAGGTTGGAGTCCTACAAGGTCTTCAAAAGATGAGGGAGACACCTCAGGAGAGGGGTCACGCAGTCTGGAGGTACAAAACGATAACAGCTGAGATACCTGGAGGAAATGAGTAGGTGGTAGATCAAAAGTCCGCAGGATTTCTCGTGGAGAAAGCCACCGTTTCTCCTCGACATGCATCAGCTGTTTGGCTACAGTCAAGCCCCTGTCCCGCCATGTCTCAAATGGTCTATTGTCCCTACCCGGAGTGAATTCCGGGTGGCCCCAGAGATTGAGCCGCCCAGACAGCAGGAAGGGTAAACCATGTGCCTTGCGTACCGCTCTCCAAGTCCTCAACATAATGGAGCGCTTGATATGGAGGGGAAGGCCCGATGTCCGCGTGTGGAGACAGGACATTAAATTCCAGGGGGAGGCATAGTCGGTTTCCAGTGCATGATTAGAGTGGTAGTCAGATCCGTAGATCCAGTCAAGCACATGACGGAAAAGGCAGGCCAAATTATAGCCGCGCAAATTGGGAAACCCCACTCCTCCGTCATGAC
Organism: Hyla sarda; assembly: GCF_029499605.1. Taxonomy (NCBI): domain Eukaryota; kingdom Metazoa; phylum Chordata; class Amphibia; order Anura; family Hylidae; genus Hyla; species Hyla sarda. The sequence goes on along the minus strand of NC_079191.1, from coordinate 384,096,350 downwards.
GACTTAGCATTAATTTTTGTAAAGCGATGCGCGGGCGTTTTCCCGACCATATGAAGCGAGTGAAGGCAGAGTTAAGTGAATTGTTTAAGTAAAATAGGTAATGTTTGCAATTGGTATAACAATGTGGGAAAACTGATAATTTTAATAGAGTGACATTTACCGAGGAAAGATATTGGGAGATGGCACCAACGATTTAGTTCGTCTTTAATAGTCCTAAATACGGGCGGGTAATTGAGGGCATATAGGGAGGAGGGCAGCTTACCTATCCTAATCCCCAAATAGGTGATGGAGGTTTTAACTAAGGCAGTCGGGATGCCCATAGCAGTCCAATAGGAGGAGGGCTTGGGAGCCCCCAATGGAAGGAGTTCACTCTTCAGTTGGTTAATTTTGTAGCCAGAAAAAGATTCAAAGTGAGCTAAAGCAGACATCAAATCAGCATAGTGGGTCTGCGGGTCAGCTAGAAAAATAAGGATGTCATCTGCAAAAAGGGTCAATTTGATCGATTCCTTCTGAATTTTAATGCCCCTATACACAGAGGAGTCCTCCAGATCACGGGCCAGGGGTTCCAACGCTAAATTAAATAGTAAAGGGGATAGGGTGCAACCCTGTCTCATCCCCTTAAAAAAGGGGAAGGGGGAAGACAGTATCCCAGAGGTGAATACCTGGGCCATGGGCGAAGCATAGAGGCTACTCAAAAATGTTCTGAAGTCACCCGTCAGGCCTATCTTGTCCAGCACCATCTCAAGCCAGTCCCATCTTACATTGTCAAACGCTTTTTCAGCGTCTAGCGCCAATAGTACCGGTTGCTCTCCTGGCTCGGGACAGTGCTGCACCCTATCAAGAACAATGAGGACCTTGTGAATATTGGTGACTGCTGATCTATTGCGAACAAAGCCAACCTGTGAGGGTCCAATCAAGGAAGGCAAGAGCACACTTAGACGATCTGCCATAATTTTGGACATTAATTTAAGGTCCTGGTTAATAAGCGAGATGGGGCGGTAAGATTGGGGGAGCAAAGGGTCTTTCAAGAAACACAAATAGCCAGCACAACTACATGATATACGAGTGCATGCTGCTGTGGCAAATGCAAAGTATACAAACAAAAAAATTGCAGCGGCACATTTTATCAACATTTTCTTTTTGTAATTTTTTTTTTAAAGGCTCTCAGCGCACTTTTTGATCAAAACGTGTCCCCCATCCGCCACGTGGAGGCGGCCATTTTCGGATGGTCCCTAACATATATTATGAGTCTAATACTCACAACTCTCACCTCTGCTGTGCATATAGCCTCTTCACTGGGTGACATGCTAGATCAACCATCAATTTAAACATTTAAACTCCCTCCTGTGAAAAGGGGGAGGGGTGCATGGCTGGAGAGGGTGCACCCCTCCCCCTTTTCCCAGGAGGGAGTTTAAATGTTTAAATTGATGGTTGATCTAGCATGTCACCCAGTCAAGAGGCTATATGCAAAGCAGAGGTGAGAGTTGTGAGTATTAGACTCATAATGTATGTTAGGGACCATCCGAAAATGGCCGCCTCCACGTGGCGGATGGGGGACATGTTTTGATCAAAAAGTGCACTGAGAGCCTTTAAAAAAATATATAAAAAATAAAAACATTTTAATAAAATGTGCCGCAGCAATTTTTGTGTTTGTATACTTTGCATTTGCCACAGCAGCATGCACTCGTATATCATGTAGTTGTGCTGGCTATTTGTGTTTTTTTGTTGTATGCTACTTTGAGGGAATGGCACCCTCTCCAGCCATGCACCCCTCCCCCTTTTCCCAGGAGGGAGTTTAAATGCTTAAATTGATGGTTGATCTAGCATGTCACCCAGTCAAGAGGCTATATGCACAGCAGAAATGAGAGTTGTGAGTATTAGACTCATAATGTATGTTAGGGACCATCCGAAAATGGCCGCCTCCACGTGGCGGATGGGGGACACGTTTTGATCAAAAAGAGCGCTGAGAGCCTCTAAAAAAAAAATAATAATAATAATAATTTTGATAAAATGTGCCGCTGCAATTTTTGTGTTTGTATACTGAGCAAAGGGTCGTTACCCGGCTTCAGTAGGAGTTTGATGACCGCTGTGTTAGAATGGAGAGGTAAGGAGCCAGTGTGGAGGACATGTGTGGTAGGCCTCAGGGCTAGGGGTAGTACAGTCAGGGTATTGCTTTGGTATATCAGGAGTTAAGGTTAACCCTATAGTTCGTGACGCCAGGCTGAGGGATAGTATGCTGAGGTAATTCTCAGGCCTATTGCCGCCCTTCCAAGTAACGATGACTGAAGGTCCACAAGGTAGCTGAACTTGAACTTGGATAAACTTTACTTAAAGGCTTGAGGTACATCCAATGAACAGTAACAGTCTCTTAAATACAGTCTCTATATAGTTCAGTGACTGACAGTTGTTGCGGACCTTGAATTGTATTATAAGTCTCAGAATTTAGGGTTAATTTAGAAGATCCGTCCGGATTTAGGGGATAGATAAGGTCCAGTGATCTTGCAGAGTGCTTAGGGACTGATACACTCATGGTTAAGAAGAGATCAGCCGTCGCCGCAAGGCTAGGACCTAAATTCACTGATGACAGCAGCGCAGATCCTTCCCTGTCAACAGCCCACGAGGAAAGAGAGCTAACAATGGCCGCCGCTCCCTTATATGGGCAGGAGCGGGGTTGTTCTGATTCCAAAGGTCCTTAAGCAAAAACCATAGAGTTTACCTGATCACGTGACCCGCAGGTCCTGCTACGCTCAGGTAATTAACTAATTATATACATTAGTACTATTATATGTACATAAATCCGGAATAAACTATTAGTTTAATGACTATCTAGATGAAAGGTGGCAAGGGGCAGACGAGACAAAAAGGACCCCGACGTCCTAGGGACTCTGGCTATGGGGACCTATATACAGGTACCGTATAGGATGCATTACCGGGACACCACAAACCCCCTTACTTAAGATAAGTCAACCTCGACGCCTGTCCCCTAAGACAGAGGGGACTAGAACAGGATGATCTATAAATTTGCTAAACATCCTAAGTAAACATCGAACACATTTACATTCTCTGATACTCTTACTAGTATCTAGACTAAACAATAGAAATCTTTCTAGACATTGGTACTATTTAGACATTAACAATATCGAGACATTAATGCTATCTAGACATTAATGAAGCTATCTAACCCTTCGTTTCTAGCCTCTAAAACATTTTATTAAACTTACTATACACTTTAAAGCTTATTAGACAATTAGGCAGCTATCTGACATGTAGTTGCTAGCTCCTAAGACATTTTATTAGCTCTCTACACATTTTTATGAGGCTAACTAGACATTAGTACAGCTCTATATGCCTTTAGCGTCAAGCTGACTAGACATGTTTATTATCTCACACATTTTATTCTTTTTGCCAACAATGAGTTACCTGTTAGTACACGAAAGTTATACTGGCTAGCCGGAGACTAGGTCACAGTAAGGTTGGCTGCTAGGGTATATAGGCTACACGCTACTTACCCCTAGAGCACTTCAAATAACCTATCTAGGTTACCCTTAGAAATACGTGTCTAATTCTATATTCGTAAGAGCACCTACTGGCCAGGCAGATCATCTCACACACGTAATACAGAGAAAAGAAGTATGAGTGTACCTAACAGTGGCAGGAATTGGGTATCAATAGGCTACAATTCCTAAGTGTTACTTAAGTGAAATATTTATTTTGGTGTATGTACTAGAGAAACTTGAGGTAGTACATTTAAGTCAGTAATCTAGAGTACTGAAAAGTTATAGGCAGAGCATTGAAGTGTGTTATCAAAGGTACTATGTGTGCAGGTACTAAATGTGAGTCTTGGTACCTTATGGGTAGTTTGCCCTGGGTAGTCCTTTGAGACCGCCGCAACACCACCTCCGAGTCGTCAGGAGTTCCTTCACTTGGGGATTCTTCAAAAGCTTCAGTACCCGAGGGACCAGCTGGAGGGCTGGAAACAGCAGCATTATCTTCGGTTGGACTGGGAGGTTCTCTGAAGACAGGTGGAGTTGGTGCATCAAAACTTGCAGCAGTCACAGGAACAGGACTGATGTTTGGTGTAGCAACCAATGGTGGTTGACAGGGAGCAACAGCTATTGGCAACTGACTAGGTGGGACGGCTACTGGAAACTGTCTGGGTGGAGCAACCAGTGGCGGCTGGCTGGATGGAGCTGGAAACTATATACCCCAATACATGGTAGGCTGCTGAGATGGGAACAAAGGAACATCCATAGTGGGATGGATCCCTTCTCCCGGCACGTATTCTCTCACTGGCCTTGTTGGAGGTGGAGCAGAAGCAGAAGGAGGAGCAGAAGGAGATGGGCCAAGCATATCTTCTTTCAGGCACACTTTTATCCTATTTCTGTGGACCACCTTTGGCTTGAACCCGTCTTTCTGTACCTCATACACGTCCGTTTCGGGATAAGGGACTGCAGTAATGGTGTATGGTTCCGTTTCCCACAATGAGTCCAATTTATGGGTCCTAGGGAATTTTCGGAGCCACGCTTTATCTCCAAGCTGCAAGGGCTGAGCCGAAGCATGTCGATTATAATCTTTCTGCTGGCGCTCAAGAACTTCACCCATATTCTTTTCGACAATGTCTTTGGCTTCCTCTTTTCTTCGTTGATGCTCTGACACCCAACCTTGGGAAACCTGAGGGGAATTGTTGAAAGGTGCCTGCAGCCCGAAGGTCCGATCCTTTGGCAATTGGCCGTGTCGGCCCATCATCCGGAAAAAAAGGCGTATATCCCACAGAGCAGTGGACAGTGTTGTTGTAGATTTGTAGGAGTTCAGGCAACAACTGAGGCCACTCTTCATGCTTTGAGACAGAGGCAGCTCTTAGCATTTGGATGAACACTTGATTGATCCTCTCGCAGAGCCCATTCCTTTGGGGATGGTAGGCCGTCATCCAGAGCTTCTTGCAGTCATGCAACCGGTAAAGTTCTTGGAACAACTGGGCTTCAAAGGCAGTTCCCCGATCGGTGAGGACCGTTTCGGGACACCCCAGAGGTTGGATCCAATGACGATAGAAGAGCTGAGCAGCAGTCTTGGCGGTAAGATCCTTGACAGGGACCATGACCACCCACTTGGAATAATGATCCACCATGGTTAGAACATGACAATAGCCAGATCGAGTGGGGGCCAGCTTCACATGATCCAAGGCAACAATCTGGTTCGGCCTCTCCGTACAGATGGGATGTAAAGGGGCTCTTGCGTCCCTTCGGGGATTCTTGATCACATTGCACACGGAGCATTCGGCACACCATTTCTCGATGTCTCCCCGCATCCCAATCCAGTAAAATCTCCTTCTGACAGTGGCCTCTGTCTTATGGACCCTGAAGTGTCCAGATTGATCATGATAGGCATTCAGGACCATGGCTGCATCTCTTCTGGGAACCACAATCTGGTGTATGCGGTTACACAGACTGGGTCCAGGGAATTTCGGTAGACCAACACCTTGTGAAGGAACAGGCGGTTCCTCTGTCACCACAGTCGCTTCAATTCAAAGTCCCCTTGGGCTTGTGCACCCGAGTGGGCACTTTCTTGTGGAGGCAATAGTCTAGGAGGTCCCCGATAACCCGGCTTTCATCCTGAAGTGTCTTCCATGTAGACAAATCTTCAGGGACTTTGGGAGATTCAGGTCCGTCACCCACCTGGGCAGTTAGAGCACTCTGGCTCACGAACCTTCGGTAGAAGGGAGGCATTTCTACATCTTCCCACACATCTTCAGCAGGAGGCACTTCTCCCGGGGCCATGCGAGAAAGTACATCCGCATTGACATTGGTTTTTCCGCTGCGGTACTTAACCCCTTAAGGACTCAGGGTTTTTCCGTTTTTGCACTTTCGTTTTTTCCTCCTTACTGTTACGCCTAGCGCTCCGGGTCCCCGCTCCTCCCCGGAGCGCTCACGGCGTCTCTTTCCCTGCAGCTCCCCGGTCAGTCCCGCTGACCGGGAGCGCTGCTCTGTCATGGCCGTTGGGGATGCGATTCGCACAGCGGGACGCGCCCGCTCGCGAATCGCATCCCAGGTCACTTACCCGTTCCCGTCCCCTGCTGTCATGTGCTGGCGCGCGCGGCTCCGCTCTCTAGGGCGCGCGCGCGCCAGCTCCCTGAGACTTAAAGGGCCAGTGCACCAATGATTGGTGCCTGGCCCAATTAGCTTAATTTGTTCCCACCTGTTCCCTGGCTATATCTAGTCTCCTCCCTTGCACTCCCTTGCCGGATCTTGTTGCCTTAGTGCCAGTGAAAGCGTTCTTTGTGTGTTTATACCCTGTGTACCAGTACCTTTGCTATCTCCCTTGACTACGAACCTTGCCGCCTGCCCCCGACCTTCTGCTACGTCCGACCTTGCTACTGCCTACTCCCTTGTACCTCGCCTATCTTCTGTATCTTCAGCAGCCAGAGAGGTGAGCCGTTGCTAGTGGATACGACCTGGTCACTACCGCCGCAGCAAGACCATCCCGCTTTGCGGCGGGCTCTGGTGAAAACCTGTAGTGTCTTAGAACCGGTCCACTAGCACGGTCCTCGCTATCCCTCTCTGGCACAGAGGATCCACCTCCTGCCAGCCGGCATCGTGACAGTAGATCCGGCCATGGATCCCGCTGAGGTTCCCCTGCCAGTTGCCTCTGATATCACCACGGTGGTCGCCCAGCAAGCCCGACAGATCGCTCATCTAACCCACCAGATGTCAGAAATGTCCACCATTGTGCACCAACTTCAGTCGCAACTTCATCAGCAATCATCTCCTCCGCCAGCTCCTGCACCCCTTCCGCAGCGAGTGGCCACTCCTAGCCTCCGCCTGTCTTTGCCGGACAAATTTAATGGGGACTCTAAGTTTTGCCGTGGCTTCCTTTCGCAATGTTCTCTGCACTTGGAGATGATGTCGGACCTGTTTCCTACTGAAAGGTCTAAGGTGGCTTTCGTAGTCAGCCTTCTGTCTGGAAAAGCCCTGTCATGGGCCACACCGCTCTGGGACCGCAATGACCCCGTCACTGCCTCTGTTCACTCCTTCTTCTCGGAAATTCGAAGTGTCTTTGAGGAACCTGCCCGAGCCTCTTCTGCTGAGACTGCCCTGCTGAACCTGGTCCAGGGTAATTCCTCCGTTGGCGAGTACGCCATACAATTCCGTACTCTTGCTTCTGAACTTTCCTGGAATAATGAGGCTCTCTGCGCGACCTTTAAAAAAGGCCTATCCAGCAACATTAAAGATGTTCTGGCCGCACGAGAGACTCCTGCTAGCCTGCATGAACTCATTCATCTAGCCACTCGCATTGACATGCGTTTTTCTGAGAGGCATCAAGAGCTCCGCCAGGAAAAAGACTTAGATCTCTGGCCACCTCTCCCACAGTCTCCACTGCAATCTGCGCCTAGGCCTCCCGCCGAGGAGGCCATGCAAGTGGATCGGTCTCGCCTGACCCTGGAAGAGAGGAATCGCCGTAAGGAAGAGAATCTTTGTTTGTACTGTGCCAGTACTGAACATTTTCTGGTGGATTGCCCAATCCGTCCTCCACGTCTGGGAAACGCACGCTCGCACTCAGCTCTCGTGGGTGTGGCGTCTCTTGATGCCAAGTCGGCTTCTCCACGTCTCACGGTACCTGTTCGGATTTCCACTTCAGCCAGCTCTCCCCTCTCAGCCGTGGCCTGCCTGGACTCTGGAGCTTCTGGGAATTTTATTCGGGACTCCTTTGTGAATAAATTCCGTATTCCGGTGACCCGTCTTGTCAAGCCACTCCACATTTCCGCGGTCAACGGAGCCAGGTTGGACTGTACCATACGTTTCCGCACGGAGCCCCTTCTTATGAGCATCGGATCTCACCACGAGTGGATTGAACTTTTGGTCCTCCCCAATTGCACCTCGGAAATTCTCCTTGGACTTCCCTGGCTTCAACTTCATTCCCCAACCCTGGATTGGTCCACTGGGGAGATCAAGAGTTGGGGGTCCTCTTGTTCCAAGAACTGTCTAAAACCGGTTCCCAGTAACCCTTGCCGTAACTCTGTGGTTCCTCCTGTATCTGGTCCCCCTAAGGTCATTAAGGACTCTGCCTGCCACAGGAAATGCCCCTCCCCCCCTCCCAGTTCCATCAGGCAAGCTTCTGTGTCCCCTCATGGCCCTCGTCCTGGTGTCACACTGCCCCGTGCCAGGTCCCGCCCTCTGCCCTCTCTCCCCATTCCTACTCCTGCGGTTCTGCCTGCCGTTGAGGAATCCCTCCATCCTTTCCCGGTGTCCTCATCCCAGGGGAGGCAGTTACCCGATAAAGAGAAGGGGAGACCTAAGGGGGGGGGTACTGTTACGCCTAGCGCTCCGGGTCCCCGCTCCTCCCCGGAGCGCTCACGGCGTCTCTTTCCCTGCAGCTCCCCGGTCAGTCCCGCTGACCGGGAGCGCTGCTCTGTCATGGCCGTTGGGGATGCGATTCGCACAGCGGGACGCGCCCGCTCGCGAATCGCATCCCAGGTCACTTACCCGTTCCCGTCCCCTGCTGTCATGTGCTGGCGCGCGCGGCTCCGCTCTCTAGGGCGCGCGCGCGCCAGCTCCCTGAGACTTAAAGGGCCAGTGCACCAATGATTGGTGCCTGGCCCAATTAGCTTAATTTGTTCCCACCTGTTCCCTGGCTATATCTAGTCTCCTCCCTTGCACTCCCTTGCCGGATCTTGTTGCCTTAGTGCCAGTGAAAGCGTTCTTTGTGTGTTTATACCCTGTGTACCAGTACCTTTGCTATCTCCCTTGACTACGAACCTTGCCGCCTGCCCCCGACCTTCTGCTACGTCCGACCTTGCTACTGCCTACTCCCTTGTACCTCGCCTATCTTCTGTATCTTCAGCAGCCAGAGAGGTGAGCCGTTGCTAGTGGATACGACCTGGTCACTACCGCCGCAGCAAGACCATCCCGCTTTGCGGCGGGCTCTGGTGAAAACCTGTAGTGTCTTAGAACCGGTCCACTAGCACGGTCCTCGCTATCCCTCTCTGGCACAGAGGATCCACCTCCTGCCAGCCGGCATCGTGACACTTACCTTTTAAAAATCATAACCCTTTCAATTTTCCACCTAAAAATCCATATTATGGCTTATTTTTTGCGTCGCCAATTCTACTTTGCAGTGACATTAGTCATTTTACCCAAAAATGCACGGCAAAACGGAAAAAAAAATCATTGTGCGACAAAATCGAAAAAAAAACGCCATTTTGTAACTTTTGGGGGCTTTCGTTTCTACGCAGTGCATATTTCGGTAAAAATTACACCTTATCATTATTCTGTAGGTCCATATGGTTAAAATGATACCCTACTTATATAGGTTTGATTTTGTCGCACTTCTGGAAAAAATCATAACTACATGCAGGAAAATTTATACGTTTAAAAATGTCATCTTCTGACCCCTATAACTTTTTTATTTTTCCACGTATGGGGTGGTATGAGGACTCATTTTTTGCGCCGTGAGCTGAAGTTTTTATCGGTATGATTTTTGTTTTGATCGGACTTTTTTGATCACTTTTTATTCATTTTTTAATGATATAAAAAGTGACCAAAATACGCTTTTTTTGGACTTTGGAATTTTTTTGCGCGTACGCCATTGACCGTACGGCTTAATTAATGATATATTTTTATAGTTCGGACATTTACGCACGCGGCGATACCACATATGTTTATTTTTTATTTTTTTTACACTGTTTTATTTTTTTTATGGGAAAAGGGGGGTGATTCAAACTTTTATTAGGGAAGGGGTTAAATGACCTTTATTAACACTTTTTTTTTACATTTTTTTTGCAGTGTTATAGGTCCCATAGGGACCTATAACACTGCACACACTGATCTCTAATGCTGATCACTGGCGTGCATTAACACGCCTGTGATCAGCATTATGGGCGCTTGACTGCTCCTGCCTGGATCTCAGGCACGGAGCAGTCATTCGTCGATCGGACACCGGGGAGGCAGGTAAGAGCCCTCCCGGTGTCCGATCAGCTGTTCGGGACGCCGCGATTTCACCGCGGCGGTCCCGAACAGCCCGACTGAGCAGCCGGGTCACTTTCACTTTCACTTTAGAAGCGGCGGTCAGCTTTGACCGCCGCTTCTAAAGGGTTAATACCGCACATCGCCGCGATCGGCGATGTGTGGTATTAGCCGCGGGTCCCGGCCGTTGATTAGCGCCGGGACCGACGCGATATGATGCGGGATCGCGGCGCGATCCCGCTTCATATCGCGGGAGCCGGCGCAGGACGTAAATATACGTCCTGCGTCGTTAAGGGGTTAAAGGGGTATTCCAGGCAAAACATTTTTTTATATATATCAACTGGCTCCGGAAAGTTAAACAGATTTGTAAATTACTTCTTTTAAAAAATCTTAATCCTTCCAATAGTTATTAGCTTCTGAATTTTTCTGTCTAACTGCTCAATGATGATGTCACGTCCCGGGAGCTGTGCATGATGGGAGAATATCCCCATAGGAACTGCACAGCTCCCAGGACGTGAGTCATCAGAGAGCAGTTAGACAGAAAACAACAACTCAACTTCAGAAGCTAATAACTATTGGAAGGATTATCATTTTTTAATAGAAGTAATTTACAAATCTGTTTAACTTTCCGGAGCCAGTTGATATATAAAAAAAAAAGTTTTGGCCTGGAATACCCCTTTAATGTTGAAATCATAGTTAGCCAACCGAGAGGCCCAGCGCTGTTCGAGAGCTCCCAACTTAGCAGTGTTCAAATGAGCCAAGGGGTTGCTATCAGTGTAGACCGTGAAGGGAGTAGCAGCCAGATAGACTTTAAACTTCTCAGTAATGGCCCAGACCAGGGCCAGGAGCTCCAGTTTGAAGGAGCTATAATTGGTGTCATTCTTTTCAGCACCTCGGAGATGCCGACTGGCATAGGCAACCACCCTTTCCTTGCCATCTTGCACCTGAGATAAGACCGCCTCCAGACCTTCGAAGCTAGCGTCTGTGTATAAACGGAATGGCTGGCTGTAGTCAGGATACGCCAAAACGGGGGGTTCCGTGAGGAGGTACTTCAGGGCTCAAAAGGCATCTTCTTGTTCTTCAGCCCACTGTATGGGGAGCCTCCCATTATAATTGTCCCGGGCAGTCCCTCTCAGTAATTCGGTTAAGGGTCCAGCAATTTGAGCAAAATGGGGGATGAAGCGTCGGTAATAACCAGCAAATCCCAGGAAACTTCGGAAATCCCGTACCGTCCTGGGTGTAGGCCACTCTTTCACAGCACTCACTTTGTCTGGATCAGGTTGGACTCCTTGAGCACTGACAACATGTCCCAGATAGTGTACTTGTGGCTTTAGCAAGTGACATTTGGAAGGTTTAACCTTGAGTCCATGTTGGATAAGAACTTGGAAAACTTCTTTCAGGTGATCCAGGTGTTCCTGATATGTCCGGGAATAGACGATGACGTCATCTAAATACAACAGAACACTCTGGAAATTCAGATGCCCCAAACATTAAGCATTGGAAAGTAGCCGGTGCATTGCACAGTCCAAAGGGCATACTTTTGAACTCGAAGAGACCCATGGGTGTCACAAATGCGGTCTTCTCTCGGTGTTCTTCCGCCATTGGCACCCGCCAGTAACCGCTCGTCAGATCCAGTGTGGAAAAGTAGGCGGCAGACCCCAATGCAGTCAAGGATTCTTCAATACGGGGGAGAGGATAGGCATCCTTATGAGTTATGCCGTTCAACTTCCGGAAGTCCACGCAGAAGCGGATAGTTCCATCTTTTTTCTTCACCAGGACAAAAGGTGCAGCCCAAGGACTCTGGCTTTACTGGATGACATCAGCTTCTTTCATCTCCACGAGCATCTTCTTTATGGTCTGATACATCCCAGGAACCACGGGGCGATGTCTTTCCTTAATGGGTGGATTGTCCCCAGTGAGAATCCTATGTTTGATCATGGTGGTCCTGCCAAAGTCTGTAGGGAACTTGCTGAAAGCTTCTTGATATTTCTTTGCTACCTGGATGACTCCTTCCACCTGTTCCTTGGGGGTATCTTCGCCTCCTATTTGTAGTTGGCTCCACCAAGGTTCCGCAGGATTCTGGTCAGGTCCTCATTGAACCACTTGTGACTTCGAGACCACATCTCTGATGTCTAAATGGTGCAGGGTAGCCACCGGGGTATACTTGGGTAGTCGGTTGGCAACTTGAGAGAGATTAATAAGTCTCACCGGAACTTTCCCATTATGTACTGTTACCAGGTTTCTAGCAGCTCGCACCAAGGGGCAATCTTCCAGTAGGATGGGTTCCAAGAGCGCCTGATAATCTTGATTTTTCACCCCGTGTTAGTCTACAGCCAAATAACCGTCTCCGTCTGTGGCTGTAGACTAATGGCTCGTATATCTTGAATCCTTACTCGACAGATCTCTCTTTGAGTATTCACGAACTTCTGTTCTGCTTGGAGGGTTTTGAGGTTGTGTTGGGCAGCTCGCCGGCCTGGGGGTGACAAGTGAGGGAGAGATGCCTGCAGTGCACAGACAATATCATCAAAACAGTGACTCATAATATTCATGCCTAAGATGAAATTAGCTGCTCCTTCATCCCTAACATTGGTGACAATCACACCCTGCCTTTCCAACACATGCTTTCCCACCTGCACCGTGGGCTCCCAGTAGCCATGCCTGGGTACTGGTTTCCTGTTCCCTGCAATTACTCTAAACTCCACTTCCTGAGGTTCACACAACCTTTCTGGGCCCCAATACTTATAGAAAACCCCCTGCGGAATAGTGGACACCTGAAACCCCGTATCTATCAGAGCTTGTAACCGGATACCTTCAACTATCACCTGTACATAAGGACAAGAAGCTACATACATAGACAGTCCTTTCTTGTCGCTGATTGATTCTGGACCTTCAGCTGCTACTCCTGGGGTGCGGTCCTCGACCCCAGGGGACGCCCAATTAAAGCCCAACTTTGGCTCTTCCAGTGTCCATTCTTGTTACAATAACTACAGACAGGTCTCTGACTTCCAGGTGGTCTCACAGGAGGGGTATTAGGTGGACCAGCAGGGCGGGGGTCAGGTTTCTTAGGTGGCGGGGTTGCAGATCTAGAAGGATTTGGCCGTACCGCCATTTCTTTAAAGGCCTTGGCTAACTGCTCAATGTCCTGTTTAATGTCTTGTAGGTCAGCTGTCCAAGGGCTAGAAGAAGGTGTTGGCGGGGCAGACTGAGAAGGGACAGGTGGCTGGGGCGAGTGCCCCGGAGATTCTGTAGCGGGAACACTAGCCTCCTCTGTCTAAGGTCCTGATTCTATCACTTTAACCGCTAGTCTCTTAAAAGCTTGGAAAGCCACGTCGGGATTTTGCAAAGCCAGCGTCCTAAGTTGGACCTTGTCCCATTTGTTCAGTGCCCCTTCTATAAAACGGTCCATCAGTACTCGATTTCCCTGATCGGGCATGTTGCCGTCCAACTTCTGTACCGCCTCTAATGCGCTCTGTAAAGCTACTGCATATGTTCGGAGAGTCTCACCTGGCTTCTGGCGCCGTTCATAGAGTCGGAGGCGTACCTCAGAGGGAGAATGAGATTCAAACACTTGAGAAAGTCCTTCAAAAATCTGTCCCACTGTGGCTTTATCAGCCGCTGGTCAGGTGCGAAGTTCTTCCAAGGCGGGTCCCTGGAGCTGTCCCAGAAGCAGCTGTATCTGTTGATGAGGGGGTAATGCATAAAATCCAAAGAGGCTGTAGATCTTTTCTTTAAAGTCTCTCAAGGTAAAAGGGTCACCATTGTAGGTGGGAAGCACAGGATTCCCCAAGAAGACAGGTGCAGCAACAGGGGCTCCCAACACATAGGGAGAGACTGAATTTGGACTTGCTGGGTCCTGCTCCTCCTGTGATGGAGGTCTTGCTGGAATCACAGGTAGAGCACGTCTTTGTGAGGTAGAAAGTGTTGGTGAAGGCGGCAACACCCTTCTGACTTGGGGTGGAGACCCCATTGGTGGGGCCACTGGAGCATCGCCCCCTTGCTGTTCAGATGGGGACTGTGGGGCTGCAGGTTCTGACATCTCTGTATCTGGTATGCTGGCCCTTTAAATAGATCTTGAATTCCTAGGTCCCAAGGAGATACGCAGTTGTTCTCTAATCTGGAACTTGAGAACGTAGATTTCAAATTTGAGAGCGGTGACTTGAAACTCAATAGCCTTTAATTGAAATTTGAGTGCGTTGATCGGCAGCTGAAGGGACTCTATATAGGACTTCAATTCGACAATCTGGTGTCTCAGAGTCCCGTACTGTTCCGGCTCCTCACAGCTTCCAGCCCGTTGTCGCACTCTGCGCCTTTTCCCGCGCTGAACTGTCTCTCTTTGTTGGTTTCCGGCACTAGACTCCAACAAGATGGCCGCCGCAGCACCGAGGGCTTTGGTGGGCGGGGTCTCTGGATCATGTGCGCAGGGAGGCCCCGTGCTAACTCCAGTTCTTCCTTTCACAGCTTGTAGCTCCGCTGTACTGTTCGCCTCCCCCCTTACTTTACATGCCCACTTCCTCCACACAGCACCGTGTACGCAACCCCTTACTGCGGAGTATAAGTCACAGTACATGAATAAAGTTCATTTTCTGGGGGGGAGTAAACTCTCACTAGTGGCGACTATAGTAGGCACACACCCGAATCCTGTTCGTGCGACGCCAAGCAGGTTTTGTGGTAGGCCTCAGGGGTAGCGGTAGTACAGTCAGGGTATTGCTTTGGTATATCAGGGGTTAAGGTTAACCCTATAGTTTGTGATGCCAGGCTGAGGGCTAGTATGCTGAAGTAATTCTCCGGCCTATCGCCGCCCTTCCCAGTAACGATAGGTGCATGCACAAAATGACTGTTTAATGTCTTGTAGGTCAGCTGTCCAAGGGCTAGAAGAAGGTGTTGGCGGGGCAGACTGAGAAGGGACAGGTGGCTGGGGCGAGTGCCCCGGAGATTCTGTAGCGGGAACACTAGCCTCCTCTGTCTAAGGTCCTGATTCTATCACTTTAACCGCTAGTCTCTTAAAAGCTTGGAAAGCCACGTCGGGATTTTGCAAAGCCAGCATCCTAAGTTGGACCTTGTCCCATTTGTTCAGTGCCCCTTCTATAAAACGGTCCATCAGTACTCGATTTCCCTGATCGGGCGTGTTGCCGTCCAACTTCTGTACCGCCTCTAATGCGCTCTGTAAAGCTACTGCATATGTTCGGAGAGTCTCACCTGGCTTCTGGCGCCGTTCATAGAGTCGGAGGCGTACCTCAGAGGGAGAATGAGATTCAAACACTTGAGAAAGTCCTTCAAAAATCTGTCCCACTGTGGCTTTATCAGCCGCTGGTCAGGTGCGAAGTTCTTCCAAGGCGGGTCCCTGGAGCTGTCCCAGAAGCAGCTGTATCTGTTGATGAGGGGGTAATGCATAAAATCCAAAGAGGCTGTAGATCTTTTCTTTAAAGTCTCTCAAGGTAAAAGGGTCACCATTGTAGGTGAGAAGCACAGGATTCCCCAAGAAGACAAGTGCAGCAACAGGGGCTCCCAACACATAGGGAGAGACTGAATTTGGACTTGCTGGGTCCTGCTCCTCCTGTGATGGAGGTCTTGCTGGAATCACAGGTAGAGCACGTCTTTGTGAGGTAGAAAGTGTTGGTGAAGGCGGCAACACCCTTCTGACTTGGGGTGGAGACCCCATTGGTGGGGCCACTGGAGCATCGCCCCCTTGCTGTTCAGATGGGGACTGTGGGGCTGCAGGTTCTGACATCTCTGTATCTGGTATGCTGGCCCTTTAAATAGATCTTGAATTCCTAGGTCCCAAGGAGATACGCAGTTGTTCTCTAATCTGGAACTTGAGAACGTAGATTTCAAATTTGAGAGCGGTGACTTGAAACTCAATAGCCTTTAATTGAAATTTGAGTGCGTTGATCGGCAGCTGAAGGGACTCTATATAGGACTTCAATTCGACAATCTGGTGTCTCAGAGTCCCGTACTGTTCCGGCTCCTCACAGCTTCCAGCCCGTTGTCGCACTCTGCGCCTTTTCCCGCGCTGAACTGTCTCTCTTTGTTGGTTTCCGGCACTAGACTCCAACAAGATGGCCGCCACAGCACCGAGGGCTTTGGTGGGCGGGGTCTCTGGATCATGTGCGCAGGGAGGCCCCGTGCTAACTTCAGTTCTTCCTTTCACAGCTTGTAGCTCCGCTGTACTGTTCGCCTCCCCCCTTACTTTACATGCCCACTTCCTCCACACAGCACCGTGTGCAACCCCTTACTCCGGAGTATAAGTCACAGTACATGAATAAAGTTCATTTTCTGGGGGGGAGTAAACTCTCACTAGTGGCGACTATAGTAGGCACACACCTGAATCCTATTCGTGCGACGCCAAGCAGGCTTTGTGGTAGGCCTCAGGGGTAGCGGTAGTACAGTCAGGGTATTGCTTTGGTATATCAGGGGTTAAGGTTAACCCTATAGTTCGTGATGCCAGGCTGAGGGCTAGTATGCTGAAGTAATTCTCCGGCCTATCGCCGCCCTTCCCAGTAACGATAGGTGCATGCACAAAATGACTGAAGGTCCACAAGGTAGCTGAACTTGAACTTGGATAAACTTTACTTAAAGGCTTGCAGTACATCCAATGAACAGTAACAGTCTCTTAAATACAGTCTCTATATAGTTTAGTGACTGACAGTTGTTGCGGACCTTGAATTGTATTATAAGTCTCTGAATTTAGGGTTAATTTTGAACATCCGTACGGATTTAGGGGATAGATAAGGTCCGGTGATCTTGCAGAGTGCTTAGGGACTGATACACTCACGGCCAAAAAGAGATCAGCCGTCGCCGCAAGGCTAGGGCCTAAATTCACTGATGACAGCAGCGCAGATCCTTCCCTGTCAACAGCCCACGAGGAAAGAGAGCTAACAATGGCTGCCTCTCCCTTATATGGGCAGGGTTGTTCTGATTGGTCCGAATATCTGTCACTCACTGTCACAAAGAATAATGGGTGCAATACGTCACAGGGACCTCCAAAGGTCCTTAAGCAAAAAACCAAAGAGTTTACCTGATCATGTGACCGCAGGTCCTTCTACACACTGTACAGATAATTAACTAATTATATACATTAGTACTATTATATTTACATAAATCCTGAATAAACTATTAGTTTAATGACTATCTAGATGAGAGGTGGCAAGGGGCAGACTAGACAAAAAGGACCCCGACGTCCTAGGGACTCTGGCTATGGGGACCTATATACAGGTACCGTATAGGATGTGGAACCGGGACACCACACATGATTGAAATAGGTCGTCAGTGGAGGTACCACTTGATCGACTAGAATTTTATAAAACTCGCCCGAGAACCTATCCGGGCCCGGTGCCCTAGAGTTATGAAGAGTCTTAATTGTTCTGCGGACCTCATCCTCAGTAAAATCTGCATTCAGAGCATCTCAATGCTCAGACGTCAAAGAGGGGAGACGGACCGACTCCAGGAACAACCTACCAGCAATCAGGTCCACCGGGGCAGGAGAGTAAAGCGTTTTGTAGTAAGACTATAAAAGAGAGTTAATGGTCCGGGGGTCATTATGCAGGGTCCCCGACTCGTCACGTAGGGAAGAGAAATGCTGAGGGGCTCGACAGCCTTTAGCCAGCCTCGCCAGGAGACGGCCAGATTTATTCCCGAACCGAAACAAATCAGTTCGGTATCGGGAATAAGCTGCCAAGCATTTGCATTCTGACCATAGGTCAAAAGTAGTTTTAGCTGCCTTCCAGGCCCGACAAGCGGCCTCCGAAGGTTGGGAAACAAAAGTAGTATATGCCAATTGGAGTGCTTTGCTAGCTTCTTGGAAATGGTGGAGTGACTTTTTCTTGACAGTGGACATCTACGCGATCAGACGACCCCGGAGAACCGACTTAGCGGATTCCCAGTACAGGGGTGCAGCATTGTCTCATGAGAACTCAGCCCACCAACTTTTCAAAGAGTCAGCAAAGTTGTCATCTTTTTGCCATGTAGGTGGGAAATCTCCATTGGAATTCAGACCCTCTAGGAAAGGAGTCAGCGAGGGATATGGATACAGGAGAGTGGTCAGACACTACCATGACATGGATTTCAGAGGCTGCCACTTTCGGCAAAAGGTCAGGGGAAACCAGGAGGTAGTCTATTCGGGACCAAGAAGAGTGACTATGAGAAAAGTGTGTGAAATCTCTGCCGTCTGGGTGCATCAATCTCCACGGGTCACTAAGACCGGACAACTCCAGAAAGGTACCATACACCCTGTCATTAGGCCTAGGCAAAGATCTATCGGTAGGACCCCTCCTGTCCTCTAACGTCACTTCAACAGCATTCATGTCACCACCCAGGATTTTACTAGGAATACGGTCTGCGAGCAATTTCCCCTCGAGGGTCCGAAAATAAGATTTATTGTCTCCATTGGGTGCATAACAACTTAATATGCTATAATCACGACCCTCAAAGCGCAAGTGTGCCCGGACCCAATGTCCTTCCTGATCTACATCTTGAGCCATGACCGTGCCCCCAAAGTTCTTGTGGATAAGAATAAGAGTGCCCGCCTTACCTCCAACTGCAGGGGAGCCTATGACGGAACCGACCCACAATTTGAACATGCGTATTTAGTCATCAGCCGCTAGGTGAGTCTCCTGGAGCATTACCACGTCTGGATGAAGTCGCTTCAGGTGACGCAGTATCTGAGTTCTTTTATTGGGGGAACGAAGGCCCTTCACGTTCCAGGATATGAAACGCATTGCTGGAGAAAAGAAAAAGGGTGTAGCAGGGTAGAAAAGGAGAAGGGAAAGGGGGAGAGCAGGAAGAGGAGAAGAAGAGAGAGAAGAAAAAAAAATCCTCACCACACTAGCACCCACACCATTGGCGGCAGGAACCCATAGCAGAGATATGCACTAACAAGCAACATTGGCGAGATTCTAGACAAACACTGCAACCAACCAATAACACCACAATGCAAACACACGTTGTGTGCTAAGACTCCACCCAGGCGTCCCACAACGTGTTATTGACTTCACTTTTTTCTGCCCGTAGACGAATACAACCCCCGACACATTGTACCAACATAGACAAGGCAAGTAATTCCCCACCTGGGCAATGCCCCCCACCTAGAGATCCCCTACCATCCCACCCCCCTCTAAACCTGAACGGTAAAACAGTTCCGCAGACATGCCCCTAGGGCGAGCAAATAGAGAAAATCAGTCCTCCTAGGCAGTGGACGTCCACTAAGTTATAGATGCCAATAAATGAAGGCTAGAATGGAAAAACATAGCAAGCAACAATGAAGCAGGGGTCGCCCACATCACAGTCCAGGCTGTAAGCAATAAATGTCCACAGTTCCAAACTGGGAACCCTGGCGCCTAGGGGAGCGATTTGGGGATTTCTCCCTAGGGCCTCCTTGTGTCCCCCTCAAACGTCCAGCTCCCGCAGGGCTATGTAGTGCAGCCTCAGCTGCCATGGGGCTATTGAAGACTGATGATGATCCATCACTATGAAACACCCGCAAAATGGCTGGAAACTGTAGCTGAAATTTGATCTTAAAAAGTTCAGAGCAGATACCGCTGAAAGCCCTTCGTCTCTTCGCTACAGGAGCCGAAAAGTCCTCAAATAGAAGAACTTGACTGTCCCATATTATCAATGGAGCAGAGCGTTTACGGAATGCCTGCAAGATAGACTGGCGGTCATTGTAGTCGATGAGCTTAAATATGACCTATCTTGGGCGGTCTTGCCGTCTAGATTGAGAAGATCTCAGAGCATCCCCCCGGCTCCCCGGGTCCGGCCCCAGCCTATGAGCCCGCTCCACTCTACAATAATGGTCCAAGCCTAGAGCCTCAGTCAGTTCGATTTCACACAGGCGTAGAAGGTCAATGGTAGGCACTTGTTCAGAGAGACCCACAATGCGCAGTTTCGCCGCGAACGATTTTCAAGATCGTACAACTTGGCCCATAAGCTAGCATTTTCCTGCCTGAGATCTGAGAGTTGAGTAGAGAAAGCAGACTGATCATGTTGAAGTGTAATAACATCAGTTTTAAGGGCAGCCACAGTAGCATTAGTCTGAGAGAGATCACGTCTCAAGGAATCAAATGAGGCCTGCAGTGTAGCTTCCAGTGACTTCTTTATATCAGGTACCACCTGCGCCATAATTTGTGCAGCCAGAGACTTAAAGTCAAACGTTATGGGGGTCATAGAGTCAGGTGGCACGGTGGTCAGGGCACCCGAAGCCCCTTCAGATTAGATCATGCAAGGTATGATAAGAGTCCACACTGTGCTGTGCCTGGGAGGGGGAGCAGGGCAGCTTCCAGACGCCATGTCCACACTAACTGCAGGTGCAGGAGTTTGCAGAGGGGAGGTGAGCCCAGTAGTGTGTTCACTGACCTTCACAGAGAGAACTGATGGTGGGGAGAGCGATGAACTCCCTCTGGAGGTATGCTGAGCCATCCCAGTGAATGCCCGTAGGCAAATCGCGACAGCCGCCGCTGCGCTTGCGATTTTGCGGCCGCGGACCCACGTGGTCTCGCTGCTGTGCGCTGTGAGGAGGCCGCTTGGTAGTGGCTGGAGCCGGGGAAATGTGGAGGCTTTGGAGCAGGTACAGCTCCATGCAGGGTCCCAGGCCAGGGAGGCAGGCGTCCGGGAGGCGAGGACTCCCAGGGAGGAGCTGAAATGCAAGCAGAGAGGAGCATTCAGGGTCGGGGGATGCAGGACCAGAACCGGCAGCACCAGAACCGGAAGTCGTGGTGCAGTGAGCATTTACACCCCACAGGTGTCTGACAGATTTTTGGAACAGTCGTCCGTGAAAATTGAAAAACGTTATTTTTTATTTGCACAACCCACTGTTCCAAAGATCTGTCAAACGCCAGTGGGGTGTAAATGCTCACTGTACCCCTTATGAAATTTTGTGAGGGGTGTAGTTTCCAAAATGGGGTCACATGTGGGGGGTCCACTGTTCTGGTACCACGGGGGGCTTTGTGAACGCACATGGCCACTGACTTCCATTCCAAACAAATTCTCTCCAAAACCTCAATGGCGCTCCTCCACGCATGGGGTATTTCCATACTCTGAAGAAATGGGGTTACAAATTTTGAGGGGGCATTTTCTCCTATTACCCCTTGTAAAAATATAACATTTTGGGGGGAAAACTGCATTTTAGTGAAAAAAAAAAAATAATTTACACATCCGACTTTAACAAAAAGCTGTCAAACGTCTGTGGGGTGTTAAGGCTCACTGCACCCCTTGTTATGTGCCTTGAGGGGTGTAGTTTCCAAAATAGTAGGCCATATGTTTTTTTCCTGTTCTGGCACCATAGGGGCTTCCAAAATGTGACATGTCCCCCAAAAACCATTTCAGCTAAATTTGCTTTCCAAAAGCCTTCTCTTCTGAGCATTGTAGTTCGCCCACAGAGAATTTCTCCCATTACCCTTTGTAAAAAAAGGTAAATTTGGAAAAAATGCACTTTAGTGAAAACATTTTTTTTTCATTTACACATCCGACTTTAAAGGGGTACTCCGGTGCTTAGACATCTTATAGGGGATAAGATGCCTGACAGCGGGAGTCCCGCCGCTGGGGACCCCAGTGATCTTGCACACGGCACCCCGTTTGTAATCAGTCTCTGTGATCGCCCTGTGATCGCCCGTAAACAGGCCCGGAGCGAACACGCTCCGGGGACTGATTACAAACGGGGTGCCGCGTGCAAGATCACGGGGGTCCCCAGCGGCGGGATAGGGGATAAGATAGGGGATAAGATGTCTAAGCACCGGAGTACCCCTTTAAAAGTCGTCAAACACCTGTGGGGTGTTAAGGTTCACTGGACCCCTTGTTATGTGCCTTGAGGGGTGTAGTTTCCAAAATAGTATGCCATGTGTTGTTTTTTTTCGCTGTTCTGGCACAATTGGGGCTTCCTAAATGTGACATGCCCCCCCCAAAAACCATTTTCAGCAAAATTCACTCTCCAAAATCCCATTGTCGCTCTTTCCCTTCTGAGCCCTCTACTACGCCCACCGAACACTTCACATACACCTATGAGGTATTTCCTTACTCGAGAGAAATTGGGTTACAAATTTTGGGGGCTTTTTCTCCCATTACCCCTTAATTCAAAAACTACAAATCTACAAAAACATGCGAGTGTAAAAAATGAAGATTTTGAATTTTCTCCTTCACTTTGCTGCTATTACTGTAAAACACCTAAAGGGTTAAAAAAAAAATCTGAATTTCATTTTGAATACATTGAGGGGTGCAGTTTCTATAATGGGGTCATTTATGGGGTATTTCTAATATAAAGGCCCCTCAAATCCACTTCAAAACTGAACTTATCCCTGAAATATTCCGATTTTGAAAATTTTGTGAAAAATTTGAAAATTGTTGCTGAACTTTGAAGCCCTCTGATGTCTTCCAAAAGTAAAAACATGTCAACTTTATGATGCAAATATAAAGTAAACATATTGTTTATGTGAATCAATATATAATGTATTTGGAATGTCTATTTTGCTTACAAGCAGAGAGCTTCAAAGTTAGAAAAATGCTAAATTTTCAATTTTTTCATCTCACATTTTTTTATTTTTCACCAAGAAATGATGCAAGTATCGACAAAAATTTACCACTAACATAAAGTAGAATATGTCACGATAAAACAATCTCGGAATCAAAATGAAAAGTAAAAGCATCCCAGAGCTATTAATGCTTACAGTGACAGTGGTCAAATGTGCAAAAAATGCTTTGGTCCTTAAGGTGAAAATAATTAAGAGTTATGTCATGTGATTGTTACCCAGGAGGTACCAGTGACCAGGTGATCTCAAGAGTGACCTATGGGCTCCCTGCTAGTCTCCCCCATATAAGCCCTGGGTGGAGCTAGCTTCTCTCTCTTGGAGCTTAGAGCTCTTGCTCTTGCTAAGGTCCAGTGCAGTTGTGCTTAATGTGTGTTTCCAGAGTGATGGAGACCTCAAAGTCAAGTCCTGCAGCCGCCATCAATTCAATTAAGCTGAAGTCACAGCTTTATGAGTCAAGTCAAGTCAGTCCCTGTCATCTCTATCAAGTCAATGTGGTCTGCATTCAATTGTCCAGTCCTACTGCAAGTCCCAGCAAGCCCTTAAGGTCTCTGCATCACTGGTCATCTCCTTGGGCCCTGGCTGAACTGTATAGACTTTACCAACTGTCTACCCTTAGTAAAGCTACCGTTGTCCGTAACTTGGCGTCAGAGTCTTTATTGCCCCACAACCCAGCCCAGGATCCATAGGTATACCTTCTGATGGTATTAGGCTAAACCAAGCCCTGGCATCACTAATATAAGGGGTTAATGCAATTTGCCCCTAGGGTAACAATATCTGCCCTCATCACACCCAGCTACCACAACTTTTGGCGTCCTACAAACAGCGTACGGGTGTGCGCCTTATGCCACAAGTCCTTTGCTAGTCTGAACTGTGTCCAATATTGTCTGCAAAAACCGCATGCCGATGTGATTTAAGTCTGCGTCAGAAAGTGTATGGGACTTTGCTAATGAAAAAGTGGTTTACTCGTGGCGCTTGTGAAATAAAGGGGAAGGTGAAGAAAAGTACTGTATCAACCATGTGCAAGATTAGGTCTGAAGCTATGTTACGTTGCCACGTATTGCCCGTACCTACAAGAGTTAAAGATGTGCCGGAGAAGCGTGCAAAAATGTCCCGCACTGGTCAGCGTCCCCCCCAAGGCGAGGAAACCATGTTGCTGTATCCATGCCGAAGTGGAACTGTGAAGATCTGCCCCTTGTTGCCGGGGGAGCGAAAGTCAGCGCTGCATCGCTGACGCACTTCTGGCCGGCGGCCATTTTCCCGAAGCCCTGCATAAAAGGAGCAGCGCTGCCAGATCCTCCCTGTTTGCCGGAAGTCAGTCAGAGGAGCAACATGGCTGAACAGGCAATCACACGTGCAGAGAGCCCCAAGATGGTGCCGGAGGCCCGGAAAGTTGCCGCGGCGCAAATGTTTTAGGAGCTGGCAGATCGTTTACAGCGCATCTCCCTCGGGGCCGAAGATGCCTGCTACCAAGTCCCGCTGCCCGTGGATGATGGAGACTGGCCACCAACCCCGGAGGAGGGAACGCCGGCATCTTCTTGTGCATCATCGCCGGTGAGGCTGTTCCCTCACCACCGGACTTGGGGGTCCTGGGACGAAATTCACACAGAGGAGTCAAAAGTGAGTACCCCAGCTGAGGCCACGTTCTCTACCCCTCCTTCTACCCCTAGCCCAGAGCAAACCCTCCTCCACAGAAGTCTGCAGCACGTCCCGGGTCCCCACCTTTACCAAAGTGGTTGTCTGGCGATGAGCCTGGACTAATACAATTTATGAGGGAGAACTTTCTTCCCTTGCCAGGGAAGTCCCATCCCCCAGTCCCACTGGCCCAGTCCGAGATGGCCAGAAGAGAAGCTTCTCTTTGTAGAGGAGTAAAAGAACAAATGCTACATAGCGCTCACCCTGGGTGGTTGTGTAGATTCATACACAACAATGATAAAGGCACAAAGGATGGTAGGACGTCTGCTGTCCTCCGGTGAATAATGGCAAGGGATTAGAAAGGATGGACTTCAATAAAGATAACCGGCTCAACCGGTGCTGACTGACTAGGACACGATATGGAGGATAAAAGTGGACTTTAATAACCAAGATGCAACACCTGAGGAAGCTGCGCATGCGCAGCGAAACGCATTGCATCTTGATTATTAAAGTACACTTTTATCCTCCATATCGTGTCCTGGTCGTTCAGCTCCGTATGAGCCGGTTATCTTCATTGAAGCCCTTCCTTTCTAATTCCTTGAGATTGTAGAGGGGCTGAGGGCACAAAGAATGGAAAGATATGGGCTGAAGCTGCTGCCATATGAGGTGCGACAAGCGCAGCAGCAGGGCACAAAAGCATTGATGGCCCTGTACATTAGGAAGCTAGAACATCCCTGAGAGGGAGAGACACCCCTGGAACGTCGCAGAGCCACGGTCATAAAATTTGACTCAGCACCCTTGGACACATTTCACATCCTCTAGGGACTATACGTCCATGCATCTTTCACTCGGAAACGTATGTCTCCCAAGCCCTACAGCACACCCGGTTTCCGGTGCTCCCTCTACCTAAACAGCCCATTTTTCACAAATAGCCACCATGCCTCATTGCTTTGCCATGTTGTTCTGAAGCCCTCCTGACCCGCTGAGTAAGTCTTACAACCTCTTTCTTACGAACCTTGTAGTCTTCCCTCATTCCCATTCCCTTCTGTCCCTTTGAAACCCTTTCCTGTCTCTTCTTCCTCCTTCTTTCTGTCCTCATCTCCTCTTCTTCCCATACATTGCTTACACCAACCACATTGTTGTTGATTGTATGTAACGCCGAGCGCTCCGGGTCCCGCTGTTCCTCCGGAGCGCTTGCGGCGTTCTGCTGTCAGCAGCGATCCGGTCTCTGTCTCCGACCGCGAGCGCTGCTGTGTCCGTGCCGGTGGGGACGCGATCCGCGTGGCGGGTTATGTCCGCTCGCGGATCGCGCCCCGTTCTACTCACCCTCCTCCGGAGTCAGTCTCGTCCCGGCGCACACGGCCCCGCTCCCTAAGGCGCGCGCGTGCCGGCTTTCTAAGATTTAAAGGGCCAGTGCATCGTTAATTGGTGCCTGGCCCAATCAGTGTAAACACCACCAAACACTACATAAACCCACTTCCCCTTCCTGTCCACGCCGGATCTTGTTGCCTAGTGCCCTGAGAAAGCGTTTAGTGTGTTCCCTTGCCTGTGTATCCAGATCTTCTGCCGTTGCCCCTGACTACGAACCTTGCTGCCTGCCCTGACCTTCTGCCACGTCCGACCTTGCCTCTGTCTAGTCTTTGTGTACCACGCCAGCCTCAGCTGCCAGAGAGGCCGAGTCGCTACTGAGGGACATGACCTGGTAGTTTCCGCCGCAGCAAGTCCATCCAGCTTTGCGGCGGGCTCTGGTGAACACCAGTAACTACTTAGAACCGATCCCCCAGTACGACCCGCGCCATCGCCTCTCTGGTCCAGAGGATCCACCTCCAGTGTCTTCACCAGCCACTAGTTCGGATCCTGACATTGTACCTAGCCTAATCACATAGAAGCTCGAACCATGTGCCTTGAGTTGACTAATTGATGTTTGAATTGTCGTGTCTTTAAATATTTACTTTAATGTATTCAACATCCTGTCTTGTTACTGAATACCTGACTTTATATAGTGATGGTACGCATCATATGTGTGTACCCTATCGACAACCGCGTTTCTTATGATGCCTGTTTATTGATGGTGTTTTTGTACCTTACTTGAACTTTGTACTTTGAGAAATTAATAAAACGTTAAAGAGAAAAAAAAATTGACACAGGGCAGGGGTTTGGCACCCTCATGGACTGTCCTCATGGTGGGACCATCTTGGTTAATTGTCGGGCAGTGCAGAGAGACTATTTCCCCCATCATTGCATTCTCTAGAGAGCAGGGAGATCATGGAGTATACTCCTGTACAGAGCTTGAGAGGAGAGTGGGCGGCTGCGGTGACCCATCCGGAGAATCCAACCCAGATTCCGTTTGCCTACTTCCGTTTGCCTACTTCTGATGACTGGAATGCAGATCCCTTTGGGTTGCTGCTGCCTAAAGTCAGAGGTACCGTCCTGGAGGGGAAGGTCTGCATGCCCGAAGTGCCTGTCATGGCACCAAAGTATCTACCACAGTCGTCTGTCAATGTGCCAAGGCCTACTCCTGTGGTCGAGGAGGTTTGGCCTAACCAGCGGGCACCAACTGAAGTGCCTTGGCCTACTCCCACAGAGGAGGTTTGGCCAGCCCAACAGGCACCAACTGCTGTTCCCCCAGTGGCGCAAGCCGCTGCAATGCAAATGGTGGTCACCATCAGCCCCACCATTACAGATTCCACGTTGTCCTGGGTGAACTGGAACACCCGAGTGAGTCCATTAGTGGGGGCACAGTCCTGTGGACCCCGTTACATGTCCCAGCCTCAGAAGCAGTCCGACTGGTGAGGCTGGGATGGCAAGTTCCCAGGTTAAAAGGAGTGTACCCGTGATAATTCTACTGTATATCACTAACTATCCTTGTGAAGTACTTTTGTTCTCCACAGGTTATGCAACGTATAAGAAGTGCCTGAGGAATTTGTCAAGAAGTTTATTTGTAACCATTTGCATACGTATATGTGCCCAGCTTTTAGCCGTGATTCCTTACTAAGAACTTCTAGAGTGTACCAGGACTGTGGAGCGGTACAATGAAAAAAAATAAATATATATATATATATATATATATATACACACAGTTAGAGTAATATATTTTTGCTCATTCTCTTTGCACAAGTGAATACTTATGTTGGTGTACTATAATGGTTATTGTGTATTGTAATAAAATGGATGTAATGTGTTTGTACAAAATGTCAAGGTGTACAGTATCTGTTGTGCATGGCAATTTATATAGGAGGTATCCTGACCCGGTCAGGAAAAGCGTACCCACTACCTCAACACAAGGACAAATTACCGCAATGTACAAATATTATCTCACAATATAGTGTACAAGGTTATGTACCACACATAGTCAGTTCATATGTAAACACTTTTTTTTTTTAATGAACTGGTGCCAGAAAGTTAAACAGATTTGTAAATAATTTCTATTAAAAAAATCTTTATCCTTCCAGTACTTATTATACTTATTAGCAGCTGTGTGTTACATAGGAAATTCTTTGCTTTTTTAATTAATTTTTTGTCTTGTCCACAGTGCTCTCTGCTGACACCTCTGTCCATGTCAGGAACTGTCCAGAGTAGCATAGGTTTGCTATGAGGATTTTTTCCTGCTCTGGACAGTTCCTGATACGTGCATCAGGTGTCAGCAGAGAGCACTGTTGGCAAGACAAAAAAGCATACAGCTCTGTAGCATACAGCTGCTAAAAAGTACTGAAAGGATAAAGATTTTTTAATTGAAGTAATTTACAAATCTGCAAAAGTAGTAGATTGTCAGCTCACCCGGTCACCGCATGGCAAAAGAGTCCTCCAAGTTTAGAAGAAAGCGAGTAGATGCCAGCGGATAAGAAACTTCACCTTTATTTTCATCTCATAAAAGCATGAACATGGAGAGACTTCAGTAAGACAGACGATTAAAATCCCAGGAGTGAGCGGAGCATGACGCGTTTCAGGTCATGTGACCTTTCATCAGTTGCATGATGCATTTACAAATCTTATTAACTTTCTGGCACCAGTTGATTTAAAAAAAATGTTTTGCAACGGAGTACCCCTTTAAGTTAGGACTGTAGCATTACTTGTAGTCCTAGTCCACAAATATCCAATGTATATATATCTGTCTAACATATTTCTGTCCTCATGTACAGGGTACTCTACTGGCCAGAGGGTTCCCCTGAAACTAAAAGTAAAAAGTGTAGAGGCAGAGTACATTACGCAGAGGTAAAATGGTTATATAGTATCACACTACTTGTTGAGTTCTGGGGAGAAGTGTTAAGAACCGAGGAGCCCCAGCAGGGTACTGTGCCCTCATCACACCCCGCTACCACACTTTGGATATGGGATAAGATGTTTGAGGTGGAGTACCCCTTTAAGGTCAAAATGTGCTTTGTCCTTAACCCCTTAAGGACACACGGCGTATCCATACGCCCCCGTTTCCAAGCCCTTAAGGACCGAGGGCGTATGGATACGCCCTGAGCATTTCCGGGCCCCCGCCGCTAGCCGGAGGGGAGCCGGGGCCGGATGCCTGCTGAAATTGTTCAGCAGGCATCCCGGCATATCGCCCAGGGGGGTCATTATGTCCCCCCATGTCGGCGATGGCCGCAGAACGCTGGACAATTCAGTCCAGCGATCTGCGGTGGATTCCGGGTCAATCGGGTCTCCAGTGACCCGATGACCCGGAATTACTGACTGATCGGGGCCATCAGAGACGGCCCTGAACAGCCAGAGCCAGCAGGGGTGAGGTGGCACTGGTGCCACCTCATGATCGCCCTGATTCGTCGGCCGGATTCCCGGCCGACCAATCAGGGCGCCTGCTGCGGGTGTCACTCCCGCAACCCGCTCCGCCCCTCTTCCGGAGGACGTGAGCGGGTGCGGGAAGACGACCCCCGGTGCTGGGGACCCCGATCCCCGGCGTCCCTGTTGGGATCGGGGCCCCAGGAGCGACGGTGGCGGCGAGGGACTGACCTGTGCGGCGGCATCGTGGAGCAGCAGCAGGAGGTGAGTGACAGTCTCCTGCTGTTGCTTAGCAACAGCTCCCAGCATGCAAAAAGGGCATGCTGGGAGCTGTAGTTATGCAACAGCAGGAGGCAGACCACCACAACTCCTAGCATGCCCTTATGGGCATGCTGGGACTTGTAGTTTTGCAACAGCTGGAGGCACATTCTTTCTATGGAAAAGTGTACCTTCAGCTGTTGTATAACTACAACTCCCAGCTTGCACAATCAGCTAAAGTGCATGCTGGGAGTTGTAGTGGTGCATCTGGTGGTTGCATAACTACAACTCCCAGCATGCCCGTTGGCTGTCGGTGACTGCTGAGAGTTGTAGTTTTGCAACAGCTGAAGGCACACTGAGTTAAGTAGCAAACCAGTGTGTCTCCAGCTGTTGCATAACTACAATCCCCAGCATCCCCAGCCAATGTAGTATGCCTCCGGCTGTTGCATAACTACAAGACCCAGCATGCCCTTCCGCTGTCTGTACATGGTGGGAGTTGTAGTTTTGCAACAGCTGGAGGTATTCCCCCCCCCCATGTGAACGTACAGGGTACACTCACATGGGCGGAGGATTACACTAAGTATCCGGCTGCAAGTTTGAGTTGCGGCAAATTTTCTGCCGCTGCTCAAACTGCCAGCGAGAAACTACTGTGAACCCCCCGCCCGTGCGACTGTACCCTAAAAACGCTACACTAACACAAAATAAAATAAAAAGTAAAAAACACTACATATACACATACCCCTACACAGCCCCCCTCCCCAATAAAAATGAAAAACGTCTGGTACGCCACTGTTTCCAAAACGGAGCCTCCAGCGGTTGCAAAACTACAACTCCCAGCATCCACTGATAGACCGTACATGCTGGGAGTTGTAGTTTTGCAACAGCTGGATGTTCCCCCCCCCCCCCCCCCAATGTGAACGTACAGGGTACACTCACATGGGCGGAGGATTACAGTAAGTATCCGGCTGCAAGTTTGAACTGCGGAAAATTTTCTGCTGCAGCTCAAGCTGCCAGCGAGAAACTACTGTGAACCCCCGCCCGTAGAATACCCCTATGTCCACCCCTATGCAAGTCCCTAATTTAGGCCTCAAATGCGCATGGAGCTCTCACTTTGGAGCCCTGTCGTATTTCAAGGCAACAGTTTAGGGTCACATATGGGGTATCGCCGTACTCGGGAGAAATTGGGCTTCAAATTTTGGGGGGGATTTTCTGCTATTACCCTTTTTAAAATGTAAAATTTTTGGGAAAACAAGCATTTTAGGTGAAAAAAAATATTTTTTTTTTACATATACAAAAGTCATGAAACACCTGTGGGGTATAAAGGTTCACTTAACCGCTTGTTACGTTCCCCGAGGGGTCTAGTTTCCAAAATGGTATGCCATGTGTTTTTTTTTTGCTGTCCTGGCACCATAGGGGCTTCCGAAATGCCCCCAGAGCAAAATTTGCTTTCAAAAAGCCAAATGTGACTCCTTCTCTTCTGAGACCTCTAGTGCGCCAGCAGAGCACTTTTCACCCCCATATGGGGTGTTTTCTGAATCGGGAGAAATTGGGCTTCAAATTTTGGAGGGTGTTTTCTGCTATTACCCTTTTTAAAAATGTAAAAATTTTGGGAAACCAAGCATTTTAGGTAAAAAAAAAAAAAAAAATTCACATATGCAAAAGTCGTGAAACACCTGTAGGGTATTAAGGTTCACATTACCCCTTGTTACGTTCCCCGAGGGGTCTAGTTTCCAAAATGGTATGCCATGTGATTTTTTTTTTACTGTTCTGGCACCATAGGGGCTTCCTAAATGCGGCATGCCCGCAGAGCAAAATTTGCTTTCAAAAAGCCAAATGTGACTCCTT
This sequence comes from Hyla sarda, assembly GCF_029499605.1. Lineage (NCBI taxonomy): Eukaryota > Metazoa > Chordata > Amphibia > Anura > Hylidae > Hyla > Hyla sarda. Next base: position 384,065,422 of record NC_079191.1, on the reverse strand, counting down.
CTCTACTGAGACCTGTAGTGCGCCAGCAGAGCAATTTTCACCCCCATATGGGGTGTTTTCTGAATCGGGAGAAATTGGTTTTCAAATTTTGGGGGGTATTTTCTGCTATTACCCTTTTTAAAAATGTTAAATTTTTGGGAAAACAAGCATTCTAGGTGAAAAAAAATATTTTTTTTTTACATATACAAAAGTCATGAAACACCTGTGGGGTATAAAGGTTCACTTAACCGCTTGTTACGTTCCCCGAGGGGTCTAGTTTCCAAAATGGTATGCCATGTGTTTTTTTTTTGCTGTCCTGGCACCATAGGGGCTTCCGAAATGCCCCCAGAGCAAAATTTGCTTTCAAAAAGCCAAATGTGACTCCTTCTCTTCTGAGACCTCTAGTGCGCCAGCAGAGCACTTTTCACCCCCATATGGGGTGTTTTCTGAATCGGGAGAAATTGGGCTTCAAATTTTGGAGGGTGTTTTCTGCTATTACCCTTTTTAAAAATGTAAAAATTTTGGGAAACCAAGCATTTTAGGTAAAAAAAAAAAAAAAAATTCACATATGCAAAAGTCGTGAAACACCTGTAGGGTATTAAGGTTCACATTACCCCTTGTTACGTTCCCCGAGGGGTCTAGTTTCCAAAATGGTATGCCATGTGATTTTTTTTTTACTGTTCTGGCACCATAGGGGCTTCCTAAATGCGGCATGCCCGCAGAGCAAAATTTGCTTTCAAAAAGCCAAATGTGACTCCTTCTCTTCTGAGACCTGTAGTGCGCCAGCAGAGCAATTTTCACCCCCATATGGGGTGTTTTCTGAATCGGGAGAAATTGGTTTTCAAATTTTGGGGGGTATTTTCTGCTATTACCCTTTTTAAAAATGTTAAATTTTTGGGAAACCAAGCATTTTAGGTAAAAAAAAATTATTTTTTTTACATATGCAAAAGTCGTGAAACACCTGTTGGGTATTAAGGTTCACTTTACCCCTTGTTACGTTCCCTGAGGGGTCTAGTTTCCAAAATGGTATGCCATGTTTTTTTTTTTTTTGCTGTCCTGGCACCATAGGGGCTTCCTAAAGGTGACATGCCCCCTAAAAACCATTTGTCGCTCCTTCCCTTCTGAGCCCTCTACTGCGCCCGCCGAACACTTTACATAGACATATGAGGTATGTGCTTACTCGAGAGAAATTGGGTTTCAAATACAAGTAAAAATGTTCTCCTTTTTACCCCTTGCAAAAATTCAAAAATTGGGTCTACAAGAACATGCGAATGTAAAAAATGAAGATTTTGAATTTTCTCCTTCACTTTGCTGCTATTCCTGTGAAACACCTAAAGGGTTAATACACTTACTGAATGTCATTTTGAATACTTTGGGGGGTGCAGTTTTTATAATGGGGTCTTTTATGGGGTATTTCTAATATGAAGACCCTTCAAATCCACTTCAAACCTGAACTGGTCCATGAAAAATAGTGAGTTTGAAAATTTTGTGAAAAATTTCAAAATTGCTGCTGAACTTTGAAGCCCTCTGGTGTCTTCCAAAAGTAAAAACTCATAAATTTTATGATGCAAACATAAAGTAGACATATTGTATATGTGAACCCAAAAAAAAATATTTTGAATATCCATTTTCCTTACAAGCAGAGAGCTTCAAATTTAGAAAAATGCAAAATTTTCATTTTTTTCATCAAATTTGGGGATTTTTCACCAAGAAATGATGCAAGATACCACAAAGTTTTACCACTGAGTTAAAGTAGAATATGTCACGAAAAAACAATCTCGGAATCAGAATGATAACTAAAAGCATTCCAGAGTTATTAATGTTTAAAGTGACAGTGGTCAGAATTGCAAAAAATGCTCTGCTCCTTAAGGTGAAAAAGGGCTCGGTCCTTAAGGGGTTAAGTAGCTGATCAGAGGGTACAGGGAGTACAACCATCACTGTCTTGAGGATAGATTATTAATTTTATAATCATGGAAAACCCTTTTAGAGTAGGGCCACACATACCCCATCCACAGCATATCTGACGCTGCGGATGCTCTAATGACTATCCCTAGAGTGAGCCTCCTACTGTGCTCATGTGTCCGGTGTTGTCAGGGCAGCAATCCCCCATTACAAGCAGACACACAGGGATCTGCGAGTCACACACATGTACAGTTTACTCACAGACATCACGGTTGCTCCCCCTGCTCCATGAGCTAGTCTGAGAGCAGCCGTGAGGTCTGTGAGTAAACTGTGCATGTGTGCGACTCGCAGATCCCTGTGTGTCTGCTCATGGTGGTGGATTGCTGGTATGAGCAGACAACGCCAGGCACATGAGCACAGCAGGAGGCTTACTCTAGGGACTGTCATCAGCCCATCCACAGCATCAAATATGCTTTGGATGCGCTACGTGTGACCCTACCCTTAAAGTAAATCTCTGTACGCACCACAATATGAGGACATTTTATTAATTTAATTCATACAAATTTCATACACTGCTATATTGTGAATTGGCATTTATGCATACTACTATGTAAGAAAGGATTATGCTGGTGATCGAGGGTATTGAATAGGTTAATGTAGCATCACAGGTAATCTAGGCCAGTGAAAGGTTAAAAGTTATATTGCTGATGATCTGGGGTAGTGATATATATATTAGAAGTTATATATATTGAGGTATTTACTCTGGGATTAGCTCAGAGATCGATCGTTCTTCGCCGCAGCCAAAAGGACACGTTTTCACCTCGGTAAACCAGGTCCACACCAGCTTCTCTTCATGCAACTGACTCTCAGTCAGGTTTATTTACACAGGTTGAAGGACAAAATAAAACATAACAAAGTAAAACCTAGGTCGTCTTAGTTCACACTTAGCTTTAGTTTTTACTCCTCAGACCGGCTTTCTGTCTCACTACTGGAAAAAGGCTACGCCACACGTGTTTCCATGACTTGTCACAGTGACATAAGTCTGATTCACACACAGCCGCCTGCCGTGTGTCCTCATAGCCACAGCTCTTACTCACAAGATCATTTGGTCACTGGTATGTCCTTGTGTGTCCACCACAGCCACCTGCTGTGTGCCCATCTGGCAAAGGGACGTGGTGTCTACCCCCTTGCATCAATCTGCAGTCTAGGGGACAGCCCAGACCACACTGTCTGACTTCCTTATAATACACTTCCCCTCTCTGCTGGGCTTCATTAATCAGGCCCCATGTAAAGGTTTCTCCCAGATCAGGAAGGGAAGCACACTATCACAATATACACAGATATTTGATAAATTCTGGTAAGATTTTAAAAACAATAATATGTGCATGATGACTGTTTACCACAAGGTGGCAGTGTTGTATTATCCTTTCAAAAGGTTTCCAGTTTGGTGCGCATGCAAGATAATACAGTGTGTACACATTATAGTCAATCACACCTAAAAGGCATTAATTTATAGGTAATAATGATAATAATAATAACAATAGCCTATTTATGATCACCAATATGTCTTACAGCAGTCAATAAAGGGTCCTTATTCTAGACTGCTGTGTTTTTACCCGTACAGGGATTGCGGAAACTCGTCCATCAGTATGACAGCTGGGCCCCTGCTGTAACTACCTGGAGAAGAGAAACTTCCGCTCAGGGTAGTTTAACCCTTCACATGCCCCATGTCAAATCATGAACGCGGCATCTGAAGAGTGCTGCTTACCTGCATCCCTGGCGTCCGATCCTATTCTAAGGTTCCATGGCAGCCGGGGGTCTTTTGAAGGCCCACAAGCTTGCCATGGGTGTCTGTGTATCTGTCTGTACTGTAAAACCAAAGTGTAATCTAAAGAACTCTACAAACTTCCAACAACTTTCCAAAGTATTTGCATTGTATTGATCTGCCTCAGGATAAAGCAAAGATGACAATGAACACTGGCAAAGTCTTCTATACACACTTATTGTAGTTGGTTCACAAAAGCAAGTGACTTATAATTATTGCACTGCTATACTATCCATTCAGAAGGTCTTCAGAATGTTGCGGTCTTCTTGGGTATAATGCCACAAGGTTTTGTGGTGTCCCGGTACTGTACGTGTACTGTACCTTGTGTAATAAGTCCCCAAAGTCAGAGTTCCTCTGTACTGATAGGATGCTCTTAGTGGGATAACCCCTAGTTGCCTCTTCCTTCTTTAATTTAATGTGTAGATTGTAAATATTTTATTTTATAAAGGTTACTTTCAGGACCTTAGGTTTTGTGATCTACAGTAAATGTGTTGTGCTAAGGTTAAGGACCTTCCAGGTCACGTGATTATGCCACCTGATGTACCACAATACTTTGTAATAGGACTGACAGATTTGGGGATCCAATAAGCTTTGAGCCTGCCCTTTGCCATATAAGGGCGCTGTATCCAATCATCTCTCTCTTGGGTTCCGGACTTAGGCTGGGTCCACACTACGTTTTGTCCCATACGGGAGCGCATACGGCAGGAGGGAGCTAAAACCTCGCGCTCCCGTATGTGACCGTATGCGCTCCCGTATGCCATTCACTTCAATGAGCCGACCGGAGTGAAACGTTCGGTCCGGTCGGCTCATTTTTGCGCCGTATGCGCTTTTACAACCGGACCTAAAACCTTGGTCAACCACGGTTTTAGGTCCGGTTGTAAAAGCGCATACGGCGCAAAAATGAGCCGACCGGACCGAACGTTTCACTCCGGTCGGCTCATTGAAATGAATGACATACGGGAGCGCATACGGTGACATACGGGAGCGCGAGGTTTTAGCTCCCCCCTGCCGTATGCGCTCCCGTATGGGACAAAACGTAGTGTGGACCCAGCCTTACAGAGAGAACACAGCTCCGTGCATACCTAAAAGACAAATCTAGGCCTGAAGCCTATCTCTTCAGCATCTTGCTAACCGTGAGTTTATCCAACTCTCACATAAAATCCTATGTGACTACTGAACCTAAATCAAACCCCTAAATTCAGTGGAACAGCGTAAAACAAGCCCCAAAGCTTATTGCCTACAAGTTCCCAACCAACCTGTGAGGAGACTAAGTACCGGTCCTCTGTATAGACTGTTTGTTGATTTCATCTTGCATAAAATCTGCAGTAAAGTTATTTCCAGTTTACTACAATTCTGGTTGTGGACAATCCTTTATTCCTCCCTATCGTTCCTGGGACGGGTGGCAGTAGGATATATATATGAGAAGGAACCCGCACCCTGGCATCACGACAGTTAAGGGTTAATGCTACACCCTTTCATCACTGCACAGCTACACCACCTACCCTACACCCCCAAGCTTACCACAGTTTTTACACCTGATTGGGAATATTCCTCCATTCCTCTCAACAGATCCTGAATCTCTGTCAGGTAAAAGGAAGTAATCTGACTACTAAAGGCCAGTAAGTCTGACATCAATAGCAGTGAAATTAATGGAAACCATACTAAAGGATAGGATTGTGGAACATCTAAAATCTGATGGATTGCAAGATTAAATACAACATGGATTTACTTCAATGAGATCATGTCACATTAATCTTATTGATTTTTTTTGACTGGGTGACTATAATATTTAAAGGGTACCTCTCATCAAATAAACTTTTGATATATTTTAGATTAATGAATGTTGAATAACTTTCCAATAGCATGTTAATGAAAAATATGCTTCTTTCTGTTGTATTTTTCCTGATCAGTCCTGTCAGCAAGCATTTCTGACTCATGCTGGAGTCCTAAACACTCAGAGCTGCCAGCCTGCTTTGTTCACAGCCAAACAGGCTGTGAACAAAGCAGGCTGACCGCTCTGAGTGTTCTCCTTTGTGAACAAAGCAGACTGGCAGCTCGTAGTGTTTAGGACTCCAGCATGAGTCTGAAATGCTTGCTGCCAGGACTGGTAGGGAGACCCCTAGTGGTTATTTCTACAAAGTGGAAAATTAAATAGAAAGAAGCATATTTTTTTAATAACATGCAATTGTAAAGTTATTCTGCACACATTAATCTATAATATATCAAAAGTTTTTTTGATGAGAGGTATCCTTTAATGGTGGAGGTGCAGTAGACATCGTTTATCTCGATTTTAGTAAGGCTTTTGACACTGTCCCACATAGAAAACTTATCTGAGGCTGAGGGACAGACAACAGAGGGTCCCTCAAAGGGGTATTCCGGATAGAGGATAAGATATATTATAGCAGGGGTCCCGCCCCTGGGGACCCCCATGATCTTGGTGGCACGTCCCCGTCTCAGAGGCAGGGCCAGGCACAGAATGCCAGGGGCTGCACCGAGATCGCGGGGGTCCCCAGCAGCAGGACCCCTGCGATCATACATCTTATCCCCTATCCTTGGATAGGGGATAAAATGTATAAGGCTAGAATACCCCTTTAATGGATTATATTCAGAGCAAGGTCTTGTTACCAGTGGGGACCTCAGGGCTCTCTACTGGGACCCATTTTTTTTAACTCCTTAACGACGCAGGACATATATTTACGTCCTGCGCCGGCTCCCACCGGTGACACCGCGTCATATCGGGTCGATCCTGGCGGCCATCAATCACCGGGACCCATGGCTAATACAGGATATCACTGATCGCGGTGAGGCCCTGTATTAACCTTTCAGATGCGGCGATCAAAGTTGACCACCGCGTCTGAAGTGAAACTGAAAGTATCCCGGCAGCTCAGTCGGGCTGTTCGGAACGCCGCAATGAAATCGCAGCATGCCGAACAGCTTACAGGACACCGGGAGGATCTCTACCTGCCTCCTGGGTGTCCGATCGGCGAATGACTGCTCCGTGCCTGAGATCCAGTCAGCAGCAGTCAAGCGCCGATAACACTGATCAATGGCATGTTAATACATGCCAGTGATCAGTGTAAAAGATCAGTGTGTGCAGTGTTATAGCCCCCTATGGGCTATAACACTGGGAAAAAAGTGAAAAAAAAAGTGTTAATAAATGTGATTTAACACCTTCCCTAATAAAAGTTTGAATCACCCCCCTTTTCCTATAAAAAAAAAAACTGTAAATAAAAATAAACATATGTGGTATCACCACAAATGTCTGAACTATAAAAATATACTGTTAATTAAACTGCACGGTCAATGGCGTACACATAAAAAATTCTAAAGTCCAAAATAGCGTATTTTTGGTCACTTTTTATACCATTAAAAATGAATAAAAAGTGATCAAAAAATCTGATCAAAACAAAAATGGTACCGATAAAAACTTCAGATCACAGCGCAAAAAATGAGCCCCAAAATTGCCCTGTAAGCGGAAAAATAAAAAAAGTTATAGGGGTCAGAACAGGAAATTTTTAAACGTATAAATTTTCCTGCATATATTTATGATTTTTTTTCCAGAAGTACGACAAAATCAAACCCTATATATAGTAGGGTATCATTTTAACCATATGGACCTACAGAATAAATATAAGGTGTCATTTTTACCAAAAAATGCACTGCGTAGAAACGGAAGCCCCCAAAATTTGCAAAATGGCATTTTTTCTTCAATTTTGTCACACAATGATTTTATTTTCCATTTTGTCATAGATTTTTGGGTAAAATGACTAATGTCACTGCAAATTTGAATTGGAGGCGCAAAAATAAGCCATAATTCCTTTTCCTCAGATACTGAGGTCAGAACTGTATCACATATTCTGTATTTTGCCCTAGTGATTTTACGCCCCAGGTGCATTATCTTGCACTTGTCCACATTAAATATTAGTGTCCAGAGTTCTGTCCATATTTCTAGTTTACCTAAATCCTTTGCCATTTGGCATTTCCCTCCAAGAACATCAACCCTGTTATAAATATTTGTGTCATCAGCAAAAAAAAAATAATATCTTACCATGAAGACCTTCTGCAATATCACTAATATAGATATTAACCCCTTAAGGACTCAACTTTTTTCTGTTTTTGCTTTTTGTTTTTTCCTCCTCACCTTTTAAAAATCATAACCCTTTCAAAAAATACATATTATGGGTTGTCTTGGCTCACATAAGCAAAAAAACTACAATTCACTTTTGAATACCATTTGTTTAGCACACATAAGCAAAAAACAATGAATGACTTCAGAACAACACTTTGCAGCTTTGAAAAAAATGTGTCATATATGTATATATTGTGAGAAGGTGAAAGGCATGGTGGTTGATGGGCGTTATGTGTCACCAAGGCTCCTGGCTTTGGTGAAGTAAGAGCCGGTATTTATCCAGTGTCTGTGCTGCGATGCAGACTGACACTGTGGCCGTAGTTTGGCTGGAAGGCCAATCCGGGACGGCTCTTACTGTGAACGATCAAGTGTAGGGTGGGGATCATTCCCCACAATCCAGGCCACCTTTTGTTGGCCTTAAAGGCAGCCTGCTTCACCAGCTGAGGGGGATTTGCTAGTAGCAGCTCACACTGCCAGAGAGAACTGAGAGTGGAGTTCTTCCCTGAGAGGTTGGAAGCTGGTCAGCAGACTGCCTGGAGGCCTGGAAAAGACTTTCTTGATGCCGCATGGCATGGACTCAGGTGTGAACAAACACCTAAGGAATACAGGTGGACGTTTGTTACGTTTTCCTTTGTTCTGCATTTAAAGTCTGTTTGCCTTGTGTGAATAAAACACTAGCCTTTGATTTGAAAAGTACTATTTTCTTGCCTCTATAATGCAACCGCATCTATCTGCAAGAGCGAGTCATCACATTTGGTGGAGGATGTGGGCAACACAGTGAGGTCAGCGTTTGAGTTGCAGCACGCTGTTTGCTAAGAGTTGAGCTTGGGATTACCTGTTGGAGTGGTTGCTAGGGGCAACGATCCTGCTGAAAAGTGTCTGACAGTACAGCAGGAGTGTTTTCTCCAAAAGTCAAGGCAAAGCAGTGTCGCCAAAATGGAGGCGGTTAAAAAAGCACTCATGGAGGCCAACTTGCAACAGCGGGAGACCAACAAGCTCCAGGAGGAGTCCACCAAGCAATAGCAGTGTTCAACAGGCAACAGCAGGAGTCCAACAAGCATCAACAAGAGACCAACCAGCTGCTGCTACAGCACACAATGCTGCTACAAGCCGTAGCGATGACCTGGACCAACTCGGATGCCCGAAAGGCTGTTATAGGATGGCGATCCCCAAGATGACCCCCTCGGATGATGTCGAGACCTACCTGGTGGTCTTCGATAAAGTGGCCACGAGGGAGAGGTTACCCTTAGTCCAGTTGGCTGAGGTCATTGCCCCGATCCTAACATCGAGGTCCCAGCAGGCATACTTTGACTTGCCCGACGACCAGGCTGTTGATTATGACACCGTCAAGGGTGAGGTCCTGGCAAGACTGGGGGTAAATGTGTGGGTCCGGGCCCAGCGGGTAAGGCAGTGGAAATATAAGCCGGCTGAGCCTGTCCGGCCGCAATATTATGACCTATTTCAACAGCTGCAGAAGGGGCTGCAGACAGAGGTGCTGAGTCCTACTGCCATGCTGGACTGTCTCCTGGCAGATTTGTTCTGGAGGGCTCTGCCTTACTCCCTCCAGAGCTGTATTGGCCAGGCCTCCCCTAGCAACGCACTGGGAATGGTAGACCTCGTAGAAAGGTTCAAGGCCACCGTAAAACTGCAGGAGGGGGCGGTTTAAGCCAGGAGGTCCCCACCCTTGCCCAGGCAGCTGGAAAGCCCTAAAAGCCCCGCCCTATTGCTATGTTAGGACTGTCATGAACTGGGACATGTTAGGGCTAATTGTCCCCAGCAGCATGAATCAATGGACACTAATTATGCACTCCGGCCGTCCCTGTATGCCCAGAGACTGTGTGCCACCAGTATCCCCAGGGCAGGAGACTCGGGTCCCCTCTGCCAGGTGAAGGTGGGAGGTAGTGTCGTGGAGGCGTTGTTGGATTCAGGCAGTATGGTGACCTTAGAGAGGTCCAACCTGGGGCCGCCCACGGACTACACGGGACAACAGGCTGGAGTGACTTGAAAGACTATCCCACCACTCTGTTGACTGTTTCAACCACAATCATCCGTTGGACTCATGAGGTGGTTGTTGCAACAAAGTTACCACATTAACTGATAATTGGGAGAGATTTTCCAGGGTTTGTGTCTTTGTGGCCCCAGATAAGAGCTTCCCTGACCTGCGAGGAAGGGGTATCCCCAATACATTGGCCTTACTCAGGGGTGACCCCGGAACCCTAGAAACCTGAGTTAGATGCAACAGAAGCTGGGGTGACCACCACTACGGTGGAAGAGAAGGAGTCATCTCCACTAAATGTAATGGTGGGAGATGTGGAGGAGCTGCTGTCAGGAACCGAGATGGCAGATCTCAATGTCTCGGTAGAGAATTTCGATACAGCACAGCACCAGGACCTGAAATCATCTCAGGCCTGGGAAAATGTCTTAATTGTAGAAGGTGTACTACAACAACCGGGGGCCGATACAGTGTACCTCCGCTTTGTGGTCCATCAGGGGATGCTGTACCGGGTAAATCAGGTTTGGGATGAGAATGCTTATCAATTGGTGGGGCCTAAAGCATATCAGAGATTGGTGTTAGAGAGTTCTAGGGGGGCACCTGGGCCAGCAGAAGATGCAGGATAGAATTTTGCAGCACTTTTACTGGCCCAGTGTGTATAAAGAGGTCAAAAGGTATTGTGTCTTGCCCAACATGCCAAATAACTAGCCCCCAGCCACATTACCGTAGTCCCCTGTTTCCCCTCCCGATTATTGAGGTCCTGTTTGAACCCATCGCTATGGATCTGGTAGGCCCGTTGCCAAAATCCACTAGGGGAACCAACACATCCTGGTAGTCCTGTACTATGCGACTCGGTATCCCGAGGCGCTGCCTCTGCGACATACCTCGGCCAAACTCATAGCTAAGGAGCTAATGGAGATGTTTCCCGAGTGGGCTTGCCTAAAGAGGTATTGACTGATTGGGGCACCTCGTTTATGTCAAAAGTAATGAAAGAGCTCAGTAAGTTACTGCAAGTAAAACAGCTACGGACCTCCGTCTATCACCCGCAGACGGACGGCCTGGTAGAAAGGTTTAACCAAACATAAAAAATATGTTGAAACGGGTGGTGGCTAGAGATGGAAAGAATTGGGATCTTTTGCTGCCCTATCTTATGTTCGCAGTGCGAGAAGTGCCCCAAGCCTCTACTGGGTTCTCAGCCTTTGAACTGCTGTACGGCAGACATCCACGTGGTCTGTTAGACATAGGCAAAGAGGCGTGGGAACAACAGCCCACGCCACACAAAAGTGTAGTTGAGTATGTCAATTAGTTGCAGGAATGGATGTAAACAGTGTTGCCCTTGGTTAGGGAACATATGGAGGCAGCTAAATGAGCTCAAAGCAGAGTTCATAATCGCCAGGCTCAGGTTCGGAGTTTTAACCCGGGAGATCGGGTTTTGGTTCTGGTATCAACAGTAAGTTTCTGGCTAGGTGGCAAGTTCACTACGAGGTGATCGAAAAGGTAGGGGAGGTGACGTACAGGGTACACCAGGCAGGGCGGAGGAAGCCAGAGCAAGTGTACCATGTAAACTTGTTGAAACTTGTGGAAAGATAGTGTGGATGGAGTTTTCCCGTCCCTCAGTCTGGTGCGAAGGAAGCAGTTGCCACAGTAAAAATTGCTGACAGCCTTTCTTCGGCACAGACTCAGGAGGCCAGGGAGTTCGTCAGTAGGAACATCGATGTGTTCTCAGACCCTCCAGGACGTACTTCTGTCATCCGCAATGACATTGTCACTGAACCCCAGGTTAAAATACGGTTGAAACCATACCGGGTACCTGAGTCGCGGCAACAAGCCATTTCGGAAAAAGTACAACAGATGTTAAAATTGGATGTAATCGAGGAGTCAAAAAGTGAGTGAGCCAGTCCGATAGTCTTAATACCCAAGCCAGACAGTACGTTGCGGTTCTGTAATGATTTCCGCAAACTTAATAAGGTGTCCAAGTTTGATGCACATCCCATGCCCCGAGTTGATGAACTTATTGAAAGGCTAGGATAGGTTCGGTATTTTTCTGTTTTGGACCTCACAAAAGAGTACTGGCAGGTGCCCTTGATGGAGGCTGCCAAAGAGAAAACAGCCTTTGTCATATCAGAAGGTTTATTTCAGTATAAGGTGTTACCCTTTGGTTTACATGGTGCTCCCGCTACGTTTCAAAGGCAAATTGATATTGTACTTTGGCCACATCATCGGTATGCCTCAGCTTATCTGGACGATATCATCATCCACAGTACAGACTGGGAAAGTCACCTTCCAAGAGTACAGGCAGCGGTAGAGTCCCTTAGGAAGACAGGGTTAACTGCTAACCCCAAAAAATGTGCCATAGGGTTGGAAGAGACCAAATACCTGTGGTATGTCATTGGGCGTGGAGTTGTCAAACCCCTGGAAAACAAAATAGAGGCCATCTGGAATTGGCCCCGACCTGTCACTACCCAGCAGGTGAAGTAGTTTCTAGGAATGGTGGTTTACTATATGAGATTCATCCCCCATTTTGCTACAGTGGTTGCGCCCTTAACAGACCTCCTGAAGGGACGCAAGTCCATAATGGTGTGTTGGAACGAACAGGCAGAGCAGGCGTTTTCTGCTTTGAAGTCGGCCCTATGTGGGTCTCCGGTGTTGGTGATACCCGATTTCAAAAATTTGTGGTACAGACCGATGCCTCTGAGGTAGGTCTCGGTGCTGTACTCTCCCAGGAAGTCAATGGGGAAGAGCATCCCATTGTCTTTCTCAGCCGCAAACTGACCCCGGCCGAGACCAGATATAGTATATTGGAGAGAGAGAGTACCTGGCCATTAAGTGGGCACTCGAGCCTCTCCGCTAATATCTGTTGGGCAGGAAGTTTTGTCTCGTGATGGATCATTCCCCCCCTTAAAGGAATACTCCGGCACGCACTTTTTTCTGTTTATCCAGTCCGGGCTGCAAAATAAAAGAAAACACACTTTCTCTTACTTGCATACGCTCCCCCGGTGATCCGGTACAGGTGTTCGGTCCCCGGGCTGTATTCTTCTTACTTCCTGTTAGCCTGGCACGTCACACGGAGCTTCAGCCTATCACCGGCCAAGGCGGGACATCGCTGCAGCCGGTGATAGGTTGAAGCTCTGTGTGACGTGCTGGGCTAACAGGAAGTAAGAAGAATACAGCCCGGGGACCGAACACCTGTACCGGAGCTCCGGGGGCTCGTTGGCAGGTAAGAGAAAGTGTGTTTTCTTTTATTTTGCAGCCCGGACCGGATAAAAGGAAAAAAGTGCGTGCCGGAGTAGTCCTTTAAGTGGATGTGCCAAGCCAAAAATGCCAGGGTCACTAGGCGGAAACGCGTGGTCACTAGGTGGAAACGCGTTTTCTAGTTATTACTTTTATTCATAATAAAAAAGTTTGTGTACCTTTGGCATTTGGCAATTTCACCATCACAGTAGCGCTCGGTGGCCAGAACCCCCGCATTTTCTGCACTTCTTCCACAATATTGTCTCTTCTGTACCCCGTTTGGGGTGACAGACAAGGGGGCACCGAGAAGCAAGCTGAAACATCCCACCACTTACCGATAACCCCTTTGGAGCTGTGCTATACCCTACGTACAGCTCCCAGAGGTCAGTACCATCACATAGGTTTGGTGGTGGCACCCTTCCTTTGCTTTCTTATTTTTGATTGAATTACCCAACCTACTACACCAGAGAGAGCCTCGTATCTTTTCTTTTTTTCTCCTACATTTTCTTTATTTTTCATTCTGATTCCGAGATAGTTTTTTTGTGACATATTCTACTTTATGTTAGTGGTAAATTTTCGTTGATTCGTCTGAAAAATTCCAAAATTTGATGAAAAAATTGAAAATTTTTCATTCTTCTAACTTTGAAGCTCTCTGATTGTAAGGAAAATAGACATTCCAAATAAATTATATATTGATTCACATATACAATATGTCTTCATGAACTATTTTCTTCCAAACTATCTTCCCTAACAAAATAACGTCTGTTATCAATAACGGACTATAACGGGTTCAAACGGCTATTAGAAAATCCCGTAGACTATAATGGGATTTTCTAACTGACGTATAGGATTTTGTTACTGCTGTTTTCAGCTGGTTTTCAGACAGAACTTCATACGGATGTTTAAAAACTGAGAATTTTGTGGTGTGAAAGAAGCCTTAATAAAATGGTTAACGAGGGCTTGTGGGGGAGTGTTACTTTATAGGCTTAGTAGTGGAAGTCGTCTTATAGATGGAATCCATTACTAAGCCAGGGCTTAGCCTTAGCCCCAAAAACAGCTAGAGCTAACCCCCAATTATTACCTCAGTATCCACCACCGCAGGGGTGCCTGGAAGAGACGGTATCAACAGGCCTGGAGCATCATCATCAAAATGGTGCTCCTGGGCCTAGGTGGTAACAGGCTGATGTTATTTAGGCTGAGAAGAACCAGTAACAATGGTCCTCACCCACCCTGGTAAGATCAGGCTGTTGCTGCTTGGTTGGTATCTTGCTGAGAATGAAAATACGGGGAACCACAGACTTTTTTTTTTTTGCATAAATAATTAAATATATAAAAATAAAATAAAAAAGCGTAGGGTTCCTCCTATTTTTATTCTCAGCACAATACCAACCAAGCTGCAACAGCCTGATGTTACCAGAGTGGGTGAGGACCATTGTTGCTGGCCCTCCCAAGCCTAAATAATGCCAGCCTGTTACCACCTAGGCCCAGGAGCACCATTTTTGACACTTCGGGCCTGTTGGTACCGGCTCTTCCCAGCACCCCTGTGGCGATGGTTACCGGGGTTGTGCCTAACACTAAGCCTGGCTTAGTAATGGACTCCGTCTATAAGACATTTTCCACCACTAAGCCTGTAAAGTAAATAAAAAATAAAAAACACAACACGTTCAAACAAATTTTTATAAAATAAAAAAACAAAAAAAAAAAACAAAAAAAAAAAACACTCTCCCCACAAGCCCACGTTAACCATTTTATTAAAGTGAAACACACACAGAAAAAAAAACGCTGGTCATCAACACAGTCCACATAATCCGAAGTTAGTCCACAGGATACACGTCAGAGACGGCCCCGAACGGCCATAGCCAGCAGGGGTGAGGTGGCACTGGTGCCACCTCACGATCGCCCTGATTTGTCGGCCGGATTATTGACCGACCAATCAGGGCGCCTGCTGCGGGTGTCACTCCCGCAACACGCTCCGCCCCTCTTCCGGAGGACGTGAGCGGATGCAGGACGTGCACCCCGGGTGCTGGGGACCCCGATCCCCGGCGTCCCTGTTGGGATCGGGGCCCCAGGAGCAGCGGCGGCGTCGACGACGAGGGACTGATCTGATGCGGCTGGATCGTTGGAGGCGAGTGACAGCCTCCTGCTGTTGCTTAGCAACAGCTCCCAGCATGCAAAAAGGGCATGCTGGGAGCTGTAGTTATGGAACAGCAGGAGGCAGACCACCACAACTCCCAGCATTCCCTTATGGGCATGCTCGGACTTGTAGTTTTGCAACAGCTGGAGGCACATTCTTTCTATTGAAAAGTGTACCTTCAGCTGTTGTATAACTACAACTCCCAGCTTGCACAATCAGCTAAAGTGCATGCTGGGAGTTGTAGTGGTGCATCTGGTGGTTGCATAACTACAACTCCCAGCATGCCCGTTGGCTGTCTGACTGCTGAGAGTTGTAGTTTTGCAACAGCTGAAGGCACACTGAGTTAAGTAGCAAACCAGTCTCCAGCTGTTGCATAACTACAATCCCCAGCATCCCCAGACAAAGTATTATGCCTCCAGCTGTTGCATAACTACAAGACCCAGCATGCCCTTCCGCTGTCCGTACATGCTGGGGGTTGTAGCTTTTGCAACAGCTGAAGGCACACTGGTTGCAAAACACTGAGTTTGTTACCAAACTCGGTGTTTCACAACCAGTGTGCCTCCAGCTGTTGCAAAACTACAACTCCCAGCATGCACTGATAGACCGTACATGCTGGGAGTTGTAGTTTTGCAACAGCTGGATGTTCCCCCCCCCAATGTGAATGTACAGGGTACACTCACATGGGCGGAGGATTACAGTAAGTATCCGGCTGCAAGTTTGAGGTGCGGCAAATTTTCTGCCGCAGCTCATACTGCCAGCGAGAAACTACTGTGAACCCCTGCCCGTGCGACTGTACCCTAAAAACACTACACTAACACACAATAAAATAAAAAGTAAAAAACACTACATATACACATACCCCTACACAGCCCCCCTCCCCTCCCCAATAAAAATGAAAAACGTCTGGTACGCCACTGTTTCCAAAACGGAGCCTCCAGCGGTTGCAAAACTACAACTCCCAGCATGCACTGATAGACCGTACATGCTGGGTGTTGTAGTTTTGCAACAGCTGGATGTCCCCCCCCCCCCCCCCCCCCAATGTGAACGTACAGGGTACACTCACATGGGCGGAGGATTACAGTAAGTATCTGGCTGCAAGTTTGAGCTGCGTCAAATTTTCTGCCGCAGCTCAAACTGCCAGCAAGAAACTACTGTGAACCCCCGCCCGTGTGACTGTACCCTAAAAACACTGCACTAACACAAAATAAAATAAAAAGTAAAAAACACTACATATACACATACCCCTACACAGCCCCCCTCCCCAATAAAAATGAAAAACGTCTGGTACGCCACTGTTTCCAAAACGGAGCCTCCAGCTGTTGCAAAACAACTACTCCCAGTATTGCCAGATAGCCGTTGACTGTCTAGGCATGCTGGGAGTTTTACAACAGCTGGAGGCACCCTGTTTGGGAATCACTGGCGTAGAATACCCCTATGTCCACCCCTATGCAAGTCCCTAATTTAGGCCTCAAATGCGCATGGCGCTCTCACTTTGGAGCCCGGTCGTATTTCAAGGCAACAGTTTAGGGCCACATATGGGGTATCGCCGTACTCGGGAGAAATTGTCTAACAAATTTTGGGGGGTATTTTCTGCTATTACCCTTTTTAAAAATGTAAAATTTTTGGGAAACCAAGCATTTTCTCCTTCTCTTCTGAGACCTGTAGTGCGCCAGCAGAGCACTTTTCACCCCCATATGGGGTGTTTTCTGAATCGGGAGAAATTGGGCTTCAAATTTTGGGGGGTATTTTCTGCTATTACCCTTTTTAAAAATGTAAACATTTTGGGAAACAAGCATTTTAGGTAAAAAAAATAATTTTTTTTTACATATGCAAAAGTCGTGAAACACCAGTAGGGTATTAAGGTTCACGTTACCCCTTGTTACGTTCCCCGAGGGGTCTAGTTTCCAAAATGGTATGCCATGTGTTTTTTTTTTTTTTTGCTGTTCTGGCACCATAGGGGCTTCCTAAATGCGGCATGCCCCCAGAGCAAAATTTGCTTTCAAAAAGCCAAATGTGACTCCTTCTCTTCTGAGACCTGTAGTGCGCCAGCAGAGCACTTTTCACCCCCATATGGGGTGTTTTCTGTATCGGGAGAAATTGGGCTTCAAATTTTGGGGGGTATTTTCTGCTATTACCCTTTTTAAAAATGTTAAATTTTTGGGAAACCAAGCATTTTAGGTAAAAAATATATATATATATATTTTTTTACATATGCAAAAGTCGTGAATCGCCTGTGGGGTATTAAGGTTCACTTTACCCCTTGTTACGTTCCTTGAGGGGTCTAGTTACCAAAATGGTATGCCATGTGTTTTTTTTTTGCTGTCCTAGCACCATAAAGGGGCTTCCTAAAGGTGACATGCCCCCCAAAAACCATATGTCGCTCCTTCCCTTCTGAGCCCTCTACTGCGCCCGCTGAACAATTAACATAGACATATGAGGTATGTCCTTACTCGAGAGAAACTGGGTTACAAATACAAGTAAAAATTTTCTCCTTTTTACCCCTTGCAAAAATTCTAAAATTGGGTCTACAAGAACATGCGAGTGTAAAAAATGAAGATTTTGAATTTTCTCCTTCACTTTGCTGCTATTCCTGTGAAACACCTAAAGGGTTAATACACTTACTGAATGTCATTTTGAATACTTTGGGGGGTGTCGTTTTTATAATGGGGTCTTTTATGGGGTATTTCTAATATGAAGACCCTTCAAATCCACTTCAAAACTGAACTGGTCCCTGAAAAATAGTGAGTTTGAAAATTTTGTGAAAAATTTCAAAATTGCTGCTGAACTTTGAAGCCCTCTGGTGTCTTCCAAAAGTAAAAACTCATAAATTTTATGATGCAATCATAAAGTAGACATATTGTATATTGTATTGTATTATTTCCTTACAAGCAGAGAGCTTCAAATTTAGAAAAATGCTAAATTTTCATTTTTTTCATCAAATTTTGGGATTTTTCACCAAGAAAGGATGCAAGTTACCATAAAATTTTACCACTAAGTTAAAGTAGAATATGTCACGAAAAAACAATCTCGGAATCAGAATGATAACTAAAAGCATTCCAGAGTTATTAATGTTTAAAGTGACAGTGGTCAGAATTGCAAAAAACGCTCCGGTCCTTAAGGTGTAAAATGGCCTGGTCCTTAAGGGGTTAAAGGAGCCCGGGCTTGCATCACTCTGCAGCCTCCCGGGCTTCATCATATTCTATCCCCTGCACCCCCACTTACAATAACTGGGACACTGATTTAAATCCCCCCGCTTGTCTCCCGCTGCCCGCGATGCACATCTCACACATGCTACCTGCTGCAAGACTACAACTCACTACAACCCACTGTAAGGGAATGCTGGGAGTTGTAGTCTTTCAACAGTTAGCAGACAGATGGGAGATATGCAGCGTGGGCGGGTGGTAGACAAGCGGGGGGGATGTAAATCAGTGTCCCCATAATTGTAAGTGAGGGTGGGGGGGGGGGTGGGATAGAATTTTACAGAGAACGGGCGGCTGCAGAGTGATGCCCTCTGGGGTTCCGTTGTACAGTTTTAATATCATATTTCCCAGCCAGCGGGAAATATATAAAATCTGCTCTCCAAAGCCGTTTTATAAGCCAGGTCCGGGCTGGTTTACATTTACAGTGTTTTTGAGGGGTTGCGACTCTTTGTGCAACTTTCACACTTGATAAATCCCTGACCACTGCAAAGTGAAAGATGAAATTCACTTTGGTAAGCTCTTTTGTAGCTTTTTGCTTACAGCCAAAAGGCGCAAAAAAATTTGCTTAGATGCTTATGCGACTTTTTGTGCCACTTTTGTAAGCAAAAAAAAAAGAGCTCTAAATCCCTTGATAAATGTCCCCCATTGTCTTGTTGGAAGGGGAACCTTTGGCCCAGTCTGAGGTCAAGAGCACTTAGGGTCAGGTTATGGCTATGCTATGGGCAAATCAGCAACGTTTCCTCTGGACAGGTTTTGATAAATAATTTATGTTGGAAAAAGTGCATACGGCAAACTACTTCATGCTGGCGAGAGGGGCCAGTACTCGGGGGGAGTGGGGCTTCAAGGTGCCATAGGCCCTATCAGTTTTGAAAGGTTTCTTAGGTGGCTTGTCTAACAGCATGTTAAAGAGTCACTATTCACATAGCAAAAAGGACACCTCCAGCACATGGCACATAAATTCTACCACTACATGAAAGACCCATGACTCCTCCCACTACATAACAGAAACATGACTCCTCCCACTACATGACAGAACCATGACTCCTACCATTACACGACAGAGCCCATGACTCCTCCCACTACATGATAGACTCATGACTCCTCCCACTAAACCACAGAACCATGGCTCCTCCCACTACACAACAGAAACATGACTCCTCCTCCTACACAACAGAACCATGACTCCTCCCACTATATAACAGAAACATGACTCCTCCCACTACATGACAGAACCATGACTCCTACCACTACACGACAGAGCCCATGACTCCTCCCACTACATGATAGACTCATGACTCCTCCCACTACACAACAGAGCCATGACTCCTCCTACTACACCACAGAACCATGATTACTCCCACTACACCACAGAACCATGACTCCTCCCACTAAACAACAGAGCCCATGACTCCTCCCACTACACGGCAGAGCCCATGACTCCTACCACTACATGATAGACCCATGACTCCTCCCACTACATGACAGAACCATGACTCCTCCCACTACATAACAGAGCCATGATTCCTCCCACTACATGACAGAACCATGACTCCTTCCACTACATGACAGAGCCCATGACTCCTCCCACTACACGACAGAACCATGACTCCTCCCACTACACCACAGAACCATGACTCCTCCCACTACATGACAGAGCCATGCCTCCTCCCACTACACCACAAAACCATGACTCCTCCCACTACACAAAGGAGCCATGACTCCTCCCACTACATGATAGACCCCATGACTCCTCCCTCTACATGACAGAGACATGACTCCTCCCACTATACCACAAAACCGTGACTCCTCCCACTACACCACAGAACCATGACTCCTCCCACTACATGACAGAGCCCATGACTCCTCCCACTACACAATAGAGCCCATGACTCCTCCCACTACATGATAGACTCATGACTCCTCGTACTACACCACAGAACCATGACTCCTCCCACTACACCACAGAACCATGACTCCTCCCACTACACGACAGAGCCCATGACTCCTCCCACTACACGGCAGAGCCCATGACTCCTACCACTACATGATGGACCCATGACTCCTCCCACTACACGACAGAGCCATGACTCCTCCAACTACATAACAAAACCATGACTCCTCCCACTACATGACAGAACACGACTCCTCCCACTACATGACAGAGCCCATGACTCTTCCCACTACACGACAGAGCCATGACTCCTCCCACTACATGACAGAGCCATGACTCCTCCCACTACATGACAGACACATGACTCCTCCCACTACATGAAAGACCAATGACTCCTCCCACTACATGACAGAGCCCATGACTCCTCCCACTACATGACAGAGCCCATGACTCCTCCCACTACATGACAGAGCCCATGGCTCCTCCCACTACACGACAGAGCCCATGGCTCCTCCCACTACACGACAGAGCCCATGACTCCTCCCACTACATGACAGACCCATGGCTCCTCCCACTACATGACAGACCCATGGCTCCTCCCACTACATGACAGACCCATGGCTCCTCCCACTACATGACAGACCCATGACTCCTCCCACTACATGACAGACCCATGACTCCTCCCACTACATGACAGACCCATGACTCCTCCCACTACATGACAGACCCATGACTCCTCCCACTACATGACAGACCCATGACTCTTCCCACTACATGACAGACCCATGACTCCTCCCACTACACCACAGAACCATGACTCCTCCCACTACACGACAGAGCCATGACTCCTCCCACTACACGACAGAGCCATGACTCCTCCCACTACATGACAGAACCATGACTCCTACCACTACACGATAGAGCCCATGACTCCTCCCACTACATGATAGACTCATGACTCCTCCCACTACACCACAGAACCATGACTCCTCCCACTACACAACAGAGCCCATGACTCCTCCCACTACACGGCAGAGCCCATGACTCCTACTACTACATGATGGACCCATGACTCCTCCCACTACACGACAGAGCCATGACTCCTCCAACTACATAACAAAACCATGACTCCTCCCACTACATGACAGAACATGACTCCTCCCACTACACGACAGAGCCATGACTACTCCCACTACACGACAGAGCCATGACTCCTCCTACTACACCACAGAACCATGACTCCTCCCAGTACATGACAGACCCATGACTCCTCCCACTACACCACAGAACCATGACTCCTCCCACTACACCACAGAGCCATGACTCCTCCCACTACACGGCAGAGTCCATGACTCCTCCCACTACACGGCAGAGCCCATGACTCCTACTACTACATGATGGACCCATGACTCCTCCCACTACACGACAGAGCCATGACTCCTCCAACTACATAACAAAACCATGACTCCTCCCACTACATGACAGAACATGACTCCTCCCACTACATGACAGTGCCCATGACTCCTCCCACTACACGACAGAGCCATGACTACTCCCACTACACGACAGAGCCATGACTCCTCCCACTACACGACAGACCCATGACTCCTCCCAGTACATGACAGACCCATGACTCCTCCCACTACACCACAGAACCATGACTCCTCCCACTACACCACAGAGCCATGACTCCTCCCACTACACAGAGCCCATGACTCCTCCCACTACACAACAGAACCATGACTCCTCCCACTACATGAAATCCTATATACACACTAGAACACCAATTTTATACATAAGTAATAAACTTTATTGAGAACAACATAAAAAAAAAACTGTTAAAAAGGACAATATAGCCAGACAAAGAGGAGTTGGTAAGGCAGGTAATATATCATTAGTTAGTATAAATGCAAAACATGACATAGTTATTCCTAACTAAAGAGTAGGGCCACTAGTATAACAAAGATTATAAATTACACATGACAGTCATGTAAAAATTGCACCGAAAAGCAAAACTAACCTAAATAAAGAGGTCACTGAATAAGTAGCCCATGACTCCTCCCACTACATGACAGACCCATGGCTCCTCCCACTACATGACAGACCTATGACTCCTCCCACTACACCACAGAACCATGACTCCTCCCACTACACGACAGAGCCATGACTCCTCCCACTACACCACAAAACCTGTGACTCCTCCCACTACACCACAGAACCATTACTCCTCCCACTACACCACAGAACCTTGACTCCTCCCACTACATGACAGAGCCCATGACCCCTCCCACTACACGACAGAGCCCATGACCCCTCCCACTACACGACAGAGCCCATGACTCCTCCCACTACATGACAGAGCCATGACTCCTCCCACTACATGACAGATCCATGACTCCTCCCACTACATGACAGACCCATGACTCATCCCACTACATGACAGACCCCTGTCTTCTCCCACGACACCACAGAACCGTGACTCCTCCCACTACACGACAGACCCATGACTCCTCCTACATGACAGACCCATGTCTCCTCCCACTACACGACACACCCATGACTCCTCCCACTACATGACAGACCTATGACTCCTCCCACTACATGGCAGACCCGTGACTCCTCCCACTACATGACAGACCCATGACTTTTCCCACTATCCCACAGACCCATGGCTCCTCCCATTACAAGACAGACCCATGCCTCCTCCTACTTTATGACAGAGCCATGACTCCTCCCACTACATGGCAGACCCATGACTCCTCCCACTACATGACAGATCCATGACTCCTCCCACTACATGACAGATCCATGACTCCTCCCACTACATGGCAGACCCATGACTCCTCCCACTACATGACAGATCCATGACTCCTCCCACTACATGACAGACCCATGACTCATCCCACTACATGACAGACCCCTGTCTTCTCCCACGACACCACAGAACCGTGACTCCTCCCACTACACGACAGACCCATGACTCCTCCTACATGACAGACCCATGTCTCCTCCCACTACACGACACACCCATGACTCCTCCCACTACATGACAGACCTATGACTCCTCCCACTACATGGCAGACCCGTGACTCCTCCCACTACATGACAGACCCATGACTTTTCCCACTATCCCACAGACCCATGGCTCCTCCCATTACAAGACAGACCCATGCCTCCTCCTACTTTATGACAGAGCCATGACTCCTCCCACTACATGGCAGACCCATGACTCCTCCCACTACATGACAGATCCATGACTCCTCCCACTACATGACAGATCCATGACTCCTCCCACTACACGTCAGAGCCATGACTCCTCCCACTACATGACAGATCCATGACTCCTCCCACTACATGACAGATCCATGACTCCTCCCACTACATGACAGATCCATGACTCCTCCCACTACATGACAGATCCATGACTCCTCCCACTACATGACAGATCCATGACTCCTCCCACTACATGACAGATCCATGACTCCTCCCACTACATGACAGACCCCTGTCTCCTCCCACGACACCACAGAACCATGACTCCTACCACTACATGACAGACCCATGACTCCTCCTACATGACAGACCCATGTCTCCTCCCACTAGACGACACACCCATGACTCCTCCCACTACATGACAGACCTATGACTCCTCCCACTACATGGCAGACCCGTGACTCCTCCCACTACATGACAGACCCATGACTTTTCCCACTATCCCACAGACCCATGGCTCCTCCCATTACAAGACAGACCCATGCCTCCTCCTACTTTATGACAGAGCCATGACTCCTCCCACTACATGGCAGACCCATGACTCCTCCCACTACATGAAAGACCAATGACTCCTCCCACTACATGGCAGACCATGACTCCTCCCATTACATGACAGACACATGACTCATCCCATTACATGAGACACATGACTCCTCCCATTACATGACAGACACATGACTCCTCCCACTAAACGACAGAGCCCATGACTCCTCCCACGACATGACAGACCCATAACACACAACTCCTCCCACTAAATGACAGATTCATAACTTCTCCGAGTCCTAGTACCGCTACATTACCGCCCCCACGACCAATACAATACAGCCCAATGACCCCGCCCATTACACAGTTCTACACCGTTCTGATGACAGGAATAGAACATGTCATGTGACTGGTGTTTACTTCCAGCACCCAGGTTCTACTGTCATTGGCTGAGCTCATACCACGTGACACACCAGGAAGCCGCACGGTGCTCAGTGTGGAGGGAATTTTGTCCCGATCTCACCGATCTGTGAGAGCTGCTGCCATAGTTACCGGCGGGCTGACCCTGTGGGCGACATGTCCGGCTATCAGCTGGAGGCTACGGATGGCAGCGGAAGGCACAATATCCCTGTGGGGGAGACTGTCCTAGGAAGAGGAGCCCTCCTGGGTGTAAGTGCGTCATGTACTGCACCCTACTGGTGTCCACTACAACTTCCAGCATGGCCTTGTAAACGCTGAGCATGCCGGGAACAGGGGGGAGTGGGGTGTGGGTGGGTGTGGTCCTCGCATTTCTTATATGAGGTATTGGTGATGACATCATTTGTTTGTATAATATAATCTCTGCTGTATATAAAGATTATATCCTATATAGAGGTAATATGTGTGTGTGGAGGAAACCCCAGGATCGTTCTAGAATAAAGATAATTCTCTATAGCAGTGGTCTCTAACTTGCGGACCTCCAGATGTTGCAAAACTACAACTCCCAGCATGCCCGGACAGCCAAAGGCTGTCCGGACATGCTGGGAGTTGTAGTTTTGCAACATCTGGAGGTCCGCAGGTTGGAGACCACTGCTTTATAGGATAGTGATTGGTGTACGGCTCTGTTCACACCCGGCTCCTGTCATAAAGGTCAGACTGCAGTGCTCTGTTGCACCACAAGCACCAGCAGAGACCGACATCAGACCCAGCTGACTTAAAGGGTTAATATTTTTGCACCAAAGCCAGTAGTGCATTGTCTCCCCAACCAGAGTGCCTCCAGCTGTTGCAAAACTACAACTCCCAGTATGCCCGGACAGCCGTTGGCTGTCAGGGCATGCTGGGAGTTGTAGTTTTGTAACAGCCGGGCACACACTGGTTGTACAACACTGCAGAAAGCTGAAGCTCTTCCGTTTATATAGTGGGTGAGACAACCCTTTAAAGGGGTACTCCGGTGGAAAACACAATTTTATTTATTTTTTAAATCAACTGGTGCCAGAAAGTTAAACAGATTTGTAAATTACTTCTGTCAAAAAATCTTTACCCTTCCAGTACTTATTAGCAGCTGTAAGCTACAGAGGAAATTCTTTTCTTTTTGAAGTTCTTTTTTGTCTTGTCCACAGTGCTCTCTGCTGACACCTGTTGCCCGTATCAGGAACTGTCCAACGTAGGAGAAAATCCCCATAGCAAACCTATGCTGCTCTGAACAGTTCCTGACATAGACAGAGATGTCAGCAGAGAGCACTGTGGACAAGACAAAAAAAAATAAAAAAATAAAAGAACTTTCTCTGTAGCATACAGCTGCTAATAAGTACTGAAAGGATTAAGATTTTTAAATAGAAGTAATTTACAAATCTGGGGGGAAGGGGGAACTCCGGCACTTAAAAACATCTCCAACCCATGTCCTATAAGGCTGGGTTCACATTACGGAATCCAGGGAGATTCAGAGACCGGCCAGCCCCGACCACATGGACATTGCCGGTCCCCATAGACGGCAATGTATTACTCGCAGTATTCGTTCTTTCTGCAGATTTATTGTGCTCACTGTTCAGCAGAATCCCATTAATGGCAATGGGACTCTGCTGCACTGGAATGTCACAGCGAAATTCCGTCAGGAAATTCTGTAGTGTGGACCCGGCCTGAGGGCTAGTTCACACTATGAATTTTCCATGTGGAATTCTACTCCAGAATTCTGCTTTGAAGATACGATGCAGCAGCCTCCTATTGGGGGAGATTTATCAAAACCTGTCCAGAGGAAAAGTTTCTGAGTTGCCCATAGCAACCAATCAGATCACTTCTTTCATTTTTCAGAGGCCTTTTCAAAAATGAAAGAAGCAATCTGATTGGTTGCTATGATCAACTCGGCAACATTTCCTATGGACAGGTTTTGATAAATCTCCCCCATTGTTCTCAATGTGATTCTGCTGCACCATTTACAGTCTCCCCCATAAGAATGAATGGCAGAATCCGCTCTGAAACTCAGTAGAATTCCACAGGTCTCTATCTTGCTGCCAGTGCACGCTCCAGACGGAATCTCCGCCAGAGAGGATGAGCCCTAAGTGTCTGATTTTAGAGAGGTCCGACCTCCAGGGACCGCCTGCGCTTCTCCACACGGCACACAGCCATGCAAGCAACCTCTATTGCCTATGGGAGTGCTTGAAAAAGGGGAATATAGCATTCAGTTAGCACCACCAGTGTTTATTTAGCAAGTATCAGCTGCCCAATGGGGAATGAACAGAGTGTTGGCTGCGCACGTGCGGTGCACTATATTATGTTTTTGGGCTCTCGTCATTTGTTGTTATTTTCGGGATTGCTGGGGGTCCACTGGATGTGCGTACCCCTTTTATGTGAATAGAACTGCTATGCACCACAGTATATGTCAATATATCCTTTTTTTGACCAAATGCTGACGTATAGCAGGGATGTACAGCAATAACACTTTGCGAGCCTCAGGGCGTGATCACAAAGCAAAATCAGGAGGAAGGAATTTCAAGCGCAACTGTCATGAACTCCGGACCATACAACCTACACATAGCCTGTGTACTGTGTGCAGATGGTGTGTACATCACCATTTTTACCTTATTTCTGCCGGCTTTTATCACCCCCAAAAAATGCTTTTGATTGCAGCTACACACAGTCAGATAGGCGTGACGCGAGGTACTCTCTGCCCCGCCGCCACCGCGCCCACCCCTGTACGTCAGCACTGGGACCGTTGTGTGATTGACACAGAGGTCCCATCGCATGCGCCCCTCAGCTCAGCTAACAAGCGCCACAGCGTATGGTATCCAGGCAAGTGCTCACTCCCGCCGCCTGCCTCCTCAGTGCGCCTGTGCAGTGTTAGAAGCAGAGAGCGCACGTCCTGTCTGCCTCTAGTAATGGGGACTGCAGGAGAGAAAAAAGAAGCAAGAGGAGAGCAGGCACGGAGTACAGTACATAAATGATAAAAGGTGCATATCTGAATAAACTTGTTTTTGGCTGGGAGTTGTAGTTTTGCAACATCTGGAGGTCCGAAGGTTGGAGACCACTGGTATAGAGTGTCAGCGCCAGCGGCCGCAAAACAAACAGGACGAGGAGGGCAGCGCATGCGGGTGACATGTGAGTAGTACCCTGATGGGGACAGCGCTGGGCTAATAATTAATTGGGGGGGGACAGCGCAGCGCTGGGCTGATTTATCCTGAGGGGGAGGGGCCAAACCGGTATTGCGGTATGGGTTAAAATTTATATCATGCAGCACAAAAAAGTTCGGTATTCGGTATGAACCGGTATACCACCCAGCACTATTTGAGACGCAACAGATTTTCCCCTGCAGCTCAAACTCCCAGCGGGAAACTCGTTGTAAACCGCCGCCCATGTGAATGTACCCTAAAAACACTACACTACACTACACAAAATAAAAAGTAAAACACTACATATACATATACCCATACACAGTTACGTCCCCCCCAATAAAAAGGAAAAATGTCTGGTACGGCACCGTATTCAAAACTACACTACACCTGCACATTTTCACAGCTGAAATCCACAATGGATCAATTTACAGATTTTCAGTGCAGACTTCACCCATTTCAGTTTGGAGGTGAAATCACTTTTGTTGATCGCTTTGTATTTCTATTGGTCTTAGATAGAATAATTGCCCAGACTTATCAATCTGTGACAAAAATCAGACTTTACTTTTACATTTAATATCATGCTCAACCCGGGGTCACATTGATCACTGATTTCTGCATATTTTATTTTC
Organism: Hyla sarda; assembly: GCF_029499605.1. Classification (NCBI taxonomy): domain Eukaryota; kingdom Metazoa; phylum Chordata; class Amphibia; order Anura; family Hylidae; genus Hyla; species Hyla sarda. The sequence goes on along the minus strand of NC_079191.1, from coordinate 384,037,169 downwards.
TGTAGATCGCAGATAAGAGAATATCCAGGAGCCATGCTGTCCTTGAGGTGGTGGATGACAAGCTCCGCATGAAATCAGTAAGTGCTGATAAATGGAGAGAGGGGTATGATAGGAGATATGTTATATTGTCCTTTACCACGGTTATAAATTAGCATTTTACTCTTGGTTGATGAGCACCCATTTTTTTTTTTTGCTTTGCTAAAATTGAAGTGTATCATATATAGGCAGAAGTTGTCCTGTGTACAACAGATACAACATTGTGAATAGGTTAACCTCCATTGTATGTAGATGTCGTAGATAACACCATAGGACAGATCCTTAACAGAGCCTATACACATTAGTGTTTCTATTTTCTCACCCTTCAATGGGAATAAAATAGATCAATTTCTCTATGTATTAAATCAAGAAGGGGTTGGGGGTACTCCATCTGTCTGTGTGTCTGAGAACTTAAAGGGGTTCTCCAGTGCGTAGACATCTTATCCTCTATCCAAAGGATATGGGATAAGATGCCTGATCGCGGGAGTCCCGCCGCTGGGGACCCCCGGGATCTTGCACGCAGCACCCCGTTTGTAATCAGTCCCAAACAATACGGCATCTATTGGGAAAATTAAGGTGCCCAGTGGGTTTAGGTGGACTCATCAGACCACTGCAGTGCGGTTGTTGCACCCGATGAGTGCAAATAGTGCATGCAGCCTATGGGGTTTTCTTTTTTTTTTTTTTTTTATATATTTTTTTTTTTTATATAATGTTTTTTTATTTTTCAGTTCCAAGAAATACACATACAAAACATGTGTCAAATTAAACTTAAAGGCAGATAAGGCACCAGTACAACTCAGGCATAAGTGACAATGATCTCAGATGTCAGACCAAACGAGCTTCCATAGCAGGTGTAGTCATGAGACGGGACATCCCGTCCTGCATAGAAGATTAATCGGCAATGTAGATAAGAGACAAATGGAATCAATAATGGGAGTCCAGAACAACAATTAACATAGTACCTGAACTGGTCTCTTCTATGGAGCTCATATGTATAGACTGGTGTCTCGGGACTAAAAGGCACAGAGTGTAGTCCAATGGTAATAGACCTGAAATCTTACACGGGTAGGATAGGGTAGGGAAAGGGGAATGGGAAAACTGAGGAAAAGTGGGACAGGGAAAGAGGAGAGAGGGAAGAGGGAGGAGGGAGCTGGTGTCAGGAGGCGGAAGGAAAGGACCTAGATATAGGGAACAAAGCAAATAGGAAGGAAAAAAAGAAAAAAGGGGGGGGGGGAGAGAGAGAGAATGAGGGAGAAAGTGTGTGAATCATAAGAGCGAGTGATAGTTAGTGCTACCAGACAGAAAGAGAAGGAGAAATATAGAAATATCCTCTCGTGGCACACAAACCTCCTCGGTCCAGCCTCCAGTCAGCAACCATCCCCTCTATCCATCTGGGTGGTGTGTCCTGAAATCAGGTGAAGTTATATAGGCTAACCAGGGGGCCCAGATCTCATGAAATTTAGTACATTGGTTCCTGGAATCAGCAAGAAGTTCCTCCATTCTACATATGTGTGATACTTCCTTAAGCCAGGATGAGTAAGTGGGGGGTATGGAGGATTTCCAGAGTCTGGGAATTACCGCTCTGGCAGACATCAGCAAAAAGTGAGCTAGTTTCGCTGAGAGCTTGGGTGAGTCTCGTGGGAGAACAGAGAGCAACAGTGTCAGCGGAGTTCGTGAGAGGGGAATGGAGGTTAGCGTGTGGATTGTGTCAAGGATGGAGGACCAGAAGTTATTGAGCATTGGGCAGGTCAGCCAGATATGTGTCAGTGTCCCCCCCCTGGGCCTCCACATCTCCAGCAAGAATCAGAGACACAAGGATATATACGAGAGATAAGAGCAGGCGTCCTGTACCAACGGGAAATGAGTTTATAATTGGTCTCGTGCATCCTGCAGGAGATGGAGGACCTATGACAGATGGTTAAGGTGTTGCACCATTCAGCGTCCGTAAGCGCACTGCCTATCTCCCTCTCCCATGCATAACGAAAGGGTAAAGATGTGGAGAAGTCCATATCTGAGATTAAGGAGTATAGTACACTCACAGCGTGCGGAGTGGCGTCAGCGGCCACACACAATAATTCAAACGGGGTAAGATGTCTGTGGAGGTTGAGAGTATCTTTGTTGGAGTAATAAAAATGCTTCAGCTGGTTATATTGAAAAGAATGTAGTATAGAGTGGGGGGCATCACCTAGAATGTCAGGGAGGGGCTTCAGGGCATTGTTTTGAAGTACCGAGTGAAAAGTGGTGCCTTCTGATCGATAAAAACCGAGGAATGTCGGGGAAGAGAGGGCAGGAGGGAAGGCCATATTACCAAATATCGGGAGTAATGGACCATCCTGGGGTATTAGGGATTGACAGACTAAATAAGATGAGTACATTTTCACTATTGAATCCATGACCGGGGGCAGTGTCGGAGCAGAGCGCACCGTTGGGTGGGAGGGGTTTTCTAACTGCTCGTTTGCACCCGTATATGCCCGTAATTCATTACGGGCGTTACACAGTGATGGGACATCGTGGCGGAAAAATTACTGCATGCAGTAATTTTACCGTCACGATGTCCCGTCACTATATAATGTCCGTAATGAATTACGGGCATATACGGGTGCAAACGGGCAGTTACAAAAACCCATATACTGCAATACGATTTAGTCACGGCCGTCAGGGGTTTTGTAACAGCCGAGTTTCGCCGATATAGTGACGGAACTGGTGACGGAAGTTCCTAAACGGAGAAATTCATAGTGTGAAAGAGGCCTGAGAGAACTGCTGCCATCATTTTCTGTTAAATCCCCTGAATGCTCCCGACTTGTCGTGGCCTACGCTCCATTATAATAATCTACTCCCAAAAAGCCTTTATTTATTTACTTATTTGTTTGTTTCTCCATTCCCTTCTCCTTTCAGAATTGATTTATTGTGTTGTAAAGTTTAGTGCCATGTAATATTTTGGATCATTATAAGCAAATTATAACTAAAATTTCCATTTAGTCTTCATGCACTTGTTTGTTTGTCCTAAAAACATCTCAGCAAATGAAGATATAATTATAAGATTCAGCGGAGGAAAGTGCAAAGCGTAGAGCGGCTTATTGGCCATGTTAATAGACTAGGCTGATGTTTCTGCCTGTGATCGCATTGGGCCGCGTTCATTCACCATTAATCACGTTTAGGCTTCTTGTTAGAAAAAACTATTATAATATATGAGCATTGCCTCTTCTTATTCATATACGTACACTTGGCATTGTTCACAGAAAAATGGTGGAAATCTATATCTAACCAGTCTTATTCCATGCAAATTGAAAGTTGTGGCTCTTATAGAAGCAAAGAAATGGGGTTTGTGTCATCTTTAAAACTAGGGCTAAATGGAAATTTTGCCCAAAACAGGGGCAGTGATTGTGCTGTGCCACAGCTCAGATCAGTGAATGGAGTGGTAAGCTTGAAGACTTGCATTAATTAATTCAATCATAAAGAAACAATCACATTTTTTTATTTTTTGCCTCTGTCATGCACTCTCACAATTACTAGTTTTACAGCACCATTTACCGTATATACTCAAGTATATGATGAGTTTTTCAGCACGATTTTTCGTGCTGAAAACACGCCCCTCGGCTTATACTCAAGTGAACTCTCCGCCTGTCAATCCCTTCTCAGTGGTCTTCAACCTGCAGACCTCCAGATGTTACAAAACTACAACTCCCAGCATGCCCGGACAGCCATCGGCTGTCCGGGCATGCTGGGAGTTGTAGTTTTGCAACATTTTGAGGTCCGCAGGTTGAAGACCACTGATTGAAGGGATTGACAGGCGGTGATGATGAAGGGGATGGAGGATGACGGGGGTCTGGATGATGAAAGGGGGGGATGATGTATTTCCCACCCTAGGCTTATAGTCGAGTCAATAACTTTTTCTTGGGTTTTTGGGGTGAAATTAGGGGCCTTGGCTTATATTCGGGTCGGCTTATACTCGAGTATATACGGTATTTTATTCCAGCACAGCTAAATCTATATGTTTCATTACAGTAATTTGGTCATGTGATTGCCAGTCTGACCCACAGAATGTTACATGACTTTAAGGGGTACTCCACTAGAAAACTATTTTATTTTTTTTTAAATCAACTAGTGCCAGAAAGTTAAACAGATTTGTAAATTACTTCTATTAAAAAATCTTAACCAGTTGCTGTCTAAGGATGAGCCGGCTTGTCCTAAGACAGCAACCATTGTATGGCGCGTGCTCCCGACTCGAGCCCGCGCCATACCGGTTGGCCCCCAGCTGATTCCTGTAGCGATTGCCCATGCAGTGATTGCCGCGGCCGTTGCTGTTGCGACGTCTAAAGGGACATTTAAACCATCCCTGGTGGTCCAGTGGGGTGGATCGCCCCCCCGCAGTGTGATCGTGGGGGAGGGGGGGAAGCGATCCACTGCTGAGGTAACCGGAGGGCTTACCTCATGTCCTGCTGCGGCTCTGAAAATGATAAGGCCTGGCAGGACCAGGCTTTATCAATCGAGCGCAGAGCACACAGATAAATATGGTTCGATGAAACCACATTGATCTGTATGAGGAATCCAATGATTCCTCCTAAAAGTGCCCTAAGGGGACTAAAAGTGTAAAAAAGAAAAAAAAAATAAGTTGAATAAAAATAAAAAAAATAAAAAAAAACACACCCATTAACCCCTTACTTATTAAAAGTTTAAATCACCCCCTTTTCCCAAATTCCATATAACAAATATGTAACCATAATAAAAATAAACATATGTGGTATCGCAATGTGTGTAAATGTTCTAACTATAAAAATATATAGTTAATTAAACCGCAAGGTCAATGGCGTACGCGCATAAAAATTCCGAAGTCCAAAATAGCGTATTTTTGGTCACTTTTTATATCATGAAAAAATGAATAAAAAGCGATCAAAAAGTCCAATCAATACAAAAATGGTACCGCTAAAAACTTCAGATCATGGCGTGAAAAATCATACCGCCCCGTACACAGAAAAATAAAAAGTTTTAGGGGTCAGAAGATGACAATTTTAAACGTATTGATTTTCATTCATGTAGTTCTGATTTTTTCCAGACGTATGACAAAATCAAACCTATATAAGTAGGGTATCAATTTAATCGTATGGATCTACAGAATAAAGAGAAGGTGTCATTTTTACCGAAACATGTACTACGTAGAAACGGAAGCACTCAAAATTTGCTAAATGGTGTTTTGCACAGTGCTCTCTGCTGACACCTCTGTCCATTTAAGGAATTGTCCAGAGTAGGAGCAAATCCCCATAGAAAACCTATCCTGCTCTGGACAGTTCCTAAAATGGACAGAGATGTCAGCAGAGAGCACTGTGGTCAGGCAGAAAGGAACTTCAAAAAGAAAATAACTTCCTGTGGATCATAACAGCAGCTGAAAAGTACTGAAAACATAGATTTTTTTTTTTATAGAAGGAATTTACAAATCTGTTTAACTTTCTAGCACCAGTTGATTAAAAAAAAAAATGTTTTCCAGTGGAGTACCCCCTTTAATGTGTCAAATGGAAGTCAAGTTCTAGGCCAGCTGACTCTCTGTGAACTACAAGATGACGTCATCACCTATTAAAGAACTCTTTCTTGCTCACAGACCCCTCCCCACCCAAATATGTATACTGCTGTTATCTCTATGGGATCAGCATATTTAGTAGTAATACACCTCTCCCGAGGCTGTCTTTACACATTGCACTTCTTGTGCCATCATCATGTGCCATGATTTTTATTTTTTTTTTTCTTCAAGTCTACCTGCCTCATGCCTGCATTATCATCTGAATCATGTTAGCACAAGGCATATAGAACCTCTACATTATTCTGTAATAATAGCCTGTGCTTAGCTATAGAAGTTCCTCTTTGCAAACAGTAGATGTCACTCTCTGTACAGTAGAAGATATGTTGTCCTCTTGTGGTCTTTAAAAACAGACAATTTTTCGAAGCCATTAAAGTTTGCTTCCAATATTCCATGCAGTGATGATTTTCCACTTCTTGGATTGCTGGACGGTTTAGGTCCTTGGAGGCAGAATGTTGTTCCATCACAACACCGGACTATTGCCATCGCTCTCTGTTAGGATTTTGTATCCATTAGAAAACTAACAATTAGTCATGTGCTAAAATATCAGATTATATTGTCCTAGTATGTGTGGATGATATGGTGTGACAGGTTTGTGGACAATCCTTAATATGGGCAAGAGTTTATCCACCTTCATTTACCATTAGCTCTTATTTTACTCATAATTTAAGGTGTATTAAAGTGCATGAAAAACAACCATTACAATCACCTATATTTTCTATATTTTTTAAATATATTTTTTTGTGTTTATCATTTATTAAATATTAAATAAAGCATGTATTTTTTATTTGTTATTTTTGTGAATGTATATTTGTGGATTTGTTTCTGGTGTTTTTTTTTACATTACAAATCATGTGGCTCAAATCCAGATTGGCTGAATCCAGACTTTCTCTTCCTGTTTTTGCAAATATATATATATATATATATATATATATATATATATATATATTTGTATCAAGTTCAGTGTTTTACTGTACACTTTTTAAAATAAATCAATTAGAAATATAGAACGATTGCATATGCTTATTGCCCTGGGCTGTAGTGAGGGTAATTCATTTGCCAATCACGGCGGTTCTCAATCTCCAGCAGAAGCAAGTAATCACAGATGTCATATAAGTAAATTGGAGGTATTCACCATCTGATGTGCTGGTCAATATTCATTGAATATGTTCGTGCAGATAAAGATACGACTTCAGCAGGATAGGTTATGGACGCCACATACGGAGCAGTTTCCCATGAACAAATGGTTCTTCAGGCTACGAAGAAGAACCACTGAAGAACACTTGTCTGCCAAAGTAAACCCAGAGGCATCAATTAAAGTTGCTGGACCTCAATCAAACAAAATCTGTAATAGGGTCCCCAACTGTAATGCTTTGTTTATGGTATTAATGTTTTCATGAGACAGCTAATGGTTCCCCTCAGGCTCCTGGACCCGAGTGCAACTGCATCACTTAGTTATGTCCCCTAAATCCAGTTTTATACTGTAGTAGTGGTCTTTGGTCATCCTATAATAATTCATGGGGAAGCTGACCTCTGCTGTGGAAGGTTGTCCAGGAGCAATAGCCTAGAGAACTAAACACGTACCTGTTTTGAGTAGTGAACCATTTGCTCAAAATATTGGGCATGTTGTTTTCACCGTTCAATTTGAAGAGCGTTTCCATGTAAGAAAAATTCTTGTCTATATACTTTACAGGATATAAGTGCCTTTCAAGAATTACAAAAAGTATGTCTCTGTTACATTCTTGACTTTATGTCCACTTAAAGGGGTACTCCGCATCTCAGCGTCTGGAAAAAACTGTTCCAAACGCCTGAGCCGGTGTCGGGAGCTCGTGACGTCATAGCCCCTCCCCATCATGACGCTGGAACAACATTTTGTTCCAAACGCTGAGCAGCGGAGTACCCCTTTAAAGGGGTTGTCTAATAAAACACAACTTATCCCCTATCTAACTGGATAGGGAATCAGTGTCTGATCAGCGGGTTGGGGGGGGGGGGGGGGGTCGGGGGGAGAATTCCGACCTACCGTACTTAGGCAGAGTGCCTACTGCAGACTTTTACTCATTCCATTAATTTCTATGGAAGTGCCAGAGATACCCGAGTGCTGTGCTCTGGCATCTTTGCCGCTTCAATAGAAATGAATGCAGCATGTACCTTCTGTAGTATGTGTCTTTTGTTTGCTTTACTCAATTGTTAAACTTCACTATGAAGCTTGTTCCATTTTTAGCAAAAATAAAAAATTTAAAAGCAAATTTAGTATATTATTTCCTGAATAAACTGGACTTTTATTTCAAGCATAATACTTTTATATACACTGGATTTTATGTTCCCGGTGTAACAAAGCGATTTTCAATTTTTAAAACTTCTTCACTTTGAGCGTTTTTCAACTTTTCCAAAAATTTCCATCTCTACACTAATGGTGGTTTAACAGAATAGTTTTTATTTAAAGTGAAGGGTTCCCTTGTAGTGTATAATACTTCTGTTACCTTCCATTGTGGCACTATTTTTATCTTGCACAAAGGACATCATCATCATCATGTAGTGTTTCTTTGTAGCTAATAGGAAATCTCTTGCCGACTATAAATTTGTTCACGATCAGAGCCCCCGCCATCATTATCATAACAGCTGCATACCATTATACATACCATGACCTTTCTGCTTAATCTACAGTACGAGATCAGTCTGCGATTTTCCTGTGTGTATGAATAACACATGATTATGGGAGCAAGCCTCTATTAGAAAGCTGCCATTATTTCTAGGGATGCACCGTAAGGGAAATTTTAGTTCGGAACAAAAAATTTAAGCTGTGCTTGGCCGAAAACCGAAACAAAAATGTATTGCCCCGCCCACTTTTTTGTTAATATAGTTTTTTTTAGTAAAATTGTATCAACATTTTTTTAGTTAAATAAATTCGTTAAACCAATATGGGGACTTTGTTTTGTGCAGCCACTAATTTTACTGTGTAATGACATCACTTATGTCACCACCAAATCTACAGTCAAACAAGAAAAAAATATATTTCTGGGGAGGAATTGAAAAAAAAGAGTTTCAGTGCAGAGTTTCACTACCTAAAAATTCTGGGGGAGATTTATGAAAACCTGTGCAGAGAAAAAATGCAGTTGCCCCTAGCAACCAATCAGATTGCTTCTTTTAGTTTTCAGAAGAAGAAACAATCTCATTGGTTGATATGGGCAACTACTCCATTTTTCCTTGGCATATTTTGATGAATCTCCCCCTTATATCCTTTTTATTAAAATAAAAAAATATCAGTATATAGAGCTCGGCGGTATGACCAAAAATGTGTATCACGGTATTTTTGTAAATTATGGCGGTTCCAGGTATTTACCCCCCCCCCCATCCTCATGTGACCCGTGGGTGCTGCTTCTCTTCCCCCCCCCCCCCCCCCGATTTATAAGCCCCCCCCCACATCGGGGGACTAATCATACGTGACCCGCGAGCACTGCTTCTCCCCCCCCCCCAAATAATTGTCAGCCGCTGCGCTGTACTGTACTATCCTGTGCTGCAAAAATAAACAAACTTTAACTCACCTTTGATGGGAACATCACAGAGCTGTCAGCCTATCAACGGCCGCAGCGATGTCCCGCCTCGGCCGGTGATAGGCTGAGCGCACTGTCATGTAAGAAGAAGCATGCAGCTCTATGGCAGAGCCAGAGATTGCAGAGAGAAGCGCTCTGACTCTCCCATAGAGCTGCATGGAGGGGGCATGTCGGATGCCCCTTCATGAGGTGGTCATGCTGAGAGCCGGGGCACGGTGCAAGAGATCACAGGGGGGCCCCAGCATAGGATAAGTTGAAATGTCCTGATGTTCTCCTTTAATATTATATTTTAATGGTTCGGACATTTATGCACGTAGTGTTACCAAAAAGGTTTGTTAATAATGGAGGGTTCGGACGGGACTGAATCGGAGGAGGGGGGGAGGGGAACACTCTGCAACACAGGGAGTACTGCAGTCTCCCCGAGCTCCCTTCCGTGGCCAGTGACACATGGGAGGAGGAAGCAGTGTGGCGCCGGAGAGAGCCGGCAATACTAAATAATTCTATACCCCCATCACGTCCTGTACCCTTTATAAACGATGGGACTATTTGGGGGGGAAATGAAAAGCACGCATTATCCTGCTTGACAAATCGTGCTTCCACTGGTACTTATCGCTTACTGTCTTCAGCTGAATTTGCTTATAGAAGTTCCAAGCCACGCCCTACTTTAAGCCACGCCCACCGAAATTATTCGCAGGAAAGTCACTTATGTGAAAAGGCCGAAAGGGCCATTTTCGGACGATAATTTTCGGTGGCCGAAATTTCAGTGCATCCCTAATTATTTCTATACAGAATTTTACTTGTAACTCTTTTGTTCCTGCATTCCCTTGAAATGATCAATAAAATACACATTGATTCGCTGCAAGAATACAGATAAATTGCCCGGTGCCAGCACATAGCAATGGTCTTCCAAGGGAGAAAATTACACTTGGACTTTTCCATATAGAACTCGATGCCCAAGATAACCTTAATATTGCTGAAGATGAGGACTTTTCCCTATTGATACTGGGAAATATTTCATTACAGCTTACATAGGAAAGTGACATTCCACGTAAACTGTGGTGAAAGTGATATTTGCTCCTGAGAAATTTAGTTGTTGGGCTCGAAATAAGAAATGTGCCTCATTGTCTCATGGAAAACCACATAGAACATGAGGGGAGAGTATAGGTCTCGCATGGGTTTTCTTTTTCATTTGGAAAAGACTGCTGTTTTATATAGAATACAAGTATTGGTGAACAAATATATTTTGAAAATAGAAAACACATGAAAGCATTGCATTCTTAGTATGATTGTTATTATAAATAATGATAGTAATAATAGTAAAAAAAAGTTTGTGTGTGTATTAAGAAAATAAGCCTATAAATCTGACACTCTTTTGGTGTGAATTTTACAATCTATTGCTACACTTTATGGACAAAAGTATTGGGGCACCTACACATTCCACCTACAGGAGCTTTTAGGACATCTCATTCTAAATCCGGAGTCCCCCCCTTTGCAGTTAGGGGATAAGGAGATAAGATGTCTGATCGCAGGGGTCCCACCACTGGGACCCCCATGATCTCCTTGCAGCACCCGGCATTCTAAAAAGTGTATTCAGAATGCTGGGTTCCCACTGTGGGGGTCGTAATGTCACCCAATGCCCCCTCGTGACTTCATGCCACCTGTCATGTCTGTGTCTTTTGGATAGGGGATAAGATGTCTAGGGATGGAGTACCCCTTTAAAATTTCCTTTCTCTGGAACAGTGTTGTCTTGCAGTAAACATTCTCCTGGTCTTCACAAACAAAGACTCATTCATTAGACCGCCAGATAGAGAAATGTGATTCCTGTCTCCACAGATCACTTTATCACTACTTCAGAGTCCAGTGGCGGTGAGCTTTACACCACTCCATCCAACGCTTGCCATTGTGCTTGATGAAATAAAGATTGCATGCAGCTGCTTGGCCATGGAAGTCCACGAAGCTCCCAAAGGGGACACATTTTTTATGCCAATTTTTAATGCTAGGTTGAGGTTTGAAGCTCTACAGTCACTGAGACAGCTGAACATTGGCAACTGTTATGCCCTGTGTGTCTCATCACCCTGTTCTGTAAGTTTACATGGTCTCCTCTCTTCATAAGTTGTTCTGGTTCCTAAATGCTTTCTCTCTGTAATAATACCACAAATGATCATTAAAGATGTAGAGTAAGAAGACATTTTACAAACAGACTTGTTGCAGCAGTGGTGTTCTATTACAGTACCTTGCTGAAATTCAGTGAGCTCTGTTGACTGACCCATTCTTTTACAAATTATTTTTAAAGGCAGACTGCATAGGTTGGGGCTGGATTTTTTACACAATGGGCAATGGCACTGAATGAAATCCCTAAATTCAATAATTGAGAGCTAGGGCCCAATAATTTAGTCCATAATAATGGAAATATAGCACAGATTTCTAGTGCACTTGTTCTTTTGTCCTCCCCTCACCTTCTAAGAGCCATAACTCTTATTTTTCTGTGAGCAGGGCATTATGAGTGCTTGCTTTTTGCAAAGGATAGAGGATGTGTCTGATCGCTGGGGACTGCCTGCGATCTCCTGTAGGGGGCCCTAGCTACTTGCTCATCCTCGGCACAGTCTGCCCCTCCCAAGTGGAGGCTTGCTCAGCTAATCACCGGCAGAGGTGGAACATCGCTGCGGCTGGTGACTGGCAAATTTTTTAGTCTTTTATAATTGTGTACAAATGGTATAAATTCATTATGGTTTATCACTTACCAGGGCACTGTTCCCACTTGCGTCAATTCCGTTTTTTGTTTTGTCATAAGAGAAAAAGAAAACATTTTAAACAATAGACTGTTGGGTCCTCCCTGATGAAGCATTAAGTGCGAAACGACGTAGGGGTTGACTTGCTGTTTGAGGGTAAGAGAAGACCGTCCATTGTGTGAAGTAAGTTACCTGTGTGATTGACCCATTTACTTACCTTTATTAGGATGGATATTGGATACCGGCATCTCTTTATGTCTGCTTGGTGCATGCTTCGTGATTCCGAATGGATTAGTTCACACTTGTGACTCTCCTTCTCTGGATTTTGTATATTTTGTTCTGTGTCTCTCAGTTTTATACCACTTTTTGTATTTATTTATTGCTCACTGGCACTTTATCGACTCTTCAGTCAGATGATGTCTATGTATTGCAATACATGTCTCTGTGTCCATTGTTAGGCTTTTCTGTTTAATATCTGTGGACCCAGAGTAGCCCATATGTTTGGTTATAGGACTATATGTTGTATATAACATTTTAGTGTCTATTGTTTTAATGGGAAGAGCTTTGTGTTTCTTCTTAGCCCGTTCAACAGAATAGTACAGTATGTCAAGAAAGAACTTCAAATGAAAAGCAGAACATTCAGTTCCCTCTTCTCCTTCCTTGGATATTTGTTATATATTTTATTGCTGGTTTTTCAAAATAAATATTTCTCCAAATCTTTTATTGAGAGAAGGGCAGAATGTTTTTTGCTGCAGGAAACCACTGGCCTGACTATTATAATGTCTATTTACACGAGAAAGGTAAGTGCAAATGCAACAAAGTGCTCAATAGTCAATTGCAGTGGACAAGTGTCCATTGGGAAAGCAGCACATAGGGATATTACAGTTTTACTGTCAAAGTTTCAAAGTCCTTTCTATAAGGACATATCTGCTGAGCATACATATCAGAATAAGATATGCCTAAAGAAACTGTTACATTAAAGTAATAAGGGGTGAGAGAAGATCCATATTTTTAAAAACTATTCAGCTTAAGTAATAACATATTGGATAATGAGTAGATCACCTTGTTGTTTTTTGCCCAGTATATGTGACCTTCTTACTTGTTAGACTATGCTATGAGTAAGGATCTCCAGATCAGAAACCTGTCAGATTGTGGTGTTTTTTTATGTCATTACTAGCGGAGTACCTGGCGTTGCCGGTTTTTCCTTCCTAATCCTTGTTGGGGAGGAAAATCAACAAAGGAGGAAGCTTTCGCACGTCCCCGTCTCCACATCACGTCCCCATGTGCCGTCCTCACATGCTGTCCTTATATCCAATCCTCATATCCCGACCTCATATGCTGTCCTCATATCCCGTTCTTATGCCCCATCCTCCTATCCTGTCCTCAGGTGGGACTGATTTGTGATGAAGATATTTTAAGCTGAATATAGAAGTGGACGTGGTTTTGCCGATACCGATAATGCCCAAAATCTTAATTATCGGCCGATAATATCGGCCATACCGATAATCGGTCGATCCCTAGCCTATATACAGCTTCATCAGGCATGTCAAATGGGTCTTCTGCACCTGGTTATATATCAGATGGAGTTTAACCTCTTCATAGAAAAACATTAAGTACAAAAATTAACCCATGTTTAACCAGCATTGCAAAACAGACAATTCATAGGAGTGACACACATAAACGCACATATGCAAGAAATTACATAACTCAATCAAAGATTGCACATAACTCCTATCTCAAATAAAAGGACACAAGCTGAAAAAAATATATAAATAAACATTATGTAGTTCTTCAACCACACAATGTAGCATGTATAAAAATGACTGTGTATAAATAATATGTAATATGCATATGCCATTTATATATTTAAATATTTAAAATTCATTTTTCTTCTCCAAATATGAGAGTGTGCACACATAAAAGCATTTGCATACATTAAATTAAATAAAGGCCATCCCAGGGACAATATTATATTCAGGCGCTCATGAGAAGTAACAAAACCAAGGATACGAATTACTATAAAGTTCCATCTATATATCGAGATTACCGTATATTTTCAATGGTCTCATTTAGACCACGAGGGGTCAAAGTTCCTAATTTATGTATCCGAAATGACTACCGGTTTATGAGGCACTAATATCTATTATGGTCTTCTGGAGGATTTTATAATAATTAGTCTCAAAGGTTCCAAACAACTTTGATGCATCATAGAGAAGTGTCGGGACACACTATGAAGCATGAAGTTATGTTTAATGTTAAATCTGTGCTTGTTCATATATGCCCGCACTGTTTGTACAATGCGGCCCACGTACTGCAAATTACAACTACAGTTCAGTAAATATATGGCAAACATCGTGTCACAAGACCAAGCATCTCTGATTGGAAATGTCCTTTTTAGTTTGTGTGGAAGTGAAGCTAGTAGTGGGAGTAGAGATGAGGTCGCAATATAAGCATCTATTCTTTTTACATGGAACTCATCCCACTCTTGTCTGAACTGTATTAATAACAGAGCTGTTCTCCTTTTTTAATCTGCTAGGTGCAATGAGATTTTGTAAGTTTTTTTGAGCAACGAAAAGTAATCATAGGGGAATCCAGTACCAATTTTTTTGAGAATGGGGTCACTCTGGATAATAACCCAATTTTTCTGTAATATCTTATTTATGTTAGTCGCCTCACTATTATAATCTGTTAGAAAATTATGTTTAAAGGGGTTATCCAGCATAAGGTGATTTTAGTACGTACCTGGCAGACAGTAATGGACATGCGTAGGAAGGATCTGCACTTGTCTTGGGGCTAAATGGCTATGTTGTGAGATTACCCGAATACTGTGGCTAGCTGTTTGTGAATCAGTATTTCCTGTTTGACTTTTCTTTTTTTGACTACAAGTCCCACAATTCCATCTTCCTCCCTCCCACACATCAGCCACCCCACCCATTGAAACATAAATGAGCTGCATTCATTCAAAACAGTGTGGTTTTCTATCAGGGTGTCTCCAGCTGTTGCATTTAGTTGCAGATTGATCTCTCTCCCACCAAGCGATCGCTCCACCTATTGAAGCAGACAGGCTCCCTGTCATCAGCTGACTAGTGAGTCAGGTCTCGGCCTCACTGCAAGCTGGGAAAAATCTGAGACAACAGTCATTTTGTATGCTGGTAAAAATAAATATTGGAGTGAAAATCACAGAAGAATTATGAGAAAACAGTCGCACACAGGTACAGACACTATATTATGAACTACACTAACTTCAAAGCCCCTGTAGCATAGTCAAATAAACAAAAATCCTGGAATACCCCTTTAAATCTCTGATCTACTACTCCCACTGCTGTATCACTAACCCTCTTCTTATTCACCTTGGTTAAATCCAGTTTCCTGTGCTTCACTCTCCCATATGCGCCTGCTAATAGGGCACAGGAAACAACTGGGTTTAACCAAGGTGAATAAGAAGAGGGTTAGTGATACAGCAGTGGGAGTAGTAGATCAGAGATTTAAACATAATTTTGTAACAGATTATAAAGGTGACTAAACTCAACTGTAGTTGCAATTTGCAGTATGTGGTCCGCATTGTACAAAAAGTGCAGGCACATATGAACAAGCACAGATTTAACATGGAACCTTTGAGACTAAATATTATTGAATCCATCCCTCCAGAAGTCCATAATAGATATCAGCGCCTCATAAACCGGGAGTCATTCTGGATACATAAATTAGGAACTTTGACCCCTCAAGATCTAAATGAGACGTTGAAAATATAGACTAATCCCGATAAATTGATGGAACTTTAAATAGTTTGTATCCTTGGTTTTGTTACTTCTCATGTGTGCCTGAGATTCGGGACTTCTATGTGCCAAGCAGTCTCCCATTTTTCAGGGGACCGACCGGCACTTGCTTAGGCGGGCTGGTTTCTAGACATAAGAAACTAGAAGGCAACTTCCCACCCTGCATACAAGTAGTATCCAGATTTTCAGACGAAGCTGCATCACAACTATCTCCTAGCCAAGAAAATTACAGCAGGATATGTATATATTTTTTCAAGATTTTTACTTAAATGTATGTATGTTTATTCTGTATGATCAGGTTGCACATATATAATAAATTGTAAAATAGAGGAGGTTGGACATGAAAGAGATTTCACCATTTATTTATTATATCGCATTGCATATCAAAATCGGAATATTTAGGCCCATAATCACAATCGCACATTTTCCCCATATGGTGCAGCCCTGGTCCCTGGGATGCCCTTTATTTAATGTATGCAAATGCTTTTATGTGTGCACATATCCCATATTTGGATTTGGAGAAGAAATATCCTTTTAAATATATAAATGACATATTACATATTATTTATACACAGTCATTTTTATACATGCTACATTGTGTGGTAGGAAAAACTACATATTGTTTATTTATATATTTTTTTCAGCTTGTGTCCTTTTATATGTGATAGGAGTTATGTGCAATCTTTGATTGCTTTATGTAATTTCTTGCATATGTGCAATTATGTGTTGTTCACTTCTATGAATTGTCTGTTTTGCAATGCTGGTTAAACATGGGTTAATTTTTGTACTTAATGTTTTTCTTTGAAGGGGTTAAACTCAATCTGGTATATAACCAGGTGCAGAAGACCCATTTGACACGCCTGATGAAGCTGTGCATGTGCAGCAAAACGCGTTGCATGCTGGAACTACAATAAAAGATACTTACCTGAAGGTCCTGCTTCCTTAATCCATTCAGCGCTGATAGTTCCTGTCCTCTTTCTGAAGTCTTCATTTCTTAAAAGGCCTCTGAAAAATGAAAGAGGCAATCTGATTGGTTGCTGTGGGTAACTGGGTAACTTTACCTCTGGACAGGTTTTGATAAATCTTTCCCATTGAGTTTTATATATAGGCCACGTTCATTGTTCGCATGACTCTACAGCAGTGTTTCCCAACCAGGATCCTTTGGCTGTCCGGGCATGCTGGGAGTTGTAGTTTTGCAACAACTGGAGGCAGAGTTTGGAAATACTACACTACGGCAAATCATTGGCCTTAGTTGTCACACGGCAGCAGGGATCATTTAAATAACTTTGCTCATGAATGTTACCTGTATGGCTAGTATACAGACATCTTAGTCAATAACAAACCAACCTAAAGCCTTAGAAACCTGTTAGTACATTTAATTTATATATTTTATATTAAATATTCAATTTATTTTTATCTGTAACAACTGGTAGAAAGCTTTTCCACACATATGGGGAGATTTATCAAAACCTGTGCAGAGGAAGAGTGGTGCAGTTGCCCATAGCAACCAATCAGATTGCTTCTTTCATTTTCCACAGGCCTCTTTAGAGGCCTGTGGAAAATGAAAGAAGCAATCTGATTGGTTGCTATGGGCAACTGCACCACTCTTCCTCTGCACAGGTATTGATAAATCTCCCCCATAGTGTATTTATACATAGATGCTCTTAACTACATAACACCAGCACTTGAAATCCGGGACTGGCTTATGGCATTCAGACTTCTCCTACCCCAGCCATTAAGGCAGATGTACTTTGTATTTCCGGAATATTGCGTTCGGTTGTAGACTGCAGATTTCTGAAAAGAATCAATTTTTTTTAAAATATAATTTTGTGTTCGAAACCTATTTTATAGCAGATTTACTCCATTAGTAATAATCCTATTGATTTGCGATGTGTCTTTCATTGTGAGCATGTTGAAGCTTCAGCTAATGGTCTCAATTTTGTGTTAATAATTGCCTACGGACATCACGCTGGCCGCCCTCCTATCCTCCTTGGCGCTCACATGCTACGTGTTTAAAGTATGAGCAAACAATGGGATATAAATCTGCCAAGAATCTGTGGCTGCAGTGAAAACATTGCGTACTGTGGGATTTTCAAGTCAGGCTTTATGAAGTATTTTTGGAAATGTAGACCTTCTTTATAGGTGTACTGTATCAGTTATGGGATTTAGAGCTTGGAAAGTGTGAATTGAGAACATTGACCGCTTGTTGAAGGATGCTTCATGTAGGGATATCTGTTTTGCCCATCACAAAAATATAGGGATGCACTGAAAGGAGAATTTTGGTCCAAAAACCAAAAATTTAGGCTCTGCTTTGCCCAAAACCTAAAATGCATTGCCCCGCCCCCCTTTTTATATAGTTTTTGTTACATTTTATTACTTTTTTTTTTATGTGATGTGACCAAAATAAACAATTTTAGCTTTTCGGATTTTTTTTTTTTTTTTATGCCATTCACAGTGCAGGATCAGAAATATAATTATTTAATAGTTGGGACAATTACGTGCGTGGCAATACCAAATATGTTTATGTTTATTATTTTTTATAATGTTTTATGTGAAAATGGGAAAAGGAGGGTGATTTTAACTTTTAATATGGAAGGGGTTAATGGGTGTTTTAAAAAAGAAAATTATTTTCTTTTAACACTTTATTAGTCCCCTTAGAATCTAATGATTAGGAGGAATTATGAATCAGTGGAGTTCCATAGAACTCCATTGATCTGTGAGTTCTGTGCTCATTTGGTTGAGCCTGCTTAGCCAGGCTCAATCAAGTGAAGAGCCATGGACACCAGGGATAGAGAGGTAAGCCCTCTGGCTACCTCCACAGTGGAACCCCCTCCCACTGCAATCGCGCTGCCGGGGGGGCATCCACCCCACTGGTCCACCAGGGAGCATTTACATGTCCCTTTAGACGCCACTGATAGCTTTGACAGCGGCGATCTAAAGGATTGATAGCCGACCGTGGTCATCACCGCATGTCAGCTATTAGCGGCGGCCCCCCGCTACAAGAATTAGCAGGGAACTGTCGGGTATGGTCAATGACGGACATCGGAGCAATCTCTGATGTCTGTCATTACAGGCAGATGTCAGCTGCTGATAGCAGCAGGCATCTCCTGTGTATGAAGCGGACCCAACCCGCGGGCCGCATCATGTCCTCACCCAACCCATGACGTACATGTATGTCATGGGTCGGGAAGGGGTTAAGCCACACCCCCCAAATTTATCGGCTGAAAATTCACTCAGCCGAAAAATGCCGAAAGGGGCGTTTTTGACCGATAATTTTTGGCAACTGAAATTTAGGTGCATCCCTACAAATATACAATAGTCCCTAATGACTGGAAATAAATATTTATCCCTTCCCCTCAAATGCATAGGTGAAGGATAAATGTAAAGCCATTGTTGTTGTTGTTGTTGTTGTTGTTTTTTATTTTTTGTCAATAGCCTGAAGGATTGTTTCCTTCCTGGAGCCTTCCTGGTACTCTCCACAGTGCTGGAAACCCTTTGCCACTGCTGGCGGCAGAAGGATGAAAGTAGTCATGTCAATGGTACCATAAACAATCTTAAGAGTAGGGTCACAGAGAGGCGCCGATAGCAGTCAGAAGAGCGATCTCCCTGCTGCGGCTGGGTAGCTCTGTGTGCCCCCTGGTAGCAGCGTATTTCCTGCTGTAGAGAACAGTGCCTGCTCATAGCAGATGCGCTCAAGCGGATACACAGGGCTATCTGGCTCCAGCAGAGAGCTTGCTCTTGTTACTGCCATCGGCACATCCGCAATGTGAAATACGCTGGGATGCGCACTGTGTGACCCTGCCCTTAAAGGGGTATTCCAGGCCAAAACTTTTTTTTATGTATCAACAGGCTGCGGAAAGTTAAACAGATTTGTAAATTACTTCTATTAAAAAATCTTAATCCTTCCAATAGTTATTAGCTTCTGAAGTTTTCTGATGTCTCACGTCCCGGGAGCTGTGCAGTTCCTATGGGGATATTCTCCCATCATGCACAGCTCCCGGGACGTGACATCATCATTGAGCAGTTAGACAGAAAACTTCAGAAGCTAATAACTATTGGAAGGATTAAGATTTTTTAATAGAAGTAATTTACAAATCTGTTTAACTTTCCAGAGCCAGTTGATATATAAAAAAAAGTTTTTGCGTGGAATACCCCTTTAAGAGGCATTCGGTTCTGAAGAACATATCCCTTATCCACAGTATAGGGCATAACAAGCTGATCAGTGGTGGTCCATCAGCTGGGACCCCCACCTTTTTCAAGAACAAAGGCAAAATTGTCCCTAGAATGAATGGTCCGCATCACATGTGCATGACCAACACTTTATTCATTCTCTATGGGGCCGCCAAGCATTTCTTAGTACTGAATTCCTTCAGATGAAAATATTCTTTTAAGTACTATAATTTTTAATGCTAAAACACACAGATAAGGTTTTTACATTCCATCTAATAGGTACCTAAAGCTAAAATTTACATGTCCTACCTAGTATTGAACATTTGTCCTAAAAGTTAAAGGGGTTATCCAGGAAAAAACTTTTTATTTTTATATCAACAGGCTCCAGAAAGTTAAACAGATTTGTAAATTACTTCTATTAAAAAATATTTATCCTTTCAATAATTAAAAGCTGCTGAAGTTGAGTTGTTGTTTTCTGTCTGGCAACAGTGCTCTCTGCTTGTCTCGGGAACTGCACAGAGCAGAATAGGTTTGCTATGGGGATTTGCTTCTAAACTGGGCAGTTCCTGAGACACGTGTCATCAGAGAGCACTTAGACAGAAAAGAACTCAACTTCATCAGCTCATAAGTATTGAAAGGATTAAGATTTTTTTAATAGAAGTAATTTACAAATCTGTTTAACTTTCTGGAGCCAGTTGATATATAAAAAAAGTTTTTTCCTGGATAACCACTTTAATAATACAATTGTTTTTTCAGCCAAGCATTCACTGTGATTTTATATGAAGGCACAACAATGTTTAATTGAAAATAAAATCGACATTTATCATTGCCTGCTATAATAAGGAGCTGTTCCCAACTAGAATCAATACAGTACAGTACAAGAGTACCGTACAGTGGCCCATGAAAGCACAGTATGGTAGCATAGGGAGGTCCTGTTCTATAATGAAACTTAAAGGGGTACTCCAGTGGTTAATTTTTTTGACTTTATGGCATCTTCTTTGTAAGTTTTTGTTTTTTTGCAATATACATGTGTTATATGTTTTGGCAGCATGTGTGTGTTTTTCTTACCTGTTTGTTTGGGCAGGAAGTTTTGTAGGGTTTTCTTTTACTGTTGTCCACAGTTCTGAGTCTGTTGTGGACAAGATGTCACAGCTTTTTTTTCTCTGTCTGCATGAGAGGAATAAGCCACGCCCCCTCATCGCATTCAGCTGAGTACACAGCTCCTCCCCTCCCCTCCCCCTGCTCTGTCTTCTGAGGATCTGAGGATGCAGATCTGCACAGGAGAAAGAAGACAGAGAAGATAAGTGTTATCTGAAGGGAAGGATGAGAAGGTGCACGGGCTCGGGATGTATGGACTGCAGGGGAATAAATCTCCTACTGGGAATGATCTCTATATGTGAAGGGGGAGGGGGGGGGGGGGACTCCTAAATGACAATTGCTGGGAGTTGTAGTCCCTGTTGTGTGTGTGTGTGTATGCTAGTGTTTACAAACCAGTGTGCATCCAGCTGTTGCAAAACTACAACTCCCAGCATGCCCTGACAGACTTCGGGCATGCTGGGAGTTGTAGATTTGCAACAGCTGGAGGCACATGGGTTGGGAAACACTGTTCTAGCCTATTCAGCATACACATCGTTACACCAGTGTTTCCCAACCAGTGTGCCTCCAGCTGTTGCAAAACTTCAACTCCTAGCATTCCCAAAGGCTGTCAGGGCATGCTGGGAGTTGTAGTTTTGCAACACCTGGAGGCACCCTTGTCGAGAAACACTGGTGTATGCCCTATAGAGGTGTAGTGAACTACAACCACCAGGAGACTACAGAGTCAGCATCCTGGTGTTATACCACAGACTGAAGACTCCTAAATGACACATGCTCGGAGTTGTAGTCCCTTTTGTGTGTGTATGCCAGTGTATCCCAACCAAGGCTGATTATATTAGTGTGCTGTGTATAAGGGGGCCGACCCGGGACAATAGTAGGGTGGGTAAAGGGCGGAACAAACAAACAAAGAAAAAAGGAGCCACCCCAAACCAGCAAGGCATGTGGCATGCTGGAATTTGTAGTTTTTAGCACAGCAAGAAACAGGAAATAGAAGCAAAGGTAGGAAAACAAAGTGGGGGATAAAAAGACAACAAACAACGGAAATAGAGTAGGCTAAACAACAAGAATAGAAATGAAACAAAACAAATAGGGTAAGTCAAAAACAGAAAAACACGTTGACCACCGGAGTACCCCTTTAAGGTACAGTCTATGCATGATTCCCATTTTGTTTCTTTATTTAAACAGATTGTCAATTTTGGGCAATTCCTTTTTATTAGTAGGGTCGTCGTCCCCCCCCCCCCCCCCCAAAATAGTAATCCCTATGAATAATCGGTGATCTGCGTAAGAATCTTTTAGGGCATTGTTAATTTTCCCGACGCGCCACCTCATGCTGACTAAAGCATTATTATGCTGAGCTCACTGTAATCAATAGTGTGTCCTTGTAATTACTGTCTGAAATGGATCTTGTCTGTGTATGTTCTGTGATAACTTGAAAACACCTTGATAGATGTCACAATTGTAACATATTATCGATCAAGCAGATGGGAATCTCCCTTGGCACTTCTGGATAGTACATAGTGACTATGTCCCAAAGAGTGATGCAGTCTAAATCTATTTTACAATATGGGGATTTATGTCTATCTCATACGACATCTGCCACCACCTTTGTATGCTACAAAAGTGAAGTAATGTTAAAGACTAATATGTGGGTCAAAAAGGAATTGGTTCATTGGGAACATGTAATAGTTTTTTTTTGGCCACTCTTTGTTTCAAAAAAGATTTACAAATGGCAGGTTCTCAAGGACTGCTTGTAAATGCCGCCGTGAATAGAAATGAGTGCATGGATGGATGATGTGGGACTATAGATGTCTGTCAGTGATATGTGTCAGATGGATATGTAATGGTGTGATGAAAAATTTATAAATAAATGATTGTGTTAGCTGAGAGGAGATGGTAGAATAGATGTATTCACTTGAGGCAAACATGTGAGTTTGAGGTGGTTGAGAATTAACATTTTCCCAATAGCCCATGAATAGATCTGCATAGCTTGGCGCACATATGGTCCCCATGGCGGTACCTACTTTTTGACAATAAAATTGTTTGTCTAAGTAAAAATAGTTGTGGTTTAAAATGAATTTGATGCTTTCTGTTAAAAAGCCAATTTGGGCTGGTGGGAGAACTCTTGCTTCTGATAAAAAATAGTAAGCAGCTTTTATTCCCTGTTCGTGATTAAGGCATGTATATAGGGAGCTGACGTCTAGGGTTCACAGTATCCAGTCCTCTCGCCAATGTAAATCCACCACGGTAATTGTGTCTGTTGTATTCTTCAAGTAAGATGGTATTTTTTTCATATAGGGTTGGAGGTATTTGTCTACATATTGTGACATATTAGAAATAAGGGATTGGATCCCTGAGACAATGGGTCTGCCGGGTGGTTCTGTTGGGTGCTTGTGGACTTAAGGCAAGCAATAGAATAATTGCAACCTTTTGTCAGTGCTTAATAAAAAAATCAAATTCGTTCTTGGTTAAAAAAATTTCTTTAAGTGCGTTAGTGCATAGTTCTTCCAATTGTTTTGTGTATTCCAATGTCGTATCTTTTGATAGATGTTCATATGTCTCGCGGTCCTCTAATTGTCTATAACATTCTTCATTCTTAGTTGTGTAATTAGATTGTAATTAGATTGCTCCACCTTAATCAGCCGGATGGATAGTGATCTGGTTGTTTTCTTAGAGTTGCTTAATTGCTGCGATTTCTTTCCGTGTCAGATTACTTTTTGGTTTGTTAGTGGAGGTTTTTAAATTTCTGATTTCATTCGCTACTGCAAATCTAAAAGCATTCATTTCTACACTTACTTCCTGAGTAGGATAGAATGTCGATTTCTTCTTTAAGTCAGAGTGTATGCCGGCCGGCCAACCGATGACGGGGAGGAGGAGGGCGGGGTAAGTGTAGCCTTCCGGCATTTAGCGCTGCTTGCCCGAAGCAGGGCTAAATGCCTGTAGGAGTTACCTGCCCGGCGCCGGAAGTGCATGTCCCGGTTGTCGGGCAATACAAATTACACATACCTGGTGCGGGCCACAAATGGCCCGCGGGCCGGGAGTTTGAGACCCCTGCACTAGACAATGCAAAGGTTGCAACAACATCTATAGACTGTTAAGGGTGCATAATCACTGCTCAGTTGCCAAAAGGGCGTAAACTAGTGTACTCTCCCGTTTCAGAACTTTGCAGTGGTGACCACCCAGTCGACAGTCTAGGCCAGGGGTACTCAACTACTTTCAGTAGGGGTCCGCTTTTCCCGGACTACCATTCGGTGAAGGTCCAAGCTAAACATTAAGACCTGGTTCACACCTAGCGGCCGCAGATATGCCAGAAATAGGAGCTGCCTGTTATAAAACATTATTAATAAGTCATCGTTCTCCAACTGCCACACACTGTGCCCCTGGTATAATACTGCCACACATTGTGCCCCTGAATATATAACTGCCACACACTGTGCCTCTGAATATAATACTGCCACATGCTGTATACCTAAACAGAATGCTATCAAACACTATGTCCCTGATATAATACTGCCACACATCTGCCCCTGAGTACAATGCTGCCACACACCATGCCCGAGTATAATACTGCCACAAAATGTACCCCTGATTATTATGCTGCCTCACACTGTACCCCTGATTATAATACTACCACATGCTGGGCTTCCAAATATTATATTGCCACTGTGCCCTAAGCAAATTATACCTCTATGTCCCTTTAAAGCAATGAATGAGGTTCCCCCCTCCATATGAACTCTCCATCTGTTGCAAAACTACAACTGCCATCATGCAGACAGAAGAGCATGATGGGAGCTGTAGTTTTGAAACAACTGTTAAGTTAAAGGTTGGGAAATACCTGTAATACACATACTTTCAGGGACAGACTGGGAGGAAAAATAGGCCTGAGAATATTACACTATGCAGCCCATTTTTTTTTATGGTGGGTTTCGCAGAAGTCAGACACTTATTAAAACAAAATGAGCTGCATACTCTAAAATCACCTCGGTTTAAGTGGCTCTCCAGCTGTTGAAAAGCCTCAGGCATTATGGATGTTGTAGTTATGTAACAGTTGGAGAGCCACAGATTGGGGTACAGGGTCACCGGTCATCACTTCAGAAATTACAAGTGACTCCAGCTCTGATGGGACAGTCAGGAGAATACACAATTGTATAATGACTCACACGAGACGTCTTCTCTGTTGTCTTTACTTTTCTTCTTCATCTGGTCCTTGTCTTCTTTCAGCTCCATCTTCCTTTGCAGAGTCTAACGCCCGGACATCATTGGTTACTTTGTTAGTAGATCCTCATCCTCTGAATGACAACAATAATCATTATAACTCTGCCAGACATCATCATAACCCCTAAAAATAATACTGCCAGAAACTGTTTCCTCTGTTTGTCAGAATCCCACCCATGTACTCCCCCAGACCCATTTTCCTCTCTTCCTGACGACCTCTAAGGGCTTCTTCACACTGTGGATATTTAGTCGGCGGAATGTCCGCTTGCTGCAGGCGCCACCAAAGCTATTGGCGGAAGGACTGCACGGATGTGCGCCATCTCTATAGATGACAATGCAGTCTGGTGGAATTCCACCAGCAGAATGGACATCCAACAAAGGAATAAACATGTTCGTTCTTAGGGTTTATGTCCATTTTGCTGGGGGAATTCTACTGTATGCACAGAGCAGCAGAAAACCATTGAAAACACTTGGACTCTGCTGCAAGTAGATTTCCGTAAGCAGAATGTCCTCAATGCGGATGGGCCTTAAGTTGTCCCAGACCCTTAAGTCCTCTTCCAAACCCATCTTTCCCATCCTCCTTCAGATCCCCCCCCCCCCCAGACTTCTCTGCCCCCTGACCCCTAAGTCTTCCTCCAGACTCCTCTGCCCCCCAAGACCCCTGCATCATCCTTTTTTACACTTTTCTGTCCCCCCTCTGTCCCTCCCTCTGTCCCCTTCTGCCCTAACACTCCCCACCCCCCAAGACCCCTGCATCATTCTTCTTTAAACTTTTTGGCCCCTCGGACCACTTTATCCACTTCTGCCTTAACACCCCACTTTTATGCCCCGAGACCCCTTTATCCCCTTCTTCTCTAACACCAATGACCCCTGCATCGTTCTTATTTTCACATTTATACCCCCCAGATCCCTTTATCCCCTTCTGCCCTAACAACCCCCCCATGACCCCTGCATCATTCTTATTTTTACTTTTATGCCCCCAGACTCTCTTATCCCCTTCTCATCTAACCCTAACACCACCACCATCTCCCCCCCCATCCAAGACCCCTGCATAATTTGTTTTTCAATTTTATGCCCACCAGACCCCTTTATCCTTAATTCCCTTCTGCCTTAACATCAACCCCCCCCCCCCCCCCGCCAAGACCCCCGCATAATTCTTACTTTCAGATGGCTAGCCCCGTAGACAGCCTGGTCTCTGTCCTGGGTCCCGCACTGCTCCAGCCTCTTCTAGTCAGGCCTGACCAGAACAGATGATGCAGGCAGCACTAATCGCGCCACCTGCATCATAGGAGATGCGCTGGCCGGGCAGGGAGTAGAGTGTTCCCTCGCTCCTGCGGTGCTCAGCTATTCATTTGTATCTGTGTCTAATAGACACAGATATATATGAATGCCAGGACAGCGGCAGCCACCTTTGGCCAGTTCCCTGAACCGGCCGGAGTTCCGGTCAACTGGCGGCCGGGGTCCGATCTGGACCGCGGTCCTCCAGTTGAGTACTGTTGGTCTAGGCCCTCATTAGCACCAATAGTCCCAATAGTAATAAAAAATATAATACTAAATTATATGTCCAGAGTAGGAGCAAATCCCCATAGCAAACCTCTCCTACTCTGGACAGTTCCTGACATGGACAGAGATGTCAGCAGAGAGCACTGTGGTCAGACAGAAAAGAACAACTCTACTTTCTCTGGAGCATACAGCAGCTGATAAGTACTGGAAGGATTAAGATTTTTTTTAATAGAAGTAAATTACAAATCTCAAATAATAAAAGAAATGTGTAATCTATAATGTGTTCGAGTACTTTGTCTAGGAGATATCCTCAAATACACCCAAACAGAAGATCAAAATGGAAAATAATAGAAGATGCAGATTTGATCATTTCAAGCTCATATAGTCATGTCCAGGGTAAAATAAAACAATTTATTAAACATATAAATTATACGTTAGCAATTGCAGAGAGGACACTGGATCCTTGCAATCCCCTCTGCAACAATATTAATAATAAATAGTGGTAATGTAAAATGGTTAATCAATATTACAGCACAATCTGAATTAGAAAGAACTGTCACTGACGAAGGACCTAGAGTATCCGAAACGCATTTGATCCAGCACAATATAAGAACAAAAGGATTGCCATACCACTGTTGTATTCTCTATCTGTTATTGCAGTCACAGACTGCCGAACCATCGTGTCATCAGAATCAGCCCTTTACTGTGTCATTAGATCGCCACGGGGAATTGCGGCATCCATGACCTCCTGTGAACCGGCATCACCCACTTAGGTGACTTGTCTGTCGGGAGGCACCTGAACTTGGAGGATGCAGAAAGTTACCAGGACTTCATAGGATTTCTCGTTCCCCGCTTTACTATCAGGACGGTCAGGTTAGTGGTACACAGTACCTGTACTTTAACTGCTTTCTTCTATGTTCGCTGAGCCATTAGAGCTGAATCTCTGCGCTCACCACCCTGGTTGGCTCAAAACTGTGTAGCTCCAGCGCTTGCAAGCCGGCCAGCGTTCTCGAGCCGGTCAGCACACAACTGTGTAATTTACCTAGGCTGTGGCTGCTATTTATTGCTACACTTTTGATTTTGGGCTGTGACAACTGTAACAATTCTGACAATCTTGGTTACATTGACATACAGCCCTTCTAAGGCTGCGTTCACATCACATTTTCTCCATCCGACTTGAGTACACGATTTTATAACTTAAAATCGTATGAAATCGTATATAAAGTCGGATCCAATGACCTCCATTAAAAAATCAGATCAATTACACTCATCCGATTTGATCCGCATCCGATTTCACACGATTATTGTTCGGGTCTGAAATCGGGTTTGAATCGTGTGAAATCAGATGCGGATCAAATCGGATGAGAGTAATTGATCCGATTTTTTTAATGGAGGTCATTGGATCCGACTTTATATACGATTTCATACAATTTTAAGTAGGGATGGACCGATTATCGGTTTGGCCGATATTATCGGCCGATAATCGTGATTTTGGGCATTATCGGTATCGGCAATTACCTTGCCGATAAGCCGATAATGCACCCCACCACACCGTGACCGCCCGACCCGTCGCACCGCGACTGCCCCCCTCGACCCGTCGCACCCCACACCGCACCGCCCTGGCCCCATTGCCTCCCCCATCCCCGGTTTTATTATTACCTGTTCCCGGGGCCCACGCTACTTCTGGTTCCTGCTGCGTCCTGCCTTACGCTGTGCGCAATGACGAGTGACGGGACGTGCGCGACGTGACGTCACCGTCAGTGCGCACAGTGACAGCTCAGGAGGACGCCACCGGAGGAGCCAGATGTAGAGTGGACCCCGGGTCCAGGTAATTATAAAACCGGGGATGGGGGAGGCAATGGGGCTGGGGCGGTGGGGGGGGGGGGGGAGCGGCGCGGCGGTAGGGGGCGCGGAGCGGTGCGGCGGTGGGGGGAGTGGTGCGGGAGCGGTGTGGGGGTGGCGGTGATAGGACTCGGGATCCCCGGACAGGCAGGGGGAGAGTAGCGGGTGGCGGCGGCGGTCTCTGGCACCGCAAAAGCCACTGCGGTGGCACAAAACACAAGTGAAATCGCACTTGCGATTTGCGCAATTCCGGGTCACGCGTGACCCGATGACCCAGAGATACAAGGTGATCGGGGGTGTAGAATACACCCCCTATCACCTACTGTGTCTATGGGGAGGTGGCGATTTCGCCACCCCCCAGGAGAGCTACTATTGGCTATCGTCCAGCCAATAGCAGCCGGCAGGGGAGGGGTTAAACGGCATCCTCTGCAGCGCTGACCCTTAGCTGGGTTCAGTCAGCGGTCAGAGCTGCAAGAGGAGCCATGGACCACCCCTCTGCACCCATCGGATCGCCCCAGGAGACCTGAAGATCCCCTAGATCAGGGACAGAATCCACCAGAGGGAAAGGTAGGGAAATCAATGTTAGGCTGGGTTCACACTACATTTTTGTCATACTGTTTTCAATCCGTTTTTCTAAAGAAAACCGTATGGCAAAAAAACGGATGGAACAGTATGGAAAAAAGTAAACCGTATGCGTTTTTAAACAGTATACTGTTTTTAAAAGTGCATACAGTTCCGTCAGTTTTTATAGAAAAAAAAACCATACGTTTTTGAAAATTTTGTCCATTTTTAATGGGAGGGGTCTTGGGTGGGGACTTTAGGATTCAAATGCGCATGTGCAAAGTAAAAACGTATACGTTTTTCCCGTATGGAACCGTATACATGTGCGTTTCCCATTGACGTCCATGTTAAAAAAAACTTCAATGGGAATGGGAAACGCACATGTATACGGTTCCATGCGGGAAAAACGTATTCGTTTTTACTTTGCACATGCACATTAACCCTTGTAAAAATGTAAAATTTGGGGGAAAACTAGCATTTTAGTGGAAAAAAAAATCATTTACACATCCAACTTTAACGAAAAGTCGTGAAACACCTGTGGGGTGTTAATGCTCACTGGACCCCTTGTTACGTTCCTTGAGGGGTGTAGTTTCCAAAATAGTATGCCATGTGTTTATTTTTTTTATTTTTTTTGCTGTTCTGGAACCATAGGGGCTTCCTAAATGTGACATGCCCCCCCCAAAAACCATTTCAGAAAAACTCACTCTCCAAAATCCCTCTGTCGCTCCTTCCCTTCTGAGCCCTCTAGTGCACCCGTCGAACACTTGACATACACATATGAGGTATTTCCTTACTCGAGAGAAATTGGGTTACACATTTTAGGAAGATTTCTCTCCTTTTACCCCTTGTAAAAATTCAAAAACAGGGTCTACAAGAACATGTGAGTGTAAAAAATGAAGATTTTGAATTTTATCCTTCAATTTGCTGCTATTCCTGTGAAACACTTAAAGGGTTAACAAACCTTTTGAATGTCATTTTGAATACTTTGAGGGGTGCAGTTTTTATAATGGGGTCATTTGTGAGGTATTTCTAATATGAAGGCCCTTCAATTCCACTTCAAAACAGAACTGGTCCCTGAAAAATTGATTTTGAAAATTTTGTGGAAAATTGGAAAATTGCTGCTATACTTTGAAGCCCTCTGATGTCTTCCAAGTATCAACAAAATTTTACCACTTACATAAAGAAGAATATGTCACGAAAAAAAAAAAAATCTTGGATTCAGAATGAAAGGTAAAATCATCCCAGAGTTACTAATGCTTAAAGTGAAAGTGGTCAGATGTGCAAAAAATTGCCGGGTCCGAAAGTGAAAATTGGCTGGGTCCTTAACGGGTTAAGGATTTGGTTGTTTAATGGTCAATCATAATGAGTTTGAAATACTGTTTTTCTTTCTAGTAAACGGTGTGGACTTAGGTCTTGGACCCTTAGAGAGTCTTCTTACTAGAACAGGAATTTCCCTTTAACGTAACAAATGACCAGCGCTGCTTATTTCTTGCTCAGGCTTCAGTGCAGATAAGCGATTTTGAGCGCCGGCAAGTATTAGCAAGAGTTCTATCTCACAATGTGGTTATAGCGAGGGAATAGCAAGTTTATTAGATTGTAGAGATTCAGCTGGAGGATGCCGCATGCAGGTCTGAGCAGGCAGATAACAGGGGCCTGTAAATAATATAGAAGGCTCTGCTCTATGTAATGACTTGTATACTGTAACAGTGTTTTCCAAACAGTGTGTCTCCAGCTGTCGCAAAACTACAACTCCTCCAGCTGTCCGGACATGCCGGCAGTTGTAGTTTTGCGATAGCTGGAGACACACTTTTCGGAAGACACTGTTACCATAATTCTAACATCCATACATGTCATAGGGTCTTCATCAGATAAATGGCAGTGCTATCCGGGTGCAGGTGCATCTATATAATAATTAAATATAGCATTTCATGATTATTAAGGGAGCTGTGTGCAGAATATTCTTCTATGAGACCGAACTCTGCCACCCACAAGGAAAATATTATTTTATTTTCTGCTGCCTGTACTGAAGTATATAAAATCACCGTCCTTCTAGATCATAATTTATTAGGTTTTCTTATGCATGCTAAATATAGAACGCTAGATTCACATCTCAATGACAGATCACCAGCATCTGGGGTACGTGACCTTTGCCAGCAGCTCCATCCTTGGTGGACAAACTCCTCTTTTTCCTGCTCTATAGATATTAGGTTTGGGGTCGTTCATGACATTTTTCCTCTTCCTATATGAAAATGTCGATTTAACACTGATGATACATCGATCGGTAGACAATGAGATCAGTATTTTAGAGTTTTAAATGTTGCTCAATTTTGTGTTTTTATTATACATGACATAACAAAAATTATATCATATATGTATATGTATATATATATATATATATGTGTGTGACGTGTTTTGTGTGTGTATGTGTATATATATATATATATATATATATATATATATATATATATAGTAATGGTGTTGATGTAAGAGACACAGTGGATATAAGTGTATACACCTCTGTTAAAATACCAGGTTCTTGTAATGTTAACCTCTTAATGACAAAGCCCATTTTTGCCTTAAAGGGGTACTCCACCCTAGACATCTTATCCCCTATCCAAAGGATAGGGGAAAAGATGTCTGATCGCGGGAGTCCCGCTGCTGGGGACCCCCGCAATCTATCCTGCGGCACCCCCGAGTAATCACTGCATGGAGCTAAGTGCCTGATGACTCCATGCTTGATGACTCACGATACAGGGGCCGGAGTATCGTGACATCACAGCTCCGCCCCCTTGTGACGTCACTCCCCACCCCTCAATGCAAGTCTATGGGAGGGGGCGTGGTGGTTGGCAAGCCCCCTCCCATAGACTTGTATTGAGGGGCGGGGCGTGACATCACGAGGGGACAGAGCCATGATGTCACGATACTCCGGCCCCTGTATCGTGAGTCATAACGCACGGAGAAATTGCTGGGGTCTAGGGCAGAGTACCCCTTTTAAGGACACAGCCATTTTTGCAAAATCTGACCTCACATTATGCATTAATAACTCTGGGATGCTTTTACTTATGAATTCGATTTGATTTTTTGTGACATATTCCACTTTAAGATAGTGGTAAATTTTCATTGATACTTGCATCATTTCTTTGTGAAAAATTCCAAGATTTCATGAAAATTTTGCAATTTTCTAACTTATAAACTCTCCTTGTAAGGAAAATGGACATGCTATATAAATTATTGATTCACATATACAATATGTCTCTATGTTTGCATCATAAAGTTGACATGTTTTTACTTTTTGAAGACATTAGAGGGCTTCAAAGTACCGCAGCAATTTTTCCCAATTTTCACGATAAATTCTAAATCTGAATTTTTCAGTGGCCAGTTCAGTGTGTATTGGATTTGAGAGGTCCTTCTGTGCGAAATCCCCTAACAATTATCCCATTATAGAAACTGCACCCCACAAAGTATTCAAAATAACATTCAGAAACTTTAACACTTTAGGTGTTTCACAGGAATAGCAGCAAGTGGAGAAGAAAACTAAAAATCTTAATTTTTTTTCTCTCAACATGTTCTTGTAGCCCTATTTTTTAAAGGAGAATCCATGGTGCCAGAACAGCAAAAAAAAAAAAAACACATAGCACACTATTTAGGAAACTAAACTCCTAAAGGAACGTAAAAAGGGGTATAGTGAACCTTAACACATCACAGCGAATTTTCATTAAAGTTGGACGTGAAAATGAAAAAATAGATTTTTTTTTCACTAAAATACTGGTGTGACCCCAAATTTTTCATTTTCACAACTGGTAATAGGGGAAAAAGACCTCCAAAGTTTGTAACCCCATTTCTTCTGAGCATGGAAATACCCCATATGTGGATGTAAAGTGCTCTGAGAGCGCACTACAGGGCTCAGAGGAGAGGGAGCAAAATTTGGCTTTTGGAGAGAGAATTTTGCTGAAATGGTTTCTGGGGGGCATGTTACATTATGAAAGCCCCCATGGTACTAGAACAGCAAAAAACATGCCACATGGCACACTATTTGGGAAACTACACTTCTCAAGGAACGTAACCAGGGGTACAGTTAGCCTAAAAACCCCACAGGTTTTTGATGAATTTTTGTTTAAGTTGGACAAGAAAATTATATTTTTTTTTTCACTAAAATGCTGGTGATACCCTAAATGTTTCATTTTCACAAGGGGTAATAGAAGAAAAAGCCCCCCATTTCTTCTGACTATGGAAATGCTCCATATGTGGATGTAAAGTGCTCTTCTGGCACACTACAGGTCTCAGAACAGAAGGAGCGCTCTTTTGGAGAGAGAGAGAACTTGAATTGAAGTTGGGCGCCATGTGCGTTTACAAAGCCCCCATGGTGCCAGAACAGTGGACCCACCCACGTGTGACCCCATTTTGGAAACTACACCCCTCATTTTAAAGAACCAATGTTCCAAAAAACTGTCAGACACCTGTGTGGGGAAAATGCCCACTGTTACATTCCGTGAGGGGTGTAGTTTCGAAAATGGGGTCACGTGTTTTTTTTTTAATTTTTTTTTTTTTAGTGTTTGTCAGAACTTCTCGTGCGATCAGCCACCCCTGTGCAAATCCCCAATTTAGAACCTCAAATGACCATGGCACGCTTTCACTTGTGAGCCATGTTGTGCGCCCGCAGAGCACCGACATATGAGGTATTTCCATACTCAGGAGAATTGGCATTTCTGAGGGTCTTTTTCTACTTTTACCTTTTGTGAAAGTGAAAAATGAAGGGAAAACCCAGCATGTTAGTGTAAAAATTATTATTTTTTTTTTTAAACGAACATGCTGGTGTAGCCCCAATTTTTTTTTATTTTCAGAAGTGGTAAAAGAAGAAAAATCCCCCCAAAATTTGTAACACAATTTCTCCCGACTGCAGAAATACCCCATATGTGCCCTTAAACTGTTGCCTTGAAATAAGACAGGGCTCCGGAGTGAGAGAGCTCCATGTGCATTTGAGGCCTAAAATTTGTGACTTACATAAGGCCGGTGCTATACAGTTGTTGGCTGTCTGGTCATGCTGGGAGTTGTAGTTTTCCAACATATGCTTGGCCACAGTTTTGAGACCACTACACAGTGGTCTCAAAACTGTGGTACTCCAGATGCTGCAAAACTATAACTCCCTGCATGCCCAGACACTGTCTGGGCATGCTGGGAGTTGTAGTTTTGCACCTGCTGGAGGGAGAGCACATACCTGCCGCATCACCACCGCCCGGCATCCACACACCCGCCGCTCCTGACGTTCCGATGAGCGCACATCGCACACACGAGAACCCGCCGCACCTGATCGCTGACCGGGATTAATCAGATGGGGTCCCAGAGTGTCAGGCGGAAGTGGTCTCCTGCCGGACACACCGGGACTTCAGCTGATTAACCCGCGCAGCGCCGCAGGAGCGCAGGATTACTGAACTCCATATATATATATATATATATATATATATATATATATATGTATACGGCACAATGCACAAAGGTATTGCGTCATCCACTGTATATATATATACGGTATTCTGCGAGAAGGGGTTAAGGAATGAGTGAAAGAAAAATCAGATAATTTTTCAGATACTGGACTACTCCTTTAAACTTATACTTTGTTGAAGCACCTTTTGATTTTATATCAACAATCAGAGTTTTTGTGCAGGAGTCTATTACCATGGCACATTGTGACGTTGCATTATTATCCCACACTTCCTTGCAGTAGTATTCCAAATCTGTCAGATTGCGAGGAGCTCTCTTTTGCACAGCCCTCTTTGGCTTACCAAAGGGACAGGGACCTAATACTCCCCCTTTATAAAGCATTGGTACGGCCTCACCTGGAATATGCTTTTCAGTTTTGGTCACCAGTCCATAAAAATTATGTTGTGGAGCTGGAGAAGGTGCAGAGACGCACAACGAAACTAATATGGGGCATAAAACATCTTAGCTATGAGGAAAGATTAAAAGAATTATATTTGTTTAGTCTTGAGAAGAGACGTTTAAGGGGGGATATGATCAACGTATTTAAGTATATAAATGGCCCATACAAAAAAAAAAAAAAGGGGAAAAACTGTTGCAGGTTAAACCCCCTCAAAGGACGAGGGGGCACTTCCCCTGTCTGGAGAAGAAAAGGTTTGGTCCCAAGGGGCAACACGCCATCTTTACCATAAGAACTGTGAATTTATGGAACAGTCTACCTCAGGATCTGGTCACAGCAGAAACAGTTGAAAACAGGGTTAGATACATTGCTAGAACAAAATAACATTAATGCTCATGCAGAAATATAATCACATCCCTTCCCCTTCATCCAAATATACCCTTTCCCTTCAATTCCTAGGTTGAACTTTGTGGACGAATGTCTTTTTTTGACCGTACAAACTATGTAACCCCACAGATGTTCAATTGAATTAATGTCTGGGCTCTGACTGGGCCAATGTTACTCCTCTTCTGGTGAAGCCATGCTTTTGTGGATTTGGGTGTGTGTTTAGGGCTGGCCCTACCATCATTGTCGGTAGGTCCGTAGGACACTCTGCTGCTTGAGGTTTTTTCTCTGCATAATTGAACCATATCCTGGTGCCCAAATTCTAATGCAGGCAGCCCTGTTACCCACTCCTATTTGTACTGATCGGCAATTTATATCACCACTCAGTACTGTATAGGAGCAGATAAGCAGGACTGGCTCCATAGGACCTTCTACCTACTGTGGGGGTGCTATGTGGGATTAATAACCTACCTGCCTATCTACTGGGGAGAGATTAATGGATTAATTAACTAACTACCTACTGGGGGAGGATTCTTCCTGCCTACCTAATGGAGGGGGGGGGGGGGGGGGATTAATTACCTGCCTACTTACTTAAATGGGCACTGTCATGAACACAAAAAATTGATATGTTGTAG
Source organism: Hyla sarda (assembly GCF_029499605.1). Lineage (NCBI taxonomy): Eukaryota > Metazoa > Chordata > Amphibia > Anura > Hylidae > Hyla > Hyla sarda. The sequence goes on along the minus strand of NC_079191.1, from coordinate 384,001,231 downwards.
TACTTAAGTACTACAACATATCTCTAAAATAGTTTAATTAAAAAAAGTGATTTTAAAACAGTTTAAAATCACTTTTAAATTCGGCCACTAGGGGTCACCCTCCTAGTGGCCGAATGCATTCAGCAGTGACGTCACCACTGAATTTCGACTCATTGAAGCCTGGCAACGAGTCGAAATTCAATCACTGCTGTGCTCGCTCCCGCCTGTCAATCAGACAGGCGGGATAGAGCGCTTTGAAGGAAGAGGACGCGCGCAGGCTCGGGGACAAGGTAAAGTATTATGTTCACTGTATTATCTATACTGTTCACCTATACAGTATGCCTCCAGTTTCCCCACTACAACTCCCAGCATGCCCTGGGAGTTGTAGTGGGGAAGCCTGGCACTGAATAGGTGAACTGAGGGGGAGTGGATTGAGCTGCGCGGCGGGGTGGGGTGGGGGGGTTGCGGGCTGCGCGGCGGTACTCTGGGTGAACTAAGGGGGAGGGGGAGTGAGTTGAGCGGCGTGACGGGGGCGGGCTGCGCGGCGGGGAGCGGTATGTGCTCCGGTGTTCACCTATACAGGGTGCCTCCAGTTGTTTCCCCACTACAACTCCCAGCATGCCCTGACAGCCAATAGATGTCAGGGCAAGCTGGGAGTTGCAGTGGGGAAACAGCTGGAGGCACCCTGTATAGGTGAACTACGGGCGGAAGTGTCGGCCCCAGCAGGCATCAGTGATGTGGTGCCTGCTGGGGAAGTCTGCCTGGTAGTGAGCATGCTACCAGGCAGACAAAAAAGCATTTTTTATATGTAAAAAAAATAAAATAATTAAAGGCAGGGAGGGGGTTAGGGATAGATGGGTAATAGGCAGGGACAGAAAAAAAAAAGTGATGGTGGGAGCTACCCTTTGAGGGGATCTTCTACCTAATAGGAAGAATTACCTACTTCCTAGGGGCATCTACCTACAGGATGTGAAGTTACCTACCCACAACCACCACCCAATCCCTATACCCCTCCCTCCCAAACCACTTACCTACTCACTCATACTATGCAGGGCACCAAGACATTGATGCGTTATTTGGGACACTGAGGGAAAATGTGGGCAATGTACTAGAAAAGTGTGGAGCCTGTCACCAGGCAGCACAATATTTTAGGGCTGATCGTTGTCGTTCTGAAAGATGAACTTTATCTTCTGCTTTCTAATAAACGCCTAAAGTTTCATGCCAACATTGCCTGGTATTTAGAACTGTCCATGATTCCATCCACCCTGACTAAGTCCCTTGTTCCAGCTGAAGGAAAACAGCCCCAAATCATGATGCTGCCTCCACGATTGTTCACTGTAAGTATGGTGTTCTTTAGATGAATTGTGGGTGGTGGTGTTTGGCGATTTTTGCACCAAACATACCTTTTGGAATTATGGGCAAAAAGTTTCACCTTGGTTTCATCAGACCGTCACACATCTTCCCACGTGCTTTTGGAGGACTTGATGTTTGTTTTTGAAAACTTTAGCAGGCTTAGATGTTTTTTTGCTACCGTACCCCATGGCCCATTCATATAAGGAACACGGGAGATTGTGGTCTCATGTAGCACATGGCCAGTACTTGTCAAAAATTCCTGCTGTTCCTTTAATGTTGAATGTTGCAGTAATCAAAAAATCCCATCTCAACAAAAATGGTACCGATAAAAACTGCACGTCACGGCACAAAAAATGGTCCCTCATACATACCCATATACAGGGCCGGACTGGGGACAAAAACCAGCCCTGGAAATTATTGCATGCCAGCCCCACAGCACTGTGTCATTGTGCCAGCCAACAGCCGGCATGCGGGCAGGCATATAAATATATATATATATATATATATATATATATATATATATATGTGTGCATATATAGTTTTTTCAAGAAAACAGCACCTGAATGCATTGAAGAGTGCAGGCAAGTGTAGGAATCCTGGTCACAAATCCACAGCGAATTTTATAAAGAAAAAGTTAAGTGGGTTTTATTCCAACATGTGAAGAGTTGCATGCAACGTTTCTGCTGGCTCACCCAGACATTGGGGGAGATTTATCAAAATCTGTCCTGAGGAAAAGCTGCCTAGTTGCCCACAGCAGCCAATCAGAACGCTGCTTTTATTTTGCAAAGGCCCTTTTAAAAATTAAAGAAGCAATCTTTTTATTTTTGCAAGAAACACAGATGTGCTGCAGTGATTCCTTCTCTCTCTCTCTCTCTCTCTCTCTCTCTTTCTCTCTCTCTCTATATAAATATATATATCTACACACACACTATCTATAGTATATTAATCTGTTTATTAATATATATAAATATAATGACACCCATACAATACAGCCAGTGGTATTTCCAGGGTTGATGTCACCCGGTGCGGTAGATAATAGTGTCACCACATACCTACACGCCCCCCCTCCCAAAGTAATTTTTTGGCCAGTTGTGACAGACGCCACTTGTGTAGCGCATTGTGAAAAAATCCAGTATAATAATCAAATATACCAATTGCCATAGAATGGGAAAGCGCTAAAGAAGTCTTCACCATTTAAAACTACAGCTCCCAGAATGACTTAAAGGGGTACTCCGGTGGAAAAAAAATTCTTTCAAATAAACTGGTACCAGAAAGTTAAACAGATTTGTAAATTACGTCTATTTAAAAATCTTAATCCTTCCAGTACTTATCAGCTGCTATATGCTCCTCAGGAAGTTCTTTTCTTTTTGAATTTCCCTTCTGTCTGACCACAGTGCTCTCTGCTGACACCTCTGTCCATGTCAGGAACTGTCCAGAGCAGGAGAGGTTTGCTATGGGGATTTGCTCCTACTCTGGACAGTTCCTAAAATGGACAGAGGTGTCAGCAGAGAGAACTGGGGTCAGACAGAAAGGAAATTCAAAAAGAAAAGAACTTCCTGTGGAACATACAGCAGCTGATAAGTACTGAAAGGATTTTCAAATAGAAGTAATTTACAAATCTGTTTAACTTTCTGGCACCAGTTAAAACATTTTTTTTCCCAGCAGAGTACCCCTTTGAGCAGTGATAAGGTTATGCTGGGAGTTGTAGTTTCACTCATCATAACTGTAGAACTTACAAGTGACTACAGCTCTGATGGGACATAGAGAGGAGAATAAACAATGATATCAGTGACAACAGGTGACGTCTTCTCTATAGTGAGGAGAATACACAATGATATCAGTGACTACAGGTGACGTCTTCTCTATAGTGAGGAGAATACACAATGATATCAGTGACTACAGGTGACGTCTTTTCTATAGTGAGGAGAATACACAATGATATCAGTGACTACAGGTGACGTCTTCTCTATAGTGAGGAGAATACACAATGATATCAGTGACTACAGGTGACGTCTTCTCTATAGTGAGGAGAATACACAATGATATCAGTGACTACAGGTGACGTCTTCTCTATAGTGAGGAGAGTACACAATAATATCAGTGACTACAGGTGACGTCTTCTCTATAGTGAGGAGAATACACAATGATATCAGTGACAACAGGTGACGTCTTCTCTATAGTGAGGAGAATACACAATGATATCAGTGACTACAGGTGACGTCTTCTCTATAGTGAGGAGAATACACAATGATATCAGTGACTACAGGTGACGTCTTCTCTATAGTGAGGAGAATACACAATGATATCAGTGACTACAGGTGACGTCTTCTCTATAGTGAGGAGAATACACAATGATATCAGTGACTACAGGTGACGTCTTCTCTATAGTGAGGAGAATACACAATGATATCAGTGACTATAGGTGACGTCTTCTCTATAGTGAGGAGAATACAGAATGATATCAGTGACTACAGGTGACATCTTCTCTATAGTCTTTCCTTATCTAATTCAGATGGTACATACTGCCAGGACTTGTTCCAGCTAAATGTTGACTCAGCAGAACGTTACGCCCAGATGGCTCCTCACTATGTCAGCGCATTCTGATCCTCTATATGAAAACAATAATCATTATAATACTGCCAAACACTGTATCCTTTGCATATAATACTGGCACACACCGTACCCTCTGAATATGATACTACTACACACTGTACCCTCTGAATATAATACCGCCACACACCGTACCCTCTGTATATAAAACCGCCACACATCATACCCTCTGTATATAAAACCGCTAGAGATGAGCGAACTTACAGTAAATTCGATTCGTCACAAACTTCTCGGCTCGGCAGTTGATCACTTATCCTTCGTAAATTAGTTCAGCTTTCAGGTGCTCCGGTGGGCTGGAAAAGGTTGATACAGTCCTAGGAAAGAGTCTCCTAGGACTGTATCCACCTTTTCCAGCCCACCAGAGCACCTGAAAGCTGAACTAATTTATGCAGGAAAAGTCACACACCGTACCCTCTGTATATAAAACCGCCACACACCGTACCCTCTGTATATAAAACCGCCACACACCGTACCCTCTGTATATAAAACCGCTAAACACCGTACCCTCTGTATATAAAACCGCCACACCGTACCCTCTGTATATAAAACCGCCACACACCGTACCCTCTGTATATAAAACCGCCACACACCGTACCCTCTGTATATAAAACCGCCACACACTGTAACCTCTGAATATAAAACCGCCACACACCGTACCCTCTGTTTATGAAACCGCCACACACTGTAACCTCTGAATATAAAACCGCCACACACCGTACCCTCTGTTTATGAAACCGCCACACACCGTAACCTCTGAATATTTTACTACAACACACTGTACCCTCCGAATATAGTACTACCACTACTTGCCATGCACCCTCTGAATACAATACCGTAATGTATTGTGGCCCATAAAAACCATACTACCCCAAAAATTCCTTATAATATACACTATGGCCGACATGTATAATTGTCTTTAGACAGTTTTTTGTGTCTAAAAATGGTGCAAAAAGGCGCAAGCAGGGTTTATTTGCGCCCTTTTTCTGCTTCAGTTGCAATCCACTGATTTTGGCAATACACATGATATGGACGGGTTTTATGAACTGCGTCTTTTTGTGAAAAGGTGCAAAAAAAGGCGCAAAGCCACTGAAAAGTCTCTAAAAACCACACCAGCCCAGACTTAGATTTTTTGTGTATGTGAAGAGAGAAATTTCAGAAAATGTGACCTGAACAAAATGTATCAAATGGTCTGCTAACTTTTAATAAATTTGGTGCTGCTACACAGAAAAATATTTCACTTACACCTACAATGATAAATGCCGGCCTATACCTCTGAAATGCAAAACACTCTGTGCTCCTCACATATAATGCACCCTGTCCTGTGCCCCTCACATATAATGCACCCTGAGGGACACATGACAGGGGGGGCATTATATGTGAGGGGCACATGTCAGGGGGCATTATATTGTGAGGGGCACAGGACATGGGGTATTATATATAAGGGGCACATGTCAGGGGGGCATTGTATATAAGGGGCACATGACGGGGGCATTATATGGGCACATGACACGGGGGGGGGGGGTCCTGTCATTTGTCCCCACATATAATGCCCCCCTGCCATGTGCCCCTCATATATAATGCCCCCCTGACATGTGCCCCTTATATATAATACCCCATGTCCTGTGCCCCTCACAATATAATGCCCCCCTGACATGTACCCCTCATTTATAATGCCCCCTGACATGTGCCCCTCACATATAATGCCCCCCTGTCATGTGCCCCTCAGGGTGCATTACATGCGGGGGGCACAGGACATGGGGCATTATATCTGAGGGGCACAGGACAGAGGGCATTTTATATATAAGGGGCATATGGCAGGGGGGCATTATATGGGCACATGGCGGGGGGGGGGTCCTGTCATTTGCCCCACATATAATGCCCCCCTGCCATGTGCCCCTCATATATAATGCCCCCCTGACATGTGCCCTTATATATTACTCCATGTCCTGTGCCCCTCATAATATAATGCCCCCTTGACATGTGCCCCTCACTTATAATGCCCCCTGTCATGTGCCCCCACATATAATGCCCCCTGACATGTGCCCCTCACATATAAGGCCTCCCTATCATGTGCCCCTCAGGGTGCATTATATGCGAGGGGCACAGGACATGGGGCATTATATCTGAGGGGCAAAGGACAGAGGGCATTATATATAAGCGGCAAATGACAGGGGGGCATTATATGGGCACATGACGGGGGGGGGTCCTGTCATTTGCCCCCACATATAATGCCCCTCTGCCATGTGCCCCTCATATATAATGCCCCCCTGACATGTGCCCCTCACTTATCATTTGCTTCCCCCCTTCTCACACCCGTCACCTTTCTCACACGCTGCGGGGGCTCCGTTCTTGAAGTGTCAGTAACAGCTGCGGGGACGTGATTTCCGGGCACCGGCGTGATGGTGTGGCCTGCCGTGGATGGCATCACTGCGGCTGTCACTGACACTTCAAGATCGGAGCAGCTGCAGCCCGCAGCGTGTCAGAAAGGTGACAGCTGACAGCTCCCGCTCCACCATGCTAACCGGAGCTTATAGCTCCTTCATTATGCGGCCGCTGCTGCTCTGCATACAAGGGCCTGATACTAGTATCAGGCCCTTGTATGTTAGTATATTGTAGTGTGCATGGGCGGCCGCTGCGGTCCGACCGAACTGAGCCGCAGCCGCGCTGAATATATAAAAACGGGTCAGTCTGATGGTGCCTGAATTGCTCAGGCACCATCAGACTGACCCGTTTTTATATATTGTGGGCCCCAGGCTGAGCGGCCCACCGGGAATTTTCCCGGTATCCCGCTAAGCCAGTCCGGCCCTGCCCATATACGAATAAATAATGTCATCGGGGTCCGAAGAGGACAATTTTAAAGGGGTTATCTACCATAAGGTGATTTTAGCACTTACTTGCCAGACAGTAATGGACATGCTTAGGAAGGAGTTGTGCTTGTTATGGGTCTAAATGGCCATGTTGTGAGATTACCATAACGCTGAGGCTTGTTATGGGGCTAAATGGCTATGTTGTGAGATTACCATAACACTGAAGCTATCTTTTTGTGAACTGTTGGGGTTCGTTCTCTCAAACAACAAATCCCATAATTCATTGTTTGTGTGAGGTCACTTTTTTCACTCTCAAACATCAGCTCTCCCACCCATTGAAACACAAATGAGCTGCAAAAGACCAATGTTTTCTAACCAGGGTGCCTACAGCTGTTGGAAAAGGATCTCTCACCCAGTGGTCGCTCCACCCATTGAAGCAGACATGCTTCCTGTCATCACCTGACTAGTAATTTAATTTCTCCAGTCACACTGCAACCTGGGAACACCTGAGACAACACTCATTTTGTATGCTGTTAAAGGGATACTCCGGTGGAAAACACATTTTCTAAACCAACTACACTAGCTTTACAATCTTTGTAGCATAGTCAAATAAAAAACAAAATCCTGGAATGCCCCTTTAAGCATACTCCTTTTCGTACAAAAAATTATAATGTTTTTTTTAGTAAAGTAGTAAAATAAAATAAAACCTATATAACTTGGATATTGTTATATAATCGTATTGACCTACATCATAATGTGTAATTTTTTACAAAAAATGCACCGGGTAGAAACGGAAGCCCTATTTATTTTCAGTTTAGCCCCACAAATACATTTTTTATGGTTTTGCCATAGATGTGGTAAAATAAATGATCGCATTACAAAGTACCATTAGTGGCGCAAAAAAAAAAAAAAAAAAACTCATATGGGTTTGTAGGTTGAAGATTTAAAGCGCTATGGCTAGAAGAAGAGGAGGAGGAAAAAACAAAAGTGCAAAAATGAAAACAACCTAATGTCCTAATGGGGTTAAAGGTGGAAAAAGTTCTGACATGATTTATCTTTGCCTCATTCTCGAACATAAAAAAAAAAAAAAAACGGACATTTTAACAAGAGTTAGTAGAATTTTTATATCCATCGTATATGCACAACAATGCTAACCACTTTAACCACTGGGCCACTTTGCTGTCCATAATATTTTAGGCTCCCTAGAGTATCCTATCCTGATTGTAGATACATAGGAAGACGGCACTCCGACTGGTGTCCAAAATAAGTGGGTTTTATTGGTCCCAAAACATACAAGTGATGCAACGTTTCGACCTAACAATAAGGTCTTAAGGTCAATAAGGTATTGTTAGGTCGAAACGTTGCATCACTTGTATGTTTTGGGACCAATAAAACCCACTTATTTTGGACACCAGTCAGAGTGCCGTCTTCCTATGTGTTTACATTGGATTATCAGCCGTGGTCGAGCTTGAGGTCTGGCACCCACCACCTTTAAAGGATATATCACTGTGCACCATCCACCTCTGCTACTTTGGACTATCCTGATTGTAGATATAACTTCTGAAGCAATTTTCAGATTTTCTTGTCATTTTTGTATTTTTTTTAAGGTTTTTCCTGTGTCCCTGATCGTTATGTGACCTCTTCCTGTCCTTTCTAACAGATACATGTAAATCCTTGTTTCTATCAAGCCAGTGGGAAAAGCACATTTGAACCCTTGCAAAGAAATGAATGGCGTTGGCTGCATCCTGGTGACTGTATTGCTTTCCTGCCAGACAAATACTTTTATAGAGTAATTGCAGAGAATCTATCAGAGGACGCCACATTGAGGTAAAGTAATGACTGCAGTATCCTGCTACAATGACTACCTGATTTATTTATTTTTTTCTAACCCTGTGCAGAGAATGAGCCATTATTATTCTCTTTATCATTGTGATGTATTTCCTTTACATTTCATTAATAATACTGAGCTTAATGCAAACTCTTCAGTCTTGCCAGATACTAAGCCATGGTTCAGAAAATCTGTTCACTTACTTTAAAGTCCTTCAACGTTCGTAATGTTTAGGCACCTTAAAAAGGATACCTATCATTTCATAAATCCAAAGAAAGCAGAATCACAGCACAACTCCAGGGATCCAGTCTTTCAAATCAGGGATGACATTTTATTGCACCATGCAGTAAACAGTGCAACATTTCAGCATACTGTTTACACTGTTTACACTTCGCACTGTTCACTGCTTGGTGCAATAAAATTTCAGCCCTGATTTGAAAGACTGGATTCCTATACAGTCATGGCCGTAAATTTTGGCACCCCTGAATTTTTTCTAGAAAATGAAGTATTTCTCACAGAAAAGGATTGCAGTAACACATGTTTATTCCCTTTGTGCGTATTGGAACTAAATAAAAAAACGGAGGAAAAAAAGCAATTTGGACATAATGTCACACCAAACTCCAAAAAGGGGCTGGACAAAATTATTGTCACCCTTAACTTAATATTTGGTTGCACAACCTTTGCAAAAAATAACTGAAATCAGTCACTTCCTATAACCATCGATAAGCTTCTTACACCTCTCAGCCGGAATGTTGGACCACTCTTCCTTTGCAAACTGCTCCAGGTCTCTCTTATTGGAAGAGCGACTTTTCCCAACAGCAATATTAAGATCTTTCCGCAGGTGTTCAATGGGATTTAGATCTGGACTCATTGCTGGCCACTTCAGACCTTTCTAACGCTTTGTTGCCATCTATTTCTGGGTGCTTTTTGACTTATGTTTGGGGTCATTGTCCTGCTGGAAGATCTCGAACGCAAACCCAGCTTTCTGACACTGGGCTGTACAGTGCGACCCAAAATCTGTTGGTAATCCTCAGATTTCATGATGCCTTGTACACATTCTAGGCACCCAGTGCCAGAAGCAACAAAACAGCCCCAAAACATCATTGAACCTCCACCATATTTCACTGTAGGTAGTGTGTTCTTTTCTTCGTAGGCCTCATTCCGTTTTTGGTAAACAGTAGAATGATGTGCTTTACCAAAAAGCTTTATCTTAGTCTCATCTGTCCACAAGACATTTTCCCAGAAGGATTTTGGCTTACTTAAATTCATTTTGGCAAAATGTAGTCTTGCTTTTTAATGTTTCTGGGTCAGCAGTGGGGTCCTCCTGGGTCTCCTGCCATAGCATTTCATTTCATTTAAATGTCGACGGAGAGTTCGCGCTGACACTGATGCTCCTTGAGCCTGAAGGACAGCTTGAATATCTTTGGAACTTGTTTGGGGCTGCTTATTCACCATCCGAACTATCCTGCGTTGACACCTTACATCAATTTTTCTCTTCTGTCCAAGCCCCGGGAGATTAGCTACAGTGCCATGGGTTGCAAACTTCTTGATAATGTGGACAAAAGCAAAATCTAGATCTCTGGAGATGGACTTGTAACCTTGAGAGTGTTGATATTTTTCCACAATTTTGGTTCTCAAGTCCTCAGACACTACTCCTCTTTCTGTTGTCCATGCTTAGTGTGGCACACACACACACACACACACACACACATGCAAAGACTAAGTGAACTTCCCTCCTTTTTATCTGCTTTCAGGTGTGATTTTTATATTGCCTACACCTGTTACTTGCCCCAGGTGAGTTTAAAGGAGCATCACATGCTTGAAACAATCTTATTTTTCCACAATTTTGAAAGGGTGCCAATAATTTTGTCCAGCCCATTTTTGGAGTTTGGTGTGACATTATGTCCAATTTGCTTCTTTTTCTCCCTTTTTTTGTTTAGTTCCAATACACACAAAAAAAGAAAAGAGGCGGAGGCGCTCCTTGTGGAGTAAAATCACTTCAATGTGGAAGGAATAGGGGGAGAAATCACCGCTTACCCGACATAGATGTGTAGCCCATACACAACAATGGAGATTGCGTGGATTGATAGTTCGCAGTCTGCAGCCTTCCTGATATGGACAGTAATCGACAAGGGCGGGCTTTTCGTGGAAACCAGAATGTAAGAACTCTTTAACCTACTGTGGATCCCTACATCACTCACACTTATCTCTGAGAAGAGGAACCCTTTGATTTAAGCCGCACATCCACTATTTGTAATTTGATCTACTTGCTTCTCAGCATAATTTCAATTTCAATTTTGATCAAAAAGTACAAGCCCACTCACCACGTCACGGCCACCTCGTTATAGTGGGTCCCTAACCTGACACTGGCGTAGCACCCGGCGGCGACCACTGCCTTCGAGACCCCATGCCCAACGGGGGGAGCGACCCAGTGGCCAGGCAGCCCCACTACTGCCCGACCAAGCCTCTGGCTCCGGGCCACTCCACCCCACAGACAAAGCATCACAGAAACAACGGATGCCATAGAGAACCACACCAGTATGAAACCTACCATTGTCTGGGAGAATGGTAGGAGGAAACCCTTATGCAGTTTCCTGCCAATTAAAAATGCCTTTTTTTTATTAACCACAGCTACTTATAGAAATACCTTATAACTGCACACTTCATCCATTCCTTTCGGGTCGATTGTCGCTAACTCCGTAATCCAATATGCCTCCCGCCTCAATAAAGCTTTTTTATTTTCATCTTTATTGTTTCTTTTTTAAACTTCTTCTATTATCTGCCATCTGAGATCTAATGTTTTGTGTCCAAATTGTTTAAAGAGTCGTGCTACGCTTGTTTTTCCATGTTGAGTTTGTTTCATTCCCTCCGATTCCAAGTGTGAATACCTTCTTATCATTGATTTGTGTTCACCAAGTCTTACTTTAATTTGTCTTGAAGTTTGACCGACAAGCTTTGCCGCATGGGCATTTTAGAAGGAAAATCACATTGGAACTCAGACAGGAATAAAAACTTTTATTTTATATTTTAGTACCTTTTGTAGGATGATAAATGCAATCACTTCTAATGACAATGGGTACATGATAGACACGGATATGTGCCTTTCTTTTTTGTTGCTAAAATATCTTGTTTTTTAATTTTTGGGTTTTTATATCACTTCTTATCAATCTTTCACCTATTATTTTGCCTTTTTTAAAGGCAAACAATGGGGGATCTTTACATCATTTTCCACATTTTGGATCTGCTTTTAGAACCTTTCAATATTTTTTTATTGCATTTTGTATTATTTTAGAACGCTTATCATTGTACATTATTCTATCCACTTTATGTATTTTTTCCGATCTTTGTCTATATTTTTCTCTTCATGTTTTTCCGACTTCCTCTGCTATTATTTCCACTTCTCTACTTTTATACCCTTTTCCCACAAATTTTTCTATAAATGTTATTTTATTTTTATTGTATTCTTCATCGTTACTAGATATTCTTCTGGCTCTACTGCACCCACAGAGCACTTTACATCCACCTATTTTCTTACTCGAGAGAAATTGGGTTACAAATTTTGGGGGGCTTTTTCTCCTTCTACCCTAAAAAATTAAGATTTTCAATTTTCTCCTTCTATTTACTGCTATTCCTGTGAAACACCTAAAGGGTTAACACACTTTCTGAATGTCATTTTGAATACTTTGAGGGGTGCAGTTTTTATAATGGGGTCATTTATGGGGCATTTCTAATATTAAGGCCCTTTAAATCCACTTCAAAACTGAACTGGTCCCTGAAAAATTCTGATTTAGAAAATGTTGTGAAAAATTGGAAAATTGCTGTTGAACTTTGAATCCCTCTGATGTCTTCCAAAAGTAAAAAAATGTCAACTTTATGATGAAAATATAAAGTAGACATATTGGATATATGAATGAATATATAATTTATTTGGGATGTCCACTTTCTTTATAGCAGAGTGTTTCAAAGTTAAAAAAATGCAATATTTTCAAATTTTTCATAAAATTTTTGCATTTTTCACCAATAAATGAAGCAAGTATAGACAAAAAAATTACCACTAACATAAAGTAGAATATGTCACAAAACAACAGTCTCGAAATCAGAATGAAAAGGGAAAGCATCTAAGAGTTATTAATGCTTAAAGTGACAGTGGGCTTAAGGTGAAAATGGGCTGGGTCCTTAAGGTTTGTAATATAAGGTTTGTGGTAAAAATGTCAGTTTATTTTCTTAAAAATAAACACTATCAAAACATATGGATCTTTATATGTGAAGCCTTCAAAATAGGGTCATGCTTTAGCCTTTTAAAATGAAGTATTGATTGATTTGAGTTATAATCCCCGTAGGTCAGTATATCTCCTGCCATTGAATTTCTGATCTAATTTCTGATCTGAATTATTGAATGCCATCTAGAAATTGGAATCCCCTGTGACCGTTGTATGACTCGGTAGGCTTCATATGTCACCTTTAAAGCACAACTGTCGACAATTTTTAATACCCCAGACTACTACTATTTTGTTACTGATGAGCATAAAATAAATGTGGCTATGTAGCAGTCAGGTACAGTCGGATCGGCGTGGCGTGTGGACCGCAAAGCCCCGCCATGACACGCCTATCCTTGCTTTCAGTGCTGAGACCGCTGGGCAGTAAGACACAGCAGTTCACAGCACATGCGCCTTCCCTGCCGGCTCTGACGTGCTGTATTGGACAGCGGGAGGGAGCGTAGTGAGCGGTCTCAGCGCTAAAAGCAAGGATAAGCTTGTTGGCGGCAGGGCTTTGCGGTCCCCAAGCCACACCTATCCGACTGTGCCTGACTGCTGTGTAAAATGATTATTTAACTTAGAAAGCTCTGAAAATTGCCGATAAAGGTATAGCCACATTTACTTTATGCTCATCAGTAGCCAAATGGTAGTAGTCTTGGGGGTTAAAAATTGACAACAGTTGCGCTTTAGAATTTTTGGTTGAATTTGTTACAATTAATTTCACAAGTAAAAACTGACTGGCTTTACTAAAGGAAACCTACACATTTAATCCACAATTATAAACCTCATTGGCATGTAGCAGTTAAGAGTATACAATAGTGCTTAGGTGACACTGTAGTAGTCCAGACAAGAACTACCAGAAAAAGTGTGCATGTTAAAGGGGTACTCCGCTGCTTAGCGTTTGGAACAAACTGTTCCGGATGCTGGAGCCTGTGCCAGGAGCTTGTAATGTCATAGCCCTGCCCCCTCATGACGTTTCGCCCCGTCCCCTCAATGCGAATTTATGGGAGGGGGCGTGACAGCCGTCACTCGCCCTCCCATAGACTTGCATTGAGGGGGCGGGACGTGACGTCATGAGAGGGTGGGGCTATGACATCACGAGCCCCTGGCGTCTGCTCCAGCGTTCGGAACAGTTTGTTTCAAATGCTGAGCAGCGGAGTACCCCATTAATAAAGGTAAATTACAAAATTGTATCACTTTTTTTTAAGCGGTGCATTTAACAATTTTTTTCAGAGTGCCCCTTTAATGCACCTTCAATTTCAAAGTAATCAGAGTGAGAAAAAGTTGCGGTCGGCTTTGAACAATCAGTTCTTGTGATACTTCTGTGGAGGGTTACCCTTTATCTACACCTTCAGAAGTGCTTGGGGCAGTTTTTAGTAAATGTGCACCTTTTTTCTTTTACATATTTCCCAGGAAACCTTTTCCTTATGAGGACGGCCTCATGATATCGGCGGAGGCTGAGGCCATCTGTCTGTTGATGATTTGTCATTGGGAGAATTCTATTATACCGCAACATTTCATCTTAGCTCTTGTAGCATTTATGCAAATCTCTTGTACTTCCATTAATTAAGGAAGCTGTACAGATATATATTCTCTATGGTGCAAGGAAAACATGGAAATAAACTATACAGGGAGACATTATCCACTTCTCATTATACAGTGTTATCTTCTAATTGTATTGTGTTGTTTCCTGCATTTATTCACTCATTACAACATGTCATAGTCCATCTGCTGGGTTAGTAATATAAATGTGAAGCGGTTATCTGTTAGCTTTGTGTTTACACATAGGAGGCATGTTGTGTGTGTAATATCACACATATATACAAAACCAGCCTCAGCCTATAAGCATTTGTACCAAGTATATTAGTTGGGTTTAACTTTTTTTTCATGTCAGAGATGAACAAAATGAATGATAGCTTTGTGAACTGAATCGGGGTTCCTAGCCACACAGGAATGCAATGCAGCCCTTATCTATCCACTGCAGGGAGACATATAGCTTCACAACTGGTTTTCCAGACTGTTCTAATAGATAACTATGATGAACGGCGCAAAGAACCAGCTTAAAGGGAATCGGTCAGTTGCATTTTCTGCTAAATGCTGCAGACACTGTTGAGTAGCTTAAATATAAAGGCAAACTGTACCATTTCTGAAAGCTGATGGTGCTTGTAGAACTTATTAAATTGCCTTTTTATTTCTCAGCCAAGTATCAGGGAGGCGAATCCAAGTTGCTCAAGTGCCACAACCTGGCATATCTCCTTGGTCACCCTCATCTCCAAGTCCCTCATAGATTTATGCACAGAGCTTATTACCTACACTCAGCTGTCATTTAACCGGCAAACATACCTGGCGGGCCGATCAACCTGCCAGGGGTGCAGAATGGTTTTCAGAGCAGCCCGAGACCTTAGCCTTGCTGTACCAGCAGAGCCTAGATAATGTGAATCACCTAAACAAGTAAAACAATGTTCAAAATAATAAAATCCCCCCTAATAATAAAAATTCTCACCTATTATCCAAATGTAAAAGCATAAAATCAACATATTTGGTTAATGCCGCATGCGATTACATTTTCTCATTCCTGATCCTGCACAGTTAATGGTGTAAATGCAAAACAATAGATGATTTTTGATCATATCAGAGAATTTTATTTATAAAAAGTAATCAAAAAGTCAAATAGTATAAAAAAGAATTAGTATCTGTAAAAACAGTGCAAGCGACGCAAATAAGCCATAACACAGCTTTGTAGGTAAAAAAAATTTTTTTTTTTAAGTTATAGCGGTCAAAATCCCAGCTCCTAACTTTTTTTTACTTCTTACGCCTAGATCCAAAACAATTTTGTCAAGCCCTGTTCTACTCCTAGATTTAAAACTATGTAGTCAAGCCATGCCCTAAGTTCTATGAGATTTGTGTGCAGAAAATTAGGGATCGACCGATAATCACGATTTTGGACATTATCGGTATCGGCAATTACCTTGCCGATATGCCAATAATGCCCCGCCCCCCGGCCAGAGACGACCGTCGCCCCATTGCCTCCCCCCATCCTCTGTCCACATACTGCCGTCACTGCCCCATTGCCTCCCCCCATCCTCTGCTCACATGGCGCTGCCCCATTGCCTCCCCCCATCCTCTGCTCACATGGCGCTGCCCCATCACCTCCCCCCCCATCCTCTGCCCACAATCCTCTGAAATAGCCGATAACTTATACCGGAATATCAGTATAAGTTATCGGCTATCGGCCTGAAAGGTGACAGATTATCGGTATCGGGCCTAAAAAATCGATATTGGTTGATCCCTACAGAAAATCTGCAGTATGTCCACAGGTTACTGCACTGTGGCAAATCCACACCAAATTGTGAAGGTTTTGGTGTGGATTTGTTGTGGATATTCCACTTCTGATTTTGTTCTAATTCCACGTGTGTTCAGTGCAAATATTTTGTACATATATATTTTATTTGTATACATATACAGTATATTGATGTGGAGATAAATGCCATCTACTTTGCTGCTACTGTAAGAGTTGAGAATTACAAAGACACATCTCCACATTGCATATACTTGTGAACACTATATAGGGGGAGATTTATCAAAACCTGTCCATAGGGAAAGTTGCTGAGTGGCCCATAGCAACCAATCAGATCGCTTCTTTCATTTTTGAAAAGGCCTGAGAAAAATGGAAGAAGCGATCTGATTGGTTGCTATGGGCAACTGGACAACATTTCCTCTGCACAGGTTTTGATAAATCTCCTCTAATTGTTTTAGAATATGTTTTAGCGCAATAAATACCCTGCATAGACATTAATTAAATTAAAATAAATTCCTGCTGCCACCTGCCCCAGGGAGGGGGGGGGGGGGGGGGGGTTGTGTCGGCGACATATGAGCAGACTGAATATTGTTTTATTGTGATATTCAGTCTGTATGCCATAAGATCCAAAGACAGAAATGTAACATTTTATATTATTTGATATGTATGTTGGGAATGAAGTATCTCGTATACTGACATACATACAGGATAGCACCTACAAGTGTCACATCTTTTCTTCCTTTTAGAAGGCTTGTTCAAGATCTTTTCTTTAAATTTTTACAGGAATAGTCAAGGATATGATGAAGAATGTGAATTAAATGAAAACTCCCCCTGCCCTCCAGTAAATCCTGAAACATCAGCAAAATCTTTTCTACAAGAGCCTTCGTCACTGTCAGCAACAAGCAACACTAAGAACAATGGAAAGCTCTGCAACGATGTGGTATGCTTTTTATTTTTGTGTTACCTAGATTTTTTTTATTGATGAGAGCCACAGACTGAAACATTTTCTGTTTTTTGTGCTTGTCTTTTTTCTCCTTTTTTTTGCCTGAAATTTCTGAACAGCATTTAGAGATATGCTTTACAGCAGCCTGGTAGACATCGGAAAGAGTAGGATACAGCTGACCTATTAACTTCTAGAGGAGAGTTTTCTGGGCATGCTCTGTAACCTGTGTAGGAAAGGAGGAGAAGGGAAATATTTCCATCACCTGTTGTGAATGGCCTGATCCTCTATTACCATTAGTACTAGTTACCTCCTTTTTGACAGAAAGTTTCAGCTTTTTATAAGGCTTAGTGGCACAAATGAAAACTGCTCATTTAGATTTTTTGGGGAAAAAGTCACCAAAAAAATTGTAAAACATATGTTTAACAGTAAAACTTTATTTAACCAATACATCATTTTCTGATGACCCGCAGCGGGACAGCCAGCAATTCGCAATTTAAAGGGGTTATCCAGGAAATTTTTTTTTCTTTTTTTTAAATATATCAACTGGCTCCAGAAAGTTAAACAGATTTGTAAATTACTTCTATTAAAAAATCTTAATCCTATCAGTACAGATGAGCTGCTGAAGTTGAGTTGTTCTTTTCTGTCTAAGTGCTCTCTGATGACACGTGTCTCGGGAACCGCCCAGTTTAGAAGCAAATCCCCATAGCAAACCTCTTCTACTATGTGCAGATCCCGAGACAAGCAGAGATGTCAGCAGAGAGCACTGTTGCCAGACAGAAAATTACAACTCAACTTCAGCAGCTGATAATTATTGAAAGGATCTCTCTCTCTCTCTCTCTCCATACATACATACATACATACATACATACAGTGGTCCCTCAACATACGATGGTAATTCGTTCCAAATGACCCATCGTTTGTCGAATCCATCGTATGTTGAGGGATCCGTGCAATGTAAAGTATAGAAAGCTGTACTCACCTGTCCCCGCCGCTCTGAACCAGGTCCTCACCGCTCCCGATGCTGTCCCAGGGGCTCCCGATGCTGTCCCGCTGCTCCGGTGTCTTCTTCGCGATCCTCCGGCTTCTTCCGCATCTTCTGCAGGGTCCGGGCCTCGCTTTCTGGTGACGTTATTATGCTGCTGCGCCAGCGCGGCATGCGTAGTGACGTAACGACGCCGGAAAGCGAGGCCCGGACTCTGGAGAAGATGCAGAAGATGCTGGAGGATCACTAAGTGGACCCGGAGCAGCGGGGATAGGTAAGCGAACCTGCCAGGGATGCTTAAACTGCTATCCGACAGCAGCTTAAGCATTTTGCGCTGTCGGATAGCATCCGACATATAAAAGCATCGTATGTCGATTTTATCATATTTTATCATATGTCGGGGCCATCGCATGTCGGGAGGTTACTGTGTGTATATATATATATATATATGTATGTATATGTATTAAAAAACAGACCATGCCGCACATCCACAACTTGCACTATGATTCACATGCTTCTCAGCATAATTTCAAGAACTAACAAGTTATTAGTCTAACTTGTGATCAAAACATGCAAAGTGATTAGATATGTGCCAAATTTAGGACACTCTGATAACATTTTTAATATTCTTCCACCGTCTGATCTAAGTTTACACTAAGTATTAAGTTCTGTTTCCTTACAGATTTTAGGCTAAAAGAAAGAGAGCCCAAAAGCCATTTGGAATTTTTTTTTTAGCCACATATTTTTTTGCTTTGATCCTTTTTTTTTTTTTTGAGTTGTAATGACAGTTTTACTGCTCAAAAAACTGCCCAAAACACTGTGTGATCATAGCTAAAACAGTTTAGGTAAATCTGTCCTAGTGGTCTGTACTTTTGAATAGTCACTTCACCAGATGACCACAACTTTGCATTATCTGTACAAAAGTTTTTCAAAAGTTGTCCTTTTTCTAGAAAGGTGTTTCTTTTCTTTGGATGCTCTTTCAGTTAAGATATGTATGGGTATCACTTGATGCTCTATGACTAATCTTCTTTGATGAAGTCCTGAACTCACAATATACAGATGTGGAATTTCAGAGTCAACCATTAAAGGGGTACTCCACTGGAAAACTTTTTTTTTTTTTTTTTTAATCAACTGGTACCAGAAAGTTAAACAGATTTG
Organism: Hyla sarda; assembly: GCF_029499605.1. NCBI lineage: Eukaryota > Metazoa > Chordata > Amphibia > Anura > Hylidae > Hyla > Hyla sarda. Next base: position 383,982,017 of record NC_079191.1, on the reverse strand, counting down.
TAAATTACTTCTATTAAAAAATCTTAATCCTTCCAGTACTTATCAACTGCTGTTATGATCCACATGAAGTTCTTTTCTTTTTGAATTTCCTTTCTGTCTGACCACATTGCTCTCTGCTGACACCTCTGTCCATGTCAGGAACTGTTCAGATCAGGATAGGTTTGCTATTTGGAATTGCTCCTACTCTGGACAGTTCCTAAAATGGACAGAGGTGTCAGCAGAGAGCACTGTGCTCAGATCTGAAAAGAAATTCCAAAAGAAAAGAACTTCCTGTTGATCATAACAGCAGCTGATAAGTACTGAAAGGATTAAGATTTTTTAATAGAAGTAATTTACAAATCAGTTTAACTTTCTGGCACCAGTGGATAAAAAAAATAAATAAATAAAAAGATAATGTTTTCCAGTGGAGTACTCCTTTAACATTCTACAACTCAAGAGACTAAGTATTATGTATATGATTTACTCCCTGCCAGCACCATCTTCTATTCCACATCAGCTGACAGACTCATTTACTATATGTGTACTGATGCATTGCCTGTAATGGTAAGAAGACGAAACAACACATTATGCTGTGTTCCTCCTTGTTAGAAAAGTCTAGTTTACTGATCTGTTTTTATGAGATTTTTCCAGTAAGATAGAAAGCATATTTATTCTACTGCACATCTTGGAGCATGAGGTTGCCTGGTATACAGTACATATTGGCCCTCATTTACTATTCTAAACCCGACTTGTTTTGTCGTTTTTTTTTGGCGCATCTTTGTCTGCGACATGTCGCAGACATCGTGCGCCAGTCTGCGACACGATGCAACATTTTTTCCCGACGGACCCGATGTGGATTCTCCCAAACCCGAAAAAGGGGCGTAACCCGACATTTCTGAGCTTTCCCACGTATTTATAAAGGTTTCCAACCCGAATATGTTGAATTGTTGTGGATTTTTTCCTGACAACTCAGAGGAGTTGGAAACCAAAACCAACAAAACCCACGTACGACAAACAGGATGCGACATAATAATAAATACCAGGGGAAAAAAGCAGTCGGGTAAGAAAGCAAGATAGACTTACAACCCGATTTTCTAAGTAAATGAGGGCCACTGTATTCCTTAGTCCTAGTTGAGAATACTCACTTATAACCCAATTTTTTGTCCACCATGTTATGTCCAGCCCTGCCAATAATACAAGCAAAAATCATACTGCTTTTCCTGAAAATACATTTCTGTTGACCACAAAGGGTTACACACTTTTTCTACTAGGGTGACCATAATATTCTGGAAATCTCAACAGATATACAGAGCTAAAAGGGGTAAGTATTCTCCTATTCTCCTTAGGCAGGAGCAGCGCTTCTGGTATAAAATGGAGATTCAAAAAGGCCATTAGCACTCCGCGGGCTCTCTGGATAAGGAATATGCACAGCAGCTCATCACACCACCTTCTCAGGTAGCATGCCCTATGATCAGCTCTGGCTCCAGTTACGAAGTAACTGGAGCCAGAGCTGATCTTAGGGCATTCTACCTGAGAAGGTGGTGGGATGAGCTGCTTTGCATATTTTTTATATGTATGTGTGTGTGTGTGTGTGTGTATGTATGTATGTATGTGTGTGTGTGTGTGTGTGTATATATATATATATATATATATATATATATATATATATATATATTAGGGATCGAAGGATTATCGGTTTAGGCCGATATTATCGGTCGATAATCACGATTTTGGGCATTCGATAAGCCGATAATGCACCGCCCCCACCTCACCGCAGCCGCCCCGCCGCACCGCAACCGCCCCCCCGACCCGCCGCACCGCGTCCCACCGCCCCGCCTTATTGCTTCCCCCATCCCCGGTTTTATAATTACCTTTTCCCGGGGCCCACGCTACTTCTGGCTCCTGCTGCGTCCTGCGTTACGCTGTGCGCAATGACGAGTGACGTGACGTGCGCGACGTGACGTCACCGTCAGTGCGCACAGTGACAGCTCAGGAGGATGCCACCGGAGCCAGATGTAGAGTGGACTCCGGGCCCAGGTAATAATAAAACCGGGGATGGGAGAGGCAATGCGGCGGTAGGGGGCGCGGAGCGGTGCGGCGGTGGGGGAGAGCAGTGCGGGAGTGGCGGTGATAGGACTCAGGACCCCCGGACAGGCAGGGGGATAGTAGCGGGTGGCGGCAGCGGTCTATGGCACTGCAAAAGCCATTGCAGTGCATTGATTTAAAGCGCCGGTATAAGTTATCGGCTATCTGCCCTAACCTCCACCGATTATCGGTATCGGCCCTAAAAAACGATATCGGTCGATCCTATATATATATATATATATATATATATATATATATATATATATAGATATATACAGTACAGAGTTTTAATTTTAATCCTCTTGCTGTGAAAATTGCATAATCTCAAGTCCCTGAGCTGCAAGCCAATGCCCCTGCTGAGAAAGATATGACATGACAAGTTATTAAATACAAAATGCTGATACTGACACTTCTTTGTGCAACATATGACTTATTGCCTGTCATCTACAGTATTTGGAATTACATTTCATCATTATTCTGATTCCATCTTAGACTTTTCCTTCCTCGGCTGCTCAACCCATAGTGGTTCTTAGCAGGAATTATTTCATGATTATCAATTCCTGCGATTTCCTTTACATTTCTGCCTTTCAAAGTATCTGAGATGGAGAAACCACGGCTCTTTACTTGACAGTTTGGTGCTAAGGCTGGTATACTGTACTATTGGTGACACATCCCTTCTTTTTTCCACTAGATCAAATAGTAGGAAGACCATATAATCCTGTAAGAGGGAACTTCAGCCTTTCCTCTATGTTTATTAATGGCTTTGTATATCCTCTTTTTCTGTGGTCTATCTTCACACACTGGGAATCCCATTTTATCTGGGTAGATATCAGTTGTCATGTGATTTTGTAAGGCTAAGTGCACATGAAATAAATGTAGTAGGTAAGATTGCACTCACCGTTCCCGTAGATAATCTTCATACGGTCATTCCGTTCGGGCAGAGAGATCCTGGCACTCAGAGTCAAACTGACATTTTTGCACACAGCAGTGTGCTTCTTCCAGCCTTGAGGCTGGAAGAAGCACACGGCTGTGTGCAAAAATGGCTGCTTGCCTCTGAGCACCCCGCATGACCAGGATCTACCTGCCCGAACGGAATGACCGTATCAAGATTATCTACGGGAATGGTGAGTGCAAGCTTTACTTCTACATTTATTTGCAACTACTCATCTACTTTTTTAGAGCTTTGCACCCCGTTGATAGATATTTATTTAAAGAGTCCGGCTGCTGTCCTGCCTTTTGGTCGATTCCTTTAATTAATAGACACGTGTGGAGTTAGATGATTGTGCTCTCTGAATTCACTTCTCTGAACATATACTAAGTGCCCATCAACATTCAGCTCTGACTTTGAAAGGGGTCTGTCCAGTCTCGTCTGGTGCCCTTTGTTTTGCAGGAGTTCATTTTCTCCGGTCAACACAGTCACTTGAATGGATTCTGTGAATGGATCTCCCTTACTTTCTTCCATGTTGCCCCCCACAATTTTACTGTTCAATCTCTGGAAATCATGAACAAATATAAAAAAGAATGAAAGTTAGCACTCACCAACTTATCTTTTGTTTGTCAACATTTATTGTAGTTCCTTTATGTTTACACAGTAAACAAACTTGGCTAGGATGCCAGGAGGGATGGTGAAATCACAGAAGGCAGAGGCTACAACCTGTTTCACATACTATGATGCTTCTTCAGGCTTCTTGGCGCCCCTGCACTTTCACCATCACTCCCAGCATCCTAGACAACTTTGCTTGCTGTCTAATTTGAAAGGAATTGCAATAGATCTTGACGAACAAAGAAGACAAGTTGGTGAGTGCTATGTTTTTATTTATTTTTTGTGTGAGATTTGTCTTTGAAGTCTGCATTTACTTCCCGTATGAGCACCCCAAGGTCTAGTGGCCCCACAAAAAGAATATTCAGTGTGGTATACCTGCTGTGTCATAGTTTACTCTTGCTTGTTGTCTATAAATCGTAAACAGAATTTCCACCTTTTAGGTGCATTTACACACAACAGATCAACTGCGGATTTGAAGTTGCTAGGCAATCACTTTATTGACCTGCCAGTAAAAATACATAAGAATTGCCTTGTTTAATCTGCATTTGTGGATTTACAACTGCGGATCCGCAATAGCAGATCTGCAACTTTATATCCTCAGCAAATCCAGTGCCCATTATTCCTCTTCCTTCCACTGCATCTGCCACCCAGCATGTAAAACAATCTCCATTCAAAGACATTAAGAAAACGTGGAGGGCCAGGGAAAAGGGAAGAGAGGGTGAAGCGAGATCACACACACATGTAGTATGAGACACACACAATCCCGAAATAAACACCAGGAGCAGGGCATGTATAACTTGAATACTGAGGTATTTCAGATACAGTCAGTACAGTGATAGATCATACATGCATTTAAGCATGATTTTTAAAATCAGAAACCCCTGTTAACTCAATGTTTTCTCCTGAACTACTACAGTTAAAGGGGTTCTTTGGTGAAAAACTTTTTTTTTTTAATCAACTGGTGCTAGAAAGTTAAACAGATTTGTAAATTACTTCTATAAAAAAAATCCTAACCCTTTCAGTACTTATCAGCTGCTGTATGCTTCTTTACTTTTTACATTTCTTTTCTGTCTGACCACAGTGCTCTCTGCTGACACATATGTCCATATCAGGAACTGTACAGAGCAGGATAGGTTTTCTATGGGGATTTTCTCCTGCTCTTGAAAGTTCCTGAGACAGACAGAGGTGTCAGAACAGGTGAGAGCAATGTGGTCAGACAGAAAATAAATTAAAAAAGAAAATGACTTCCTGTGAAGCATACAGCAGCTGATAAGTACTGAAAGGGTTCAGATATTTTTTATAGAAGTCATTTACAAATCTGTTTAACTTTCTGGCAACAGTTGATTGAAAAAATAACATTCACCAGAGTACCCCTTTAAACATCCTTTTTCACCTGCAAATTTGTGGTTTGACACTTATCGACGGATTCTTGTTCATTTAAGTTTTATTTTCTTAACTATAGTGAAAGAAGGCAGAATAATTTAAGGCAGTGGGGTGTCTATACTTTCAAAGTAATGCACAATTCTTAAGAGAATAGAACGAAATAATGTTCAGGCGCTTACTAATGCGCACACATTACTTGACTGATAAAGTAAGTGGGAGTTAGAAGGCTGTGGAACTTGATAAAAGAATAACCACTTACTGCAACATATGTATCAGTAGCTGCTTGTAGAAACGAAAAATTCTTCATTTTTACATTATTTCTTGTACCTTACATTTGACTCATTTTACCATTATAGTTTTATTTGACTCTCTGAGTCATAGAAAATGTAGTGGAGGGAGTGAGTGCTAGATAAATATATATACAGTGGTCCCTCAAGTTACAATATTAATTGGTTCCAGGACGACCATTGTATGTTGAAACCAGAACTCTATGGAAACCTGGTAATTGGTTCTAAAGGCACCAAAATGTCGTCCAAAAATAGGAAAAAGCGAGAATTAAAGAAGACTAAGTAGATAACTAATATAGATAAAGCAAATCCTTACATATAAAAGTAAGAAAGATCTGCTGGGAGCTGTAATCACTGTCTATGTCAGTGATTCCCAAGCAGGGAGCCTCCAGCTGTTGCAAAACTACAACTCCCAGCATGCCCGGACAGCCAAAGGCTGTCCGGGCATGCTGGGAGTTGTAGTTTTGCAACAGCTGGGGGAACCCTGCTTGGGAAACACTGGTCTATGTAGAGGACAGGAGCTTCTTCGGGTTCCTGTACAGAACACACAATGTCCTAAAAAAGTAACATGGTGTCGCCCTATCCTGGTGTCCAAAAGAGCAGGTAAGGCTGGGTTCACATCACGTTTTTGCCATACTGTTTTCAATCCATTTTTCTAAAGAAAACCGTATGGCAAAAAAACAGATGGAACAGTATGGAAAAAAGTAAACCGTATGCGTTTTTAAACAGTATACTGTTTTTAAAAGTGCATACAGTTCCGTCAGTTTTTAGAGAAAAAAAACATACGTTTTTGAAAATGTTGTCCATTTTTAATGGGAGGGGTCTTGGGTGGGGACTTTAGGATTCAAATGCGCATGTGCAAAGTAAAAACGTATAAGTTTTTCCCGTATGGAACCGTATACATGTGCGTTTCCCATTGACGTCCATGTTAAAAAAAAACGTATGCGGTTGCAGTACGGTTTTTAAACCGGAGTCAAAACCGTGGTTGTCCACAATTTTGTCTCCGGTTTAAAAACCGTACTGCAACCGCATACGTTTTTTTTAACAGGAACGTCAATGGGAAACGCACATGTATACGGTTCCATACGGGAAAAACGTATACGTTTTTACTTTGCACATGCGCATTTGAATCCTAAAGTCCCCACCCAAGACCCCTCCCATTAAAAATGGACAAAATTTTCAAAAACGTATGGTTTTTTTTTCTATAAAAACTGACGGAACTGTATAAACTTTTAAAAACAGTATACGGTTTACTTTTTTCCATACTGTTCCATCCGTTTTTTTGCCATACGGTTTTCTTTAGAAAAACGGATTGAAAACAGTATGGCAAAAACGTAGTGTGAACCCAGCCTAACCCTGTTACAGGTAAAGTGTACAGAGCATGTAATACCTCCCTGTACTGTAGGGGGCGCTATCAGACATCAGTCAGTGCATACACTTCAGTAATACAGGTGTTTTACCAGTGATTGTCCATTTTGATTGGTCAGATCCTCTGGCCCTTGACAAGTTTCACAGATCTGGACTGTCTGTACATTGTATGTTGAGTCTGGTTTCAACTTACAATGGTCCAGAAAAGACCATTGTATGTTGAAACTATTGTATGTTGAGGCCATTGTAAGTTGAGGGATCACTGTGTATATATATATATTTTCATGGATATTCCACATTGTTATCCATGTGAAATCTGCTTCCATTAAAGTATGCCATTACTTTATGTTCATGGGGGAGTAGATTTAGTGCTTCATCCTCTTCATTGTTTGTGCACAACATGAATGGGGCTGAATATACATATAAGGAAACATAAGTCCGGGAAGCTGTGCTAATCCAGAGCTGTGCCATCTTCAAGCCAAGGATCAATGAGATTCCCAGAGGTCGAACTATCATAGCTTTGTGCACATAGGGATGGAAATCCCCTATAAAAAGTTATTGGTTTTATGTTGACTTTTTGGGTAACTCACTGCTGGTTTTTGGATGGACCAACACCGGACCCACTCTGTATTTGTAATGTGCATGTTATAAATGTAGGAAGCAGCAAAACAAAACCATCATCAGTAAGTGGCTATATTTTAAATTGAATCCAGGGTGCAATGGGTGCTGCCAGAAACTATTTAAAAACAGCCATAAATTGTAAAAGATGCGGTTTATGCATAAAAACTTGTACAACAGATGCAGCATTTCTAAGCCAGTCTGGCTTGTTGCTCAGGTACAGATAAAATATTATCTCATATTAAATCTCACATTAAAGGGGTACTCCTGTGGAAAATATTTTTTTCATATCAACTGGCTTCAGAAAGTTAAACAGATTTGTCAATTACTTCTGTTAAAAAAACCTTAATCCTTATAGTACTTATCAGCTTCTGTATACTACAGAGGAAGTTAAGTTATTCTTTTCTGTCTGACCACAGTGCTCTCTACTGACACCTCTGTCCATGTGAGGAACTGCAGGAGAGGTTTTCTATGGGGATTTGCTCCTACTCTGGACAGTTCCTGACACGGACAGAGGTGTCAGCAGAGAGCACTGGGGTCACACAGAAAAGAGCAACTCAACTTCCTCTGTAGTATAAAGCAGCTGATAAGTTCTGGAAAGGTTTTTTTTAAAGAAGTAATTTACTGATCTCTTTTACTTTCTGTAGCTAGTTGATTTGAAAAAATTGGTTTTCCACCGGAGTACCCCTTTAAAGGCCCAGAAAACCCCTTTAGGGTACCTTTTACACTTGTGTATTTTTTGTATTGACTTCAATGGGTAGCAAAATCTTCAGCAGAAAATCCACACCTGTGAACGTACCATTAGGACATTGCGTACAGTGCAGGGAGCCTGCAGAATCTGCTGTCGTTGGACCACATAGAATGCGCAATCTCATAGGCGGCTATGCATTCCTTGCAGACTCCGCACATAGAATGAATGTGTTCATTCTTTGTGCAGACACGGAAAATAGAATTTCTGTGCCAGAAATTCCACCGTGTGCACAGCGCAGCAGAATCCCATTGAACTCAACGGGACTCTGCTGCAGCGGAATTAAGGCCGTAGGCCGGATTCAGGGCGACAGACTTTACTGCAGATTTTGCTGCCCATTACTTCAATGGTTAGCAAAATCTGCTGCAGCAGATCTGCAGCAGAAAATATGCACGTGTGAATGCTACCTTAGGGTGTATACACACTTACAGTATCCTGTGCAGATTTGATATGCAGGATTTGAAGCTGTGTTCAGTCAATTAGCTTACATTGAACTTTGCAACATAAAATCTGCAGCTTTAAAGCATCAAATATGCGCAGGATACTGTACGGGTGAATAGACCATTAAACAAAATACTTACAAAGGCCCTCATTGGGTTTGTTCACATCTTGCCATGTAAAATGTAAAAAAAAATAAAAAACTTTGAAACATTGTTACATCTCTTTATTTCAGCCTTCGGCTGTCACCTGTCAAAATGACGTAGAACCAGCAAAACCTGCACAGAGGAAACGTGTTCTTCCAAACTGGATGTTGCAGGGAGATCTTCCACTTCAGGCTCTCCCATCCCATGTTCTTACAGCAGGTAGGTTCACATGTCCTTCAGCAATCACTTATGATCTTGGGTGACTAAAGCAGACACTCAGACGCAGTTATCAGGTGTTTCTTCGTAATTGGCACCTGCTTGATTCTCTGTAAAGACTAATAAAACAAAAGCAACAAGAAAACCATTTATCCCAGGATTGTAGGTTCTATAATGCAAGTTGTATATATGCAGACATGCACGGTACGTGCATGTCTGCATATATACAACTTGCATTATAGAACCTACAATCCTGGGATAAATGGTTTTCTTGTTGCTTTTGTCTTATTCTAGGAATTGCTTTAGTTCACTATAATATACGGTAGACACCCGGACATCACAATTGTTATGGTGCATATGCAACGCATATTCATTATGACTTTAAAGGATCCTTTTGCTTTTCATTTTATTTATATGGAGCTGGTAAAGACTATGCCTGATGGACTGAAGCGGTAGTTAGGAATTGCTGGTTTGCATTCAGGTGAATACTTAACTATATCTCTTAGGGTACGTTCCCACACGGCGTATTTTGCTGCGTATTTGCTGCGTGTTTGGTGCTGCGTATTTTCCTACCCATTGACTTCAACAGAGAAAATAAAATACGCAGCAGCAAATACGCAGCAAATACGTCGTGTGGGAATGTACCCTTAGAAATGAAAGAGAAATGCACTCGAGGGGCTGGAGCAATAGCAATAAGTGAGTGAGTGAGTGAGTGCTCGCGCTCTCCTGCACTTTTTTTCCGCCTTCTTGTTCCCTTTGAGAAGAATTCTGAATTCTTACAATACAAGGTTGTAAGTGTGGGAGTAAAAGGGTTAAGAGGAGAGTTAGTGTTCTTTCATGTGTGTGTTTGGGGGGTGTTGTAACTCACAGCGAATAACTGCTGCAAGAAATCTGCTGTGAGTCACACTACCATTCACTTCAATGGGTCGGCCAAGTCCGCAATAGTGGTAGATTTGCAGATTGCCGGCGGACCTGTTGTAATCAATGGTTGCGTAACTCGCAACGGATTTCTCACTGCGAGTTACATATTCTAAAAGAGAAAGTTTAAATAATAAGATTAAAAGTTATTTGGACTAAAAAATACATCGGATAAAAAAAAAAGATCAAATACAGGACCCTGCTGCAGTATGCAAGAAGACTGCAACTTGGGAGAATATTTATTTGGTAGGACAAAAACAACTTCAAAGTGTGCAGGCCCAGAAAAAAAAAGTTTGTGTTTGTTTATTTTTTTTTATTTTTTATGTTACTGTCCTTTGAGAATTTGTGGTCTTAAAGGGGTATTCCAGGCAAAACCTTTTTTTATATATCAACTGGCTCTGGAAAGTTAAACAGATTTGTAAATTACTTCTATTAAAAAATCTTAATCCTTCCAGTACTTATCAGCTGCTTTATACTATAGAGAAATGTGTGAAGTTCTTTCCAGTCTGACCACAGTGCTCTCTGCTGACACTTCTGTCCGCGTCAGGAACTGTCCAGAACAGAAGAGGTTTTCTATGGGGATTTGCTTCTACTCTGGACAGTTCTAGACATGGATAGATATGTCAGCAGAGAGCACTGTGGTCAGACTGGAAAGAACTACACCTACTCCTGTGGAGCACACAGCAGCTGATGCATATTGGAATGCTTCAGATTTTGAAATAAAAGTTATTTACAAATCTGTTGATTTGAAAACATTTGTTTTCCACCAGAGTTCCCTTTTAAGGGTAGTAGTTGATACCAAGGGTGAGTCTACTAGCCATTTAAAAACCTCTTAAGAATATGCCTATATGAAATCATGTCTTTTTTTCCTTCTTAAATTTAAGCAGACATTCTCATCTCCCTATTGTAGCAGGTCCCGCGATCAGCACAAGATTTAATGGTACAGCAATTACAAGTACTTGTAATTTTTTGTCAGTATTTATTAAAAAGTACAGAACCCTTTGTAGCAAACCTGAGGTTAGTCTAGATCGGGGGTCTCAAACTGGTGGCCCTCCAGATGTTGCAAAACTTCAACTCCCAGCATGCCCGGACAGCCATTTGCTGCAACTAACGGCTGTCGGGAATGCTGGAAATTGAAGTTTTGCAACATCTGGAGGGCCACCAGTTTGAGACCCCTGGTCTAGATCATCACATACATCATTATAAATGTCACTATCCATTGTGAATGACTACTTGCAGGAACATCGATGAGTTCTAGATAGAAGTAATTGTAGCTTAAAGAAGTACTCCGCTGCTCAGCATTTGGAACAAAATGTTTCGAACGCTAAGAGCCGGCGCTGGGAGCTTGTGATGTCATAGCCCCGCCAACTCATGATGTCCCATCCCAACCCCCTCAATGCAAGTCTATGGGAGGGGGCGTGACAGCCATCACGCCCCCTCCCATAGACTTGCAGTGAGGGGGCGGGGCATAATGTCATGAGTGGGCAGGGCTATGATGTCACGAGCTGCCGGCTCTAAGTATTCGGAACATTTTGTTCCAAACGCTGAGCAGCAGAGTACCCCTTTAAATTAAGGGAAGAATACTCCAGGGAGCTGCAGAAACCTTTGTGTAATTTGCAAATAAAAATGTTATTATACAGCTGACATCAGTATCACTGTAAGTCTTTCTGCATTTCAGATAATATCATTACACTCAAGTAAGCGGAAAATTAAAATCAACTCATTAATAGTATGTGTATTACAAGGCAGTGGTAAAGACACTGCAGTTTTTTATGCAGTTTTTAAAGTAGACCTGTAGCCAATACAAAAACACAAATACTATTGTTCACATGGACACACAACTTGCATTGGATAGTTTAACCATGTAGATCTTTCTTCACATGATTATGTATGAGATGGTCCAAAAGATTGAGACCTCTCTGATATGTAACACTTAGTTATGTATGTGAAACTTCCTTCAAGTCATCATCGGGCAACAAAATTCGACATTACCTCCTCAAGATCTGCGTTATTGGTTTTTGAACCCACGATTTCCAAAAGCGGTATTCAAAGGTTGTTGCAGACTTTCATAAGATATAATTTAGCCAACCTTTTGTAATATGCTTACAATACATGTCATACCTCTTGATGTGTAAAGGACAGTACTTAGACCGGTCCTAAAACCGTAGTATACTACAGTTTTAGGTCCGGTCACAAAACTGGATACGGGTCGAAAATGGAGTCACCTTTTGACTGCGGTCGGCTCATTAAAATGAATGGAGTTCAGCGCTGGAGTTCAGCAGATCTGCAGCACAAATACACACGTGTGAACATACCCTAAGGCTCGTTCACACGGACAGATCTGCATTGTATTTTACGCTGGGGATCCGCCAATGATGGATCCTACAGTGTGCCTCCAGATGTGCCTGCTTGGAGCGGCAATCCGGCACTATGAGCAGACACACTGCAATGCGGGAGTCGCCGTGCGCATGCACAGTATACTCGCACATATCTCGTGCTTCTCTCAGCCGAGCAGGGGAAGCAGCCGCGATATGCGCAAATACACCGCGCATCCATGCGGCGACTTGCACATTAGTATGCCTGCTCGTAGCGGCAGATTGTGGTTCCGAGCAGGCACATCTGGAGGCACACTGTAGGGTCCATCGTCGGCGGATCCACAGCGTAAAATAAGTTGCGGATCCGTCCGTGTGAAGGAACCTTAAGTGTGTATTCACATGTACAGGATCTACTGCATATTTTTGCTGCATATTTTGTGCAGCTGATTTTGCTACTCATTGAAGTTTATGTCGGCAAAATCAGCTGCACAAAATATGCAACAGAAATATGCAGTAGATTTTGTACGTGTGAACGTACCCTAAATATGGAATTTGTAAATCATGGAGGGATTGCCATGGGAGGGGCCTAAACTTTGTTTCCTGTTCCTATAAGTACCAGAGAGGGACATCATCTAGTGGTGCTGTCATGATGGACTGATGAAAACCGTATTATAAGGAAGTCTTAATTTTACCTAAGGGTTAATCCACACTGCGGAATCTCCACCTGGAGATATTCAGGGTTGGAGATTCTGTCTGAGCGACTGCTGCCGAAATCTTTCAGCACTATGACTGCATAGCTGCGCCGTCATCATTGACGGCAATGCAGTCCACGCATAACTCCACTGAAATAATGTACCTGTTTATTCTTTCGGCAGGTGAATTTCAGTGGTGGAATTTTCTGCCGCTGAAATTCTGCAGTGTAAATGGGTCAAAGAGTGACCCATTCACACCAATGCTAGATTAGTGCAGCGGAATCTTTGACCTGAATTCCTGAGCAGAATTTCAATGTATAAACAGTTTCACTTTTATCCATCTGATATTACAGCTCACCCCCCAGTTGTAATAAAATACATAGTCTATCAACAAAATCAACACCGTTTCAAGAAAAAAGCAGACCTTTTAATGTTGGACAACCTCTAAAATTTTAAGAACCTATTTTTAATCTTAGCCCTAGTAAAGCCAAGACTTGTCATTGGAATTCATGAAACTTGTCCAGATACCTTAATCAACTCACTGACCTCTGAAATAAAGACGAGGAAACAATTGATGCGCAGAGGAATCCAATAGGGACTGTATGTCACTCGCAAGGTGAAATCAAGTGGACAGTATGAGGCTAGCCTGCAATTGGAATCTTTGAATCTTTCTTTTTCTATGTTCTGCTTGTGAGTTCAAGCCCCTAGAGATGATTGTAGTCCTCTATAGTCATTAAATAAACCTGCTTGTGTGTCTCCTGAGGGTTACTGCCTACGGCTCGAGGTAGCTTTTTTTAGGTGTACAGTACTTTATGTAGAGAATCTGAATCAATTCTATTGGTTAAACTTTTCATTTTCATTCACCAAGTTTCACATATTCATCCTCCTTGTATGATCTGTCCAGAAAAAGGGTTCACATCGCATCCCTAAAAAAGGGAAAAAAATATACACACAAAAGTATGGGATACTTTAAAGGGGTACTCCCACCCTAGACATCTTATCCCCTATCCAAAAGATAGGGGATAAGATGTCTGATCGCAGGGGTCCCGCCACTGGGGACCCCCGCAATGTTGCATGCGGCACCCATCTGTTTCTTGTCCGGAAGCGCTGGAGGGTCTGGGTCATGACCGCGCTGGAGGCTCTGGGTCACGCCCCGTCCCCTCAATGCAAGTCTATGGGAGGGGGCGTCACGCCCCCTCCCATAGACTTGCATTGAGGGGACGGGGCGTGACGTCACATGGGAGGGGAGTCCTGACTTCCGTTCTCGTGGTCGCGACCCAGACCCTCCAGCGCTTCCGGACAAGAAACAGGTGTGTGCCGCATGCAACATTGCGGGGGTCCCCAGCCGGACCCCGCGATCAGACATCTTATCCCCTATCCTTTGGATTGGGGATAAGATGTCTAGGGTGAGAGTACCCCTTTAAGGTACAAGTGAACAGTTAGTCCTTGAAGTGGATGTGGAGTTAGAAGGAAACATTTGCAAGTGTAAGGATATAAGCAACTTTAGAGATAAATTGGGATGTATGGGTCATAGCATGTTCAAAATGTTAGGTCCCAAAGGTGTTATGCAATGGTTAGTACCTTCAAAAGTGCTTCAAGGAAGTGTCAGAGCCCCTTTCATGCACATGGGGAAAAAGACTACCCTGTCTAGTCAGGGATACAAAATTACTCGGGTCTCGTGTTTTCCCCAAGTTGCAGTGCGTCGAGACGTGTCCTCACTAGTAATATCATAAAAGTGTGTGCACTGTGCATTGCAGCTTTCTGTGTCTGGTGCTACATAGCTGTACATCAGTCACGAGTGCCCATTCTGTGCCCAGTCCACTGCTGAAAGCATCTATGTGAGCATGCCAGCTGAAAAAAGGGGTCGTACAGCCAAAACTTTACATGCACAATATCTACGTCTATCTACGCTGACCAATCGTTCATGGACGTCTGCTGTGGATTCAAGGCTGTGGATAAAGTAATCTGGGTGATTTTGTCTTAAGATGTTTGCCTACTGTGGAATATGTTGTTTTATGAATATTGATGGAATCTAGAGCTCAGGCATTCATGTGTTACTTTGGCAAATACTACCTACCTAAACATTGTCAGCTTCAGGATAACGGTATTTGCTAATAGCATTGGTTTCTTTCAGCAGGATAATGTGCCCTTTCCAATCGCAAAATGTTCAGGAATGGTGTGAGGAAAATGACAAATAGTTAAAGGTGTTGGCGCGGCCTGCAAGTGCTCCAGATCTTAGTGAGATCAAGCATCTGTGGGATGTACCGTAAACAACAAGTCTGATCAATGGAGGCCCCACCTCCCTACTTAGATGACTTATGGGGTCTGCTGGTAATGTCATGAAACCAAATACCACCGGACAGCTTTAAGACTCGTCCACACTATGGACATTGAGCCAGCAGAATTCCACTTCAAGCAGCAGGATCATGTGAACGTGCGCCATCTGCATAGGCGACAATGCAGTCCAACGGAATTCTTACATACTTGATGTACTTTCCGCCTGTGTAATTCCACTGCAGCAATTCCACAGTCTGAACAGAGCAGGAGAATCCCATTGAAAACAAAAGGACTTTGCGACTAGTGGAATTCTGCCGGTCATATGTCCACAGTCTGGAAGAGCCTTTAGAGGTCTTGTGGATGCCTCAACAGGTTATTTTTCTATGTTTTGGAAAAAAAATTTAAACTTATAAATAAACAGTTATATATAAAAGAAAAAAAAAAAGGTCAAATCTGTTTTGAAGCCACAGGGGTCATTTCATTGTTATACCTGAATGGTATAACTCACTCACTATCACTCCAGATCCCAATTCATATTCACATTCTTAACCTGTAAGGGACGAAGGGCTCCCTTTCTATAATGCGGGGCCACGCCATGGCCCTGCGTCATAGCGGGTTGGGCCCAACCGGGTCAGACCAGTGGCTAATAGCGTGTGTCACCGATCGCGGTGCTGTGCGCTATTAACACTTTAGACGCGACGTTCAAAGTTTATCGCCGTGTCTAAAGCTGTTAAATATCACTACTGGCAGCTCAGTCGGGCTGATTATCAGCTGAGACGCATCAGGAGGGTGCCTTACCTGCCTCCTGTGCGTCTGATCAGCGATTAATTGCTTGAGCAAGTGACCGCCAATAACAGAGATCAGTGCAATGCAATTGAATCAATGTACTGCATGTTATAGTCTCCTATGGGGGCTATAACATTGCAAAAAAATTAAAAAGTGTAAAAAATAAAAGTTAATAAATGTGATTTAACCCCTTCCTTAATAAAAGTGAATCACCCCCCTTTTCCCATTTAAAAATAAAAACTGTAGATAATTATAAACATGTGATATCGCCGCGTGCGTAAATGTCCGAACGATAAACATATTTCAATAATGAATCTGCACGGTCAATGGCGTACACTAAAAAAAATTCCAGTTTCCAAAATAGTGTATTTTTGGTCACTTTTTATACCATAAAAAATGAATAAAAAGTGATCAAAAAGTCAGATAAAAACTTCAGATCACGGTGCAAAAAATGAGCCCTCATATATCCCCGTATCTGGAAAAATACAAAAGTTATAGGGGTCTGAAGAGGACATTTTAAAAGTATGAATTTTCGTGCATGTAGTTATGATTTTTTCCAGAAGTAAGACAAAATCAAACCTACATAAGTAGGGTATCATTTTAATCGTATAAACCTATAGAATAAAGAGATCGTGTCATATTTACTGAAAAATTTACTGCGTAGAAATGGAAGGCCCCAAAATGCCATTTTTGGGTAAAATGACTGATGTCACTACAAATTAGAATTGGTGGCGCAAAAAAAAAAAAAATAAGACATTATATGGGTCTGTAGGTGCTAAATTAAAAGGGTTATGATTTTTAAAATGTGAGGAGGAAAAAATTAAAGAGCAAAAATAGAAAAGCCCTCCATCCACAAGGGGTTAAATGGGTATTCCAGGAATTTCTTTGTTTGACTATGCTACAGGGGATGTACAGTTAGTGTAGTTCACTATACAGTGTCTGTACCTGTGTGTTACGGTGGTCTTGCATTTCTTCTGTGATTTTGGCCACACAATTTATTTCTAACAGCATACAAAATTACTCAGGTCTCGGGTTTTCCCCAGGTAGCAGTGCGTCGAGACGTGTCCTCACTAGTCAGGTGTGCAAAGGGAGCCTGTCCTGCTTCAATGGGTAGAGCGACCGCTGGGTGAGAGAAAGATAATTTTGCAACAGCTGTAGGCACCCTGATTATAAAACACTGGTCTTTTGAATGAAATGCAACTCATTTGCGTTTCAATGGGTTGGGTGGCTGATGTGTGGGAGGGAGAAAAGTGACCTCACACCTACAAACAAGGAACTATGGCTTTTGAAGTTTAAGAGAACGAACCGCAACAGAAAATACCCAGTTCACGAAAAGATAGCCACAGTGTAATCTCACAACATAGCCATTAAGCCCCAAGACAAGCGCAGATCCTTCCTAAGCATGTTCATTACTGTCTGGCAGGTACATACTAAAATCACCTTATGGTGGATAACCCCCTTAAACTGTTCTAGCCACATTCCAGCATTTCATATTACCTAAAAAATAATAATATCTTGGATATTATAGCCCTGATTTACTAATGTCAACCCGACTCTTTTTGTCGTGTTGTGCGACCAAACTTGTGTCGCATAGCCCATGCAACACAAATTTGGTCGCACAACCCGACAAAAGATATCATCACTCTGAGTGTTTTTTAAACCCGTCAAAATGGGCGTGGTTATGCCAAAAAAGGGGCGTGTTCCCGACAAAACACTCGGAGTATGATGAAAAACTCACAGTTTTTCATCATATTACTGAAATTACTGAAAACAGAGTGAATCCTACTCAGGGTCTGTTCCATGTTGGGGGTAGTAGTACAGGGGCTGAGGGATTGATCACATCGGGTCACAAAGTTATTAAGCAGGGGAGCGGGCAGCGTGCTCCGCTCCCCAGCGATGTATGATGTGTTTTACTTTCATCTTTAAATTCCCCGCCAGGATCCCTGAATATATCCCTGAATGTACTGAAGAGCCATTCAGGGATCCCGGCGGGGTTCTCAAATAGAAGAGCTGCGGTGGGGAAAGATATATAGAATCGCTGGGGGTTTTGTATATGTCTGGCTCCCCACAGCTTCTATATATCTTGCCCCCTGCTGTGCTATATGTCTTGTCCCCCGCCGCGCATATATATATATATATATATATATATACATGCCCCCCGCACAGCGCAATCATAAGCTCCCGGCAGCGCATGTAGATATATATTTGCCCCCCACACAGCGCAATCATAAGCTCCCGGCAACGCATGTAGATATATATATGCCCCCCGCACAGCGCAATTATAAGCTCCCGGCGGCGCATGTATGTATTTATATATATATATATATATATATATATATATGCCCCCTGCACAGCGCAATCATAAGCTCCCAGCAGCGCATGTAGATATATATATGTCCCCCGCACAGCGCAATCATATGCTCCTGGCAACGCATGTAGATATATATGCCCCCCGCACAGCGCAATCATAAGCTCCCGGCAGCGCATGTAGATATATATATGTCCCCCGCACAGCGCAATCATAAGCTCCCGGCAGCGCATGTAGATATATATATATATATATATATATATATATATATAATGTCCCCCCACATAGCGCAATCATATCATTGACAAGCATTCTATTAGCAGAGCATCTGGCCGGGAAGCCGGCTGTCCGATGCTCTGCTAATGCTCTACTTGTCAATCATAGATCTTCAGAGGCATATGTGTATAGATGCGCTGTGGGGGACCAGATAACGCTATATGTCTGGTCCCCACAGCGCATTTATATACATATGCCTTAAGCACTATGAATGACAAGTATTCTTTTAGCAGAGCATCGGGCAGCCAGTGATCTTACAGGTTTGAATGAAAATCTCACCCATCACCGGCTTCCCGGCCAGATGCTCTGCTAATGGAATGCTTATCAATGATAGCGCTATCGGGAGCTTATGATTGCGCTGTGGGGGGGGGGGGGGCATATATATATCTACATGCGCTGCTGGGAGCTTATGATTGCGCTCTGCGGGGGGCATATATATATATATATATATATATATATATATATATATATATATATATATATACACATGCTCTGCGGTGGGTATATGATATATAGCGCAGCAGGGGGCAAGATATATAGAAGCTGTGGGGACATATACAAAACCCCCAGCAATTCTATATATCTTTCCCCACCGCAGCTCTTCTATTTGAAATAAAAGTAAAAGTACACTGTATATGGCTGGGGAGGAGCATGCCGCCCGCTCCCCTGCTTAATAACTCTGTGATAAGGGCAACAGATAACTTCCCTGCGACAGAAAAAAAGTAAACCTGAAATCACTCCAAGATAAACACTCCATTCTTAGTAAATCAGGGCTTATGTTACAATTTGCTGAGGAACACATTATTGGATTATATGTGCTCTGCTTTTATTACTCAGCCCACTGTATACACCATCTCAGATATAGAAAATATCCTCCAGGATTTTCTATACCGTCTCCCAAGTATTAAAACACTATAAAAAATTTCAATCTGTATTATGCAAACTATTCCCTCCTGTATCTCTCATTCCCTCCTGTATCTCTCATTCCATTCTGTATCTCTCATTCCATTCTGTATCTTGCCCACCTCTCATGCATGAATATTAAAAGTGGAGTGATTTTAAGTGCACTTACAATATAATAGATTTTAAATTCCTTTTTACCTAAATTAACCAGTAACCATCTGGAGGGATTTTTTTAATCTAAGCTCCAGTGCATCATCAGTAGTAAGTGATAATCCTTCTGTATTCGTTATAATGTACTCAATATATTCTGACAGCCTCCACCTAGCTGACCTACCTGATAATATCAGGCACTGCAAGGACTGCATTTCTATCTGGTTCCTGGCTTTCCTTTCACCCTAGACAAAATTACTAAGTTATACTTTCCAAGAATGTATTTCCTCCAAGCCGTTCTATTAATATATACAAAACGTGAGAGAAGATGTTCCTTGTGTTTATGCCCAAGAGGCTTGCTGTAAAGCATATCGCTAAATGCTATTAAAGGGGTACTCCGCTGCTCAGCATTTGGAACAAACTGGCTCCAAACGCTGGAGCCGGCGCCGGGAGCTCGTGACATCATAGCCCCGCCCCTTCATGTCATCACACCCCACCCCCTCAATGCAAGTCTATGGAAGTGGGCGTGACGGACTCACAGGAGTGAGGAGCGCGTGCTGCAGACGGCATTCTCTCTATTCATTCCTATGGGAACGCTGAAAAGACCAGAGTACAGCTTTTGGGCATCATCGGAGCTCCCATAGGAATAAATTCCTATGGGAGCGCCATCCTGTTGATGGCGGGGGGCTACTTAAAATATGAACCTAGTTGTTTTAATGATTAATTTTACTGTATTAAATATTGAAAGGCCTAGTAATTCCTGCCAAACTACTGTACTTTTATTTCCCTCATTCTACCCAAAAGCATTAACCAGGTCATGGCACCAGACTTATATTTTTTGAGCCCAATCCTTTTAATCAGAGAGGACATGGGCAGAGACGTTCTTTGTTCATTTCTAACAATCAACCATGTCGAGCTACTCATGGTCTGGCTTTCAGTGACACCTATATTAGTAACTTTTAAAGACTGTCATGGCCAATGTCTTCAAGGACAGAAAACAAAGCAGGTGTAAGTGGGAATACATATTTGCATTCTGTGAGCACTACCCATCATCCAGCGACACCAAAGCCATAGACAGTTAACACTGTCCGCAGCATGGCGGAGCTCTGAGGGCAGAGGTGGTTGCACCTAGTGGACTAATTAACTGTTGATACACCAGTGTTCACATTATTAGTGAAGAATGCTTTATCTGCCATTTGTTCTCATAATTACACAGTTTTCTGTTTGTTGTCAATTTCTACAATGTAACATCATTACTTTATTAACCCCTTAAGGACACATGACGTTCTCATACGTCTCCATTTCCGAGTCCTTAAGGACACATGACTGGAGCGGAGCCGGTGCCCGATGCCTGCTGAAATCATTCAGCAGGCATCGGGGCATATCGCCCAGGGGGGTCATGATGACCCCCCATGTAGGCGATGGCCGCAGATCGCTGGACAATTCAGTCCAGCGATCTGCGGCGGATTCCGGGTCAATCGGGTCTCCAGTGACCCGGTGACCCGGAATTATTGGCTGATCGGGGCCGTCAGAGACGGCCCCGAACAGCCATAGCCAGCAGGGTGCGGCCGACCAATCAGGGCGCCTGCTGCGGGTGTCACTCCCGCAACCCGCTCCGCCCCTCTTCCGGAGGACGTGAGCGGGTGCGGGACGTGCACCCCGGGTACTGGGGACCCCGATCCCCGGTGTCCCTGTTGGGATCGGGGCCCCAGGCGCAGCGGCGGCGGCGATGACGAGGGACTGACCTGATGCGGCTGGATCGTTGGAGGTGAGTGACAGCCTCCTGCTGTTGCTTAGCAACAGCTCCCAGCATGCAAAAAGGGCATGCTGGGAGCTGTAGTTATGCAACAGCAGGAGGCAGACCACCACAACTCCCAGCATTCCCTTATGGGCATGCTGGGACTTGTAGTTTTGCAACAGCTGGAGGCACATTCTTTCTATGGAAAAGTGTACCTTCAGCTGTTGTATAACTACAACTCCCAGCTTGCTCAGCTAAAGTGCATGCTGGGAGTTGTAGTGGTGCATCTGGTGGTTGCATAACTACAACTCCCAGCATGCCCGTTGGCTGTCGGTGACTGCTGAGAGTTGTAGTTTTGCAACAGCTGAAGGCACACTGAGTTAAGTAGCAAACCAGTGTGTCTCCAGCTGTTGCATAACTACAATCCCCAGCATCCCCAGCCAAAGTAGTATGCCTCCAGCTGTTGCATAACTACAAGACCCAGCATCCCCTTCCTCTGTCCGTACATGCTGGGGGTTGTAGCTTTTGCAACAGCTGAAGGCACACTGGTTGGAAAAGTTGTTACCAAACTCGGTGTTTCACAACCAGTGTGCCTCCAGCTGTTGCAAAACTACAACTCCCAGTATGCTCTGATAGACCGTACATGCTGGGAGTTGTAGTTTTGCAACAGCTGGATGTTCCCCCCCCCCCCCCCAGTGTGAATGTACAGGGTACACTCACATGGACGGAGGATTACAGTAAGTATCCGGCTGCAAGTTTGAGGTGTGGCAAAATTTCTGCCGCAGCTCAAACTGCCAGCGAGAAACTACTGTGAACCCCCGCCCGTGCGACTGTACCCTAAAAACACTACACTACACTAACACACAATAAAATGAAAAGTAAAAAACACTACGTATACACATACCCCTACACAGCCCCCCTCCCCTCCCCAATAAAAATGAAAAACGTCTGGTACGCCACTGTTTCCAAAACGGAGCCTCCAGCGGTTGCAAAACTACAACTCCCAGCATGCACTGATAGACCGTACATGCTGGGAGTTGTAGTTTTGCAACAGCTGGATGCCCCCCCCCCCCCCCCCCAATGTGAACGTACAGGGTACACTCACATGGGCGGAGGATTACAGTAAGTATCCGGCTGCAAGTTTGAGCTGCATCAAATTTTCTGCCGCAGCTCAAACTGCCAGCGAGAAACTACTGTGAACCCCCGCCCGTGTGACTGTACCCTAAAAACACTACACTACACTAACACAAAATAAAATAAAAAGTAAAAAACACTACATATACACATACCCCTATACAACCCCCCTCCCATCCCCAATAAAAATGAAAAACGTCTGGTACGCCACTGTTTCCAAAACGGAGCCTCCAGCTGTTGCAAAACAACTACTCCCAGTATTGCCAGATAGCCGTTGACTGTCTAGGCATGCTGGGAGTTTTACAACAGCTGGAGGCACCCTGTTTGGGAATCACTGGCGTAGAATACCCCTATGTCCACCCCTATGCAAGTTCCTAATTTAGGCCTCAAATGCGCATGGCGCTCTCACTTTGGAGCCCTGTCGTATTTCAAGGCAACAGTTTAGGGCCACATATGGGGTATCGCCGTACTCGGGAGAAATTGTGTTACAAATTTTGGGGGGTATTTTCTGCTATTACCCTTTTTAAAATTGTAAAAATTTTGGGAAACCAAGCATTTTAGGTAAAAAAATATATATTTTTTTACATATGCAAAAGTAGTGAAACACCTGTAGGGTATTAAGGTTCACATTACCCCGTGTTACGTTCCCTGAGGGGTCTAGTTTCCAAAATGGTATGCCATGTGTTTTTTTTTTGCTGTTCTGGCACCATAGGGGCTTCCTAAATGCGGCATGCCCCCAGAGCAAAATTTGCTTTCAAAAAGCCAAATGTGACTCCTTCTCTTCTGAGACCTGTTGTGCGCCAGCAGAGCACTTTTCACCCCAATATAGGGTGTTTTCTGAATCGGGAGAAATTGGGCTTCAAATTTTGGGGGGTATTTTCTGCTATTACCGTTTTTAAAAATGTAAACATTTTGGGAAAACAAGCATTTTACGTAAAAAAACATTTTTTTTTTTACATATGCAAAAGTCGTGAATCACCTGTGGGGTATTAAGGTTCACATTACCCCTTGTTACGTTCCCCGAAGGGTCTAGTTTCCACAATGGTATGCCATGTGTTTTTTTTTTTTTGCTGTTCTGGCACCATAGGGGCTTCCTAAATGCGGCATGCCCCCAGAGCAAAATTTGCTTTCAAAAAGCCAAATGTGACTCCTTCTCTTCTGAGACTTGTAGTGCGCCAGCAGAGCACTTTTCACCCCCATATGGGGTGTTTTCTGTATCGGGAGAAATTGGGCTTCAAATTTTGGGGGGTATTTTCTGCTATTACCCTTTTTAAAAATTTAAAATTGGGAAACCAAGCATTTTAGGTAAAAAATATATATATTTTTTTTACATATGCAAAAGTCGTGACTCACCTGTGGGGTATTAAGGTTCACTTTACCCCTTGTTACGTTCCCTGAGGGGTCTAGTTTCCAAAATGGTATGCCATGTGTTTTTATTTTTGCTGTCCTGGCACCATAGGGGCTTCCTAAATGTGACATGCCCCCAAAAACCATTTGACGCTCCTTCCCTTCTGAGCCCTCTACTGCGCCCGCCGAACACTTTACATAGACATATGAGATATGTGCTTACTCGAGAGAAATTGGGTTTCAAATACAAGTAAAAATTTTCTCCTTTTTACCCCTTGCAAAAATTTAAAAATTGGGTCTACAAGAACATGCGAGTGTAAAAAATGAAGATTTTGAATTTTCTCCTTCACTTTACTGCTATTCCTGTGAAACACCTAAAGGGTTAATACACTTACTGAATGTCATTTTGAATACTTTGGGGGGTGTCGTTTTTATAATGGGGTCTTTTATGGGGTATTTCTAATATGAAGACCCTTCAAATCCACTTCAAAACTGAACTGGTCCCTGAAAAATAGTGA
This sequence comes from Hyla sarda, assembly GCF_029499605.1. Classification (NCBI taxonomy): domain Eukaryota; kingdom Metazoa; phylum Chordata; class Amphibia; order Anura; family Hylidae; genus Hyla; species Hyla sarda. The sequence continues at coordinate 383,957,844 of NC_079191.1, read as the reverse complement.
GTTTGAAAATTTTGTGAAAAATTTCAAAATTGCTGCTGAACTTTGAAGCCCTCTGGTGTCTTCCAAAAGTAAAAACTCATAAATTTTATGATGCAAACATAAAGTGGACATATTGTATATGTGAACCCAAAAAAATATATTTTGAATATCCATTTTCCTTACAAGCAGAGAGCTTCAAAGTTAGAAAAATGCAAATTTAAATTTTTTTCATCAAATTTGGTTTTTTTTCACCAAGAAAGGATGCAAGTTACCATAAAATTTTACCACTAAGTTAAAGTAGAATATGTCGCGAAAAAACAGTCTCGGAATCAGAATGATAACTAAAAGCATTCCAGAGTTATTAATGTTTAAAGTGACAGTGGTCAGAATTGCAAAAAACGCTCCGGTCCTTAAGGTGTAAAATGGCCTGGTCCTTAAGGGGTTAAGTATCATTGAAGCTGAGCAGTGTGAACAGAACAAAATCTACTCCTATAATAAATAAAGGAACCATTTTTAAACCTAATGAGGAACCAAGTATCCTGGAGGAGATTTTCTATACCTGAGATGGTGTATACAGTGGGCTGAGGCATAAAAGCAGAGCACATGTAATCCAATAATGTGTAAATTGTTACATACCATCTGAAGATCATGTAAACTCCTTCAATCCAAGAATGAAATGAAGAGAAGCTGTACATTTATTACTTGTGAGCACCATGTGGATAACAGATCATTACACAATCATTATTTTAGTTCCAATACTGACATTTCCCTACATATGCTGCTGGTCAGCTGATCCCCACCACCCCCTCCCTTCTCCTTTCAGAACAGTAACCATTTACTCTTAATAATTACTCTTAATATAGGCTGAGTTGAGTATTGGAAGTGGGTGAATGGGACTCAATTGCAATACCCAACAAAATCTAAGTGTGGCACTATTTTTGGAGAAAAGGGGGATCCTTTTCCTAGTGATGAACAACCACTTTCAGTGTTATGTCTATGTCACTGAAAGGGGTTATTCGTCACTAGGAAAAGGATCCACCTTTTCTCCAAAAATAGTGCCACACTTAGATTTTGTTGGGTATTGCAATTGAGTCCCATTCACCCACTTCCAATAACCACTCCAACATTTTTTTATATATCAACTGGCTCCAGAAAGTTAAACAGATTTGTAAATTACTTCTATTAAAAAAATCTTAATCCTTTCAGTACTTATGAGTAGGGCTGGGCGGTATACCGGTTCATACCGAATACCGGATTTTTTTTCCTGCCACGATAGGAATTTTAACCCATACCGCAATACCGGTTTGGCCCCTCCCCCTCGGGAATGAATGAATTATCAGCCGCAGCTCGTTGTCCCCACATCAGGGAACTAATCATATGTGACCCGCGAGCGCTGTTCTGCCCCCCAATTAATTATTAGCCCAGCACTGCACTGCCCTCCTCGTCCTCCTATTTGTTGCGGCTGCCGGCGCTGACTCTCTATACCAGTGGTCTTCAACCTCCAGATGTTGCAAAACTATAACTCCCAGCATGTCCGGACAGCCATTGGCTGTCCGGGCATGCTGGGAGTTGAAGTTTTGCAACATCTGGAGGTCCGCAGGTTGAAGACCACTGCTCTATACTGTATCCCTATGCCCGAGCTGCAAAAGGTAAACAGAATAAACTTTAACTCACCTTCTTCGTCAGTCCGTACCAGCTTCCTAGTGAATGGAACGTTTTGCTGGACTAATAATTAATACATTTTGTGGGGGGGGATACCGTTATATACCGTGGAACCGCCGTAAGTTACAAAAATACTGCGGCACACATATTTGGTCATACCGCCCAGCCCTACTTATGAGCGGCTGAAGTTGAGTTGTTCTTTTCTGTCTAAGTGCTCTCTGATGACACATGTCTCGGGAACTGTCCAGAGTAGAAGCAAATCCCCATAGCAAACCTCTTCTACTCTGTGCAGTTCCCGAGACAAGCAGAGATGTCAGCAGAGAGCTCTGTTGTCAGACAGAAAACAACAACTCAACTTCAGCAGCTGAAAATTATCGGAAGGATTTAAGTTTTTTTAATAGAAGTAATTTTCAAATCTGTTTAACTTTCTGGAGCCAGTTGATATATATAAAAGTTTTTTCCTGGGATACCCCTTTAAGAGTGGTGCGGTTTTGCAGTGACTAAAAATAATTGGTTACTGTTCTGAAAGGAGAAGGGAGGGGGTGGTGGGGATCAGCTGACCAGCAGCATACCTAGGGAAATGTCAGTATTGGAACTAAAATAATGATTGTGTAATGATCTGTTATCCACATGGTGCTCACAAGTAATAAATGTACAGCTTCTCTTCATTTCATTCTTGGATCCAAGGAGTTTACATGATCTTCAGATGGTATGTAACAATTTACACATTATTGGATTACATGTGCTCCGCTTCAATGATACTTAATAAAGTAATGATGTTACATTGTAGAAATTGACAACAAACCGAAAACTGTGTAATTATGAGAACAAATGGCAGATAAAGCATTCTTCACTAATAATGTGAACACTGGTGTATCAACAGTTAATTAGTCCACTAGGTGCAACCACCTCTGCCCTCAGAGCTCCGCCATGCTCCGGATAACCTGCACTTGTTCATACAACGCAGAGCATAGGGCAATAGAAAATCATTCCTGTGTAATAAAGGAATACATAGACCTGTTCAGACAGTATTTCATTCATTCTTCTTTTTCTTTTATTAAGTTCAGGTACAGGATTTCACTTGAAACTTTACATATATGAGGAGCTTGGCACCTGGTCATTTACGTTCATTGCTGACACACAGAGGGGAGATGAGGGGACAGTAATAACTGACACACAAGGGGGAGATGAGGAACAGTAATAACTGATACACAGGGGTAGATCAGGGGACAGTAATAACTGACACACAAGGGGGAGATGAGGAACAGTAATAACTGATACACAAGGGTAGATCAGGGGACAGTAATAAATGACACACAAGGGGGAGATAAGGAACAGTAATAACTGATACACAGGGGTAGATCGGGGGACAGTAATAACTGACACACAAGGGGGAGATTAGGAACAGTAATAACTGATACACAGGGGTAGTTCAGGGGACAATAATAAATGACACACAAGGGGGGAATGAGGAACAGTAATAACTGATACCCAGGGGTAGATCAGGGGACAGTAATAACTGACACATGGGAGATGAGGGACAGTGATAACTGATACACAGGGGAGAGGTGAGGGGACAGTAATATCTGCCACACGGGGGAGATGAGGGGACAGTAATAACTGTGACACACAGGAGGGAGATGAGGGGATATTAATGACTGTGACTCACAGAGATTAGGGGACACTAATGACTTATCATATGATGTCACATATTGTCCTGTTGGGTGACCCCACATCATATAACATGGCATCCTGTTCAGGAGATATTCGTCTTTCTAATAATATGATAATTTCTTCCAATGTTCACTGTGAGGCGGCTGCTGCTGCTGTATGTTCACTGCTTTAATCCCCTTACTCAGGCCGATAGCCCCGCCCCTTCTTCCGATAAATTTGCCCCTTCACTGACATGCTCTTGAAGAAGGGATGAATATTTATGGAGGGACGGAGTTATTGGCTAAAATGGGGGCAGGGTTATAGGCCAGAGCTGGCAGGATAAAGATTTTCAGCAACAGCAGCAGCCTCCTCCATTACCATATTAGCAACAAGAAGATGAATATCTCCTGAACAGCTGCACAAATTTTTACCCAGTATTAAAATCAGGGTCACCCCACACTATCTACCTGTATACTCAGGTTACTGCTGATGACTTTGTTGTCATTTTCCCTTTAAAACATGTTTTTCTGTATGCCCCAAACATGTGGAAATAAATGGTATACCCACAGCATGCAGCATTTTGGGAGGAGAAAAATCAGCACAAATACCAAATTCCTGTTGGTAAAAACATCAAAGCTCTACAAAAACATAACATACGGTGTATGTGTGTGTGAATCCAGTTTTAGGGTACATTCACACGAGCTAACCCACAGCGTATTTACGCTGCAGATCCGCCGCTGAAGGACCCCTGCATGGTGGCTTTACAGGTGCCTGCTCGGAGCGGCAATACGCCACTATGAGCAGACACAGTGCGATGTGACAGTCGCAGCACTCATGCAGTATACTCGCACATCACGGCAGCTCTCGGCCTAGCTCATGGAGCAGGGGGAGCGCCCACAATGCCTGAGAGTATATCGCGCAAGCGCGGCAACTCGCACATAGCAGTATGTCTGCTCATATCGGCGTATTGTCGCTCTGAGCAGGCACATGTAAAGCCACCATGTAGCGGTCCTTCAGCGGCAGATCTGCCGCGTAAAATACGCTGTGGGTCCGCTGGTGTGAACGTACCCTTAGGAGGTATGAGCCAGCCTTCCAAGTCTTACATCTTTCCATATATTGATTAGTGATTCCATTAAAAGAATTCTGTTGTCTTTCCTTCTCTTTTGTGTCTTAAATAAATTATAGCACTTGTTTTAACATAGTAAAGCAGTTCCACACAAAATTAAATGCCATTCATCATTGTAGCCATTAGCTCAGAGTTTTGTAAGAGTAATGCATTAATATAATATTTCTTATATCTTTTTACTTGTGGTTATTTTTTTCTATTGATCTTATCTTGGATTTAGATTAGAATTATATAGAGGGATGCTGCATACAAATTGCTTACCTTTTGTAACTTTCTTCTCCATGTCTACCCACTATGCATAAGTATTATTGATCGGTATACTTTTGCCTTCTGAATGGTAAAAATGCTAATTTTTTATCTCTTACTGGGTTGAAGGGGGCCCAAGGGGCAAGAATTAGAATAACATTTTCTAATTGCCATATATATATATATATATATATATATATATATATATATATCTCAACGTGTGTATGTATGTGTGTATGATCCAGCATCACTTCCAAATGGCAAAAGATATTAACTTGAAACTTGGTACACGTTACATATATATGTCAACAACAAACATAGGATAGGTAATTTAGTCCTCACCCACCCCCATTTGCGAGAGTCAGGGTTTTTGTTTAACCACTTAGAGATCCAGGGCGTACAGGTATGCCCGGACGCCATGGTACTTAAGGACCCAGGCCGTACCTGTACTTGAATTTTGGTCCCCGGACCAGACCGGGATGCCTGCTGAAATCATTCAGCATGCAACCCGCGTATTCAGATCAATTCAGATCGGTGATTTACAGCGATTCCGTGCTGATCTTTGGTACCCGATCGCCCGAAAGACAGCCCCGATCATCCTAAAAGATAGGAGTGAGGTGGCAGGGGTGCCACCTCCTCCTATTCTCTGCGATTGGCTGGTTAGGACTGACCGGCAAATCACAGGGCAGGTGCAGGGGGTGAAAGTTAATTTCCCCCACTCTGCCCGCCCCTAAAATTCCGGGCAGAGTGGGGGAAGATGGCAGCGATGGCTGCAGAGGCTGTTGAAGCAGGGGGGACCCGCGGGAGATACCTAGAGGACAAGCAGGGACCGGCGGCAGAAAGGAGGTGCAGGCAAGTGGATGGCAAACAGCGTTGTCAGAGGCAGCAGTGAAGATCGCTATAAAGTGATCTTTACTGCTGCTTCCAGGAGTTCCAAAACTACAACTCCCAGAATGCCCAGACAGCTTTTGGCTGTCTGGGCATGCTGGGTGTTGTAGTTTTGCAACCTCTGGAGGGCCACAATTTGGACACCTTTGCAGTGGTCTCCAATCTCTGCCCTTCCAGATGTTGCAAAACTACTACTTTCATCATGCCCGGACAGTCCAGGCATGCTGGGAGTTGTAGTTCTGTAACATCTGACCCTTCAGATGTTGCAGAACTACAACTCCCAGCATGCCTTAACAATCTCGGCATGCTGGGAGCTATAGTTTTGCAACATCTGGAAGAACATAGTTTGTAGACCACTACACAGTGGTCTCCAAATGGTTCTCCTCCAGTTGTTACATAACTACAACTCCCAAAATGCCCTTTGGCTGTCTAGGCATGCTGGGAGTTGTAGTTTTGCAACAACTGGAGGCACACTTATTTGGAATCATTGCCTGTTTCCTAACTCAGTTTTTTCCAACCTGTGTGCCTCCAGCTGTTGCAAAACTATAACTCCCAGCATGCACTGACAGACCATGCATGCTGGGAGTTGTCATTTTGCAACAGCTGGAGGCACACAGGTTGGAAAAAAATGAGTTAGGAACAGCCAAAGGGCATTTTGGGAGTTGTAGTTTTGCAACAGCTGGAGGTTTGCCCCCTACCTGCTGCAGCTCAAACTCCCAGCGGGAAACTCTCTGTCAATCCCCGCTCATGTAAATGTATCCTAAAAACACTACACTACACCTACACAAAATAAAGGGTAAAACACTACATATATATAACTCCCCCCCCCCCCCCCCTTTTCCAATAAAAATGAAAAACGTCTGGTACGGCAGTGTTTGCAAAACTCAGCCCTCAGCTGTTGCAAAACAACAACTCAGAAGAGAAGGCTTTTGGAGAGAGAAATTCCCCCCTTCACGTAATGTAATAAGAGGTGCAGTGAGTAGTTTGCAAAATGGGTTCACAATGGGGGCTTTGTAAACGCACATGGCCTTCAATTCTTGACACATTCTCTATCCAAAAGCTCAATGGCGCTCCTTCTCTTCTGAGCATTGTAGTTTGCCCGCAGAGCACTTTGTATCCACAAATGGGGTATTTGCATACTCAGAAGAAATGGGGTTAAAAATTTTGGGGGGCATTTTCTCCTATTACCCCTTGTAAAAATGTAAAAAAAAACAACATTTTAGTGAAAAAATAATAATTCATTTACACATCCAACTTTAACGAAAACTCGTCAAACACCTGTGGGGAGTTAAAGGGGTAGTCCAGTGGTGAAAAACTTATCCCCTATCCTAAGCATAGGGGATAAGTTTCAGATCGCGTGGGGTCCAACTGCTGGGGCCCCGGCTCACTGGCCAGATAGCGCCTGTTGAACACAGCACGAAGCGGCGGCCGACGCGTCACCTCAATACTGCGCCATGGCAGAGCCGGAGATTGCCTAAGGCAGCGCTCCACCTCTGCCATAGAGTTGTAATGAGGGGGCATGTCAGCTGCCGCTTCGTGTGGTGGTCAACCCGCCACCTTCCCGTGGGCTGTCGGGGCCCTGTACAGGAGATCACGGGGGTCCCAACGGTCGGACCCCCTGTGATCTGAAACTTATGCCCTATCCTTATGATTGGGGATAGGTTTTCCACCACTGGATATCTCCTTTAATGGTCACTGGACCCCTTGCTACATTCCTTGAGGGGTGTAGTTTCCAGTATATTATGTCATGTGTTTTATTTTTTTGCGACATGCCCCCCAAAAACCATTTCAGCAAAATTTGCTTTCCAAAAGTCAAATGTGACTCCTTCTCTTCTGAGCAATGTAGTGTGCCCGCAGAGCTCTTGACGTCCGCACATGGGGTATTTCCATACTCAGAAGAGATGGTGTTACAAATTTTGGGAGGCATTTTTTCCTATTACACCTTGTAAAAACGTAAAATTTGGGGGAAAGCCAGCAATTTAGTGAAAAAAAATAAATAATTTACACATCCGACTTTAATGAAAAGTTTTTAAACACCTGTGGGGTGTTAAGGCTCACTGTACCCCTTGTTACATTCCTTGAGGGGTGTAGTTTCCAAAATAGAGTTTTTTTTTTTTTTTTTTGCTTTTCTGGCACCATAGGGGCTTCCTAAATGTATAGAAAAAATATAAATGGAAGTGCAGCTCACAAAATATTAGTCGATGTATGAATGGATAGTACTTACACCGCAAAGTACAATGTAATTAAATAAAATAGATATATAAGGGTCCCATTCACCTCTAGACTAATACCAGAAAAACTGATACATGATGGTAATAAAATGATAAAATAAATTTGTAACTGTGCTTCAGATTTATGATGAAAATAAATTGCTTTTATTCATAGATAACAATATAAAATACCGCTACTACAATCTCTTAATCATAACAATCATAGTAAAATGATTAGCAATAACTCCTTACACAGGGCCCTTGTGTGGAGAGAAAAATTGCAATAATAAAATATAAATGGTTTTAAAAAATGTAAAATATTATGGGACCGCAGAGAAATGTCTTAGATCCAGTGATCCAGCATAAATGGTGATGCAGTTAAGCAAATTAAGCATGTATCCAAGTCCGCTTTTATATAGATTTGTGCAGCATATATTTACCGGCTTATGGCAATAGACGTGCCGAGCTTTGGAGCTGTATTCCTGATCTTCCTGTAGAGGCTGATATGCGCTGGCGTGTGCACCGGCGGCTGGTCCGCTGGCCACAGACCGAAATAATGCTGCCAGACACGGAGGTAGATGATCAAACTCCGATGGTGAAAAACAGACCTCGTGGAGGAGTTCTCGGCGTGTGACGTCAGCTCTGCAGCGCTGGATGTCAGCCCGGTAAATGCTGTTAGTGAGAGCTGTGGTAACCAAATGCTGGCAGCTGGATTAGTAGAAGCAGTGATAGCTCAACATGAGCAGCTGGATGGATGGCAGAGAGTCCTTTGTTAGACTGCGGTACCAAGATAATAGCAGTGATGCTTGCGGTAAAAAAATATAACTCTAGACGCGTTTCAGAGTACTGAATATTGACCCTTTCCTCAGTAGAAGTAGCTTCCTAAATGTGACATTCCCCCCAAAAACCATTTCAGAAAAACTCACTCTCCAAAATCCCATTGTCGCACCTTCCGTTCTGAACCCTCTATTGCACCCGCCGAACACTTGACATACACATATGAGGTATTTCCATACTCAAGAGAAATTGGGTTACACATTTTGGGGGGGACTTCTCTCCTTTTACCCCTTGTAAAAATTCTAAAACTGGGTCCACAAGAACATGCGAGTGTAAAAAATGAAGATTTTGAATTTTCTCCTTCACTTTGGTGCTATTCATGTGAAACACCTAAAGGGATAACATACTTTCTGAATGTCATTTTGAATTCTTTGAGGAGTGCAGTTTTTATAATGAGGTCACTTGGGTATTTCTGAGGCCCTTCAAATCCACTTCAAAACTGAACTGGTCCCTGAAAAATTCTGATTTAGAAAATTTTGTGAAAAATTGGAAACTTGCTGCTGAACTTTGAAGCCCTCGGATGTCTTCCAAATAATAAAAGCATGTCACCTTTATGATGCAACCATAAAGTAGACATATTGTATATGTGAATCAATATACAGGGTGGGCCATTTATATGGATACACCTTAATAAAATGGGAATGGTTGGTGATATTAACTTCCTGTTTGTGGCACATTAGTATATGTGAGGGGGAAACTTTTCAAGATGGGTGGTGACCATGGCGGCCATTTTGAAGTTGGCCATTTTGAATCCAACTTTTGTTTTTTCAATAGGAAGAGGGACATGTGACACATCAAACTTATTGGGAATTTCACAAGAAAAACAATGATGTGCTTTTTTTTTTACGTAACTTTATTCTTTCATGAGTCATTTACAAGTTTCTGACCACTTATAAAATGTGTTCAATGTGCTGCCCATTGTGTTGGATTGTCAATGCAACCCTCTTCTCCCACTCTTCACACACTGATAGCAACACCGCAGGAGAAATGCTAGCACAGGCTTCCAGTATCCGTAGTTTCAGGTGCTGCACATCTCGTATCTTCACAGCATAGACAATTGCCTTCAGATGACCCCAAAGATAAAAGTCTAAGGGGGTCAGATTGTCTATTTTCCTTACAAGCAGAGAGCTTCAAAGCTAGAAAAATGTATCGGCGAAAATTTACCACTATGTTAAAGTAGAATATGTCTCGAAAAAACTATCTCGGAATGAATCAAAGCAAAATCAAATTCATAAGTAAAAGCATCCCAGAGTTTTTAATGTTTAAAGTGACAGTGGTCAGATGTGCAAAAAATGACCTGGTCCCCTTAAGGTGACAATGGGCTGGGTCCTTTAGGGGCTAAAGTCCCATACAAGTATATGATAAATAAATATTACAGCATAACTTCCAAACAGCTGGATTATTTCGATAATACTCGGTCACATGTTACTTATATGTATACTAAATATATAGAATAGTTAATTTAATCCTAACCTACCCTCATTTGCTGTTTTTTTGTTTAAAGTCCAAAGGAAATCTATGGGAAATGTATGTTCCAGCATAACTTCCGTACGGCTGGAGATATTTTGATAATACTTGGTCACATGTTACTATGTCAAATAAAAATGTATAATAGTTAAATTAACCCCTAACCTACCCCCATATGTGAAGGATGGGGTTTTTGTTTCAAGTCCCATGCAAGTACAGTGGGGCAATCAAGTATTTAGTCAGCCACCAGTTCTCTCACTTAAAAAGATGAGAGGCCGGTAATTTTCATCATAGGTATACCTCAACTATGAGAGACATAATGAAAAAAAAATATCTATAAAATCACATTGTCTGATTTTTAAAGAATTTATTTGCAAATTAAGGGGAAAAACAAGTATTCGGTCAAATAACAAAAGTTCATCTCAATACTTTGTTAGATACCCTTTGTTGCCAATGACAGAGGTCAAACATTTTCTGTACATCTTCACACACTGTTGCTGGTATTTTGGCCCATTCCTCTATTCACCTCTAGAGCAGTGATGTTTTGGGGCTGTCGCTGGGCAACACGGACTTTCAAATCCCTCCTAAGGTTTTTTATGGGGTTGAGATCTGGAGACTGGCAAGGCCACTCCAGGACCATTTAAATGCTTCTTACGAAGCCACTCCTTCGTTGTCCGGGCAGTGTGTTTGGGATCATTGTCATGCTGGAAGACCCAGCCAAGTTTCATCTTCAATGCCCTTGCTGATGGAAGGAGGTTTTCACTTAAAATCTCACTATACATGGCTCCATTCATTCTTTCCTTTACACGGATCAGTCGTCCTGGTCCCTTAGCAGAAAAAACGCCCCAAAGCATGATGTTTCCACCCCCATGCTTCACAGTAGGTATGGTGTTCTTTGGATGCAACTCAGCAATCCTCCTCCAAACACGACGAGTTGAGTTTTTACCAAAAAGTTCTACTTTGCTTTCATCTGACCATATGGCATTCTCCCAATACTCTTCTGGATCATCCAAATGCTCTCTATCAAACTTCATACGGGCCCAGACATGTACTGGCTTTAGCAGGGGGACACATCTGGCACTGCATGATTTGAGTCCCTGGCGGCATAGTGTGTTACTGATGGTAGCCTTTATTACTTTGGTCCCAGCTCTCTGCAGGTCATTCACTAGGTTCCCCCCCCTTGTGGTTCTGGGATTTTTGCTCACCGTCCCTGTAATCATTTTGACACCACGGGGTGAGATCCTGCGTGGAGCCCCGGATCGAGGGAGATTATCAGTGGTCTTGTATGTCTTCCATTTTCTAATAATTGCTCCCACAGTTGGTTTCTTCACACCAAGCTGCTTGCCTATTGCAGATTCAGTCTTCCAAGCCTGGCCATTAATACAGGTAACGAGTGGAGGACAGAGAAGACTCTTAAAAAAGAAGTTACAGGTCTGTGAGAGACAGAAATCTTGCTTGTTTGTAGGTGACCAAATACTTATTTTCCACCATCATTTGAAAATAAATTCTTTAAAAATCAGACAGTGTGATTTTATGGATTTATTTTTTCATTCTGTCTCTCATAGTTGTTTACATATGGTGAAAATTACAGGTCTCTCTCATCTTTTTAAGTGGGATAACTTGCACAAATGGTGTCTGACTAAATACTTTTTTGCCCTACTGTATATAGGACTTCTGGTACCTTACTCCATAAGCTCCTCTCTGCATCTCCTGGTGAATTCGTCAGTCCAGCTGGCAAGCCACACCCTCCACATCCAATGCCTTATCTTGCAAATACACGTACACCCTTTAAGCCACACCCCATTTATTTTCAGCTTACAATTTCTTTACCACAACTCAGCCCCACCTGAGGATGAGATATGTGGATTAGATATGAGGACGGGATGTGAGGTCAGGATTAGAGATGAGCGAACTTACAGTAAATTTGATTCGTCACGAACTTCGCGGCTCGGCGGTTGCTGACTTTTCCTGCATAAATTAGTTCAGCTTTCCGGTGCTCCGGTGGGCTGGAAAAGGTGGATACAGTCCTAGGAAAGAGTCTCCTAGGACTGTATCCACCTTTTCGAGCCCACGGGAGCACCTGAAAGCTGAACTAATTTATGCAGGAAAAGTCATCAACTGCCGAGCCGAGAAGTTCGTGACAAATCGAATTTACTGTAAGTTCGCTCATCTCTAGTCGGGATGTGAGGTTGGGATATGGGGAAGGGATATGAAGTCTGGATATGAGAAAGGGATATGAGGTCAGATATGGGGACGGGATATGAGGATGGGATGTGAGGTAGGTATATGAAGTCTGGATATGCGGCCGGATATGGGGACGGGATTTGGGGTTGGGATATGAGGAGGGGGGATATGGGGTCAGGATTTGAGGAAGGGATATGAGGACAAAAGCTTCCTCCTTTTGTTTCTTCTCCTCCCCCTCCAAGGATTATGTAGGAATAACCAGGCAGCGCTGGGTACTCAGCTAGTATGTGTATGTGTGTGTGTATGTGTATATATATATATATATATATATATATATAAGTTAAATCATATTGAAACAATATTTATAGCCATTTACAGCAGTTACCACCGCTATCATGCTTGGTTGACAACTAAGTAGTAGTGACTGCCCCCTTGACAGACTGGACACTGTGCAGTCTATGGGTTGGTGAGTGGGCTATCACCACCCCTCTTAATGAGGTATGAACCTCAGCGCTCATCCAGTTGACAGGCTGGACACTCATGAGCACATCAAGCACCAAAACTGATGGCAGCATTTCTACATGATGATGGCAGCTGATGTTTTTTAAAATTAAATATTAATACAGCAGCTAAGCCATGTTTGCTACTTCTCTTCAGGGCACTGGGAAAGCTGGAGGAGTACTGTGAGCCATGCACTGTGTACTGTCTGCCACCCAGATTTCCCAGTCTCCTGAAGTCCCAGCAGTGATAAGCTGCCAAGTTCTGCCATGCCTTTTCGCTGCCCCCACACTGATGTCTTCTCTCCTCCTCTCTCCTCCTCTTCTCTCAGCCAGCAATAAATCTATCCCCCCCAACCTCCAGCCACCTTGTCCCCTAAACCTCCCCCGCCCCTGCACTAACAATTCTCTGCACCTTCCTGCAGTGCAGTTAAATGATACTTCCTATGATGTTGGTCTGGAGGCAGAATATTTAAATGTTCAGGCAATCTCTGCAGCCTTGAGAGTAATGTGATCAGAAGGTGTACTGGAAATCCTATTGACTTTCCTGAAACTTCCTGTAACCGCATTACTATCTGGCTGCCTATTTAGCCTGGGAATTTTAAACATCCTTCTGGACCAACATCATCGTAAAGTATGATTTAACTGTCTGGTGTCCGCTGTTTTAGTCTCAGGCTGTGAAGATTATTGGTATCAGGACATTCCTAAAATCTATATTTTAATTTGATATGTAAGAAAGATGTCTAAATCACACACATATATATATATATACATACGGTACATACATTTCATGGAGACCTATAACACACACATATATAATTTGTAGTTTAAGGATTTGCACAAATAAATTCCCTTTTGTATCTTTTCTTATAAAAATGTCTCCCTTTGGGGGTAGTATTTTCTAATTCAATTATACCTGCTCTGTGCTGATTGGGTTTTGCATTTCATAAAAATTATATCTGATTTTTTATTCTTTATTAAAGTGAAAAAGAAGAGGATTGTAACACAGAGGACTCAAACAACACCACAGAGCTCAAAGGATGAAGACAGTTCTGCAAAAAGACCATCAGCGGTAAGGCTCTGACTTCATAATGAATTAACCATTTTTTGGGAGGCAAATAATTTGTGTCATTTAAACTGATGTCCAGCACTACACAATAGGGAGGTAACCACAACCCTTTTCTCAGGCAAATACAATGACCCCCCCCCCCCCCCCGACCTACGATGGCCCCGACATATGATCAAATCGACATACGATGGCCTCTCAGAGGCCATCGCATGTCGATGTCCGCATCGACATACGATGCTTTTTTATGTCGGGGTCATCGCATTAAGGGGACAGGCTAGTACAGCTTCCTATACTTTACATTGCACGAATCCCTCAACATACGATGGATTCGACAAACGATGGCTCGTTTTGGAACGAATTACCATCGTATGTTGAGGGACCACTGTAGTTCCTATATAGGATCAGATGGCTGTAGTCCTTTACAGGTCATAAGCCTTGTTACAGCAGGTCTTTTGCTTTAATTTATTTAAATATCTGTTCCAATTCATAGCTCGGCTTTTAAAATTGATGACGCCAACGATGCTTCTTAATATGATGGCTACACAAGATTGTTAAATGACACTTATGTGTGAACATGCAGTAGTTTTATATTTGTAAATATGCAGTAGTTCACAGTTTAAAAGGGTGTTTCGATATCAAAAGAATGTATATGTTGCTGGGGACAGGGTAAAAATTAAAGGGGTTATCCAGTTATAGAAACACAGAGCTAATTTCTTTCAAAAAGAACACCACCACTGTCCTCAGGTTGTGTGTAGCATTACAACTTGGCTGCATTTACCTCAATAGAACTGAGCTGCAATACCACACACAACCTGAGGACAGGGATGGCTGTGTTTTTGGAAGAAATTAGATCTGTGTTTCTATCCCTAGAAAACCCCTTAAGGGTAGGGTCACATGTAGTGTATCATGCTGTGCAGTGTATCATGCTGTGCAGTGAGAAATATGCTGCATATTCTACTATGAGCAGACATGCAGCTACCCCGCAGCAGCCCTGTGTGCGCAGTGAGGTTTGGAGACAGGGCCAGCGCGCCGAAGTGACTGTGACATGCAAGCCCACCTCCAAACCTCACTGAACACATAGGGCTGCAGCCAGTAGCCCTGAGTGTATGCTCATCTGAGCATTTGCAGCAAATTTTCTGTTGCGTGACCCTATCCTAAAAGTCAGAATTGCCTACCTTAGTCCCCTACAGCTCCCTTTCCAGCGCTTTCTGGCCCCCCTGGTGACCACTTGTTGCTACATTCGAGATGGGTTTCTTTGCAGAGCCTGTTTATTTAGCCAATCACTAACTGAGACAGGACATCACTGGGACCAGTGACTGGCTGAGCGGGCAGTTCCGCCCCCCCACACCTTGTCTCAGAAGTAGCACCAAGCGGGGACCGGAAAATGCTGGAACAGAAGCTTCAGGGGGACTGAGGTAGGTATGTATGATTTTTATTTAAAGGGGTACTCCACTGCTCAGCGTGGAACAAACCGTTCCGAACGCTGGAGCTGACGCCGGGAGCTCGTGATGTCATAGCCCCGCCCCCTCATGTTGTCATGCCCCGCCCCCTCAATGCAAGTCTATTTGAGGAGGCATGACGGCTGTCATGCCCCTCCCTCAGACTTGCATTGAGGGGGCGGGGCGTGATGTCATGAGGGGGCGGGGCTATGATGTCACGGGCTGCCGGCGTTCGGAACAGTTTGTTCCGAACGCTGAGCAGTGGAGTACCCCTTTAAACCCTGGGCCAGCCTTATAGTAAAATTTTTCTTTACCCTGGAGTGCCCCTTTAATTGTCGCAGTCTTTTTCCCAAGCACCTGGCTGACTCCTGTTATAATGATTATATAGGTATAACCCTACAAGTTGTATGCAGACACTAGTGTCCTATTAGAGGCTAAAATGTCTATTACTCGGCCTTTCACTGTGCGCATTACCCTGCAGTCATTATTACCCTTTTGTTTTATTTCAATGTGTCTGAACTTCGGTTATATTATTTATTATCCAATCTAATACTTTCCCAATAGCGGATATATTTTTTGTAGGCTTCCTATGTCATCACATACCGAAGCAAAAAAAAAAAATCAATGAAAGAAATGAAAATGTTATCTCTGTTATAGTCGACATAATGTGCGGCGGAATGGAACCTTGCAATGACTTTATTATTATGATTCTGAATGTCTTTACTCAGCATTATGTAGACCATAACCCACCCCTACCCTGCAGTCCATGTGGAGACACCGGGGTGATGATAAATATTAAGATGCTGTTCAAGACTGTATAGGGGCTATTAACGTAATTTACAAGGCGGTTATTGTCCATCTCTGCAGATGAGGAAGATGCAGATGTACATATTATCATTTCCGGCTTCATTTTATGCAGCCCGTATAGACCTCATGCTTTCTTAGAAAATGGACTTTCTGTTCTTTTTCCTTTTGTGTTGATTGACTTATTTTCCATCGCCACCTCCAACGCTTTCCCAGCGCCGTTCTGGTTGGCTTTCAGTTTGCTGTTTCTCTCTGTAGTATTGCATATTCTTTTCAGCCGGAATGCATACTGTGACTGCAAACTATAAACATAAATGCGAAGAAGAAGCTTTTATATCGGGCAAGATGTAAGACTACTGGTGTGTTGACATCATGTTTCATTATTGCTAATTCATGGATGATTGAGAGGGAGTAGGCTTTGTCACTTTCGCCACTATTATACTATTACTCATTGGGCCATTGACTAATTTCGCACCTTTGTCTTGGAAAACGTGTGCAACCACATATATATTTCATCTCTCATCATGTTTCTTTGCAGTGTTTCCCAACCAGGGTCCCTCCAGCTGTTGCAAAACTTCAACTCTTCAGCTGTCCAGGCATGTTGGAGTTATAGTTTTGCAACGACTGGAAGCAATTTAGAAAAACACAGATACCAAAAAAGCAGGGGGGGGGGGGGGGGGAATAAAAATCAGAAAGATATAGTAAACAGGGGATGTGTAATCCTCACTACTAATAACCCACCCATATACAAGAAATGCTATAAAGCTCCCATAGCTAAATCGTACAGAGAGAAAAACGGAACCTTTGTATAGAAATATACAAACAAAACTTTATTTAATAAACCAAAATACATAGAATTACAGAACTCGCACCCAAGGGGGCAAAGAACAGCAAGGGTGACCCCTCCGTTCACAAAAAATGAGCTAAAGTAGGCAGAACATGCATAAAAATAATTGAAGTGTGTAAAAGAACACTACAGTAGAGCAGTGTCCAACAAAGGGACTACAAAAACCAGCAAGTCAGAATGCAATAAAAAGCATACTTATTTAAAGTGCTCCAGAAGGACCTGAGGGGACACCACCCCAACGCTGCGTTTCGGGACCGAAGCCTTTCTCAAGGGGAGTACCCCTTTAAGCTACATGAAGTTAACTTTTGTGGTGAATATCATTTCCAGGGCATTCACACGGCAGACTTTCCACGGCAGAATTTCCACTGCAGAAATTCTGCATTCCAGATTCTGCAAAAACATTGAAGCAATCAATAATTTTTGCAGAATTTCTCAACAAAGTCCACTAAAGTAAATGGGACTCTGAATTCTGTCCGGAATCTGTGTGTTGAGCTGAAGAAAAACTCTTCATAAATGCAGCACAAATTCCGCACGGAATCTGTAAAACTGCAAAAAATCTGCTGCCATCTTGGCAGAAAGGAATTTGAGTGGAAGCACCATGATATTCTACCGTGTGAACATAGGCTCATGTGGTTGACTACTCCAGCTGATCATCTCTTCAGGGTGCTAGTGCTGGAATTCACCCCGGTGATCCCATTATTGTTCACTTCAGTGTCCGTTCACACTGTGCAGTGTTCATGCATTTTTTTTTTACTCAAAGTGTGTTGTTTTAGAAAAAGATTACCATGAGGCCAAAGTGACCTTGAATTGCAATTAAGGTGTTTTTTAAAGACTTCGATTTTTGTTGCGTTTTTCATACATTTTCCCTTCATTTAAAGGGAACCAATCATCAGATTTTACCCTATATAATGATTGGCAAAGCGTTATATAGGGTAAAATTGTTGTCCTCACCATCCCCGGGGGACGCTCCTGCCCCCAGAGATGGTGAAGATATGAAGTTATAAACTAGTCACTGCCGCCGCCGTAAGTAGTCACCTGGGCGGGGAGCTCTTCTCATCTACTCCCGTTCTTCTGCAGGCAGCGACGCCCCCTCCGCTTGATTGATGGGCCGCGTCATCACTCTGCTCCGTCTGTTCAGTGAGCGGAACAATGACGCGGCCCATCAATCAAGCGGAGGGGGCGTCGCTGCCGGCCGAATAACGGGAGTAGATGAGAAGAACTCCCCGCCCAGGTGACGACTTACGGCGGTGGCGGTGACTAGTTTATTACTTCATATCTTCACCATCCCTGGGGGCAGGAGCGTCCCCCGGGAATGGTGAGGACAACAATTTTACCCTATATAACGCTTTGCCAAGCATTATATAGGGTAAAATCTGATGATTGGTTCCCTTTAAGCCATTTTTGTAGTAGTTTTTCAAATTGTGGTAAAAATTACAAGTTTTTGCCATATTTTGCACTATTATTGCAGAATATCACCATTTTGCTGTGATTTGGGGAAAATCACTACAGAAAAAATACAGCATTTGAATACAGCCTAAGAGAATGTGTATAACTACAATATATATCCCATATAGTTAGCAGATGGAACTGGGAGGGGAGGGGTCTGAGAGCAAGTAGGAGGGGTCTGGTAGGTGATGATTTCATCCTGTAGTTCACAGGAGCCAGATACCTGTTTCCGTAGGGGAATTACAACCTAGTTGAAGATATCACACATTAAATATAAGCTAAGGAGATATATGTATGTTTTATGTATGTATTTGCTTCTTTTTGTTTCTTAGCTGTCATTCCTTTCTGACCCTGTGAGGCCCCCACAGTGACTGACTGTGTCCATTAGGTTTATTTAGGTGTTAATGTGTTCCACCCATAGGTAACAGCTGATTTCTGGGATCTTCAGAACACCCTTATTGTTTGGGATCTCCTTCTAAGAAAAATAAATAATTGTCCAATACATAGACAACCGCTTTTATCACGTCTTCAACTTTTTTAAATATATTTTCTATTTGTAGTAACAAAGCAACCTTACAATAAGCTCTGACTGTTTTGATTGTTTCCTTTTTATAGGGAAGTTGCATGACATGACAATATACTACTTTTTTGTCCTGTGCAATTGGATTTTTTGTTTTAATATTTTTCTTTTTCAATATTTTAAAAGGTTTCATTGCCAACAACCTCTGCTACTTTGAAAAAAACAGTCACTCCAGGAAATTTACAGAAGGGTCATGTGGTAGACAATGAGGAAGTAAAAATGGAAGAGGACTACACCCAAACACTTCCATCTTCACCACCTAGTAACATTAGTCCACCAGAAAGTCCTTGTGCGTCAGACAACAAGCCTTCGGCCTCTAGAGCAGTCAGCAATGACAATATCAGCCTTAGTCCAGTGTCATCCCAGCAGAGCCAACCATCCCAGAAGAAGAGAACTCCCTGCATGTATGGAGAGAAATGCTACAGGTAATTTCATAAACACTCTTTGCCGCATTACATGGTCATAACAGGAAGGCTGATGTTTAAATAATTCTGCGGTGCTGCTGGAAGGGGATGTACAGCTCCCCTCTCCTACCTAGTCTGACATCCATAGCAAAGAACACCCCTCCAGAGGAATCGGCAGGATCAAACAGGCACTGAGACTCTTCTTAGAACAAAGGAACTTTATTACCCATAATGCAACGTGTTTTTCGCGGGATATCCGCTTCATCAGGCATATGATATATGCCTGATCAAGCGAATATCCCCTGAAATACGTTGCATTATGGGTAATAAAGTTCCTTTGTTCTAAGAAGAGTCCCAGTGCCTGTTTGATCCTGCCGATTCCTCTGGAGGTGTGTTCTTTGCTCTGGCTGTTTACAAGGCCAGGAGCGGTTGCAGGGTCTCGATTATCCATCTATTTATGTGGATATCAAAGTTGTACTTGGACGGTACAACAAACATTGGTGAGCACCAGTTGATTCTGGCTTTATATACAAGTTCCTGACGTTATCATATTACGGAGCGCTGTCTTTTTTGTTGTAGTCTGACATCTGGCAATGAAGCCTGAAGCGAGTAATAGCCATTGATCCCCAGCAATGACTCAGGAGCCAAATGAAGTTCCTGACCCCTGCTGTGTGGCTCACCATAATTATGACAATGGCCCTCTTACTTACAGCATTCCGACTCTTTTTGTCGGGTTGTGTGCCTAAATTCTGTGTAAATTCTGAATGTGCGACGGAAAAAACTGACAGAATCATAAACACTCTGATTCCTACAAATTGGGTGTGGTTTTCGGGAAAAGAGGCGTATTCCCTAGATTTCATCCAAAATCACTCGTCTTTTCTGAAAACCACTCTGAAAATCATGTGTATTTTCTGGGAAGAAAACCCTACCCTACCTAAAGCATGTATGAATTTCCAAAGGCAGAGTAACTTAGTAACTACCTTGGAAAAAAAAGGTCGGAACAGCAAAAACCACAACAAAACCTACACTCCACTCTTAGTAAATCAGGGCTAATGTGTATGGCCTGCAATGTAGCATATACATTACAAGAGCATAGCCTATCGCCAGAACATTGCCTGTTTGGATGGTTTAAAACCATTGTATCAAATTCTAAGCATAAATATTTAATTAAATCTTTGAAATGTAATGCTTTTATGCTTTTTCACATTCAAGGCCCCACACACATTACATTTTTCGGGCACATATACTGTCAATGGCATACTGAATTTTATGGACCAATAATAGTCCACTAGTTTTCTAAGCATGTTTTTTTTTTATTTTTTTTTTACGTATCTGAGTTGTTTGTTACCCATCCTTCACGGAAATTTAAATCCGATATAGAGTCAAAGAGACTGTATAAAGGTTCCCTACTCATTGGTTCTATCAGATTTTATACAACAAGTAAAATACAAATGTAACCTAATTAGCCATTTTTCCTCCCTGGTATCATGGAACTCATTAGTGTTAAAAGGTTTCAGGTGTGAATGGGAAGTAGGTGTTATTTAGTGTTATCGCTCTTACACTCTAATACTGATCTCTGGAGGTACATATCTTCATAGGCTCATAGCAAAGAACTCTTTGAGAATCTGAAAAAAAGAGTTGTTGCTCTATATAAAGATGACCTAGGCTATAATAAGATTGCCAAGACCCTGAAACTAAGCTGCAGCACAATGGGGAAGACCATACTGTGGTTTCACAGAACAGGTATCGGTCAGAACAGGCCCCTTCATGGTAGACCAAAGAAGTTGAGGGCATGTGCTTAGCATCATGTTCAGAGGTTGTTTTTGGGAAATAAACATCTGAGTTCTGCAGGCATTGCTGCAGAGGATAAAGGAGTGAGTGCTCAGACCATATGCCACACACTGCATAATATTGGTCTCCATAACAGTCATCCTAAAGATGGTGCAAACCAAAGCCCGCAAACAGTTTGCTGAAGACAAGCAGACTAAGGACATGGATTACTGGAACCATGTCTTATGGTCCAATGAGACCAAGATAAACTTATTTAGTTGAGATGGTGTCAAACATGTGTGGTAGCAACGAGATGAGTACAAAGGCAAGTGTGTTATATAGGGTAAAATCTTTATCCTCGCCATCCCCGGAGGATGCTCCTGCAACCAGGGATGGTGAAGATATGAAGTTATAAACTAGTCACTGCCACGGCCGTAAGTATGTCCCCTGGGCGGGGAGCTCCTCTTACCAGGTCCCGTTACTTTGGCTGGCAGGGACGCCCCCTCGGCTTGATTGACAGGCCGCGTCATTGCTCTGCTCCATCTGTTCAGTGAGTAGAGCAATGACGCGGCCTGTCAATCAAGCCGAGGGGGTGTCGCTGCCGGCTGAAGACATGGGATTGGGTGAGAGGATCTCCCCACCCAGGGGACTACTTACAGGGCCGGCGGGGAGAATCTTATAAATTCATATCCTCGCCATCCCTGGGGGCAGGAGCGTCCCCGGGGATGGTGAGGATAAAGATTTTACCCTATATAAAGCTTTGCCAAGCATTATTTCGGGGAAAATCTGATGATATGTTCCCTTTAAGGACTGTACCCAGCGAGTGGTGGTCAATGATTCGTACTCTGATTGGTCCCTGGTTATTAGTGGTGTACCCCAAGGTTCAGTACTGGGCATGCTCTTGTTTAATTTATTTAATAGTCAAACAGTGAAGCTTTATTGATGATCATTCAGAATCACATAGGAACTAGCAGAATAGCCAGAAAATTGGCAAGAACATATGGGCCTACCAAGGCCAACGTAACAAGAACATAGGTACAGATGCAGGAATTATACAATACATAGTCCACTGCAAACATATATGTAGAATCGATGGTGGTTGGCGGCGGCAACTCAGTCTCATATCATAGACAATAATAGAATACATGTAACTCTCTCAGTACATATTCTTGCACTGACGGACACGAGAACAATATGCAGATGACAACCAAGGTTCCCAAAGCGTATTAAACCTCTCTACCGTATCATCTCTGATCGCTGACAATTTTTCATTAATCATAATAGAGTACACCCTCTCAATGACCCTAAATAAATCGAGTGTAGGTTTCTTCCATTGTGATGCTAAATAAATGCAAGCTGCCATCATAATATATTGTGCAAGTCTGAACTGTCGGTGGGACATCCCCGGGGGCCGAAGACCCAGCAAACAAAAGGAAGGGGTTCTGGGAGCCCGGGTCCCCAGCAATGAAACCACGAGGTCCAGAACTCCAGCCCAGTAGCCCACTACCACTGGGCAGGACCACCACACATGGTACATGGTCCCAAGATGGCCACAGCCTCGGAAGCAAAGCGGGGATATGTCAGGACAAAAGGCGAGTTGGGACCATGTATGTACGATGTAATACCTTCAATGCAGTTTCCATTAGGGGAATCTGCCAACTGCCCTTACTCAAAGTCTCGCAACAATCATGCCATTGGGCAGGTGTTAACAGTATATGCAAGTCAGCTTCCCACGCCACCATGAACGGGAGCTTACTATCTGCTAAAGGAGCATTGAGGTGGGCGTACAACAAGGAGAGCAGTCCAGTCGCCAATGGCCTATAGATGATAAAAGCTTCATAGAAAGTCGGCTTCGGGATCTGGGATACGGCAACCTGAGACCTTATGAAAGAAAAAATCTGATAAGCTCTAAACACCTCGGTGGGGGGCAAGTCTAGTCTGTTAGTCAGAGAGGTGAGAGTGTGGAAAGTACGGTTGTCTATAAAGTCATGTACCTTAGTCAGTTTCCTGTCAATCCACCATTGAAAGGTCTGTCGAGAGAGTCCAGGAGGAAAAAGATGGTTAGAAAATATAGGGGTCATAGGGGTATAGTGAGATTGGAGTTTGAATTTAAAGCGAACCTGACACCAGAGTGCAAGGGAATACAAGACCATGCGGGCAGAGCTGGGGACTTTACAAGCTACCGGACCAGTGCTCCACATTAGGGCTTCATAGGAAAGTGGTGACAGTAAGGCGTTCTCCAGTCGTGTCCACCTGGGTGCCCCGGGCCCGGCATTAACCAGCGCCAATTGGGCCAGTCTCCCAGAATAATAATATTTGAGGAAGTGAGGTACAGATAAACCTCCTACCTTTTTATGATAATGCATGAGTGCCCGGGAAATACGGGACCGCTTACCTGCCCAGATATAAGTAAATGTATCGCGTTGTAATGCCTCCAGTTCCCTACGCACGATGGGGATGGGCAGTGAGCGAAAAAGATATAAAAGTTTAGGCAAAATTACCATTTTTACAACATTCACTCTGCCCAGCCATGACACGTAGGGAAAGGCCCAGCGACTCAAATCTGATCTAATAGATTGGAATACCCGGGGATAGTTAGCTCTGTACAAGGAGCGCAGGGACGGGGTTAGAGTTATGCCAAGATAAGGTAACCCCTCCGTGGAATCACGGAAACGAAAAGTGAGTGATATAGATTGTCTGACAGGAGGGGGAACCCCACAGTACATTATTTCTGACTTCACTACATTAACACGGAGGCCAGAGCGGACGGCAAAGCCATCAAGCACCTGGAGGAGGTTGGGAAGAGAGACAAGAGGGTTAGTCAGTGTCAACAAGAGATCATCTGCAAACAAGTTCACCTTATATGCCGAGGTGCCCACTGTCATGCCTGTAATATCAGGGTGCTCCCTGATCAATTGGGCTAACGGCTCCATCACGAGTGCAAAGAGGGCTGGTGACAGTGGGCATCCCTGCCGAGTCCCCCGTCTCACTGATATCGGGCGTGGGTCAGTAGTGGGCAATTTTAAATAGGCAGTCGGGGTAGAGTATAGTTTGGAAAGGACATGTATAAATGGGCCTGCAAATCCAAATCTAGTGAGTGTGGCAAACAGATAGTCCCAAGAGACGCAATCAAATGCCTTCTCTATATCCAAGGCCAGAACTACCAAAGGTGTCGAGGAAGTTTCAGCTAGGTGCACCTGGTCCAGGACTTTCCTAATGTTATCAGGCGCCTGTCTACCAGGTACGAAACCTACCTGGTCCTGATGGACTAGGCCAGGGAGGTAGGGGTTGAGTCGTGCCACCAAGATGGACGTCAAGAGCTTGGCATCCACATTGAGGAGCGATATAGGTCGGTAATTTACTACACTCAAGGGGTCCCTGTTCGGTTTGGGGAGAACTGTCACCATTGCGTCAAGGAATTCCCTCGGAGGATCCGAACCAGAGCGGAGGCCATTAAAGAAGTGCAAGAGATGTGGGGCTAAACTAGTAGCAAACTTCTTATAGTAGGAGGCTGTAAAGCCGTCCGGTCCAGGAGATTTGCCCTGTTTGGCACGGGAGATAGCGCCCAGCACCTCCTCCAGAGTAAATGGAGCATTCAAAGCTTCCCTGGCGTCAGGGGAAAGGGTTGGAAGGGATACAGAATCTAAGAAAGAGGAAAGAGAAGAGGGGTCCGGTCGGTCAGCGTCCGTCGCAGTATAAAGTCGTGTATAGTACGTGTGAAAGGCATCGTAAATTTTGTCCGGGTGTGAAGTCCGGAGACCAGGTCGCAACTGTAAGCTATGGACTCTATTAAAGGGCATCGTTTTACGTAACATTGCTGCCAAGAGTCTGTCAGGCTTATTGGCAAATTTATAGTAAGTGGCTTTAGTCCATCGTATTGCCTTCTCCACTTTAGTAGAGAGAAGGGCGTCTAGTTGCGACCTGGTCTCCCTCAAAGCCTGGAAAAGGTAGGGAGAGGGGTCCTGTTGGTGTGCATAAGTCAGTCTTTGTAATTTTTCCTCCAATGCTGTCTGCTGGTTAGTACGGTCCCTCTTGATGCCACTAGCCAAAGCAATGATCCGGCCCCTCATATAAGATTTGTGTGCCAGCCACGTCCAAGAGGGTGCCGAAGTGGGTCCAGCATTGGAGGCAAAATAATTAGTCAGATCATCCTGCAGTTGACGCTGTACTCTAGGCATGGTAAGCAATGCCTCGTTCAGTCTCCACCGAAATGGGTAAGTGGAACGAGGCTGGAAATCGAAGGAGGCATGCACCATGTCATGATCAGACCAGGGTGACGGGATATGACGTGCATAAAGGAGATGAGGTAGAATGTTAGTGGTGGTCAACACCCAATCAATTCTAGAATAATTTTTGTGCATAGGAGAGTAATACGTGTAACCCCTGGAAGTCCCGTTATGCTCTCTCCATACATCAGCTAATGAGAGCGTAGCAAAAAGGTTCTGTAACCATTTCTGTTGGGAGCCAGATCTTCGAACCGGGGTCTGTGAGGATCGGTCGAGCCGTCCATTATAAACCATATTAAAGTCACCTGCCCAAATCAGCTCGTCAAAGACCAGGCTCCCAAGCTTCTTGCACAACATACCAAAAAATGTTAAAGGTCTATCCGTAGGGGAGTAAGAATTTACTATACATAAAGTTCTGCCATAGAGCGAACCCAACAGGATCAGATATCTCCCCCCTGTATCCTTATATTCTGACTCAATAGTATATGGGAAGGAATTGTGGAGCAAGATCATCACTCCCCTACATTTGGACTGAAAGGAGGAGTGATAGGAACGAGTGTAGGAGCGGTGGTAAAAGGCGGGGGTAGAAGTCGTGGAAAAATGTGTCTCCTGGACGCATAACACCTCAGGACGATGTTTAGTATAGTCCATGAACGCCTTCCTCCGTTTCATAGGTGAGTTAAGTCCTCTGACGTTGTGTGATAGCAATTTAACCATGACTAACTATGAATAGAGTGCTAAGTAGTACGTTACCCCCGGCCCACACAGCAGTATACTCAAGAGCATCTAGACTGGTCGCCGCCGCCACATAAGCCAATCTGCAGCAAAGTGAACTAGCACTGTACCTAAAAACAAGAAATAAACACAAAAAAACAAAACAAAACATTAGGACTGCATTTGGGGCAGTCCGCAGAACAGGAAAGGTGGACAGGGTTAATAGAGCGCCCGCCGTACTTCCTGACCCTGTGTACAGGGATGGAGAGGCAAAATAGTCCGTCCACGGTATCGCCATCGGTGCTATGAGTCCCAGGAACAACAGTCTTAATAAACAATACCAGTTCTCCAAAAATAGAGCTTCCCAGTCTAGGGTGCAAGTAAGGCGTCCGTTTGAGCAATGAAGGGATTCCGGTGTCTCACACAACAACGAGGTAGTCCCGCAGATGAAAAGTGGGTCACCCAGCCCAATAGAGAGATCTCGGTGAGGGGTACAGGTCAGCGGGCAGATGTCGGGGCTGCCCGCGTGTGCCGAGGTGAATTGTTGCCCCCCCCCGACCGCGGTCCACACATGATCCACCCGTTTAGCTCGTTGAGGCTGGGGGGGGGAGTTCCGACAGCACACTGCGCTCCAGGCTCAGCGCTTCTTTGGCTTCGGATAAGGTGCGCACAGTATGCGTTCGATTATTGACCCGGAAAACCAGGGAGAAGGGGAATCCCCATCGGTAACGGACCCCCTCCCTCTGAAGTGCAAGTGTCACTGGGCGAAAGTCCCGGCGTTTAGCCAAAGTGGAAGGAGCTAAGTCAGAATAAATGCGTACCGACTCTGGAACCCCCGGGAGAGATGGAGTGTTTCTAGCCGCCTGGAGTAGGGTGTCTCTCACCTCGGAATAATGTAGTTTCAGGATCACATCACGAGGTAAGTCCGGGTTCTTTGGGCGCGCCAGGGCCCTGTGGATCCGATCGAAGCGGAGCATCTCTGGTTCCAATTGAGGAGCAAGGGCGTAGAACAGGGTAGAGATCGCCTTTGATATATCAGTCACCTCCTCTGGTAGCCCGCGAATCCTGAGGTTGGCCCTTCTAGAGCGGTTTTCAAGGTCCTCGAGTTTCAGCTCGAGGGCCTGCAGCTGCTCGGTGTGATCCTCGATCTCGCGGCGATCAGTCTGCGCAGCCTCCGCGAGGTCATCAATACGGGTCTCGGTGTCCGCCACCCTCTGGCCCAGATCCCTTAACTGCGAAGAGAGGTCAGTAACCGCCTTGGCAAGCTCCGTCTGGAAAAGCTTCTTAATGGTCTGGAACATGGCCGTAAGTGAGAGAGCAGCGGCATCATGGGACTCGTCCTCAGAATTCTCAGTAGGCGAGTCACTGCGGGAGGCCGCCATCTTAGAGCGCGAGGTCGCTCGAAAGATATCTGGGATAGACTGGGATAGCCTTTGTGAGTGCGTCTTCCGACCTTTGTGCTGGGATCGTGGCATATTCTCCCTGCAGAAGGAGCCGTTCCCGGTGCAAAGGAGCCTGAAATAGGCGCTTAGAGAGGCTAGAACACCGCGGTCGGCACGGAGCTCACACTACTTCCGTCCTTCCTCGTGAGCCACGCGCATGCGCCCTCTTGTTTAATTTATTTATTAATTATATAGAGGATGGCATTAACAGATCTGTTTCTATCTTTGCAGATGACACCAAGCTTTGTAGCACAGTACAGTTTGTAGAGGATGTGCATAAGTTAAAAGATGTCTTGGATAGTGTCTGTGCATTCACTTGGCAAATTAGGTTTGAGGGGTGCAGTTTTGATAATGTGGTCTTTTATGGGGTATTTCTCACAGAAAGTCCCCTCAAATCCACTTGAAACTTAACTGGTCCCTGAAAAATTCAGATTTTGAATTTTCCTGAAAATTTTGAAAACTGCTGCAATACTTTGAAGCCCTCTAATGTCTTCAAAAAGTAAAAACATGTCAACTCTAGGATGCCAACATAAAGTAGACCTATTATATTTGTGAATCAATTAATTTAATTTAATTTTAATAATAAAATAATTTTATTTTAAACTCTCTGCTTGTATGGAAAATGGATATTCCAAAGTTAGAAAAATGCAAAAATTTCTAAATTTACATGAAATTTTGGGATTTTTCGCCAAGAAAGGATGCTATTAACGACGGAAATTTACCACTATGTTAAATTAGAATATGCTACGAAAAAACATTCTCAGAATAAGAATAAAAGGTAAGTGCTGTCAGGATCCGGGTTGGCGGAGGGTGAGGACACTGGGAGTGGATCCTCTGTACCAGAGAGGTGATGGCGTGGGCCGTACCAGGGGAACAGAGTCTAAGGGGTTACTGGTATTCACCAGAGCCCGCCGCAAAGCGGGATGGACTTGCTGCGGCAGGTAACCCCCAGGTCGTTCCACCCGGTAGCGACTCAACCTCTCTGGCGGCTGAGATGGCGCGGTACAAAAGGACAAGGCAAGGCAAGGTCAGACATAGCAGAAAGGTCAGGGCAGGCGGCACGGTTCGTAGTCTGGGGCAACAGCAGAGATTCTGGAAACACAGGCAAGGACACACTGGAACGCTTTCACTAGGCACTAGGCAACAAGATCCGGCAGGGACAGGAAGGGGAAGTGATGTTTTATAGGGAAAACAGTGATTGGACTAGATTGGGCCAGGCACCAATTAGTGGTGCACTGGCCCTTTAAATTTCAGAGAGCCGGGGCGCGTGCGGGGAGTGCTGCAAGCAGAGTAACGCCGGGAGCGCTCCGGGGAAGCAGCGGGACCCGGAGTGCTCGGCGTTACAAGTGCATCTCAGAGTTATTGATGCATAAAGTGACAGTGGTCAGAATTGCAAAAAATGGGCCTTAAATGGGCACTGTCAGATACAAAATCTTTTGATTTGTAAAGCATGCAAAACCAACAGGTATTTCTTACTGAAAAAGCCAGTCAAACAACTGCCCCCCGTATGTGCTTGGACACATACTAGTCCTTCTGTGTCCATGTATCATCACCTATGTCATGGACACACTTCCTTGATTGACAGCTGTGAGTGCAGGGCTCACAAAAATCCTCCCACTGTCATCTTGTGTCCTGCTAATGTCAGTGAGGACAAGCTGGGAGTTGGAGTTTTGCTAATGCCAGAGAAGATGTGAGCAGACAGCATACTAAGGGAGGGGGCGGAGACCTGCACAGTGAGGCCACGCCTCTTCCCTTTGAGAGGAATTCAGACTAGAGAGCAAAATTAAAAGTGTAATAAAAAAATAAATAAAGGTGCTAGACACATAAAGATGTGATGTATATGGTCAGGATTAGGTACTGAGTGATATATAAAAAAATGTTTTTTGTTGGATCTGACGGGTACACTTTAAGCTGAAAATGGGCTGAGTCCCTATGGGGTTAAGGTTCTCAAGGAATTAGAGGCTATTAACCTCTTTAGTAGATATGCTGTGCTTTGTCAAAAATTAACAAAAGTATACACCAAATGGCAACTGATTTTGGTAAACTGGAAAAATATTCAGAACTCTGGCAACAGACATTTAAAGGGGTTCTCCGGTGCTTAGACATCTTATCCCCTATTCAAAGGATAGGGGATAAGATGCCTGATCGCGGGAGTCCCGCCATGATAGCTATTACGCCCCCTCCCATAGGCTTGCATTAAGGGGCGGAACGTGACATCACACGGGGGCGGAGGCGTGACATCACACGCCGTCGGCCCTGTGGTCGCCGGTAATCAAACCTGCAGCGAACATGCTCCGGGGACTGATTACAAATGGGGTGCCGTGTGCAAGATCACGGGGGTCCCCAGCATCGGGACTCCCGCGATCAGGCATCTTATCCCCTATCCTTTGGATAGGGGATAAGATGTTTAAGCACCGGAGTACCCCTTTAATGTTGATAAGTGAAAAAGAATCCACCTGGGGCATAAAAACCCAAGGACAGAATATAGTATCAGTGATACAGTACTAACCTCAGTATCTGAGGAAAGGACAGCATATCAAAAGACTTAAAGGAAGGCAGACAATGTAATAGAGCAGCAGGAAATGCTAGCAGAATGTGTGGCTGTGTAGGGAGAGGTATTAGCAGTAGAAATAGTTAAGCGCTCATGGGGGTATAGGGAGAGGTCTTATCAGTAGGAAAGGAAGTGCTCATGGGTGTATAGGAAGAGGTATTAGCAGTAGAGAGGGAAGTGCTCATGGATGTATAAGGAGAAGTATTATAAACAGAAAGGGAAGTGCTCATGGGTGTATAGGGAGAGGTATTATCAGTAGAAACAGTTAACCCCTTAAGGACCCAGCCAATTTTCAGTGTAAGACCCGGCCATTTTTTGCCCATCTGACCACTGTCACTTTAAGCATTAATAACTCTGGGATGCTTTTACCTTTCATTCTGATTCCGAGAATGTTTTTTCGTGACATATTCTACTTTATGTTAGTGGGAAACAAACACTAAGAAGATCGAGTCATTTCAAATGAAGTAAAAATTGTATATTTTATTAGAATAGGTTAAAAGCAGACAAAAGGGGAAAAGCTGACATGGGGGGGAATAGGACAAAAACAATGGTGTCACTACTGCTGGCACATGTAAACATCATAGGTAGTATAACAAAGAGGAAACAGGTAAACTGTTGTTAAAGGGACATAAGTCTCAAGGTGCATAAAATACAGTACCAACCTCAAACAAAGATCAATTAAGTGCAAGAATGCAGCAGGAGTGAAAAAGGAGAAGAAAAAGTAAATCAAGAAAGGGAGTTCCAACCACTTTTCCTCTCCTTTTTTTCCCCTTCCCCCTCTTTTCCCCTTTTCCCCTCTCCCCTCCCTCCCTTTCCCCTCCCTTCAGACACCCCTGTGCAAATCACCAATTTAGGCCTCAAATGTACATAGTGCGCTCTCAAACCTGAGCCTTGTTGTGCGCCCGCAGAGCATTTTACGCCCACATATGGGGAATTTCTCAGAAGTATTCATGAGAAATTGCGTTATAAATTTTGGGGGTCTTTTTTTTCCTTTTAACACTAGTGAAAATAAAAAGTATGTGGCAACACTACCATGTTAGTGTACATTTTTTTTATTTTTTAACACTAATAAGCTGGTGTAGCCCCCAACTTTTCCTTTTCAGAAGGGGTAAAAGGAGAAAAAGCCCCCCAAAATTTGTAGTGCAATTTCTCCCGAGTACAGAAATACCCCATATGTGGCCCTAACCTGTTTCCTTGAAATACGACATGGCTATGAAGTGAGCGCCATGCGCATTTGAGGACTAAATTAGGGATTACATAGGGGTATTCTACGCCAGTGATTCCCAAACAGGGTGCCTCCAGCTGTTGCTAAATTCCCAGTATGCCTGGACAGTCAGTGGCTGTCCGGAAATGCTGGGAGTTGTTGTTTTGCAACAGCTTGAGGCTCCGTTTTGGAAACACTGCCATACAATAAGTTTTTAATTTTTATTGGGGGGGACAGTGTAAGGGGGTGTATATATTGTGTTTTACCCTTTTATTATGTGTTGGTGTAGTGTAGTGTTTTTAGGGTACATTCGCACTGGCGGAGGTTTAAAGTGAGTTTCCCGCTAGGAGTTCGCGCCACGGCGAAAAATTTGCCGCAGCTCAAACTTCAAGCAGGAGACTTACTGTAAACCCGCCTGTGTGAATGTACCCTGTACATTCACATGGAGGGCGAACCTCCAGCGGTTTCAAAACTACAACTCCCAGGTACTGACATTCCGTGCATGCTGTGAGTTGTACTTTTGCAACAGCTGGAGGCACACTGGTTGGAAAACCTTCAGTTAGGTTCTGTTACCTAACTCAGTATTTTCCAACCAGTGTGCCTCCAGCTGTTGCAAAACTACAACTCCCAGCATGTACTGATCGCCGAAGGGCATGCTGGGAGATGTAGTTATGCAACAGCTGGAGGTAAGCAACTACAACTCCCAGCATGTCGAGACAGTTGTTTGCTGTTTGGGCATTCTGGGATATGCAGTTTTGCAACATCTGGAGGGCTACAGTTTAGAGACCACTGTATAGTGGTCTCAAACTGTAGCCCTCCAGATGTTGCTAGGCAACTCACCGGCTTCCGTAGGATCCAGGGAGCCAGCCGCATGACATCGTTGCCCGCAGCCGCCACTGATGGGTAAGTGGACTTCAGGTCCGGTTCTCTGGTTTCCCCGTTCTGCCCGGCCTATTGTGGGTGGACAGAATGGGGAAACCGAAAGTTAACCCCCGCCCCCAATCTGCTATTTGTCGTCGTTTCTGACGACCAATAGCAGGGATAGGAGGGGTGGCACCCCTGCCATCTCACTCCTATCCCTTCAGGGGGATCGTGGGTGTCTTGGACAACCCCGATCCCCCTTATTTTCCGGGTCACCGGGCCACCATAGACCCATATGACCCAGAATAGCTGCAAATCGCCGGTGTGAATTCACCGGCGATTTGCGGCGATCGCCGACATGGGAGGTCTGATGACCCCCCCTGGGCATTTGCGAGGGGTGCCTGCTGATCGATATCGGCAGACACCCCGGTCCCCGCCCGGTGCGCGGCGGGGACCGAAATTCCCACGGGCGTACAGGTACGTCCTGGGTCCTAAAGTACCAGGGTGTCAGGACGAACCCGTACATCCTGGGTCCTTAACAGGTGAAAGGCGTATTTCAGAAAGAAAAAAATATTTTTTTTTTTTATATCAACTGGCTCCAGAAAGTTAAACAGATTTGTAAATTATTTCTATTAAAAAATCTTAATCCTTCCAATAATTATCAGCCGCTGAAGTTGAGTTGTTCTTTTCTGTCTTGCAACAGTGCTCTCTGCTGACATCTCTGCTTGTCTCGGTAATTGCACAGAGTAGAAGAGGTTTGCTATGGGGATTTGCTTTTACTCTGGACAGTTCCCGAGACCGGTGTCATCAGAGAGCACTTAGACAAAAGAACAACTCAACTTCAGCAGCTTCATAAGTACTGAAAGGATTAAGATTTTTTAATAGAAGTAATTTAGAGATCTGTTTAACTTTCTGGAGCCAGTTGATATATAAAAAAAAGTTTTTTCTGGATAACCCCTTTTAAGTGCTCATAGGTGTATAGGGAGAGGTATTAGAAGTAGAGGAAAGTGCTCATGTCCCTGTACAGAGCACTGGTGAGACCCTACAGATGGATATCGATACATTGAACAGAGTTCACTATATATGCAGCTACCACTTCTACAGGATAGGTATCCACTTCTCGCTCAGCAAAGTAATACTTCCTGAAGAGTAGTGGATGCAGGAATAGCCTTCCTGCAGAAGTGGTAGCTGCAAGTATAGTGAAGGAGTTTGAGCATGCATGGGATAGGTATAAGGCTATCCTTCATATATGATAGGGCCAGGGACTATTCATAGTATTCAGAATATTGGGCAGACTAGATGGGCCAAATGGTTCTTATCTGTCCACACGTTCTGTGTTTTTATACAGGAATGCAATACAACAGGACTTGTTATATGATGCAATGCAGATAAAGAAACTGTAACAATATACAGTGATCCCTCAACTTACAATGGCCTCAACATACAATAGTTTTAACATACAATGGTCTTTTCTGGACAATTGTAACTTGAAACCAGACTCAACATACAATGCTACGGACAGTCCAGATCTGTGAAACGTGTCAATGGCCGGAAAAACTGACCAATCAGAATGGACATTTTACTGGTAAAACCCCTGTATTCCTGAAGTGCATGCACTGAATTCCTGTCTGGTAGTGCCCCCTACAGTACAGGGAGGTATTACATGTTCTGTACTACTCTTTACCTGTGCCAGGATTAGCTGCTCCTTTGGACACCAGGTGAGGGCGGCTCCATTTTACTTTTTTATGACATTGTGTGTACTGTACTGGACCCTGAAGAAGCTCCTGTCCGCTACATAGACAGTGATTACAGCTCCCAGCAGATCTTTCTTACTTTTATATGTAAGGACTTGCTTTATCTAAATTAGTTATCTACTTAGTCTTCTTTAATGCTCACTTTTTCCTATTTTTGGATGACATTTTGGGGCTTCAGAACCAATTACCAGGTTTCCATAGAGTTATGGTCTCAACAAACAAAGGTTTCAACATACAATGGTCGTCCTGGAACCAATTAATATTGAAACTTGAGGACCACTGTATGTCTGTTGTTGATACAAGAGTACAGTAAGGAGCCCTAATGTAGAAAATATCCCTGTGGCGGTAGAGCCGACATATAGGAAAATAACAAGTGAATATGAGTAGTCAGCGGGTCTGGTGTGGGAAAGATTGTAAATATGTTTCCAGTGAGTAAGGAAAGGGAAGTGGGGGAATTATTATTAGCTCTTTCTTTTTTAGTTTTTTATTTCATTTTATTTTTTTTATATCAATTATTATGTAAGGTCTTTGCCGTCAGTTTTTAAGGGGTTTATGAGATATTCAGATATATGTGAATGTAGTATATTACAGTTAAATTATTGTTATAAATTGTAATTAGTTTTATCGACTCCAAAGCAATTATTTGATCCTATTGATTTTCACACCAAGGATAACCATGTAGATATGACTGTTCAGCAGTTTCCTCTCCAAGTAAAAACGGCTTATATTATAGTAGATCAGTGTCTGTCAGCTAGGAGGTAATGCTATCAGTAGTTTGCCAGCCCGTAAAAACCACATTATGGCGTTATGGTAATTGAAGAATCTAAGTTCAGCCAAACTTGTTATGGTTTCTAGTGATGAAAGAAACAACGTCAACAGAAAACTTTAGCATCAGAGAACGTAAAAGGAAACCTGTCACAATGACAATACAGTGCTATCTGCAGGCATCATGTTATAGAGCAGGAGGAGCTTAACAGAATGATATATAGTTTTGTGGGAGAATTTCCAAGTTAACTTATCATTTGTTTATTTTAATCTGGGAGAGCTAAAGGGGTACTCCGCCCACAGACATCTTATTGGACTCTCCGTGCAGCATCCGGCATGCTAAACAGTATGTTTAGAACGCTAGGTTTCCGGGGCCGCCACACCCCCTCCATTCATGTCTGGGTGCGTGGCGTGACGTCAAGCACAGATGCTGCATGGGGCACGTGATCAGACATCTTATCCCCTATGCTTTGGATGTGGGCGGAATACCCCTTTAAGTGGGTGGTGATTGACAGCAATTATGTTTATTTTTTGTTTCTTTTTTTAGATGATGAAATGTATTTATTTTTTATATATTTTTTTATATATATTTTTAAAAACGTTATTTTACTTTCTTTTGCTGAAGTACTCCTATCGGATGTAAATGCAGTTCAATCTTTATAGCTTGTACAATACACTTTAGTACTAATGAATTTGTGTGGTTCTGTCCTTGTAAAGAGAAAGATAGAGCAACGCTATTCTTCTTGTCAAATGTGATGGTTTTTGTGACAGATGCAGTGATACATATGTGGATGGGGCCTTAACCCCTTAAGGACCAAGCGTTTTTGCACTTTCGTTTTTACCTCCTCACCTTTTAGGGGGCTATAACATGCATTACACTGATTGCAGGCACTGATCAATGCTATGCCATAGCATAGCAATGATCAATGTTACCTGCACTTGATTGCTCAAGCCTGGATCTCAGGCTTGGAGCAACCAAATGCCAATCGGACAGCGTGGACCCAGGTAGGGAGCCTCCCACTGTCCTCTCAGCTGTTCGGGATGCCGCGGCGGTCTCGAACAGCTCCGCTGATCTAACCGGCAGCATATTCTCCCGTTTTAGATGCCGCGATCAACTTTGATCGCGGTATCTAAAGGGTTAAAAACAGACATCAGCCCGATCGGCAATGTCTGGTATTAGCAACGGGTCCCAGTTGCTGAGAGTAACCAGGACCCCGCAGATACGAAGCGCGCTCAGCTTCTGAGCCCGCTTCACAGATCGGGAGCCGGCCGTGGACGTAAATATACATCCTTGGTCGTTAAGGGGTTAAAGGGGTACTCTAGTGGAAAACTATATTTTTCTAATAAACTGGTGCCAGAAAGTTAAACAGATTTGTAAATTACTTCTAAAAATCTTGTCTAGAGCAGGATAGGTTTACTATGGGGATTTGCTCCTGCTCCGGACAGTTCCTGGCATGGACAGAGGTGTCAGCAGAGAGCACTGTGGTCAGGCAGAAAAATAACTTTATAACTTCCTCTGTAGCATACAGCAGCCGATAAGTACTGGAAGTATTAAAATCAAAGTAATTAACTAATCTGTTTAACTTTTTGGCACCAGTTAGTTAATAAAAATAAAAAAATCCACTGGAATACCCCTTTAGGGTCTATTCACACGTACAGTATTCTGCGCAGATTTGATGCGCAGGATTTCAAGGTGTGTTTAGTCATTCTGTTTACATTGAAATCTGCAGAAGAAAATCCTGTGCATCAAATTTGCGCAGAATACTGTATGTGTGAATAGACCATTAAGATGCATTTATTATTAGATGAATATAAAAACTAAGGCAGAGACACAATGACCTGTAATAATATTTCCAGACTGCAGAAGACCAGGAGGACCTGCAGCTGTAAAGGCTAATCTAATAATCGAATGACAAAGTAGTATTTTTTACTTTGTATTAAGTTTTGTGTAGATAGTTGAGTTTATTTACTTGCATTTATAGAACAGAACACATAAAGTTAGTGGAATGTTAATAGTTACTTCAGTATTTAATATCTAACGGCTTGTCTGCTGCAGATTTCCTAAATATATCCAAGAAATATTCAGTCTAATTCAGTCTACAGGAACATGCACGGATGTCTATGGACTGGCAAAACATAACATTTTCTAATATACTTCATAAGAAAATAGTATTTCCTTTTTTATAGAAATCATAGCTCATAAAATCATGGCTTTGTCCAAACTGAAGCACAGGCATGGACAAAGTCCAGTAAGTGAGGGAGGGCTAGTACTCCTCTGTGCTCTCTCCTGTCTGATAGCACTCCTCTGTGCTCTCTCCTGTCTGATTGGACTCCTCTGTGCTCTCTCCTGTCTGATAGTACTCCTCTGTGCTCTCTCCTGTCTGATTGGACTCCTCTGTGATCTCTCCTGTCTAATAGCACTCCTCTGTGCTCTCTCCTGTCTAATAGTACTCCTCTGTGCGCTCTCCTGTCTGATAGAACTCCTTTGTGCTCTCTCCTGTCTGATAGCACTCCTCTGTGCTCTCTCCTGCCTGATAGAACTCCTCTGTGCTCTCTCCTGCCTGATAGCACTCCTCTGTGCTCTCTCCTGCCTGATAGCACTCCTCTGTGCTCTCTACTGCCTGATAGCACTCCTCTGTTCTCTCTCCTGCCTGATAGCACTCATCTGTGCTCTCTCCTGTCTGATAGGACTTCTCTGTGCTCTCTCCTGTCCGATAGGACTCCTCTGTGCTCTCTCCTGTCTGATAGCACTCCTCTGTACTCTCTCCTGTCTGATAGCACTCTTCTGTACTCTCTCCTGTCTGAAAGGACTCCTCTGTGCTCTCTCCTGTCCGGTAGGACTCCTCTGTGCTCTCTCCTGTCTGATAGCACTCCTCTGTGCTCTCTCCTGTCTGATTGGACTCCTCTGTGCTCTCTCCTGTCTGATAGTACTCCTCTGTGCTCTCTCTGTCTGATTGGACTCCTCTGGCTCTCTCCTGTCTAATAGCACTCCCCTGTGATCTCTCCTGCCTGGTAGGACTCCTCTGTGCTCTCTCCTGCCTTATAGCACTCTTCTGTGCTCTCTCCTGTCTAATAGTACTCCTCTGTGCGCTCTCCTGTCTGATAGAACTCCTTTGTGCTCTCTCCTGTCTGATAGCACTCCTATGTGCTCTCTCCTGCCTGAAAGCACTCCTCTGTCCTCTCTCCTGCCTAATAGCACTCCTCTGTGCTCTCTCCTGCCTGATAGCACTCCTCTGTGCTCTCTCCTGCCTGATAGCACTCCTCTGTGCTCTCTCCTGCCTGATAGCACTCCTCTGTTCTCTCTCCTGCCTGATAGCACTCCTCTGTGCTCTCTCCTGTCTGATAGCACTCCTCTGTGCTCTCTTCTGTCTGATGGTACTCCTCTGTGCTCTCTCCTGTCTGATGGCACTCCTCTGTGCTCTCTCCTGTCTGATGGCACTCCTCTGTGCTCTCTCCTGTCTGATAGCACTCCTCTGTGCTCTCTCCTGTCAGCACTCCTGTGTGCTCTCTCCTGTCTGATAGCACTCCTCTGTCCTCTCTCATGTCTGATAGCACTCCTCTGTACTCTCTCCTGTCTGATAGCACTCTTCTGTACTCTCTCCTGTCTGAAAGGACTCCTCTGTGCTCTCTCCTGTCCGGTAGGACTCCTCTGTGCTCTCTCCTGTCTGATAGGACTCCTCTTTGCTCTCTCCTGTCTGATAGCACTCCTCTGTGCTCTGTATGATATGACTCCTCTGTGCTCTCTCCTGTCTGATAGGACTCCTCTGTGCTCTCTCCTGTCTGATAGGACTCCTCTGTGCTTTCTCCTTTCCTATCAGACTGTGGCACTCCATCCTGTTGCTCGATGCAGCTGAGGCCTTCAACAAGTTGGAGTGGCCCTTTCTGGGGAAAATTCTTGATAGATTGGGAATTGGGCCAAAATTTTTTGTATGAATAAAACTAGGGATCGACCGATATCGATTTTTTTAGGGCCGATACCGATAATTAGTCACTAATAATCCGGTATAAGTTATCGGCTATTTCAAACCGCCCCAATCCCCCGGGGCAGAAGCTGTTGCAGATCAATGATTTAAAGCAGGCGCTTTAAATCAATGAACTACAGCTGCTTTTTCCGGGCCAGAGACCGCAGCCGTCACCCGCTTCTCTCCCCCTGCCTGTCCTGGGGTCCTGAGTCTAACCACCACCGTTGCCCCATCGCCTCTGCCCCCCCCCCCAATCCTCTGCCCACATACCGCCGCTGCCCCCCCATCCTCTGCCTACATACCGCCGCCGCCCCCCATCCTCTGCCCACATACCGCCGCCGCCCCATCGCCTCCCCCCATCCCCGGTGTTATAATTACCTGTTAGTCATTGCGAAGCGCATAGCAACAGCGCAGGAGCCAGAAGGATCGCGAACGCCGAGAACAGGTAATTATAACACCAGGGATGGGGGGAGGCGATGGGGCAGCGGCGGTATGTGGGCAGAGGATGGGGGGGGGAGGCAATGGGGCAGCGACATGTGGCCAGAGAATGGGGGGAGGCAATGAGGCAGCGGCGGCGACGGTCGTCTCTGGGCGGGGGTATTATTGGCAAGGTAAATGCCGATACCGATAATGTCCAAAATCGTGATTATCGGCCAAACCGATAATCGGTCGATCCCTAATTAAATCTCTCTATTTCAATCTGTGATAAATGTTTGTATTAATGAAGATCTAACAGAAAGCTTTCAATTACACAAAGGAACAAGAAAGGGATGTCCTTTCTCCCCTTTCCTTTGTTTATTATTTGTGGAACCTCTGGTACTTTTGCTAAAAGATATAGGTGGAGATTTATCAAAACCTGTGTAGGGGAAAAGTTGTGCAGTCGCCCATAGCAACCAATCAGATTGCTTATTTTGTACTTCTTTAAAAATTAAAGAAGCAATATGATTGGTTGCTATGGGCAACGGTTTCACTCTTCCCCTACACAGGTTTATTTTTTTTTAAATAACGTTTTATTATGTTTTTCACAAAAAATAGCAATCATAACATTTCACTTTAAAGCAAATTATTATTACCCTCCCAAATTATTATTATTTTACTGTCAAGGGGTAACAAAACCGACTTACTCCAGTTGATACTTAAACCTGAGTGCCTGCCAAACTCCTCCACTTCCTCAATTACCCTCGGGACCTGCACCAAGGGGTCTTTAATAAATAAAACAATATCATCTGCATATAACAGAATTTTTTCCCCTCCCTCCTTAATTCCAAAACCAGGCTGGCTATTATTGACTCTTATCCGCCCCGCCAGGGGCTCCACAAAAAGCGCAAATAGCAGGGGGGACAAGGGACAGCCCTGCCTGGTTCCTCTTTCTAACCTGAAGCTAGGGGTAAGTTCCCCATTGATGTCAATCCTAGCCGTGGGAGCACTATAAATTGTCCTAACCCCTTCAATAACCTACACAGGTTTTGGTAAATATCGCCCATAGTTCCCTATAAAGGATTTGTACTAAGAGGTACTCTCTTAAAAGTTCTTGTATGTGTAGATGATATTCTACTGTTTGTTAAAAATCTGCAGCAGGGTGTTAATGCATCTCCAGTTCCTATCAAGGAAATTTGGCTTAAAAAAAATGACAGGCTTCTGAATTCCCTTATATCGGGAAGAAAGAGGGTCCATATTAAACTAAAATATTTGATGATTCCAAGGAGGTTAGGAGGGCTCTCAATCCCAAATTTTAGGCTGAATTCTTTAGCGTCACATTTGAGGTTTATAGTTAATGAGGTTGGGTTGGTTCCTATATTTAAGGGATAGACAAAATTTAGAGGATGTAAATTTTATGGAACTGTTGGAAACTAATTTGACTACAAAAAAGGTGGGTCGTAAGTATCCTACTCTAATATTTATTAGTCTTGGGGTAAAGTTAAAATTCTGTTAGGTGTAAAGTGAAGTCTTCCCTTTTTTACACTGTTAAATAATAATTTAATAAAAATGTTATAGAATTTTTCAAAATTGGTGGATATTCGACTTGGGTTAAAGGAAAGTTGTATGGGTTAAAGGAAAAGTTGTCGTTTTCAATTTTATCAAATTAAACACGCATTTTGTGCCACTACGAATAAAGATAGGTTATTAGTAAAATCACATTATTTGTTGGAAACACTTATGGGTAATATCACTAAAAGTCAATCTTTTTTTCTATAAAATTATTAGTTGATTTTCTTAGTAAGAAGAGATGGGAAAGAGAAATGGGTGAAATATCTGAGGTTTAATGGAATACTACACTGTAATGAAATTCAAAAATTGTTTCCCTAAATGAGAATCATAAAATTATCCAATATAAAGTTATTCATAGACTATATTATACACCTGAGAGTCTCTTTAAATGTGGTGTGAGAGCCTCTGCTGAATGTCCTCGGTGTGGAAGGAGTGATGCGGGATTTGAAAATCTTTTATGGAAATGCTCGCATGCAAAGGCCCTCTAAATAAATTAGAGATCGTATGAATGTGAATCTAGAAGTTAACTATGGTTGTCTTGGGTAATAAGTAAAATTGTCATTTAAGGAGTATTATTAATAGTTAGTAATAGGGCTGGGCGGTATACCGGTTCATACCGAATACTGAATTTTTTGGGCTGCACGATATGAATTTTCCCCCATATCGCAATACCGGTTGGGCCCCTCCCCCTCGGGAATGTATTATCAGCGCAGCGCTGTCCCCACATTGGGGAATTAATCCTATGTTTACCCGCCAGCACTGTTCTGCTCCCCCCAATTAAGGATCAGCCTAGCGGGGTACTATCCCTTTTCCTTCCTCTTCCCCTCTCTTCTTCCCAAGTTGCATACCATCCGCTCATATAGTCTTGTTGAACGTGATGTTTAGTTCTCTCCCTCATGTTTCCCCGTCCCTCCTACTGTCTACATCAGACATATTGTTATTGCAACCTGGAGCTTGCAGACTCCTTCATGAGATCTCCTTCATTGTTTCCGCAGGTTGTCATGTTTGGTCCCTAGAGTCTCTTGTTTTATTTCCAATAGCCATTTAC
This sequence comes from Hyla sarda, assembly GCF_029499605.1. Classification (NCBI taxonomy): domain Eukaryota; kingdom Metazoa; phylum Chordata; class Amphibia; order Anura; family Hylidae; genus Hyla; species Hyla sarda. Next base: position 383,916,220 of record NC_079191.1, on the reverse strand, counting down.
CTGGCCTGCTGTCCCGTTACTTCTCTCACTACACATTTTCACATTTTCTGATTTCTATTGTTTATGCCTCCACTACGTATCACCCTTTGCATAACCTGGCAGTGTTCCTGTTGTTCAGTCACTTCCATATAAAGTTTGTTATCATTTATTTTCTCTATTATCTATATATATATAAAACTCAACGTGTGTGTGTATGTATGTATGTATATATGTGTGTATGTTCCACAAAAACTTCCAAACGGCTAAAGATATTAACATGAAACTTGGCACACGTGTTACTTATATGTCAGCAACAAACATAGGATAGGTGATTTAACCCTTACTCACCCCCATTTGCCAGGGGCGGGGTTTATGTTTAAAGTCCTATACAAGTCAATGGGAAATATATGTTACTGCATAACTTCCAAACGGCTTGATGAGATATTTCGATAATACTTGGTCACATGTTACTTATATATCCACTTAAAATATAGGATAGTTAATTTAACCCTTAACTACCCCCATTTGTGAGGGTCGGGGTTTTTGTTTTAAAGTCCTATGCAAATCAATGGGAAATGTATGTTCTCACATAACTTCTGTACTGCTGGAGATATTTCAATACCTGGTACACATATTACAGGTCGGGATAGGAGGTCGACATAGGAGGTCGCGGTGAGGGGGCAGGGGCATTATCGGCAAGGTAATTGCTGATACCGATAATGCCCAAAATTGTGATTATCGGCCGATAATATCGGCAAAACCGATAATCGGTTGATCCCTATTATCTACTATCCTTTGGATAGGGGATAAATGATCTAAGGTTAACACAATAGAATATCATTACTGCTACATACATAATACCTATGTAGTAATATTGTAATATATTCTGTCCTTTTATTCTTCCATAAATGGCTGTATTTTCAACTTGACGTGTTAGTTGTCTTTTATATATCCATACTCCCATTTTTAGTAGTATCAAATAGATCTGCTAATCTGAGAGAAGGTTCTTGTGACTGGTTTACAGTGTGTGATAGAGATTTCTTTGTATTTGTGATGTTTGTAGTTATACTTATCTCCCTCATAATGTTAATGAGTGAGGGCACATGGTATTTTTAGGTATGAGCTAAGTTGTTTGCTGCATTTTATTAATGTGAATGGTGATCGGTTATCAGCAGTGGAATGTATAACATTGCACCGTGCCGGTCTTCAGATTGACTGGCTGATATCATCATGATAATTCACAATATGTGACCATACTATTTGTCTAAGTGACTTCCACCATGTATAGATACAATCGGCCTGTGCCTTGTATATAAAGCCTATAGATTTATCTTATTCTTCTCATTCTTTCTATCTCTCACCAGTTTCGCTCTCTGGTTGTGCTCTTCTATGTAACCTTGTGTTTCAATTGTGTCTTCATTAGTGTTTTTCTATCTTCATTTCCCTGTGTATTCATCCATTTGGTATCAACCAGAGATGTGTTCTTTCTGAAAAGTTTTCATGTATCCATTCAGAATTGCCTTTTTAAGTGCCCGTTGTTAAACAGCTTGTGTTGTCTTGCAGATTCCCTGAGTTTGAGAGTATTAGATTAATGTCTTATTGTAGTTAAAGGGCTACTCCACCCACAGACCTCTTATCCGCTGTGTACCGTCACGCCCCCTCCCATAGACATGATTGGAGTGGGCGTGGCTTCACGAGGGGGCATGGCAAGATGTGATATCTCCACTCGCGGAAACCTACTGTTTAGAATGCCAGGTGCGTCAGGGAGATCACGTGGGCTCCCAGCAGCAGGGCCCTCGTGATCAGACATCTTATCCCTTATCCTTTGGCTAGGGGATAAGATGCCTGTGGGTGGAGTACCCTTTTAAGCTTGGCAATTGTACTCGCAAAAATATATCTAAAATGTCAGTTGTTGCATACTTCTGAATGGACATGTGCTTGCTTTTCTTTTTTGCTGGTTCATTGGTTAGATCAGTGTTTCCCAACCAGTGTGCCTCCAGCTGTTGCAAAACTACAACTCCCAGCATGCCCGGACAGCCAAAGGCTGTCCGGGCATGCTGGGAGTTGTAGTTTTGCAACAGCTGGAGGCACACTGGTTGGGAAACACTGGGTTAGATTCTCCATGTGAACAGGTCTTTCTCCTTGACAGGTCATATGGCAATATCTGTTTTTCGCCACCAGTTTAGTGCATGCATTGGGAAAGCTCCAAACACAATATGAAAGGCCCTTATTTACCCAGTGGATGCCAAAGGAGTGTCTGTTGGACCTCTATTAAGTTGGGTTGGTAGAATTCAAAGCATTTGTTTCAAGTGTATAGAATAGGCTTGCATGCAGTGCCATGCCACACAGTGGCATTGTGCAAAAAGGGTATGCACATTATAGCCTATGGGGATGGTCTGACACTGCATTTCTATATAGCAGCACATACCCAGAAGCATCCTTTGGAGCTGCACATGAATAAATCCTCCCAATGTATACCGTACTTATTCTGCAGATAATCTGAAATTCTGTCCACATCACTTTTGCACTTCTTTATACTTATACCAAATGTTTGTTTTCTCTTCATTTCTAGAAAAAACCCTGTTCACTTCCAAGAATTCAGTCACCCAGGAGATAGCGATTACTGTGATGTAGAGAATGGGAGTCAGGATGACAGTGATGACAGACCGGAGTGTCCCTATGGTACAGATTGTTACAGGTAAGAGCAGAACACTTGATACGTTTGCTTTATGTCACGGAGAGACACCTTCCTACCAATTCAGCTCTATTCAGCAAAGGGGTGAAAGACATCTTTGTCGTTTCTGAGCATCTAATACACCTTTCAGAATGTGTGCAGGAGAGCAATAACGATAGTGCTTTATTCTGTGTCTAAGTATATATCGTTCTTTTAACTTGTTACTTTCTATGTGTCTCGGGGAAAAACATCAAGATGTCAAAGTTAAATGTCTTCATTTTGTAATTACTGATAATTTAGTTTGACGCATTTAAAGACACTTATGGTGGTTCAGCCAATGATGACCACACGTTTCTTCCGAATACTTTTGACTCAATAAAAACATTGGGTTCTCCTGCAGTCCTTGGCATCTTTTCTAGCTTTTTTTTTAAGAGGCCAACCATGATCTTTCCCTACCTACAGGATATGCACAATGACATTGTCCATGTCCCAGAAGAAGTGACGTCACTAGAGGCCAGAAGCCCCTAAAAACCTCAGCATAGACACACTAGGACCCTTGCTCTTATTTTTAAATATGAACAGTGCAGGTACAGATAGATGATCTGAGACTTTTTAGAATAAAGAACATCATGCTGGATTTTACCTTTCTTGCTGAATATATAACAAAGTATCTACTTTGCTTCTTGTACTGATTTATGGAGAGTTGTTTGTTATTGAAGGTACACTTTAACATGTAAGAAATACAGCCCTGGCTTAAGAGCTTGCTGCATATTGTCCTATGTTCAATATGTAACAGTATACATTATGATCTAAGCTTGCTATAGTGGTGACTGTAGGGAGCCAGCATGTAAACTTTTTTCTAAATAGATCCATGCTGCAGGCTGCTCATACTGAATCTTTGCACTAATAGCCAGAACGCCCTGCGATATGTAATATTACATTCTATAACAATGGCTTCAATCCATTAAAGCCTCAATCCATTAAAGTCAATAGGCTTACCGTCAAACCTTTCTGACTGCTTGCCATTATATATCTGCAGCATACAATCAGATGTGAATGCAGCCTTAGTAAGCTCCACATACTGCTAACTGCAGGCAACTGAAATGTTTTCATTTAAAGGAGTACTCCAGTGGAAAACTTTTTTTTTTTTTTTTTTAATCAACTGGTGGAATAAAGTTAAACAGATTTGTAAATGACTTCTATTAAAACATCTTAACCCTTCCAGTACTTATCATCTGCTGTATCATACAGAGGAAGTTGAGTTGTTCTTTTCTGTCTGACCACAGTGCTCTCTGCTGACACCTCTTGTCCATGTCAGGAACTGTCCAGAGCAGGAGAGGTTTTCTATGGGGATTTGCTCCTGCTCTGGACAGTTCCTGACATGGACAGAGGTGTCAGCAGAGTGCACTGTGGTCAGACAGAAAAGAAATTCAAAAAGAAAAGAACTTCCTCTGTTTTCCACTGGAGTACCCCTTTAACTCTATAGCAATAAAGTGGATTTGCACCACTGTAAAAGGAAACTATTTAAAACGTATCTCCGATGTTGGTCTGGCAGCATGTATGTGTATGGAATTTTTTTTTTGCAAATCGGCATCCTGATCCCTTAAGCAGCAAGCAAGTCTTAGGCTACCAAGTTGCCAGGAGATTTAAACAGGAATCCTGTTGACGTACCAATGTAGTTACACTTTAAAAATATGATATGAAAAATTTTATATAATGATGCAACAGTACTTTATAGTTTTTTCATAAGTCAGTAATACATGTTAACAGTACAAACCAAAAGTTTGGACACACCTCATTCAAAGAGTTTTCTTTATTTTCATGACTATGAAAATTGTAGATTCACACTGAAGGCATCAAAACTATGAAGTAACACATGTGGAATTATAGACATAACAAAAAAGTGTGAAACTGAAAATATGTCATATTCTAGGTTCTTCAAAGTAGCCACCTTTTGCTTTGATTACTGCTTTGCACACTCTTAGCATTCTCTTGATGAGCTTCAAGAGGTAGTCACCTGAAATGGTCTTCCAACAGTCTTGAAGGAGTTCCCAGAGATGCTTAGCACTTGTTGGCCCTTTTGCCTTCATTGGGTTCAGGTCTGGTAACTATGGGGGCCAGGTCATCTGGCGCAGCACCCCATCACTCTCCTTCTTGGTTAAATAGCCCTTACACAGCCTGGAGGTGTGTTTGGGGTCATTGTCCTGTTGAAAAATAAATGATGGTCCAACTAAACGCAAATCGGATGGAATAGCATGCCGCTGCAAGATGCTGTGGTAGCCATGCTGGTTCAGTATGCCTTCAATTTTGAATAAATCCCCAACAGTGTCACCAGCAAAGCACCATCACACCTCCTCCTCCATGCTTCACGGTGGGAACCAGGCTTGTAGAGTCCATCCGTTCACCTTTTCTGCGTTGCACAAAGACACGGTGGTTGGAACCAAAGATCTCAAATTTGGACTCATCAGACCAAAGCACAGATTTCCACTGGTCTAATGTCCATTCCTTGTGTTCTTTAGCCCAAACAAGTCTCTTCTGCTTGTTGCCTGTCCTTAGCAGTGGTTTCCTAGCAGATATTCTACCATGAAGGCCTCACACAGTCTCCTCTTATCAGTTGTTCTAGAGATGTGTCTGCTGCTAGAACTCTGTGCGGCATTGACCTGGTCTCTAATCTGAACTGCTGTTAACCTGCGATTTCTGAGGCTGGTGACTCGGGTGAACTTATCCTCCGCAGCAGAGGTGACTCTTGGTCTTCCTTTCCTGGGGCGGTCCGCATGTGAGCCAGTTTCTTTGTAGCTCTTGATGGTTTTTGTGACTGCACTTGGGGACACTTTCCACCTAGAATATTACACATTTTCAGTTGTTTCACACTTTTTTGTTATGTATATAATTCCACATGTGTTACTTCATAGTTTTGATGCCTTCAGTGTGAATCTACAATTTTCATAGTCATGAAAATAAAGAAAACTCTTTGAATGAGAAGGTGTGTTCAAACTTTTGGTCTGTACTGTATGTATCTTCTATATCTTAATTTTTTTTTATTTATATATATATATATATATATATATATATATATATATATATATGAATTATCACATGAAAGAAGAATTGTAGGCTGTGTGCATATATATAACAGAAACCTCTGTACATTTAACTGTAAATGAAGGCTTCTGCTGCGTGTATGTTCATTAGTTTTGCACCGCACGATATTCTGTTCCTTGTTATTTGCTGTTGCTACAAATATTATAGAGTATATCTTCAATAAGTTGTTGTTGTTTCTATGATATAAAATTTTGCATCAGGAAATGTGCCACTTACACATATACTAAATTATTTGTTCCCAGACTGGTGTTTATATGACAGGTTTGGACTGTTACATGACAAATAAACTCCCTGGGTGGTAAACATTGCAGTCTGCAATGAAACCTTCCCAAGCCTGACTAGAAGTAGTAAAACATTTATAAATATTAATACAAATGTTATTCAGAAACATTCTTCTATTGTACAAGAAGAATCCAGTGCTACTATAGTCTATAAATGCTCCTAACTTTTTTAAACAAGACAGGCTTGATATATTTGTTATCTCTTAGTCATAAGCAGCTTATCCGCCCCCCCCCCCCCCCCCCCCCATGCTCTTTTCTCTGAATAGACAGGTTCTTGAGATCAAACGGGTACTCCGGGGAACTAAAACCATAGCCCATCATTTCCTTCTCACCAACCTATTTATTTGTCTAAATATCATTCATTAGCTATATAGAGCAGTTTTGCTTTTTCTGCTGTAACTTATATGCAGGGAGTGAGAGAAAGACGTCATTCTCAGGTCCACCTTGTCTTTCTGCAAAGCCTTCACTGAGACTTGCCCCCACGCTCCTGGAAGACAAACACCACATGATTTCTGTCTGGCTTCACAGCCACTGTTCCCCTCCCCGTGTGAGGATCTTGCTGGGAGAGCAACAGCCCAGCGTCTCCATACTCTTCTCTTCCCATCACTCTGGTACAAGTTGATCTTGGTCTCATCTGTCCATAGGATGTTGTTCCAGAACTGTGAAGGCTTTTTTGGATGTTGTTTGGCAAACTCTAATCTGGCCTTCCTGTTTTTGAGGCTCACCAATGGTTTCCATCTTGTGGTGAAACCGCTGTATTCACTCTGGTGAAGTCTTCTCTTGATTGCTGACTTTGACACACATACGCCTACCTCCTGGAGAGTGTTCTTGATCTGGCCAACTGTTGTAAAGGGGTTTTCTTCACCAGGGAAAGAATTCTTTGGTCATGCTCCACAGTTGTTTTCCTTGGTCTTCCGGGTCTTTTTGGTGTTGCTGAGCTCACCAATGCCTTCCTTCTTTTTAAGAATGTTCCAAACTGTTGTTTTGACCACACCTGATGTTCTGGCTATCTCTCTGATGGGTTTGTTTTTTCAGCCTAATGATGGCTTGCTTCACGGATAGTGACAGCTCTTTGGGTCTCATCTTGAGAGTTGACAGCAACAAATTCCAAATGTAAATAGCACACTTGAAATGAACTCTAGACCTTTTATCTGCTGATTCTAATTGGGATAATGAGGGAATAACACACACCTGGACATGGAACAGCTGAGAAGCCAATTGTCCCATTACTTTTGGTCCCTTAGCAAGTGGAAGGCACATATGCAAACTGTTGTAATTCCTACAATGTTCACCTGATTGGGATGTAAATACCCTCAAATTAAAGCTAACAGTCTGGAGTTAAATCACATCTTGTTCGTTTCATTTCAAATCCACTATGGTGGTGTATAGAGCCAAAAATTTTAAAATGACAGTATTATCGGCGTTCTTCTGCTCTGGTCTGCTGGAAGGCAGATCAGGGCAGAAGATGCCGGGGAGGCGGAGAAGGCAGGTAAGAGAACCTCTGTCCTCCATGTTAGCTGATCTTATCCCTGCAGCCGTGCTGAGATCAGCCAAATCTGTTGCCTCACTGCCGCAGATGCCGTGATCGGTATTGATCACAGCATTTAATGGGTGAATGTTGGCCAATACTGGCGAGTCCCTGGCTGCTATCAGCAGCCAGGACCTGCCATGCATGACCCGAGCATCGCTCCGATGCTCGCGGTCATGTATAGGACATAAATGTACGTCGAAGTACTGCTGCACCAAGACGTACATTTACGTCCGTATCTGCCTGAGACATAACTGCGTGCTAAGTATTGCAGCAATCCAACATTTCTATCTGGGTGCATTATTTTTATTTTTTTGTTAATGAGCCTTTGCTGCACTGTAAAAGCCCCCCAAAATTATTTATATTCCAGAAGTTCTTCTTTAACCTCTTCAGGACATAGGGCGTATGGATACACCCTGCATCCCGAGTCCTTAAGGACCGAGGGCGTATCCATACGCCCGTGGGAATTCCGGCCCCCACCGCTAGCCGGTTGGGGACCGGAGCCGGATGCCTGCTGAAATCGTTCAGAAGGCATCCCGGCATATCGCCCAGGGGGGTCATTATGCCCCCCCATGTCGGCGATCGCCGCAGATCGCTGGACAATTCAGTCCAGCGATCTGCGGGTTCCGGGTCAATCGGGTCTCCAGTGACCCGATGACCCGGAATTACTGGCTGTTCGGGGCCGTCTCTGACGGCCCCGAACAGCCAGAGCCTGCAGGGGTGAGATGGCACTGGTGCCACCTCACGATCGCCCTGATTCGTCGGCCGGATTACCGGCCGACCAATCAGGGCGCCTGCTGCGGGTGTCACTCCCGCACCCGCTCCGCCCCTCTTCTGGAGGACGTGAGCGGGTGTGGGACGTGCACCCCGGGTGCTGGGGACCCCGATCCCCGGCACCCCTGTTGGGATCGGGGCCCCAGGAGCAGCTGCGGTGGCGGGACTGACCTGCAGCGTCTGGATCGTTGGAGGTGAGTGACAGCCTCCTGCTGTTGCTTAGCAACAGCTCCCATCATGCAAAAAGGGCATGCTGGGAGCTGTAGTTATGCAACAGCAGGAGGCAGACCACCACAACTCCCAGCATTCCCTTATGGGCATACTGGGACTTATGGTTTTGCAACAGCTGGAGGCACATTCTTTCTATGGAAAAGTGTACCTTCAGCTGTTGTATAACTACAACTCCCAGCTTGCACAAACAGCTAAAGTGCATGCTGGGAGTTGTAGTGGTGCATCTGCTGGTTGCATAACTACAACTCCCAGCATGCCCGTTGGCTGTCGGTGACTGCTGAGAGTTGTAGTTTTGCAACAGCTGAAGGCACACTGGTTGTGAAACTCAGAGTTTTTTTTTACCTAACTCAGTGTTTCACGACCGGTGTGCCTCCAGCTGTTGCAAACTACAACTCTCAGCAGTCACCGTACACCATGCACCGTACATGCTGGGAGTTGTAGTTTTGCAACAGCTGGAGGCACACTGGTTGTGAAACACTGAGTTAGGTCACAAACTCAGTGATACATAACCAGTGTGCCTACAGTTGTTGCAAAACTGCAACTCTCAGCAGTCACCGACAGCCAACGGGCATGCTGGGAGTTGTAGTTATGCAACAGCTGGATGTCCCCCCCAATGTGAACGTACAGGGTACACTCACATGGGCGGAGGATTACAGTAAGTATCTGGCTGCAAATTTGAGCTGCCGCAAACTTTCTGCTGCAGCTCAAATTGCCAGCGAGAAACTACTGTGAACCCCCGCCCGTGCGACTAGACCCTAAAAACACTACACTACACTAACACAAAAAATAAAATAAAAAGTAAAAAACACTACATATACACATACCCCTATACAGCCCCCCTCCCCTCCCCAATAAAAATGAAAAACGTCTGGTACGCCACTGTTTCCAGAACGGAGCCTCCAGCTGTTGCAAAACAACTCCCAGTATTGTCGGACAGCCGTTGACTGTCCAGGCATGCTGGGAGTTTTGCAACAGCTGGAGGCACCCTGTTTGGGAATCACTGGCGTAGAATACCCCTATGTCCACCCCTATGCAATCCCTAATTTAGGCCTCAAATGCGCATGGCGCTCTCACTTTGGAGCCCTGTCGTATTTCAAGGCAACAGTTTAGGGTCACATATGGGGTATCGCCGTACTCGGGAGAAATTGTGTTACAAATTTTGGGGGGTATTTTCTGCTTTTACCCTTTTTTAAAATGTAAAATTTTTGGGAAAACAAGCATTTTAGGTAAAAAAAAAAAATTTTTTTACATATGCAAAAGTCGTGAAACACCTGTGGGGTATAAAGGTTCACTTAACCCCTTGTTACGTTCCCGGAGGGGTCTAGTTTCCAAAATGGTATGCCATGTGGGTTTTTTTTTTGCTGTCCTGGCACCATAGGGGCTTCCTAAATGCGGCATGCCCCCAGAGAAAAATTTGCGTTCAAAAAGCCAAATGTGACTCCTTCTCTTCCGAGACCTGTAGTGCGCCAGCAGAGCACTTTTCACCCCCATATGGGGTGTTTTCTGAATCGGGAGAAATTGGGCTTCAAATTTTTAGGGGTATTTTCTGCTATTACACTTTTTAAAAATAAAAATTTTTTGGGAAAACAAGCATTTAGGTAAAATTTGTATTTTTTTTTTACATTTGCAAAAGTCGTGAAACACCTGTGGGGTATTAAGGTTAACTTTATCCCATGTTACATTCCCCGAGGGGTCTAGTTTCCAAAATGGTATGCCATGTGTTTTTTTTTTTTGCTGTTCTGGCACCATAAGGGCTTCCTAAAGGTAACATGCTCCCCAAAAACCATTTCAGAAAAACGTACTCTCCAAAATCCCCTTGTCGCTCCTTCCCTTCTGAGCCCTCTACTGCGCCCGCCGAACACTTTACATAGACATATGAGGTATGTCCTTACTCGAGAGAAATTGGGCTACAAATACAAGTAAAAATTTTGTCCTTTTACCCCTTGTAAAAATTCAAAAATTGGGTCTACAAGAACATGTGAGTGTAAAAAATGAAGATTGTGAATTTTCTCCTTCACTTTGCTGCTATTCGTGTGAAACACCTAAAGGGTTAAAACGCTGACTGAATGTCATTTTGAATACTTTGGGGGGTGTAGTTTTTATAATGGGGTCATTTATGGGGTATTTCTAATATGAAGACCCTTCAAATCCACTTCAAACCTGAACTGGTCCCTGAAAAATTCTGAGTTTGAAAATTTTGTGAAAAATCGGAAAATTGCTGCTGAACTTTGAAGCCCTCTGGCGTCTTCCAAAAGTAAAAACACGTCAATTTTATGATGCAAACATAAAGTAGACATATTGTATATGTGAACCAAAAAAAAATGTATTCGTAATATCCATTTTCCTTACAAGCAGAGAGCTTCAAAGTTAGAAAAATGCAAAATTTTCAAATTTTCCATTAAATTTACGGATTTTTCACCAAGAAAGGATGCAAGTATCGACAAAAATTTACCACTATGTTAAAGTAGAATATGTCACGAAAAAACAATCTCGGAATCAGAATGATAACTAAAAGCATTCCAGAGTTATTATTGTTTAAAGTGACAGTGGTCAGATGTGCAAAAAACGCTCCGGTCCTTAAGGCCAAAATGGGCTCCGTCCTGAAGGGGTTAAGTAGCACACTGCGTTGATCATGGTCATTTTGGTCACATAAAATAACTCTTGCTGTTACATTCAGAGACAGTCATGATCATTAGTCATGGTTACAGTCATCACGGTTACTTGAGCTGCTTTTGTCAGATGTTGAAGTTGATTACTTAACCTATTATTGATGTGTTGCATTAACACCTTGGGTCTGACCCAGTCTGTCTTTATATTGGAAAGACTCACACCACCTTCTACAGAGCAACACTTCCCTGTGAGGAGCTGAAGCACCTGTTGCTTGTACGCTGTGCTCCGATTACTTTTACTTCTGTCCTGTTCTCATTATCACTTCTTCAGTTTTTTTTTCTTTTTTTGATTTCTCGGATAAAAGATCAAAGTCTGTTCTGTAGTTATAAAGAACCCCAGGATGAGACTGCGTACTGTACGCCTTGATTTTCTTTGTCACTTGATTTGTCAAGCACAGATTTGCATAGTACAGTACAGCTAAGGTCATAAAAGCCTTGATTTCCTTTGTCCTTGTTAGCATATTTTTTATACCCAACATAAAAACAGATGAAAGAACTGCCATTCTACTTATCATGTTCCAAGCTTAAAGGGGTACTCCGCTGCTCAGCTTTTGGAACAAAATGTTCCGAATGCTTAGAGCCGGCGCCGGGAGCTTGGGACGTCATAGCTCCGCCCCTCGTGATGCCACGTCCCACCCCCTCAATGCAAGTCTATGGGAGGGGCGTTTCTATCATTGAGGGGCGGGGTATCATGAGGGTGGGGTTATGACGTCACGAGCTGCCGACTCTAAGCGTTCGGAACATTTTGTTCCAAACCCTGAGCAGCTGAGTACCCCTTTAATGTATGAGAACAACTTACTTATTTACATTATGGGTATATTAAAATATATATATATATATGTATATATATATATATATTCACACACATACCCCATGCGGCAGTAATAATTCTCAGTTACACTTGTCACATTAGGTGAAAGATTATATCAAAATTTGGATTAATAAACTCAAAAAGGGAAACAACCGCTCAGATCTCAGACCATAATAAAATGTCAATGGAAAAGGAGTCTCATAATTTGGTCTCTTTGCTCGCTATTTTGCTTGTTGACTTCTGAACTGTCATATTATTTTGCAGTTCTATGTTTTCTTTTTTTGTCCTGCTGCATTCCTTTTTCTCCTATTCCACATTGCAGTAAACGGATTGTTAAATGTTATCAGTCCCTATTCCTAGTGGGGCTTATAACCAACATTCCCTATATCAAAACACCAACATAAAGGCAAATATAATATAAAAACTCTTCAGCTATTAGTACTGTATGTTGTCGGAGTGTAGAGGAGGTGCCCATATAAACAACATGCAAACATTATCCTTGATCTGATTTTGCCCTAGTGCCACATTAATGGAATTTTAGCTTTTTTACTCATTTTCTATTAGCTCGTTCATACATGCATGTGTTGCTTTGGAGGCAGCATGGGTTACAGCAGTCGTCTCTAAGATTGTCCCTTTAACTTTACGGCACTATAGACATCAGATTCTAATTTTTGGAATGATAAAAGTGCGGTAAACTTGGTGCTAATTAATCTTTAGATTAAAATTGTTATAGTGCTTTTCTAGGTTAGTATAATAAAAGCAGATTGCTTTCTCACAAGTAATGCCATATGCACAGGGTATGGTTTAGTATTGAAAAATAAGCAGGGGTAACATAATGTAGCCCAGTATAAAAAAAAAAAATTATCACAGCTTCATGAAGGATTAAGATCATATAGTATGAACATGGCGATGCTCTACTGAGGACTATACCCCTTTCTGATACATCAGAGACTACTATATAGGCTACTATCTATGGATCATGTAGAAATTGTTCCCATTGCTGTAGTGAAGAAAACCTAATGCAGGTGAGACTTAGAGGCACTGTCATTATGAAAAACTTTATATTTTGTAGTACTACTGATAAGATGCCTTTTTCAATATACATTTATAAAAAAAAAAAAAATTTTACTAAAAAATTCAAAATGAAATTAGCCGCCACTAGGGGTCATCTATCTTTATGCAGACAGACTACTCTGTATTTTGCAGCATACTGAATATCGGCTGTAAAGTGTATTCACCAGCTGTGTGCCTCCAGCCTTCAAAACAACAGACAAAGGATGTGTGAGCATGCTCGGAGTTGTAGTTTTGCAACAGCTAAAGGCAACACTGCTCTAACATTGTACTCTTGCACTGCAGCTCCAGCTCTTGCAAAATACAACTCCCAGCATGCTTGAACAGTCAAAGCTTTCTCTGACTCCTGAATTACAAAGAAGCTGATCAGACATTGAGGAGTCTGTGAAAGCTGAATGACACACATTAGCCTCCAGCTTTACTGGGAACAGATAGAAAATGTATGCATAAAATCTACTGTGCAGTGATTTGCAAACTGCCAGGCTGCTCCCAGACTCAGAGCAGATGAGTCATCATAGTGATGGAGAGAGACGGACATGCCCCTCCACAAGGCAAGAAGAAAAAGAAAGTGAGCAACATATAAATGCTATTTGTTAGGGATATATAGGTCCTAGACACAAAAATATTATATGTACATAATCAGGATTAGGTACTGAGTAGCATATCGTTTTTTTTTTTTTTTTTTTTTTGGACACTATGACAGGTACGCTTTAACCCCTTAACGACCAAGGACATATATTTACGTCCTTGGCCGGCTCCCGCGATATAACGTGGGGTCACACGGTGACCCCGCGTCATATCGGGTAGGTCCTGGCATGTATCTGAAGCCGGGACTAATAGCGCGCGGCATTGATCACGGTGCTGCCGGCTATTAACCCTTTAGACGCGGCGTTCAAAGTTGAACGCCGCATCTAAAACGAAAGTGAAAGCTGCCCGGCTGCTCAGTGGGTCTGATCGGGACCACCACAGTGAAAATGCGGTGTCCCGATCAGCTGGGACATGAGCGGAGGTCCTCTTACCTTCCTCCGGAGTGTCCCTTCGGCGATTGATTGCTCCAAGCCTGAGATGCAGGCTTGAGCAATCGACCGCCGATAACACTGATCACTGCAAAGCGTATAAGATCAGTGTGTGCAGTGTTATAGCCCCCTATGGGAGCTATAACACTGCAAAATAAAGTGTAAAAAAAAAAGTTAATAAATGTGATTTAAGCCTTTCCTTAATAAAAGTTCAAATCACCCCCCTTTTCCCATAAAAAAAAAACACCATGTAAATAAAAATAAATATAAACATATGTGGTATCGCCGCGTGCGTAAATGTCCGAACTATAAAAAATATATCATTAATTAAGCCGCATGGTCAATGGCGTTTGTGCAAAAAAAGTCCAAAATTAGGTATTTTTGGTCGCTTTTTATATCGTGAAAGAATGAATAAAAAGCAATCAAAAAGTCTGATCAATACAAAAATGGTACCGCTAAAAACGTCAGATCATGGCGCAAAAAAATGAGCCCTCATACCGCCCCATACGCAGAAAAATAAAAAGTTATAGGGGCAGAAGATGACAATGGTAAATGTATAAATTTCCGTGCATGTAGTTATGATTTTTTCTAGAAGTACGACAAAATCAAACCGATATAAGTAGGGTATCATTTTAATCATATGGACCTACAGAATAAAGATAAGGTGTCATTTATACTGAAAAATGTACTGCGTAGAAACGGAAGCCCCCAAAAGTTACAAAATGGCATTTTTTCTTCAATTTCATCGCACAATGATTTTTTTTTTCCCTTTCGCTGTAGATTTTTGGGTAAAATGATTGATGTCACTGCAAAGTAGAATTGGTGGTGCAAAAAATAAGCCATCATATGGAATATGGATTTTTAGGTGCAAAATTGAAAGGGTTATGATTTTTAAAAGGTGAGGAGAAAAAAACGAAAGTGCAAAACCCGAAAAACCCTGCGTCCTTAAGGGGTTCAGGAAATCCAAATGCAGGCTCCCCCTCTCTGTTCCCTGTAACCACTGTAAATGCATTTCCCTGATTCAACATAAACACAACTTTTTGAAGTAGCAGAATAACTCCATATCTTTGGTTGTGTTCAACTTCAGCTTTAAAATCTTCTGTTCAGACTGCAGAAATGAAGAGCAATGGCACTCACCGATAGGGTAAAATTTAAATTCATCTTTATTTTTAGTTAAAGGGGTTATCCAGGGAAAAAAACTTTTTTTTATATATCAACTGGCTCCAGAAAGTTAAACAGATTTGTAAATTACTTCTATTAAAAAAATCTTAATCCTTTCAGTACTTATGAGCTTCTGCAGTTAAGGTTATTCTTTTCTGTCTAAGTGCTCTCTGATGACACGTGTCTCGGGAACCGCCCAGTTTAGAAGAGGTTTGCTATGGAGATTTGCTTCTAAACTGGGCGGTTCCCGAGACACGTGTCATCAGAGAGCACTTAGACAGAAAAGAACAACCTTAACTTCAGAAGCTCATAAGTACTGAAAGGATTAAGATTTTTTAATAGAAGTAATTTACAAATCTGTTTAACTTTCTGGAGCCAGTTGATATATATAAAAAAAGTTTTTTTTGCTGGATAACCCCTTTAAATCCCAACTGGACAGGGTGAACAAAAGCTTTTTCCCCTTTAAATTTACATCCATCTTTTGTGAGAACTTTTATGCAAAGTCACCCAGCAAATGAATAAACCAGACTTCCCATCAAAATATATGGAGCAAAAATGACTGGAAATGAAGGACAAATTTATGGTATTTTTTTACATAATTTCTTTCAGTTACAACTCCCAGATGGTTCCTAGAATACATCATTGTCTTGTGTGGTTCGCTGTGCATCTGATGCCAAAAATGTGGTGTGACAATAAATTGTATTAAGTTGTAGACAGGGGGAATTTACCAATTGTGTCTATTGTAGCATGCTTTTTCTTTAAGACTGTCCTTGTTTCAGACATATTTATTATTCTGGTGCAGGGCACCTTAATAAATCTGTTCTATTCTCCAATTCTGTGCATCAAAAATCTATTCAGTTGTACAAACTTTAGACTATTTTTATTGAAGTCTAAGCTGGGAATAATTTAAGACAGAATCAAGCTTTCACTGGATGATAAATGTGTCTTCAACTTAAAGCGTACCCCTCAGATCCAACAAAATTTTTTTTTTTTTTATATATCACTCAGTACCTAATCCTGTCCATGTACATCTAATTTTTATGTGTCTAGCAAATATTTTTTTTTTATTACACTTTTAATTTAGTTCACTAGTCTGAATTCCTCTCAAAGGGAGGGGGTGTGGCCTCACTGTGCAGGTCTCCGCCCCTCCCTCAGTATGCTGTCTGCTCACATCTCTCCTAACATTAGCAAATATGCAACTCCCAGCTTGTCCTCACTGACAGTAGCGGGACACAAGCTGACAGTGGGAGGATTTTTCCTCCAGCTTTGAGCCCTGCACTCACAGCTGTCAATCAAGGAAGTGTGTCCATGATGCATGGACACAGCAGGACTAGTATGTGTCCAAGCAGGCAGGGGGGGCAGTTGTTTGACTGGCTTTTTCAGTATGAAATACTGAAAAATTTCCAATGAAAGCAATTGCAAAACCTATTGGTTTTGCATGCTTTACAACATATCAAAAGTTTTTGTATCTGGCAGTGCCCATTTAACTTACACTTCACTGACACCCCCCCCCCCCCTCCCCTTATTGGACAGAAGTTAACAACCTAGTGTTTCTCGCTCCTTGCCTCTCTTCTTTGGTAATCCCCGGTCTTCTAACTATGCTGAGCCTTCTCTGCTGCAGAATAGAGCTCCATTCTGCATTATAACTTCTCCCCTTCGCATGTGCAATAGCCGTGGCCACAGGCCTTGTTATGCAGAGTGGAGCTTCATCCTGCAGTACAGGGAAGCAGGTGTTACAATGAAGACGCCAGCGGACATCACTGTGCAACTGGAGCTTGGGAATTCCCCCTCTTCCACCAAGAAGGATCATCAGCATATTGAGAAGATCAGAGATTACCAAAGAATGTAAGTAGCTATCATGATTCTCCTTTTCCAAAGAAGTCAGACAGCCTATTTTCAAGTGAGACAGAGAGCCTTTGTCCCTTTTATAGTATTTTTGAGGAGCATTTGCTGTAGGTACTGAAGCTCAACCACCCTTCTAAGGGCATTTACTCTGCCTAAGATTAGGGGTAGCTTTCCGGGTCCATCAGCATAGGTTATAAAAGCTATAGGCTGCTCATCCATAAGGTCCTCACCCTTTGCCCAAGACCCTATACCCCACTTTCTTCTTCCTTTTGCCCGCTCCTTAGGTATTTACTATACATTTCTTGGCATCAGATTGCTGAGTGTGTCTCACCTCTGGTTCTCAGTGGCATAAATATAATTTTTGTATCATTTTGGGAATCAATTTTTCACAGCCCACACTTCTATTTGAAATGTTGCAACTTTCTTTTGATAGCATTTTGTTGGCTTTTTTTTTCACTGATAGTTGTTTCAGGTACACTAGAATGGGGTGATCACTTTGCAGTGATTTCTTTCTATTATACTATTCTAAACAGGCATTTATAAATTATATTCTTTTCTATGAAATATGTGTTGTTGCCAATTTTGACCAAATATAGTTTAAAGTCTTAACTAACATTTACAATTGTAAAGTACATAGAAGGCAAAACCGCATTAGGAGCAAGCAGATTGTTACCCAAGTTTTCAAATTTGTGTAAAAAACAAGAAAATAGATGCCAACAATTTTAAAAGTGAATAAACCAAAACATACCTTTCATGCCACAAAGACATAAATTCGGTCTTAAGAGCAAGAATTGTCGCTCTCTGGGGAAAAAAATGAGTATGTGTGGCACATAAGACTTTAAGTGGAAACTTGACACAGGAGAAACCAGGGACCCCTCAAAATGCTTTCTTGTGTCCATGTGGTTGGCATTAATTTTCTCTACATTATAATAAGAGAAATTTTTGTTTTTGTACTGCCTCAAAAAATATGAATCCTGGCAGCCAAGGCAATACATTCTATTAATTTCTCTATTTTGTACCTTGTTCCTGGATAACTCTCCCTCAACAAAAAGATGTAGAGCCTAAGGGGACAATTTGTCCCCAAGACAATGTTAAGGAGACCCCCAGGCCCTTTGTATTATTGGCCACAATATACAGGGTGGGCCATTTATATGGATACACCTTAATAAAATGGGAATGGTTGGTGATATTAAAGGGGTATTCCAGGAAAAAAACTATTTTTTTATATATCAACTGGCTCCAGAAAGTTAAACAGATTTGTAAATTACTTCTATTAAAAAATCTTAATCCTTTCAATAATTATCAGCTGCTGAAGTTGAGTTGCTGTCTGGCAACAGTGCTCTCTGCTGACATCTCTGCTTGTTTCGGGAACTGCACAGAGTAGAAGAGGTTTGCTCTGGGGATTTGCTTCTAAACTGGGCGGTTCCCGAGACACGTGTCATCAGAGAGCACTTAGACAGAAAAGAACAACTCAACTTCATCAGCTCATAAGTACTGAAAGGATTACGATTCTGGCTCCAGAAAGTTAATATGTTTAACTTTCTGGAGCCAGGTGATACATAAAAAATTTTTTTTCCTGGATAACCCCTTTAACTTCCTGTTTGTGGCACATTAGTATATGTGAGGGGTAAACTTTTCAAGATGGGTGGTGACCATGGCGGCCATTTTGAAGTTGGCCATTTTGAATCCAACTTTTGTTTTTTCAATAGGAAGAGGGTCATGTGACACATAGTGGGAATTTCACAAGAAAAACAATAATGAGCTTTCATGAGTTATTTACAAGTTTCTGACCACTTATAAAATGTGTTCAATGTGCTGCCCATTGTGTTGGATTGTCAATGCAACCCTCTTCTCCCACTTTTCACACACTGATAGCAACACCGCAGGAGAAATGCTAGCACAGGCTTCAAGTATCCGTAGTTTCAGGTGCTGCACATCTCGTATCTTCACAGCATAGACAATTGCCTTCAGATGACCCCAAAGATAAAAGTCTAAGGGGCTTAGATCGGGAGACCTTGGGGGCCATTCAACTGGCCCACGACGACCAATCCACTTTCCAGGAAACTGTTCATCTAGGAATGCTCGGACCTGACACCCATAATGTGGTGGTGCACCGTCTTGCTGGAAAAACTCAGGGAACGTGCCAGCTTCAGTGCATAAAGAGGAAAACACATCATCATGTAGGCCACTGGATATGCAAAATTGCTACATGATGATGTGTTTCCTTCTTTATGCTCTGAAGCTGGCACGTTCCCTGAGTTTTTCCAGCAAGACGGTGCACCACCCCTTTATGGGTGTCAGGTCTGAGCATTCCTAGATGAACAGTTTACTGGAAAGTGGATTGGTCGTCATGGGCCAGTTGAATAGCCTCCAAGGTCTCCCGATCTGACCCCCTTAGACTTTTATCTTTGGGGTCATCTGAAGGCAATTGTCTATGCTGTGAAGATACGAGATGTGCAGGACCTGAAACTACGGATACTGGAAGCCTGTGCTAGCATTTCTCCTGCGGTGTTTCTATCAGTGTGTGAAGAGTGGGAGAAGAGGGTTGTATTGACAATCCAACACAATGGGCAGCACATTGAACACATTTTATAAATGGTCAGAAACTTGTAAATAACTCATGAAAGAATAAAGTTACGTTAAAACCAAGTACATGATTGTTTTTCTTGTGAAATTCCCAGTAAGTTTGATGTGACACATGACCCTCTTCCTATTGAAAAATGATCTCTCACATCTTACATGTTAGGCACATTTGGATTATTAGAATGAAGTCTGTATAGTACATAGTAGGCTCTTTGCTTGACCTTGAATGTGGTTTTGGTGAGAAAGACCTGAAAACTACCCCTAGCTACTGTTTAAAAACAGCAGGACTAATATACTGGCTACAGATATGTTAAGGTCCAGTTCAAAGGCCTAAACATTGGGTCAAGTAAAATTTGGGGAGGGGAGTTAAGAAGGAGGTATAGTATAGAGATAAGTCTTATCCTAGCAGCGTCCAAGGTATAGATATTGTCAGAGGTGGAATGGGTAAGTAGGCAGATGCCTCTGTTAGAAAGAAATCCCACCTGGTCCCTGTGAACTATAAAGAGGAGGACTCTATCACATTGCATGGCCAGGATAAAAGTGAAGATTTTTAAATCAAAGCTAGTTCCATGCAGGACAGTTTCCGCTTGAGAGTAGTAGTATTAGAATTATTATTTTTTAATTGTGCCCTCTCTTTCCTACTTGTGGACACCTGATTTATTAAAGTGTCTCTAATGATTGAACTGGGGCATACCATTCGTCATTTAATACTGTTGCTAATTAAATTCAGTTTAACATTTTATCAATATATGTAAAACTCAATAGGGGAGATTTATAAAAACCTATATAGAGGAAAAGTTGACCAGTTGCCAACAACAACCAATCAAAATGCTTCTTTCATTTTTCAGAGGCCCTTTCAAAGATGAAAGAAGCAATCTGATTGGTTGCTATGGGTACTGGGCAACTTTTCCTCTCCCCCAGTATGTGTATTTATATATGTGTGTGTGTGTGTTCCAGCATCACTTCCAAGCGGCTGGGGATACTTCGATGAAGCTTGGTATACATGAAACTTATATGTCATCTAAAAATATAGGATAGTTAAATTAACCCAGGTTTTTGTCTAAACTCCTGCGCAAGTCCATAGGACTTCCAGTAGCTTACTCCACCAGGAGATTACTCTGCATCTTCTGGTGAGTGTGTTGGTCCAGCTTGAAAGCCACAGCCCTCCCATTAGCCATACCCATCTTGTAAACCATGCCTCTTCTCTTTTCAGAAATTTTTTGTCTCGCCTCCGGGCCAAGAACACAGTTTTTCACCTGATACACCCACATCATAGGTCCTTAAAACACAGTCTCTTAATCACAGCTCAGCCCCATCTTACCCCACAAGCACTGCATCTCCGGATGAATGTCAGTCCAGCTAGCAACCACACCCCCTCCCACACACCTCGCACACGCTAAACCACACCTTCTTTTATTTTCCGCAAGAGTTAGTTAGAAAGACCGGGCCATGCCGGGTACTCTGCTCAATTATCTATAATTTGGATAATATGGATTTAATATAAAGCTTTTTTTTTTTTTTCTTGTTGTTTCTAGTGAATAATTATTTAGTGCCCAGTGGATAAAACATACACAAATAGCAGAGATTACAGTAGTCTTGGGCCTATTTCAAGAAGGCGGTGTCTTCTGTAAAAGGGTATCTACAGTAGTGATAAAAGTAGTGACCCGAGTAATGTAAGTTAGCACTTGTAGACACAGCGACTGTCACAGGTTACAACTCCACTGTTTCTATAATGAGAACAACTTTTTACGATAAAAAGGGAAGGTCTGCTGCACAGAGAGACTGCATTAAAGGTAAAGACGTTCAAAAGGCACATAGGGATCTATACCCTTAAGGGTTTTCACTAAAAAAAAAAGTACTTTTAAAGGCAAAATGACAGCAGGGTCACCTGCACTAACCTGAATATACAGCTAAATAGTGTGAGTGACCCTTTTTCTAACGCTTCTTACCAGGCGAAAATTGGTGCAGCCGTTTAGGAGATCTTCCTCTTGCTGCTAATATGGTAATGTCTTGTATGTGCACTGGAGCCGACTTCTGCTGTATGTGCAATGCTTTCTCCCGCCTGCGATAACCCCGCCCCTTTAAAAATATTTAGCTCCCCTTCCTGAGCATGTGAAGAAACCGCTTCCTTCCTCAGCATGTGTAGGACTAGCTCCTGAACTGCTGCACCAATTTTTTGCCCAGTAAAAAGTGTTAGAAATAGGGTCACCCACATGTTTATAAACATATTTTATATAAACATATTTTATATTTCAAGACAGCAGTTTAAAAACCGCACGTATCGCGGTGCGCATCAACAATGCACAACGTAATACCCTTTTACAGTAAGATGTGCAAAAGTAATATTATATTCCTTTTACACATCTTACTGTAAGTGCTTATTCAAGATGCATTTATGTTATACTTAAGCTTTTGTTTCTTTAAGCACATATACTGTATACCATTTCTATTGAGTGAATGTACAGTAATGGCTTACCTCTAGGCAAGGCTGCTGTACAAGGGCACTGTTGACATTTTACAGAATGCTGATTCAAAAGACATAAAGACTGTAATGGTTGTGAAGTGGTTTGTAGGGGATTTACATACTATACAGGGGTGTGGAAATTAAAAATAGAACCTACTTGTTAAAGGAACTAAAACGGAGCACAATCTACTTGTCACTCATGAGGATCCACTTGTCCTGGTACATAAAGAAATTTCAACTAAAATGTTATGTATCTAAGGCTTTTATGTATAGGAACTTAATAGGCAGACCAGTATGTCACCGCATTAGGTGGACAGGGCTCCTGATAAGTAAGTCTGCGTATTAAGTAGGTAGTATCCCCTTCAGGTAGGTATGTCCCTTTATCAGGTGGGCAGGCAGGTAGAGCTCCCCCAGTAGGTAAATAATGTCCCAGATACATATGCCGTCCCCCCTCCGTCCCCCCCCCCCCCCCGCTAGTAGAAAGGTAGGGCTCCCAGACAGAGCCCTAGATGGATATGACCCCCATTAGGTAGAGCTCCTCCAGTAGGTAGACAGGCCCCCTGATAGATATGACCCCATCAGGTAGACAGGTAGGGCTCCCATTTAAACAATTATAAACCCTAAGTCGGAGCTATTCGAACTTTTTATGGTGACACCCTTTTTACACATGCATAGTTAGGTGACACACTGCAGTTAGGTGGCACGCTATACTGCAAATTGCACATATCGCGGTGCGCATCAACAATGCACAACGTAATACCCATATCAGTATTAGAGATGTGGCTGTTACCCCCCCCCCCCCCCGTGCCATTTCATCAACCCCCCCTTTATCATCCCCTTTGCCACATCTATCCTTCCTTGATTTGCTCGTGTGCCATATCACTCTACCCTTTGTTCCCCCTGTGCCATTTTATTCCCCCCCCCCCCCGATGCCCCTGTGCCATTATTTTTGCCCCCTCCTATTGTCCCCTGTACAATTATATCCCCTGCCCTGTGTCATTATATTCCCCCCACCCTCTGATGCCCCCTGTGCAATTATATCCCCCCTGATGCCCCTTGTGCCATTATATTTCAGCTCCCCCGCCCTTTTATCACCTCCTGTGCTGCATTTATTCACCAACCCCCCTTCCCCCTCTAATCCCCTGCCATGCATTAAAGGGGTACTCCGGTGAAAACCTTTTTTCTTTTAAATCAACTGGTGGCAGAAAGTTAAACATATTTGTAAATTACTTCTATTAAAAAATCTTAATCCTTCCAGTACTTATTAGCTGCTGAATGCTACAGAGGAAATTCCTTTCTTTTTGGAACACTGATGACATCACGAGCACAGTGCTCTCTGCTGACATCTCTGTCCATTTTAGCCATGCATAGCAGATGTATGCTAAGGGCAGCATGGTGGCTCAGTGGCTAGCATGGCTGCCTTGCAGTGCTGGGGACTTGGGTTCAAACCCCACTAAGGACAACAATAAATAAAGCATTATTATTATAATATCGTCAGCAGAGAGCACTGTGCTCGTGATGTCATCAGAGAGCATTCCAAAAAGAAAATAATTTCCTCTGTAGTATTTAGCAGCTAATAAGTACAGGAAGGATTAAGATTTTTTAATAGAAGTAATTTACAAATATGTTTAACTTTCTGCCACCAGTTGATTTAAAAGAAAAAAGGTTTTCACCGGAGTACCCCTTTAACTGTCCTCAGTCCCCTGGTGCACTCCAGCCTCTCGACAGGCCGGACGGCTGCTGTGCAGGTGATGAGTGATGTCACCGCATGCGCCTACATCGGGACACTGACGCCCTTCGCAGCTGACTATAGGCTGTAGCTTACAGCTTAGGTCTATAGTTTATTGACAGACTTCTTTAAGAAATCAGAAAACTTACAGTAGATTCGCTGAACTCAAGTCAAGAGTCAAAATAAAGGGGGATTGGGCGGGGCGGATATCCTTATCTGCTGGTCTGGCTGATGAAACCCCCTACGATCAACTGATATTTTGGGGCTAGGAAAGCATTTGATAAATGCAGATGGCTACATAGTTTCCATGCATAAGGCTTGTGTATTAAATCGATGGGCAACAATGTAATAAATGGTGAGGCTTAGTCCTCCAGTCCTCCTCAATGTTAGTTTTCTAAAAATGTTTTTCTTCTCTGACTTACAGAAAGGAATGTCACAGGGTCCTCTCTATATGTAGTCTATATGGCCTAATAGACATATAGGCTGGATCCAGGGAAATTGGACGTTCACTGCCAAGTTACCACTCACATTAAAGCTGATATCTGGGGGTTTTAGCAGGGGGGCACTTTGTCATGGGCATATTGGCAAAGCAACCCTTTTACAAGAATGGGTTGTCGAAAGCAATAAACCTATTTTTTACCCATTCTTCCTAGTTTTAAACTTAAATGGGCACTGTCAGATGCAAAAACTTTTGATATGTTGCAAAGCATGCAAAACCAATAGGTTTTACAATTAATTTCATACTGAAAAAGCCAGTGAAACAACTGCCCCCCTGTCTGCTTGGACACATACTAGTTCTGCTGTGTCCATGCATCATCACTTATGTCATGGACACACTTCATGATTGACAGCTGTGAGCGCAGGGCCCACAGCTGCAAGAAAAATCCTCCCACTGCCAGCTTGTGTCCCGCTACTGTCAGTGAGGACAAGCTGGGAGTTGTAGTTTTGCTAATGCTAGGGGAGATGTGAGCAGACAGCATTCTGAGGGAGGGGGTGGAGACATGCACAGTGAGGCCACGCCCCCTCCCTTTGAGAGGAATTCAGACTAGTGAGCTAAACTAAAAGTGTAGTAAAAAAATAAAAATAAAGGTGATAGACACATAAAAATTAGATGTACATGGTCAGGAGTAGGTACTGAGTGATATATTTTTAAAAAAAAAATGTTGTTGGATCTGACAGGTACGCTTTAAGTATTTTCCTCCCCTGCTCTTCTGTAGTCCTATAGTTAAATATGCATGATAAAGTAGTAGGCAGCAGTGGGGACTGTATAAAAAAAAACCTTGATTGACATCTCATACTTAGAGTTGTCATTTGGGCTGAGTTTACACTACAGAATTTTCGTTTTGTAATTCCACTCGGAAATTCTGTGCAGCAATGGGATTCAGCTGCAAAGTGTACACTACGGAATTTCAGTGGTGGATATTCCTCCACCAAAATAATAAACTTGTTCATTCTTTAGGCATAATCTTCAGACATTATCGTCTTTGGGTATGGCAATGTCCGCACTGCCCTAGCACTCGGAATCTTCCCGATGGAATTTTTCCATACGAAGATTTTTAAGTCTAAACCCGGCCTTACTGTCCGTCTGCAGCTTGTGTGTGTTTCCAAGCACTCCCCTTCCCATATTTTATGTCAACCCACATATAATCAACTTGCTAGAGATCACTGTGCAAAATCCTTCTTTACCTTCTTAAAGAAAATACATGAACATCAATTACTTTTAACGATCAATTTAGAAGGGAATTTGTCAAGGTTTACATGCCATTTATCTGGGATAAAACATAGTAACATAGCATAGTAACATAGTTTGTAAGGTTGAAAAAAGACAAGAGTCCATCAAGTTCAACCTAAGACCCTACTGTGTTGATCAAAAGGCAAAAAAAAAAAAAAAACATGAGACTGATGCCAATTGGCCCAATATTGCTCAATATGGATCAATGTTCTATCCCCATAAATCTACTACCCAAAACCTCTGTTATTACTCTCTAGAAAAACATCCAGGCCCCCCTTGAACTTGTTTAGTGACATCACAACATCATGTGGCAGAGATCCATAGTATCACTGCTCTAACAGTAAAGAAATCCCGTCTGTGATGATAGTGAAATCTTCTTTCTTCTAGACGCAGAGGATGCCCCTTTTCATGGTTACTGGTCTAGGTTTGAAAAGATTACCAGAAAGATCTCTGTACCGTCCATTCATATATTTGTACGTTTTGATCAAATCACCTCTAAGTTGTCTTTTCTCTAAACTAAATAACCCCAAGCTTGATAACCTGTCTTGGTCCTGTAATCCTCCCAGACCATCAATTCTTGTCACCCTCCTCTGCACCCTCTCTAGTTCAGCCATGTCTTTTTCATATACAGGTGCCCAGAATTGGACACAATACTCCATATGTGGTCTGACTAGTGATTTATACAGCGACAAAACTATGCTTTTGTCAAGAACCTCTATCACTCTCTTAATACATCCCATGACTTTGTTAGCCTTGGCAGCAGCTGCCTAGCACTGATCACTAAGGTTGAGTTTACTGTCCACCTTTACCCCCAAGTCTTTTTCGGTAGAAGTTTTGCCGAATGCATAACCCTTCATTTGTCCACATTAAACTTAATTTGCCATGTCTGTGTCCAAGCCTCCAGCTTCCCCAGATCCCTCTGTAATATTGTGTTATCATCCACTGGGGTGATCCCCTTACCCAGTTTAGTGTCATCTGCAAATATAGAAATTCTACTTTGTAATCCCTGTAGAAGGTCATTAATAAACATATTGAAAAGAAGAGGACCCAGTATTGACTCCCGTGGTACTCCACTTGTAACTGTTACCCAACCTGTTGATACTTATCCTCTGCTTCCTATCACTGAGCCAGTTGCTAACCCATTTACATATATCCTCCCCTAGTCCCAGCATCCTCATTTTATGTACTAATCTTTTGTGGGGCACAGTATAAAACATCTTTAAAAAGTCTAGATATACATCCACAGCTTCACCCCGGTCTAATCTATAACTGACCTCTTCATAGAAGATGATCAGATTAGTTTGACAGGGCTGATCCTGCATAAACCCATGTTGGTTCTATGTCAGAGGAGTATTTTCATTAAATGGGTATTCCAGTGAAAAATTTTTTTGTCATATCAACTGATTTCAGAAAGTTAAACAGATTTGTGAATTACTTTGATTAAAAAGGTCTGAATCCTACCAGTACTTATTAGCTGCTGAAGTAGAGTCGTTTTTTTCTGTCTGACAACAGTGCTCTCTGCTGACACCTCTGTCTGTCTCAGGAACTGTCCAAAGTAGGAGCAAATCCCTATAGCAAACCTCTCCTGCTCTTGACAGTTCCTGAGACAGACAGAGGTGTCAGCAGAGAGCACTGTTGTGAGACAGAAAAAAACAACTCAACTTCAGCAGCTGATAAGTACTGGTAGGATTAAGATTTTTTAATAGAATTAATTAACAAATCTGCTTAACTTTCTGGAGCCAGTTGACATGAAAAAAAAAAAAAACGTTTTTCCCCGGAATACCCCTTTTAGGGTATGTTCACACTGCGGAATCCCCGCGGAATTCCACTCGCGGAAAAGTCTGCACAGTGAACATTACCATCAGTGTGAATGGGTTTCCGCGAGACCCGTTCACACCACGGAATTTCAGCGACCGACGATTCCGCTGCTGAAATTGTTCTGCGCAAAGAAAGAACATGTTCATTCTTTTCGCGGAAGTCCGCAAACACTGCATAGCCGTCAATGGTGACGGCGCAGTGCCGCGTGTTCCTACCGCCCCCGCTGGCTGCCAGTCTGAATCTCCGCTCGTTAATCTCTGTAGTGTGAACATACCCTTAAGATAAGAGTTGCAAGTTTTTACGGTAGCCGCTTTTTGTTCAACTATTTTCAAATGTTCATGTTTTTGCACAAATTTTTTACTAGATAATCGTTGATAAATGCTAACCACACACACACCATAGTCTTTAAAAACAAATCGATATTTGTGGAAATTGAACTCTGGTACTATCTCCAGCTCTCTAATAGAAATGCATGGGGGGGGGCGTGTCGCCCACCACTCCGTGCAGTGGTCGACATAGCTCTGTGTACGGAGCAGTGCATGGTGAGAGCCGGAGCACTGGGCACGAGAATGGGAGGTCCCACCGGTCAGACGACCTGCGATCTATCCTGTGGACAGGGGATAAGTTGTTAAGTACTGGAGAAGTTCTTTTAGAAGTCGTCTTAATATAATCGTAAGACATGATTGTAAAAGTTACATAGTTTTAAGAAAGTCAAATATGGCAATCAGAATTAATCCCTGTATCAGTGCCCCCACCCTATAACTTGTTGTGGTCTGTTTAAAAAAAAAAAAAAAAAAAAAAAATGCATCTTGAAAGTGTTCAATGAACCATTATGGCATCTGTAGTCATAGCAGAGAGTTCCATAATTCATAAAAGTGATCACTGAATCGTAGAATTGATAATAGTGGATGGACACAGCTCCGCCGCTCCTTAGCGCTCACAACAATTTGCCTGTAAGTCAATAGGTCATATTCTGACAGAGGAAAATGATTACGTCCATGCGGCTGCTGTAAAACAAATCTCTGAACTTTAGTCCACAAATCAGGTGATACATTCCCTGTTGATATCCTCTAATAAACCTCTAAACCCAACTGAATCGTAATGACTCTGTCCTTAGTAATATTGAATAATATGAGGACTTTATATTGTTACAGACAGTATTTTCTGAGCTGAATTCAGAGACACAAGTAGTAAGAAATGAAGTTATAAACGTGTAGTGATTATAATGTAAATGTACATATGAAGCATAAACAGTAATGTTGAGAACAACAAATCTCAAGGTCGACAGAGAAACAGGTACTTACACGAGAGATCCACAGCATATATGCAGATGGAATGTGCTATTCGGTTATATCATGCTGATTTTTGCTTATTGTAAAGTAATCAGCAGAAAATAATATACTTTCAAAATTATCCGTTTGCAAAAAGAAAACAATTTAAAAATTCAATACAAACCTTGATGGTTTTTGGACAGTCTGCTATAAACCAACACTGTTTCTTTTATTATCTTGAACATTTTAAGCTAGAAAAATGTTCAGTCTCCCTGTGATGACTCTACATATCGGTGAGAATATAAATGATAAAGCTGCCACATATGAATTATCAATCAATTATTTAATTATTCTTTTGACATAGTCAAATAACTTTATTTTTATTTTTTTGCTTGTGTTGATGGATCATTCTCCTCGGTGGTGAGTAGTCTGGTAATGGGCCACATTTGTAGACATGATTTACATTTAGTGTAAAATTATCAAATTCCTTTTCAAGTCGATTCACTTCTATTACATTAAAGAAAATGATGTTCATTTAGATTTTCTGCATATCAAAGGGACTGGAATGCTTTTAACTAGATTCATTTTATGTTAAACAGTATTTGAATACCTACATTATACATTCCCAATAGTCTCATTCTAGCTAACAGGCCTTTTGGGGATGACCATCATTGTTCAGCATGGTTTTGAATGTTGTGCTGTGCACCAAAATGAAAAATTCTGGACCAAAACCAAAAATCCAGAATGTGCTTGGCCAAAAAGCAAAAATGTTTTTTATTGTAATTTTTTTTATTTTTTTTTATTGTTACTGCCCCTTTTGAATTTCTGATGGTTGCCACTGCCTGCTAGGAGTTGTAGTTCTGCATTGGGTACAGAGCCATAGGGTGAAGATCAGTGCTCTATAGCAATATATGGACTTTTTTTGAATAATGTGCATGTACCGCAATAAAGCATTAATCCCCAACCTGTGACACTGATGCTGGTGCAGAACTACAACTCCCAGAAGGCAATAGCAACTACCGGCAATGCATAAGGGGCAATAACACAATAAAGTGCATGCAATACTGTAGAGCACTGAAACCTGTAGCTTTGTAGCATTTCAGGCTGCAGTTTCCTCTTCCTCCACTAGGAAGTCACTATAAAGCTGCCTGGGTCGCTTTTAGCCCCAGCAGGGCCATTCCCATTATGGCCACTAAGTGCAGAGATCTCAGCTGAGTTACGGCCATAGTAAAGGGGTCCAAAACCAGCCCTGACACATAGCCCCAGCTCCCTGTCCTTGGCTCATCTGTCGGGACTTCAACTGTGGGCGAGAATTTTCAGCATTTTTCCTATGCCGAAAATAATTAACTGCATTTTCAGACAAAAAATTTCAGCCAACGATATATCTGTGCATCTCTAACAGGAACCCAAACAGAGCTCTGAGAGTTTATGTGAGACTTACTAAATCATACAAATTTGGGTATTTGTATAAATTTAGTTTCCTAATTTGCAGTATACTGGAAATTTTATTTCCATTATTATATAAGTGGAAGCAACACAAAGGTGAATTAGCTGGGAATCCAAAAAACTAAACAAAATACCAAATACACAGTTTTTGGCTGTTGCACCTATTTTACTCATTGTCATTTAGAGCACATTGTTGGTATACACCTTAAGGGTAAGGTCACGCATGTCTTATTTTGCTGCAAATTTGCTGGTGCATATTTATCTACCCATTGTAGTCAATGGATACACTCCCGCGTGACCCTACCCTAAAGTGGTTATCTTGTAAAGATTTTCCTTTATCCTATTTGCTAGTGCTGCCAGAATAAAAATAATAAACTTTGACTTACCTTCTGCCACTCCTCTGGTCCTGCTGGATAACTCCCTCTGGATAACCGCTTTAACCTTATGATCAGTAAGGGTCCAGCCAGAGGTGTTCACACCAATCATGAGAGTGACAGTATGGTAGGCCATTCTACAAATCTGGCACACAGGAGCATTTCCAGGAAATAGCAATGGGGCCCCTTCATTTTGAAAACACAGAGTTGTAAGCCTCCCATAATGAGGAACATATTGACATATCCTAGAAATGGTGAGAAAACCCTTAAATACAAATATCCTATGGATATCCTGTTTATCATCCTACATACTATTTTTTACCAAGTCCAGGACCAAATGTAATAGGACAAGGCAAAAAATTGAACCAGCTCACCACTCCTATGTGGATGAAGTAATTGGCAGCAGCAGCGTGAATTAGAGTTGGGAAGCTCGGAGGAAATCACTAGAGCCGGGTCCCCAGGTGCTCCCAATAGATGAATAAAAATCCAACTTAATGAAAAAAATTATGTGCCATGAGTATGACTTGTTAACAAGTCGAAACACGTTGTACTTTCGTTTGTGCTTTTATTTTTGGTTATACCTCTATTTTTCCACCTGTATGCTTTTAAGTTTTTCATTAAAGTTGGATTTTATTCATCTATTGGTAGCCGGATATCCACTGGAGACCCAGCTCTAGTGATTTCCTCCAAGCTTCCTAACTCTAATTCACGCTACTGCTGCCGATTACTTCATCCACATAGGAGGGGTGAGCTGGTTAAATGTTTTGCCTTGTCCAGTCCCAAATGTGTTCTAACTGTGACCCCAAGTTCTTTTCTCCTATTCTCAAGTGTTCATCTTGATATTTTGACCAGATGGCAGATTGGTTGCCTTCCAATTGAACTTTGGCTATCCAATCTAAGTATTGGATGTTTTACACCTTTAACCCTCACTATGGCATCTATGAATTTTCAACATTCTGCACCTTCAATGCACTGAACTCTTCTAACTGAAGTGACTCAGAATTTTGAAAGTTTGTCTTATTTTTATGAAAAATATCTAAAATCCTAGTATTTTAGTAATATTAATATAAGTAACATTTCTACTTTGCAACCAATTGTTTTCAAGACTTCGAACACATTTGCAACCATTTAGCAAATAAAATAAAAAATATTTTGGAAGTCTTGTTTCCAAGGATGGGTACCAATAATTTAGGTCCCGAGCCAGGATCAGTGTGTATGTATGAAGGAATAGATACAGCATCTCAAAAGATAAAGCAAATGATTGTAGTTTTTACAGGTAATGTTTCATCTCACAACTTGAGCCTTCAAGCTTAAAAAAAGGCTAAAGATGTGAGCTGTAATGATGCTGTAAACAAATTCACTGATGTGGTCTAAAATAGCAGATGATACTCAACCCCAAGTGCAGTTGTGCACTGTAAGCTGGGGTAGAGGTCCTGCATTTATGGACCACAATATAGGTTCACTACTGTGGTAGATGTAACAATGACATTAACTAACCCTCAAAACTGATGTTAAAATTGAGACATTAGCCAGTATATCCTTATATGAAGGACATACCTGAGCCCGCACACCACGCCAAGGTTTCTCAGATGGTACGGGTCCTAACAACTAACCTACCTGTGCATGATAGGCAAAACCAGGAACCAAATTACAGCAGCATTAGGCCTAGGCTTGTAGACTGCTCCCAGGTTAGCTCCAATGTGACTATGCACACATACCATGGGAGAGGGAGAGACAGGCTACAAGCCCCACCCTGGTTGGCTAGATATAGTGCCGGCCTCACAGGTGAAACCTTAATGCTACCCAGTATGATAAAAAGGGTGCATTAGTATAAACTTTAGACATGAAACAACTTATAATTGCGTGGTCTGCAATGGCAAGAGATACTCAACCCCAAGTGCAGTTGTGCACCTATACTGGGGTGGAGCTCCTGCACTTGTGGTCCGTTGCTATGGGCGATTCCTGTAATGTTGCTGTACCTACACATAAGTGTATAAACCACAATCGCTTGCTCTATCTTTTGGACTGCCGTGGCCGTTCCTTCATATTGAGACTGATGAGTATCCATAGGAGCTATAGTCAGTAAGAATTTTTTGGCCAATACTTTAGAGTTGCTTACTTTTTTGTGGTTGTGAAATCATGCCACACCCCTGCCATTCATGTCTATGGGAGGGGGCATGATGGCCGTCATGCCCCCTCCCTTAGACATGAATGGAGGGGGCGTAGATGACTTCACGACCACAGCTCCCTGAACCCAGTGTTCTAAACATAATGTTCAGAACGCCTGGTGACTGCAGTGACTGCACAGAGATCACAGGGGGTCCCAGCGGCTGAACTCCCTGCGATGAGCCATCTTATCCCATATCCAATGTGGATGTCTAGAGGCGGAGTATCCCTTTAATGTGTACCTGACATGATGGTCCAGCAGCAGGGTATGTTTAAAGCTCCTGGCGAATCTTGTAGCCTGAGACCTGCTCCGCGACTGACGCAATCAGAGGACCAATTTCCGGAGGTCCCATAGACTTTGCATGGGACTTTGCAGAGAAAAACATTGTCTGATCGTGTCATCCTCGGAGCTGCACTATTGTCCCGGGTGCTTTAAAGGGGTACTCCGGCGCTAAGACATTTTATCCCCTATCCAAAGGATAGGGGATAAGATGCCTGACCGCGGGGGTCCCGCCGCTGGGGACCCCCCGTGATCTTCCACGCCGCACCCCGTTAACATCAGCCCGCTCGTGCTCACTCCGGGTCTGATTACTAGCGATCACAGGGATGGAGCATAGTGACGTCACGTCTCCGCCCCCGTGTGACGTCACGGCTCCGTCCCCTCACTGCAAGCCTACGGAGGGGGGCGTGACGCCAACGGGGTGCAGCGAGGAAGATCACGGGGGTCCCCAGCGGCGGGACCCCCGCGGTCAGGCATCTTATCCCCTATCCTTTGGATAGGGGATAAGATGTCTTAGCGCCGGAGTACCCCTTTAACCCCTTAACGACGCAGGACGTATATTTACGTCCTGCGCCGGCTCCCGCGATATGAAGCGGGATCGCGCCGCGATCCCGCATCATATCGCGGCGGTCCCGGCGCTCATCAATGGCCGGGACCTGCGGCTAATACCACACATCACCGATCGCGGCGATGTGCGGTATTAACCATTTAGAAGCGGCGGTCAAAGCTGACCGCCGCTTCTAAAGTGAAAGTGACCCGGCTGCTCAGTCGGGCTGTTCGGGACCGCCGCGGTGAAATCGCGGCGTCCCGAACAGCTTGCAGGACACCGGGAGGGCCCTTACCTGCCTCCTCAGTGTCCAATCGGCGAATGACTGCTCCATGCCTGAGATCCAGGCAGGAGCAGTCGAGCGCCGATAACACTGATCACAGGCGTGTTAATACACGCCTGTGATCTGTGTAGAAAATCAGTGTGTTTAGTGTTATAGGTCCCTATGGGACCTATAACACTGCAAAAAAAAAGTTAAAAAAAAGTGTTAATAAAGGTCATTTAACCCCTTCCCTAATAAAAGTTTGAATCACCCCCCTTTTCCCATAAAAAAATAAAACAGTGTAAAAAAAATAAATAAATAAACATATGTGGTATCACCGTGTGCGTAAATGTCCGAACTATAAAAATATATAATTAATTAAACCGCACGGTCAATGGCGTACGCGCAAAAAAATTCCAAAGTCCAAAAGAGCGCATTTTTGGTCACTTTTTTTACCATTCAAAAATGAATAAAAAGTGATCAAAACAAAAATAATACCGATAAAAACTTCAGATCACGGCGCAAAAAATGAGTCCTCATACCGCCCTGTACGTGGAAAAATAAAAAAGTTTTAGGGGTCAGAAGATGACATTTTTAAACGTATAAATTTTCCTGCATGTAGTTATGATTTTTTCCAGAAGTGCGACAAAATCAAACCTATATAAGTAGGGTACCATTTTAACCGTATGGACCTACAGAATAATGATAAGGTGTCATTTTTACCGAAATATGCACTGCGTAGAAACGGAAGCCCCCAAAAGTTACAAAATGGCGTTTTTTCTTCGATTTTGTCGCACAATGATTTTTTTTTCTGTTTCGCCGTGCATTTTTGGGTAAAATGACTGATGTCACTGCAAAGTAGAATTGGCGACGCAAAAATAAGCCATAATATGAATTTTTAGGTGGAAAATTGAAAGGGTTATGATTTTTAAAAGGTAAGGAGGAAAGAACGAAAGTGCAAAAACGGAAAAACCCTGAGTCCTTAAGGGGTTATCTAAGAATAGAAAAACACAGCCAATTTCTTTCAAAAACAGCTCCCCCTCTGTCCCCAGGTTGGGTGTGGTTTTACAACTTGGCTCCTTTCACTACAGTGGAACTGAGCTGCAGAACCACACCCAGCCTGGAGACAGACACAGAGCAATTTTTTAAAGAGAGTATCTCTGTTTTCTATTCCTGGATTACTACTTTAAACCTCGCCTGAGATCGGGACAGGTACCAAATATTATGATGAAATGTCACTTATTTCACTTAATTTTTAAATACACGTTGGCCCTGATTTATTATTGTAAACCCAACATGTTTTGTCGGGTTGTGCGCCAGATTCAGGCGCATTGCGCCAGAATTGGAAAATACCCAACCAACTCTCCATTTTACTGAGAAAACTCGAAAAAGGGGCATGGCCACCTGGAAAAGGGGCAACATTTTCACAAAAATACAACATATTTACTGAGGTTTCCACAGAAAATTTGGTAGATTTGAGCTGAGAAAAGCCCCAAAAATCAGAGCAGGTGTAAAAAGAAAGCAAAATGTAGAGAAAAGTGCAAAATGTAGGTAAACCTTAGTAAATACCATGGAAAAAAATTGTAGGGATTTAAACCCTTAAGGACCTGGGTCCTTTCCCTTTCTATAATGCGGGGCCACGCCTCTAACAACGGTCGGGACCCATGGCTAATAGGGCGCGGCACTGATCGCGGTGCCGCGCGCTATTAACCCTTTAGACGTGCCGTTCAAAGTTGAATTTTAAGTCTAAAGTAAAAGTAAACCAATGCCGGTTAGCTCATGGAGCTGTTCGGTATCGCCGCGGTGAATCGTGGCATCCAGAAAAGCTGTAGGACAGCAGGAGGGTCCCCTTACCTGCCTCCTGTTTTCCGATTGCCGAATGACTGCTCAGTGCCTGAGATTCAGGCATGAGCAGTCAAGCGGCAGAATCATTGATCAATGGTTTCCTATGAGAATCCATTGATCAATGTAAAAGATCAGTGTGTGCAGTATTATAGCCCCCTATGGGAGCTGTAACATTGAAAAACAAAAGTGAATAAAGATCATTTAACCTATTCCCTAATAAAAATTTGAATCACACCCCCCTTTTCCCATAAAAAAAAAAACTGTGTAAATAAAAATAAACATAGGCGCAAAAAAATTCCAAAGTCCAAAATTGTATATTTTTGGTCACTTTTTATATCATGAAAAAATGAATAAAAAGCGATCAAAAAGTCTGATCAATACAAACATGGTACCGCTAAAAAGCTTCAGATCACGGCGCAAAAAATGAGCCCTCATACCGCCGCTTGTCTTCCAGTTAATTGCGTTTTGCTTGAGGTGAACACCAGCCGTGCAATGTTATGGGTCCCAGGCACAGACCAGCACAATGAATTTGGAAAGGCTAATTTTATAAGCCCTCACAGAGCTGTTGTATTATTGCCATCACAAATTTTTCTTTGGGCCTTTTTCTTAGTAAGCTTTGGACGTTTTATTTGTTTTGCCTCACCAAACCCATTGTGTGTAACGGCTCAGATAACTTGTTGGCTTTATCCGTAACAGGAGTTAATTTATTGTGTAATGTGCAGTGAAGTCACGGACTTTGTGATACCAGTCTTTCTAAGTCAAACTAAACTCCCATATTTCAGTCTCCTAGATTCTAGCTTGTCGGCATTTAGCGACTCTGCTACTGAGCTACATCTTACAGGGACATATCATTATAAATAACGGCTCTGTGAGGAGCAGCAGATTTTCTTAATATTTTTAGCCTGCTTTAGTTGGACATAGTGAAGTGCATAAACCATCATCCCTTTCCTCATGAAAGGTTTTATGAAGGACCTTTAAGAGCGTTATGTCTTTATAATCTACATTATTATTTTTGGCTTATTTCCTAGAATCATCAGATCATGACATTTGTTCAAATTGGTACAGCTACTGCCTGCATAGTAATTTACGATGAATAATACACATTAACATAATGGTTGTTAAAGCTTATTTGCACAGGAGTTGTTTTGTTTTGTTTTTAAGCTTTATATTCCCTTCTGGATTGTTTTTCTCTTTTGCCACTGTTATTCTACAGAAAGGCATATAAGCTGTATAAGGCATGGGCCTAAGTAAAGAAAAATGTTGTTTCATGTATTTTTCGAGTATATCTAAAATGTAATAGGCAGAACTTCTCATGGGGCAAATAAAAATTTTAAGCAAAAATAACAGGTAAAACGACCAAAATGGTAATGGTATAACCGCTCACCTGGCACAGTCCTGTGACTGACACAGCTGCATTAGCGCATGAAACAGTGATGTAAGGTGTTGCCGCCTGCCGATATAAGCTCAAAACAAGTTCCACCCGAGAATTAAGCAGAAGAGGATGTATGTGGAAAAGACCGGAGGATAGGTGAGATCCACCAATGGAAGCAGACTGTGTAATCAAAGAAATAACTTTATTGGCCACTCATAACGTGTTTTAGAACGTGGGAGCCCCTTCTTCAGATGAACTGGCTTGAACGCCAGTTCATCTGAAGAAGGGGCTCCCACGCCCTGAAATGCGTTATGAGTGGCCAATAAAATTATTTGTTGGATTACACAGTCTCCTTCCATTGGTGGATCGCACCTATCCTCCGGTTATGTATTTTTAGACATTTGTTTTCTTCTTAAAGAATGCATCTTAAAATGTTCAGTTGTGCCTGCCAAAACCAGTTCCTTAGGTGACTACTCCTCCGTTTCTCAGCTTTTGCAGTAGACATTCTTTGTTATTGCCCTATTGACTTGTGTCTAAGTCATCTTCCTAAGATTGTATTAGACTACGTACATTCATCTGCAGAAGACAGACACAGTAGGAATCACCGACCACAACTCTCTGCATACGGCCATTTAGCAAATTTTCAGTCCAACTGCAAACTTTACTTCAGAACCAATAAATGTCAATATACACATTATTTGTGCATGAAATATGACATCAAGCACTATAGCAAAGTTTAGGTTTACTATATCCATTGTTGTCCTTCATTACAAATTTAAATTTGCCTTTTAACCCCTTAACGACGCAGGACGTATATTTACGTCCTGCGCCGGCTCCCGCGATATGAAGCGGGATCGCGCCGCGATCCCGCATCATATCGCGTGGGTCCCGGCGCTAATCAACGGCCGGGACCCGCGGCTAATACCACACATCGCCGATCGCGGCGATGTGCGGTATTAACCCTTTAGAAGCGGCGGTCAAAGCTGACCGCCGCTTCTAAAGTGAAACTGAAAGTATCCCGGCTGCTCAGTCGGGCTGTTCGGGACCGCCGCGGTGAAATCGCGGCGTCCCCAACAGCTGATCGGACACCGGGAGGGCTCTTACCTGCCTCCTCGGTGTC
Source organism: Hyla sarda (assembly GCF_029499605.1). Classification (NCBI taxonomy): domain Eukaryota; kingdom Metazoa; phylum Chordata; class Amphibia; order Anura; family Hylidae; genus Hyla; species Hyla sarda. Next base: position 383,878,069 of record NC_079191.1, on the reverse strand, counting down.
CGATCGACGAATGACTGCTCCGTGCCTGAGATCCAGGCAGGAGCAGTCAAGCGCTGATAACACTGATCACAGGCGTGTTAATACACGCCTGTGATCAGGATGAGAGATCAGTGTGTGCAGTGTTATAGGTCCCTATGGGACCTATAACACTGCAAAAAAAAAGTAAAAAAAAAGTGTTAATAAAGGTCATTTAACCCCTTCCCTAATAAAAGTTTGAATCACCCCCCTTTTCCCATAAGAAAAATAAAACAGTGTAAAAAAATAAATAAATAAACATATGTGGTATCGCCGCGTGCGTAAATGTCCGAACTATAAAAATATATCATTAATTAAGCCGTACGGTCAATGGCGTACGCGCAAAAAAATTCCAAAGTCCAAAAAAGCGTATTTTGGTAACTTTTTATAACATTAAAAAATGAATAAAAAGTGATCAAAAAGTCAGATCAAAACAAAAATCATACCAATAAAAACTTCAGATCACGGCGCAAAAAATGAGTCCTCATACCGCCCCGTACGTGGAAAAATAAAAAAGTTATAGGGGTCAGAAGATGACATTTTTAAACGTATAAATTTTCCTGCATGTAGTTATGATTTTTTCCAGAAGTGCGACAAAATCAAACCTATATAAGTAGGGTATCATTTTAACCGTATGGACCTACAGAATAATGATAAGGTGTAATTTTTACCGAAATATGCACTGCGTAGAAACGGAAGCCCCCAAAAGTTACAAAATGGCGGTTTTTTTTCGATTTTGTCGCACAATGATTTTTTTTCCCGTTTCGCCGTGCATTTTTGGGTAAAATGACTAATGTCACTGCAAAGTAGAATTGGCGACGCAAAAAATAAGCCATAATATGGATTTTTAGGTGGAAAATTGAAAGGGTTATGATTTTTTAAAGGTAAGGAGGAAAAAACGAAAGTGCAAAAACGGAAAAACCCTGAGTCCTTAAGGGGTTAATGGCATTTGTCACTTGACATTTACATATACAGTGAAATCTCTTTGAGAAGACCACCCCCTTATCCATATTAGATTTTGGGTGGTTGTCTTAAAAAGGTTTCACTACATATGTCATCCTGTCCTTGAAATAACACTGCTAAAAGTCAAGAAGGCGAGAAAAAAATTCTTAGTTAGATGTTGTCTACACCCCGACAAGGAGGCCTTGTGTATCAAACAACGTGAGGTTTTGTTGTGCTTTTATTTTCTATGATTTGGAGATTTGGGAAGAATTTGTTTTTTTCTTGTAAATTCTTAGAATTTTTCTAATGAAAATAATTCAGTTGTTGTTCTACATAATACTTTGTTACCACAACAAGGCAAGCACAGTCATTTTTTCCCAAGAGATGTTCATGTTTATGGATCTGAATCCCACAATAAATGTGTGTCAGAAAAAAAGCATGTAAAAAAGATTTACGCAACATTGGATGATGTGGTTTCTAGTACATGGATGGATACAGTTCACTTTTAACCATTTCTTCAATCAGTCCTTTTTACCAACGCTACAAATGTCAGTAAATAAAATGTGTAATGTATTATGTTCAATGTATTATGTTCAATGTATTATGTTCAAAGTAACTTGTCCATTCAGTTATACACTGCACATACTTTAATTTACTATATTTACTGAGTACTAAGCACCTTCTGTAATAATGTAACATTTAGAAGATCTCATTGGTGTTATATAATGTATATCAATGTTGTTTTATTTTTCAGAAAAAATCCACAGCACAAGCTGGAATACAAGCATACTAAACCACCAGGTAATAGTGAGGAGGTCATTGTATTACAGTCATACATAGTTACTGTTAAAGGGGTATTCCAGGAAAAAAAAAATCATATATCAACTGGCTCCAGAAAGTTAAACAGATTTGTAAATTACTTCTATTAACCCCTTAAGGACGCAGGACGTAAATGTACGTCCTGGTGAGGTGGTACTTAACGCACCAGGACGTACATTTACGTCCTAAGCATAACTGCGGGCATCGGAGCGATGCCCGTGTCATGCGCGGCTGATCCCGGCTGCTGATCGCAGCCAGGGACCCGCCGGCAATGGCCGACGCCCGCGATCTCGCGGGCGTCCGCCATTAACCCCTCAGGTGCCGGGATCAATACAGATCCCGGCATCTGCGGCAGTTCGCGATTAAAATGAACGATCGGATCGCCCGCAGCGCTGCTGCGGGGATCCGATCATTCATAACGCCGCACGGAGGTCCCCTCACCTTCCTCCGTGCGGCTCCCGGCGTCTCCTGCTCTGGTCTGTGATCGAGCAGACCAGAGCAGGAGATGACCGATAATACTGATCTGTTCTATGTCCTATACATAGAACAGATCAGTATTAGCAATCATGGTATTGCTATGAATAGTCCCCTATGGGGACTATTCAAGTGTAAAAAAAAATGTAAAAAAATGTAAAAGTAAAAGTAAAAAAAAAGTGAAAAATCCCCTCCCCCAATAAAAAAGTTAAACGTCCGTTTTTTCCTATTTTACCCCCAAAAAGCGTAAAAAACATTTTTTATAGACATATTTGGTATCGCCGCGTGCGTAAATGTCCGAACTATTAAAATAAAATGTTAATGATCCCGTACGGTGAACGGCGTGAACGAAAAAAAAAAATTAAAAAAGTCCAAAATTCCTACTTTTTTAATACATTTTATTAAAAAAAAAATTATAAAAAATGTATTAAAAGTTTTTTATATACAAATGTGGTATCAAAAAAAAGTACAGATCATGGCGCAAAAAATGAGCCCCCATCCCGCCGCTTATACGGAAAAATAAAAAAGTTATAGGTCATCAAAATAAAGGGATTATAAATGTACTAATTTGGTTAAAAAGTTTGTGATTTTTTTTAAGCGCAACAATAATATAAAAGTATATAATAATGGGTATCATTTTAATCAAATTGACCCTCAGAATAAAGAACACATGTCATTTTTACCAGAAATTGTACGGCGTGAAAACAAAACCTTCCAAAATTAGCAAAATTGCGTTTTTCGTTTTAATTTCCCCACAAAAATAGTGTTTTTTGGTTGCGCCATACATTTTATGATATAATGAGTGATGTCATTACAAAGGACAACTGGTCGCGCAAAAAACAAGCCCTCATACTAGTCCGTGGATGAAAATATAAAAGAGTTATGATTTTTAGAAGGCGAGGAGGAAAAAATGAAAACGTAAAAATTTAATTGTCTGAGTCCTTAAGGCCAAAATGGGCTGAGTCCTTAAGGGGTTAAAAATCTCAATCCTTCTAATAATTATTAGCTGCTGAAGTTGAGTTGTTCATTTCTGTCTGGCAACAGTGCTCTCTGCTGACATCTCTGCTTGTCTCGGGAACTGCACAGAGTAGAATGGGTTTGCTATGGGGATTTGCTTCTACTCTGGACAGTTCCCGAGACACGTGTCATCAGAGAACACTTAGACAGAAAAGAACAACTCAACTTCAGCAGCTCATAAGTACTGAAAGGATTAAGATTTTTAAAGTAATTTACAAATCTGTTTAACTTTCTGGAGCCAGTTGATTTATAAAAAAAAAAAAAAAAAAATTTTCCTGGATAACCCCTTCAAAGGGGTTTATCCAGGATTAGAAAACCATAGCTACTTTCTGTCTTCAGGTTGTTTGTGGTATTACAACTCCACTTTATTTACGTCAATGGAACTGAGCTGTAATGCCACACTAAAACTGAGGACAAGAGTGGCGATGTTTATGGAAGAAAGCAGCTGTTGTCTTTTCTAATCCTGGATAACCCCTTTCACCTGCATGTGGAAATGTGGCTTTAATGTCTGACCTTTTATAGTGGAAATACTAGAAGCAGACAATCATGTAGCCATTATTAGGATTGTGTTATGCACTTGAAACGTGTTAAATGTTTCGATGGGAAATCTTTTTCTGCTGCATTGTTTGCTTTTAATATTACTACAATACAGGTCTGACTTTTAGTGCCTCAGGGCTGCTGATTCCATTATCATGCTTCATCATTTTCCTTTGATAGTAGATAGAAGTTTACATTCACTATACTGTAGGGCTCTTACATTTATTGTAAATGTTACCATTTGTACGTTAATATTTTTGTTTTCTGTGCTTACATCCCTTAGCAGTTTTGAGGTGCTGCACAATTAAATTTATTAGAAATAAATGCAAACAATATTCAGAAAGGACATTCTGAGATGTGTCAGCTTAGAAGAAAAGGCTTCACTTTTGTTGACTTCCTTTTCTTTAGACAGAGAATGGGAAAGTCACCCTGATATGCGTAACTGCCTTATTTATTTTTAATGGTGTAAAATAAATTCCAAAACAATGTTTCAGCACTGAAAATTGCTTACAAAGAACTTGTTTATAGGTAAAGGATCATATAGGACTGCCCATTCATACATAAAGAAATAATTGCCTTATTATTACATTTTATTGACACAAACTGCAACTTAAAAGTTTAGGAAAAGGAAGAAACTAACACATGTGGTTTTGACTTCTGTTTGAACATATTTGCTGCATGGAAATAATTTGTCAACTGTTAAAATCAGCAGCGAATAGTTAAAAATAATAATCCCTGATGGCCCTTCAGCCTCGAGCACTGCAGGGGCAGGTCCTGATCATAAGCTTCACATCATCTAATAGGGACTGTACAAAGCGGATAAGCTTTTGTTTGGACAATATTTATGTCAGCACCATAAAACATTTGTTTGTGATATAACCCTACACAATCTGCCCCTATAGAGAACCAGCTCTCTCTATAATGTTTATATAGCGCAAACAAATTCTACACCGCGTAACAGTTCTGAGGATAAAAAAATAATGAAGACAGAGGAGTGAGGAATTTATAATCTATGAGAAATCGGGTTGAGACAAAAGGTAGAAAGTGCCTTTTATGGGTAATGGTAGAGCTATCCTATATAAATAATCTCTGTATCTATAGATACAAACTGCAAGGTTAGAAGCTGCAAGGAATGGCAAAGTGTGGGGGTATGGGATCTAAGCTACTATTGGACTGGAAGATAACTTCAGAACAGTTATTGTCAATTTTAGCTTTAAAAAATTTGACCAGGTCTTCATCACAAAGTTCAGTAAAAGGTCAACACTTGAAGCCTAAGGAGGGAATTTAAGGCATTAACAACCGTTTTGGGTTCTTGGACCTGAGAAAGGTAAAATAGGTTTGTTTGGCAAGGTGAAAGGGCAGAGTAATAGGTAGGGCTGGGCGGTATACTGGTTCATACCGAATACCAAAATTTTTGGGCTGCACGATATGAATTTTTCCCATACCGCAATACTGGTTTGGCCCCTCCCCCTTGGGGGGCCGTCCTCAGCGCAGCGCTGTCCCCACTAATCATATGTGACCCGCCAGCGCTGTTCTGCTCCCCCCCTCCACCAAATCATGTGACCCGCCAGTGCTGTTCTGCTCCCCCCCAATTAATTATCAGCCCAGCGGGGTACTACTCACATATGTCACCCGCAAGCACTGTCCTCCTCCTCTTTGTTGCGGACCGCTGGCACTGGAACTCTATACTGTACGCCAGTGGTCTCCAACCGGCGGACCTCTAGCTGTTGCAAAACTACAACTGCCAGCATGCCAACTGCTGTCCGGGCATGCTGGGAGATGTCGTTTTGCAACAGCTGGAGGTCCGCAGGTTGGAGACCACTGCTGTACGCTGTATCCCTATGCCCAGGCTGCAAAAGATAAAGAAAATAAACTTTAACTTACATACGTCGGCCTTACGCTGGGGACCGGAACGTCGGACAGCCGTCAGCCTATCACCGGCCGTAGCGATGTCCCGCCCTGGCCAGTGATAGGCTGAGCCCCCTGTCATGTAAGGAGCTCTGGCCGGCTTCTTACATGACAGTGCGTTTAACCTATCACAGGCCAGGGCGGGACATCGCTGTCCAACGTTCCCGTCCCCAGTGTAAGGCCGACGTAGGTAAGTTAAAGTTTATTTTCTTTATCTTTTGCAGCCCGGGCATAGGGATACAGCATACAGCAGTGGTCTCAAACCTGCAGACCTCCAGCTGTTGCCAAACTACAACTCCCAGCATGCCGGGAGTTGTAGTTTTGCAACAGCTGGAGGTCCGCAGGTTGGAGACCACTGGCGTACAGTGAGTTCCAGCGCCAGCGGCCCCCAACAAGGAGGAAGAGGGCAGTGCTTGCGGGTGACATATGTGAGTAGTACCCCGCTGGGCTGATAATTTATTGGGGGGGAGCAGAACAGCGCTGGCGGGTAACATGATTTGGTGGGGGGGAGCAGAACAGCGCTGGCGGGTAACATGATTGGGGGAGGGGGGCGGGTGAAAGAAATACTGTTATACACCGTGGAACCTCCATAAGTTACAAAAATTCCATGATACACACATTTGGTCATACCGCCCAGCTCTAGTTATAGGTTTTGAGCATGAATTTATGATGAAGGAAATCTGATGACAGCTTGGAATTGCTTCACAGATGTTGAGCACACCTAGAGCACCTTGGTGTGTGCCAGGGGATGCTGGCGTGACAGGGTTGCCAGGTGTAGGGGGCACTGCTTCGTCCAGTGGGATTTTTGGTGTCATGGTAAAGTTTGTCAGCTAGGTTTGGACAGGATAGAGGAGTAATTGGGGACAATAAAAACTGAAGAGTTCTTGGGTATTGAATGATGGCATGTAAATTTCTGTTTGTATGAGGTAGGAGTGTCTAGGACAGGATGAGAATTGTTCTGGTCAGAGACCTGGGAAGAAGCTTTAGTAAAATTAGATACTGAGCAGAATCGGAAAGAACCCAGATTAAGCGACTCCCCATCTTTGTGTGTAGGAGAATCAGTAAGCTGTGAGACACCATGGTAGGAGGATAAAGCAAGAAACTGAGAGGCAGATGGGAAGCTTGGGCTATCAATGGAAATGTTGAAATCGCCCATAATGACTGAGGTATTTCAGTAGACAGAAATTGAGAAAACCAGGTAAAAAAGTGGTCAAGAAAGAAGGTGGGTTAGGAGAGATAGTAGTAGCTAGAAGCAGGAGGATAGGTAGAGAGAGGAGATGGATAATTGACTGGTGAGACCGACTTCTGTTCTACATAGTGGATTGAGACTGTTTATGGTGCTAAATGAAAGTAAATAGTGCATGTGGGCAAATACATGAGTAAGGGAAGGAGAGAGGGGTTGATGTGCATAGAGTCCACAGGGGAATAGATGAGAGGTAGGTCTGAAGGTAAATATATAAAATGTTTTTGGTGTTGGAGGATAGTTAAAATGTAGCCATATGGAGTGGGTTAGTGTTATTCACAGTTAGTTTTGTGATTTACTTTTGGCTTCCTTCCGGTTCAGTTCTGGTCTAATTCTGGCCAGAATAAGTTTTAAAAATTGCATGGCCCTAGACCAGAGAATGGCAATAACAATCCCCAAACACTATAACCTGCTGTGAAAAAGGGTTGACCTACCCACTAGCAGGAAAATGATAAAGAATGATAGTGAAATGAAGCAAAGTGGCTCCTATGCACAGCAAGGGAAAGGAAAAAGATTCACGCCATAACCTGTAGACAGAGGTGAATAATTTGTGGTGTTGGAATATTGTTTGTGGTCCCTGATCAGATGGTAGTATTGATCACATGGCAAGAATGTGCCATGATATTCAGTTCTGGTATAATTCTGACCATGGACACTGCACTGGAATGTACAGATAACTGCACCAAAATGGCAAAAGTGTTTTTAAAAATAATATTTTATTAGGGTTTTATTTAAAAGTGCTGCAGGTTAAAAGAGATTGGGCCTCAATTACTAAGGCTTTTCCGAGTAGATTTTGGAAAATTTTCATTTCTCAAAATAATCCAAACAACCCTACTAACAAAAAAACTGAAAAGGAGCGTGGTAGTCGGGGACATGAACTCAGAAAAGGGGAGTGGCCCCCAACATTTTGAGGGGAAAAACTACTACTACAATTTACTAATGTTTCCACACAAAATGTGTTGGATTTGAGCTCTCAAAAACCTGACCGCTCAGAACATGTGGAAAAATTTTTTTTTGTGAAAAGCGCAACATGAGTAAATAAGATGAAAAAATACCAGAAAAAAGACCTACAAAGACAACTACACTCCACTCTTAGTAAATGAGGGCTCATTGTGATTTAAAAATATCTTGGGCAGTGTATGTTATCACTGTATTGTATCCTATTGGTTTAGATCTCGCACCATTTGACTCTTAGAAGAATGGGGTCCGGATTCCCAACCACTCATATTAATCAGCCTCTGGCTCATTTTGGGGGGGGGGGGGGGGGCGGTATAAAAGAGAACTCGAAGACTTAATATGGCATGCTATTTATTTTTCTTGTAATATTTTTTTTCAGGGAGAAAGCTAAGGAAAAGGAATCCTAAAAAAGGTAATGTCTATGTATAACCTTTTGGTCATAATAGATTTAATCATTATGTTGCCTTTTTTTTTTTTTGGCCCTTGTCCCTGCACACAGTGATCTATTAGTTGCAGCAGTGCAAGAAACTGCAGCATTGTCCATTTAAGTAGTTTAAAGAAGCAGTCTACTGCAGACTATTCCCACTCTGTTGTGCCCGGGCTGAAAAAAAAAAAAGAAAACAAACTTTCAGCTGATCAGTCCTCAGGGCTGGTGCGGTAGCCCTGTGTGTCTGCTCATAGGAGAATACAGAGTGTATTTTGCTGCTGAGCAGTGTGAAATATGCTGAAATATGCTGGGTATATGCAATGTTTGACCCTTACCTAATAGGACTATTAGCCAAGCAAACCATTACAGCTATGTCAATAAGTGATATTCATTTGTAGGGCTCAATTTTGTCAAGTACTAAGCATTTATTGTTTTAGAATCTGGGAAGGGGGGGGGGGGGGGAGAGAAGCTGAACTCACACTTAAGCTTTTTGTAGTGTATTTTTCGCCCCAAAATTTACGTAAACTGATCAAAACAACCAATCCCAAAATAAGCTTAAAGGGGTGTGTCATTTTAAAATGACCTGTTTTCTTAATCAGCTTATTATATTAAACATATTTTTAAGAACTGTTAATGATTTTATTTTGTTGTTTTCCATTTTACTATGTCTTGCAATTTTCATTCTGGCCACTAGACTGAATATTAAGCTTAGACTTCCTATTCTGTACAGATCACTTTCCAGTAGTGTTCTCCTTCTTATCAAGACAGGATTGTAGTGAAAGTTGACACCAATAATACAGGATCTACTACCATTTAGAATAGCTGAAACTCAGAGGTTAGCCTACCCCTCCCTGTGGAATGTCCTCTTCACAGGTCACAGAGCGTGCCTAGTTAACTATCCCATTTATGATTTTGGACAGTCTATTGTGTCTATGGGGCTTTCCGTAAAGGATATCTCTTAATGCTGATGAAAAAAACTCAGGCAACATGACAGCCCCTATAATAATGTAGTAGAATTTTAATAACAAATTACATCAAAATAAAATTATCGAAAATATGTTTTTTACTATCTGATGCTAAAACCCAGATATGGGTTTTATATTTCCCTTTCTTTGTGTTTTCTCTTTCTAGTGTGAATCCATCTTTTTTTTTTTTTTTTTTTTGGAGGGTTCTGAAGTAGAGCAATTTGACTAATAAAGCAAGGTACACTCCCATTCTGGTTTCCTCCATCATTGACTGAACAACTGAAGGCTTGAGCTTGGTTGGCTGTCGACTTCATGTCCAGTTCAGACAGAGACCATGAGGGACGATTATCGCAAACGTAGGCTGCTTACTTAGGCCCCCTTCAAATAGGTCTGCTGTCCGGCCACATTTCCCTCTGGCACTGTAGAAACAGTATTGAAGGGAAACTGCTGATAGAACTGAACCCATTCATTTGAATGGGACAGTTCACATTCATCCGGCATCTCAAATTGGGCGCCAGATAGTTAAACACACCAGGTGGTAGGACATATTGCTGTGTTTCCCCTTCCGATATTCAGAAATAAAGTGGCAGTAATTATTTCAGTTATACCAATCTAACCTCAAGTGATTAAAGCCAGGACAATCATTGTACATTATGCCGACATCAATTGATAACAGCAATAAATACAGTAGACATTATTGTACACTTTACGTTTCATTTGTCAATTAATAGAGTTCTAACAATTTGTTGTTAAAAAAAAAAATGCGATGTGATGAGCGTAGAAAATGTACATAGCAAACTGAATAACATAATATTGATGTATCATCATTAACATATTTCACGCACAAATTAATAACCTGTAGTGTTACTAATCTCTGTCATAATTGTAATGATTTCCTATTGTTTTGTTCTTCCAATATGCGTCATTGAGCAATAAATAGAATTTTTGCTTCGGGCGATTCATATATTTTTTTCTCTCTTTTGGAAAAACAATAATCATATCAAACTGTACATCCTCCCAGGATTTCAGGGGTTTACTCTTTTTCTAGTCTCTTATTACCATTGTAGAAAGCACATCTGAGTGACATTCTCAATGAATTTCCCAAGCAAAGACAAAAGAAAAATTGAAATGTCTTGACCATTTGTCAATGTGATATGCCACATTTCTCTGGCTAAATTACATTTACGGAGGATTATTATTTAAGTGATTCCAGACTACTGTCTTTAATCCTGGCTTCATGTGGAGGTACATGGATCAACAAAATACAGAGTACCTACTAAAATGGCATTTCTAATACTCATATGTCACTCATTGCATCATTTCATACCTGGTTATGCCTTAGACGAATTAGTCTAACCTTGGACATATATATTGGGTTTATTAATCCACACGTTATTGATTTTTATTGTTTTCTATTATTCTCTTTTTTTTTCCCATTAGGTTTGTAGCAATGATATAAGCTTTCTTTTGCACCTGTTTTAGACTATTATCTTGCTTCCTTGCCCCAGTTTGTCTGGTGGACAAATGGAATAAGAATCCTGGAATATTTTTTTAGGCGAGTTAACAGGCCCACTTAAAAAAATATTTTATAAAAAAAAAAACACCCATACTCACCCCTCCTGTTGCTCCCAGTCCAGAGTCCCCAGCAGAAGTATCCTGGTGACATTAGCATACGCTGTGCATGGGACACTGCTGCCAAACACTGGCCTAAGTAGGCACATGCAAGGGGAAGTGTATGTCACCGCAGAGGCCAGTGGTTGGTCAGTTTGAGTTCCTGTATACTTAACATCACTGTGTATTACTTAGCTATATAAAGTATTGCAATTAAAATATATTTTTTTGTTTTCTAGCTAAAAGAAGTGCTTTGGATGGTGACAGTGATGACGACGGAGAAGGAAATGAATATGATTTGGAGGACAGCTTCATTGATGACGATGAGGAGGAGGATTTTGACTTCACAGATGAAGATTCAGACTGGATGCCGGATTCAGAGGATAAAAACAGTGAAGATATGAAGGATCTGCTAAGGGAAGCAAAACAGTTTGTTAGAGGGAAACGCTGATTTACAGTTTTGAAGACACAGCTTTCTGCAATCTAATAATAGGCTGCTTCCTTTTATTTTCAGTGTTAAAAAAATGCTGATATTATAAAAGTATATATATATATATATTTTATACTTACTCTCTAATAATAAAGTTAAGGAACAAAGCTTTAATTTTAAGAAGACTATGTATTGTGATGTTATTTTATATCTGCCTTTGCCATACAATTCTGTAGATATTTTGTGAAATGTGTAAACCAGTGTTTCCCAACTAGGGTGCCTCCAGGAGGTACAAAACTATTAATCACAGCATACCCAGACAGCCTTTGGCTTGGTGCCCTTTTATTCCCGTGCCAGGACCATGGCTAATGCCAGACATCACTGATCAGTCTGATGTTCAGATGTTAGGGATCTTGTGCTTCCCCACCTTCCATTTGAGGATGACCCACAGATGCTCAATAGGATTTGGGTCTAGAGACATACTTGGCCAGTCCATCACCTTTACCCTTAGCTTCTTTAGCAAGGCAGCAGTGGTCTTGGAGGTGTTTGGGGTCATTATCATGTTGAAATACTGTCCAGTCTTTGAAGGGCCCAGACTATGACACTCCCACCACCACAAATTAAAAAAATATGGACAGCTCAACAACAAAATTGTATGAGGTTAACTGGGTACACCTGTACCCGCAGGTGTGAGAAAAATTGAAGACCGTATAAAAGAGAATCCCAGTCCTCAAATACCTCAACCAAAAATGGATGTACAATGGATACTTGGTAAAAAATAAATTTTATTTAAATGTAAAATTGTGTCACACATATATATATATTTAATCACAGGTCCCATATGATTAACAAATATCCAATTTAGACATATAACATTTAAAAAGGGAGAGGGGACCTGGATAAAACCTCCAAGGGAAAAAGAAACAGAAAAAATGTCCCAAAGAACTAGCGATCATATAGTCCTGTAATAACAAAAGGTCCTATGATGGTGCAGTAGTCTTAGATGTCAGAGAAATTAAACATGCTAGATAATCCAAAAGCAGTTAAATGGCCAGTTCTTGATAGGATGTGACCTACAACAATGTGACCAATATATGTATCATATATTGGTCATATATATATAACAGTACCAATATATGTATCATATTTGGTGATCAGAGCACGATCACCAAATATGATACATATATTGGTACTGTGTACCGCTCACCAACTTCAGGTGCAGATCAATGACACACTGTATCGCTCATCAGATGTAAATACCGATCATCGGCTCTGCTGATGTTAACTGGTCAGCTGCGAGGGTTTCTCATACTGTGTGAAAGCGGCTCCAATCAAGCCCCATTACGGACAGCATCCGGTCTCACCGATCAATGCCTCAGCCCAGAGCGTGGACGGTGCGTCTCAGCAGAGTTATATGGTCACAATCCAAGACATGATTCAAAAATCAAAAGATCCATCCTCTGTAGCTTTGTGTGAACAATGTTCAAATAGAACAGATTAAAAATGTCCAGATAAAAGGCCAAACGCATTTCGGGGTGTGGACAAATGTGTTTTAACCCATTCCTCAGTGGATGACAATGACGTCTTAAAGTAACAGGTCACTTATATAGGGTTATACCTGATTATTCAGTTGAAGAAAAACTCTGTAAGATAGTTGCAAAATAAAGAATGGACTTGAGCAGTAATGGATGGAATACGCAATAAAGATTCATAACATATATACAAAATTACATAAAAGTAGAAGAGGATACAACCTGGCAGCATCAACCAACGCAATAGTATGTGTTTAATATCTCCCAGTTCACATTTACCATAAAATGCAAAATAGGACCCAATTCACACACATACTGCATTTCTAGGCATTACTAAACATTTATGCATTTTTTTATACCCCACATAAATTCAAAAATAGATAATAATAAAGAAAATAATGAAAAATTCAAAATAAAGAAAATCCAGAGCAGTGGAAACAAATAAAGGATTTCATCCTTTATTTGTTTCCACTGCTCTGGATTTTCTTTATTTATTTATCTTTTTTTTTTTCATTATTTTCTTTATTTTTTTATTTTAATTTTTTTTATCTATGTTAGTATTATTATCTATTTTTGAATTGATCTAGAGTATAAAAAATGCATAAATGTTTAGTAACGCCTAGAAAATGCAGTATGTGTGTGAATTGGTTCCAATTTTGCATTTTATGGTAAATGTGCATTGGATGCTGCTGCCAGGTTGTGTCCTCTTGTCCTTTTATGTAATTTTGTATATATTTGTTACGAATCTTTATTGAGTATTCCATCGATTACTGCTCAAGTCCATTCTTTATTTTGCAACTATCTTACTGAGTTTTTCTCCCAACTGAATAATCATGTATATCCCTATATAAGTGACCTGTTACTTGAAGACATCATTGTCATCCACTGAGTAAGGGGTTAGAACACATTTGTTAACATTTGGCCTTTTATCTGGACATTTTTAATCTGTTCTATTTGAACATTGTTCATACAAAGCTGCAGAGGATGGATCTTTTGCTTTTTGAATCATGTCTTGGATTGTGACCACCGTCTACGCAGTGGGCTGAGGGATTGATCGGTGAGACAGGACGCTGTCCGTAATGGGGCTTGATTGGGGCCGCTAGCACACAGTATCAAGAACCACCGCAGCTGACCAGTTAACATCAGCGGAGCTGACGATCGGTATTTACATCTGATGAGCGATACAGTGTGTCATTGATCTGCACCTGAAGTTGGTGAGTGGTACACAGTAGGGATCGACTGATTATCGGTTTGGCCGATATTCACGATTTTGGGCGTTATCGGTATCAGCAATTACCTTGCCGATAATCCGATAATGACCCAACCCCCCGCACTGCCCCACCGTTTGCACCGCGACCTCCCCCCCCCATTGACCCACCGCACTGCCCCGGCCCCTTTGCCTCCCCCATCCCCGGTTTTATAACTACCGGGGTCCACGCTACTTCTGGCTCCTGCTGCGTCCTGCGTTACGCTGTACGCAATGACGAGTGACGTCCTCAACGCGATGTCACCGTCAGTGCGCACAGTGACAGCTCAGGAGGACGCCACCGAAGCCAGATGTAGAGTGGGCCCCAGGAACAGGTAATTATGAAACCTGGGATGGGGGAGGCAATGGGGCCGGGGGTGCGGTGAGGTGTGGCGGTGGGGGGGGGGGCGGTGCTGGGGGGGGGCGGTGGCGGTGATAGGACTCAGGAGGACCCCCTGACAGGCAGGGGGAGAGAAGCGGGTGGCGGCCTATGGCACCGCAGAAGCCGCTGCAGTTCATTGATTTAAAGCGCCCGCTTTAAATCAATGATCTGCATCGGTGTTGGGGGGGGAGGGGGAAATAGCCGATAACTTATATCTGTATAAGTTATCGGCCCTAACCTCCACAGATTATCGGTATCGGCCCTAAAAAATCGATATCGGTCGATCCCTAGTACACAGTACCAATATATGTATCATATTTGGTGATCTTGCTCTTAGTCACATTGTTGTAGGTCAAATCCTATCCTATGTTTAATTTCTCTGACATCTAAGACTACTGCACCATCATAGGACCTTTTGTTATTACAGGACTATATGATCGCTAGTTCTTTGGGACATTTTTTCTGTTTCTTTTTCTCTTGCAGGTTTTATCCAGTTCCCCTCTCCCTTTTTAAATGTTATATGTCTATATTGGATATTTGTGCATCACATGGGCCTTGTGATTAAATATATTTATATGTGACACAATTTCACATTTAAATATATATATATATTTTTTTTACCAAGTATCCATTGTATATCCATTTTTGGTTGAGGTATTTGAGGACTGGCATTCCCTTTTATCTTGACTCCCACCCCCACGCTTGACTGTAGGCAAATACGTTTATCTTCGTATCATCAAAACACTAGACATGGTTCCAGTAATCCATGTCCTTAGACTGCTTGACTTCAGCAAACTGTTTGTTGGCTTTCTCGTGCATCATCTTTAGAAGAGGCTTCCTTCTGGGATGACAGCTATGTAGAGCAATTTGATGCAGTGTGTGACTTAGTCTCCACACTGACAGGCTGACCCTTCACCCTTTCAGCGAACCAAGCCTGGCAAAGTTAAAAAGTTCTGCCGAATTTACCAGAAAGGTGGAAAGTTCACCATGTTCAATTCACCCATCTCTATAATAATAATAATAACATATGACACTTAAATGTTCTTTGTAAATGTTTTAAACTGTGGTGGAATATGTGACTTCAACAGGAACAGTATTCCCGAAGAGCTAATTCAGATTAAGTCTTCCATGAAATTCTTTAAGAAATATGAGCAGTTTGGAAAAAAAAAAAACTACACTTCATAAATATTGTGTTCCATTTAATACTATGAGTCACGAGCGGCTTACTTCTAATGTGCTGCAATGCTACTTTTGCTTGATTATTTTCCCAAACTAAACTAAACTGCAAAAATAGATCATGGGAAAAAGTCTAAATAATTAGCATTTTGTTTAGAGACAGAATCCAGATACATATTTAACCATTAGAATATTAAAACAAACAAATAATACACTGTGAATAAAAGGAATGCCTCCATTCTATGCATCACTCATAGTAGGATAAATCTGAATCTAGAGTTTTTAGTTAAGCCTGTTAACATATCCACTAGCAAAAATATGGGTATTATACAGTTTTTGACATTTAAAAAATTGGACAAAAAGACAAAGAACAGAACAAAAACAGAAGCGAAAAGCTGATGAGTTTTGAGCTATATAGCCCTTAGTCATGAGGCGTCAGCGTTTTGCTTCTTTTTTCACTTTGTGTTTTTGTCCTGTTTTTTAATGTACATCTATTTAACATGAAATTTTAATAGTTGGATATTTTTTGGAAGAGCTGGACGTCCATTGTTTTTGTTCTCTGATCTGCTGTCTATGCAGGATGTAGCCCGCTACTTGTTCCGTGCTCCCCTGCATACCGTCTGATTTCGTCTACGTCTGAGTACCTATTCACATTGGGTGGTGAGCTGAGCTGGGGTTATCTTCTATAAAATTCTCTTTAGCACCTAAGTTTACAATTAAAGAGGTACTCCAGTGAATTTTTTTTTTAAAGGGGTACTACCGTGCTGACAACTTATCCCCTATGTAAAGGATAGGGGATAAGTTGCCTGATCGCGTGGGGTCCCGCCGCTGTGGACCCCCCGCGATCTCGCACGCAGCACCCCGCTGTCATCAGGCCCCGGAGCGAACATCGCTCCGGGTCTGATGACTGCCGATCACGGGGCCGGAGTATCGAAACAGCTGTCTCGCCCCTGCCATAGACTTGCATTGAGGGGGCGGAGCGTGACGTCACACGGGGGCGGAGCTGTGATGTCACGATCACCGGCCCCGTCATCAGACCCGGAGTGGATGTTCGCTCCGGGACCTGATGACAGCGAGGTGCTGCTTGCAAGATCGCGGGGGTCCCCAGCGGCGGGACCCCACGCGATCAGGCAACTTATCCCCTATCCTTTAGATAGGGGATAAGTTGTCAGCACGGTAGTACCCCTTTAAATCAACCGATGCAAGAAAGTTAAACAGATTTGTAAATTACTTCTATTTAAAAATCTTATTCATATTATTAATAATATTATATTATTCATTCTTTAAGTACTTCAGCTGCTGTATGCTCCACAGGAAGTTCTTTTCTCTTTGAAATTATTTTCTGTCTGACCACAGTGCTCTCTGCTGACACCTCTTTCCATGTCAGGAACTGTCCAGAGCAGGAGCAAATCCCCATAGCAAACCTTAACCTGCTCTTGACAGTTCCTGAGACGGACAGAGGTGTCAGCAGAGAGCACTGTGGTCAGGCTGGAAAGAAATTCAAAAAGAAAATAATTTCCTGTGGCGCATACAGCAGCTGATGAGTACTGGAAGGATTATGATTTTTAAATAGAAGTCATTTACAAATCTGTTTAACTTTCTGGCACCAGTTGATTTGAAAAAAAAAAAAAGATTTTTTCCACCCGAGTACCCCTTTAAAAGTAATTAAAAAAATAAAAAATAAAAAAAAACAATCCCGACACCAACAACTTTTACACTCTCAATTCGATGACTTGGAGAACGGGAAACGAAGGAATAACATTCGCCTTCGGGGGCTACCCGAATCGGTTCGTCCTGCTGACCTGGTTCCCATCCTGTCGGGCCTCTTCAACTCCATCCTGGGCATTGCGCCCTTAAAGTGCGGACCCCCTCAAACCTAGAGATGTGATTTGCCGCATTCATTTCTATGCACCTAAAGAGGCCATACTACGCAATGCCAGACAGCTGCGTGACCTGGACTATGAAGGGACTCACATTTCTTTGTTTCCAGATCTCTCCTGCCACACTCTGAGACAGAGAGCGACCCTGAAGCCCCTCCTGGCGGTGCTGCAATCCCGTGATATCCCATACCGCTGGGGTTTCCTGTTCTCCCTCTCTGTACGTATGGATGACAAACTGGTGACGCTCCGTCACCCATCTGAACTCCCGCTATTCCTACAAACTTTGGGACTTTTTCCACTGACTTTGCCACAATGGGAGGAACTCCTGCATGACCCGTTTCTACCTACTGCTGTGGACGCTTCTGCCGGGATTGTATCTTCACTTCGTCCCCCATCCACACCACGCCCTCAACGTTCCAGAAGGCGCCAACATAGTGCTAGCAGATCGGGCAGAGGCTCCCAATGCTCCCCATGATCCTGCTTTGTGTTGTGGAGTCGCTACACTGAGGTGCCGACCTTCATCTGATCCGGGTCCGCATGGGAGAGGTGGACTCGACTGATCCGTTCCTGCTTCCTACACCCTGGTCTCGAGTTTGATGAGTATAATACTGCTACCTTTGACAGTTTATTTTTGAAAATGTGTTTCTTGCCAGTTTTTCTATATTGCCTGTTGGCCCAGTTTACTAGCCCCTCACATAGGTTTATTTTCTTAGCTGCCTTCAATGGTCATACGGGGCTCTCCAGTTGACTGTGTTATACTGTCATGGCTGGTTTCCCCCGTATCTCCGAAATGTGCTCCTACACCCCCGTAGGTCTCTGGTAGGATTTATTCACTACCTGTATATAGCCCTTGGCTTGCATTTTAGTATATTTTTTGCGCTCCTCTTAAGCGCTGTTTTTTCTCATGTTTATTTCTTCCTCCCCGTCCTCTCCCCCCTTCTTTTCTCATCTATCTCTTTTGCGTTGCTGTGACACACACCGGTCTTTGCTCCACTCCCAGGTACACCACCTTGCCCTCTGTGCGACCTACCATCCATGATGGCGTTACTTAGTCTCCTCCCTGAACGTTCAGGGGTTTAATGTTCCTGGGAAGCGAGCAAAGATTTTATATGGCTTTCATAAACAGAGCGCATATAGTGTGTCTGCAAGAGACCCACCTGCGCGCTGACAGGATTTCAAAACAGATACTACCCCTCCTGGTTCCATAGTAGCTCACAGTCCCAAAAAGTTAAGGGGGTCGCCATTTTCTTTCATAAGTCTCTGGCGGTCCAAATACTGGACTCCTGCGCAGATACTGGGGCCCGTTACGTTTTTGTCAAATGCTCCATCCAAGGCAGGGAATACATGGTAGCGTCCATCTATGCCCCTAACCATGGCCAGCGCACCTTCCTAGAAAAGACACTGGAAGTTCTCAATACCTTCTCCCAGGGAACCCTGATAGTGTGCAGTGACTTCAATGTAGCCCTCAACCCCGCCCTGGATGCGTCCTCGGGCTCGAGTACACTCTCCTACGCGGCAATCTATACCACTCGCTTCTATAAACTACTCCACCCCTCTCCTATCGGCCTTTAACGCCGTTTCCCCAGAATCCCTGTTTCCTGCCTCCTTTTTAGCGGCCTTTATCACAGTTATACCCAAGGAGGGTAAGGACCCAAATCTTTGCCCCAGTTACCGCCCGATCTCCCTCCTCAATGTGGACACTGAGTTGTTTGCTAAACTGCTGGCGATGCGCCTGAACCCCCTGCTGGTTTCCCTGATCCACCCAGACCAAGTGGGATTTGTTCCTGCCAGAGAAGCGAGAGACAACACGCTCAAAACATTTTCTCTAATCCATCACGCCCAAAACACGAAATTCCCTTGTATGGTGTTGTCCTTAGATGCCGAGAAGGTGTTTGATCGGGTGGGATGGGGTTTCCTGCGGGGGGGGGGGGTCTTGGGACATCTGGGGTTGGGCCCGGTGGCTATGGGGCGCATACTTGCACTATATCACAACCCCACCGCTAGAGTGCGTATTAACGGCTCACTTTCCTGTCCCCTCCATATCCGTAATGGAACCCGTCAGGGTTGTCCCTTGTCCCCCTCCTTTATGTTTTTGTCATGGAACACTTGCTTCGGGCGATCTGCACTCATCCAGATATCCAAGGGGTCCCTATTAGGGGCGTGCAATATAAATGCTCTGCGTTTGCAGATGACCTGCTCTTGTATATCTCCTCTCCAGAGTCCTCGCTCCCAGCATTAATGGAGATTCTGGATGAGTTCGGGAAGCTCAGCTACTTCAAGATTAACTATTCCAAAAGTGTCGCTATGAATGTGTCACTTGACCCCACGCTGGTTCAGAGGTTATGCACCTCCTTCCATTTAAGGGAGATCTGAGGAAGTGGGATCGCAAGGATTTCTCGTGGATAGGTCGTGTAAACATATTAAAAATGAACCTGCTTCCCCGTCTGCTATACCTCTTCCAGACGCTGCCTCTGTCTTTGTCCCGTGCATTCTTTCGCCCTCTCACGAGCCTATTTACAAATTTCATTGGGTCCCACTCCCGTCACCGTATTGCCAGACACACACTGATCCGGCCTAAGTGGGAGGGGGGGATTCTCCTTCCCTGACCCTTACTCTTACTACCTGGCTGCTTCGGCGGCACGTATTCTTGACTGCTTCCATCATGTACGGGACAAGCTATGGGTGGGTATTGAGCTGGCGCTTTCTCCATTCCCGCTCACTGCCCTTCCTTGGATTCGCCCTTCATTTTGGACCAGACAGTCCCTGGTCTCGCTTCCACTCTGTCATCACCACTTATATAAATCCCTTCTCTTCTGCCCCCTAGGTCCTATGTCCCCACTGATTGGTAACCCGGACTTCCCAACGGGGTCAATATCGGAACGTTTCCTTTGTTTTGATCTGAACAATCCTGCACCGATTACCAAAACACTACACCCCTCCTCCTTGAAGACCCTCAGTGACATAACAGGTGACCCCCCCCCCTCACTCAGTGTGTTTCACTACATGCAGTTGCAGCATTACTACACTACATGAAGATGACAGGGGACCTTCATAGAGAGCTGACTACCTTTGAACACCAATGCCTTGCTACGGCTGCTCAGACGCACTTAGTGTCGTCCCTTTATGCCTTGCTCCGACCTAAAGGTTCAGACTCTCTTCTTCCCTTTCAGCGAGCGTGGGTATGGGAGCAGGGCCGCACCCCCACTGCCTCTGAATGGGACACATCTTACCTGTTGTGCCATAAAGCCTCAATTGCTGTGGCCCTCCAGGAAACCAACTATAAATTGCTGTCCCGATGGTACAGGGTCCCGGCCTTGCTCCATCGGTTCTATCCCTCGATCCCAGACGAGTGTTGGCGGTGCGGCCAGGCGGGTGGGACTTTGACGGATATCTGGCTCTCTTGTCCGAGGCTCAGGATTTTATGGAGGGTGGTGTGATCCCTGATTGAGGTAATCACAGGTGTCCATCTGGACCAGACTCCGGAGATGCTCTTACTCTCCATGCTACCGTGCTCTCCGAGGTCCTTGAAGAAGGGCCTGACTGGCCTACTCGTAGCTGCTGCTAGGAGGGTGATCCCTAGACGATGGAAATCCCCTGCCCCCCCCCGACGGTCACTGACTGGCTTAGGGAGGTACTACTCATATAGGGCCTAGAGGAATGCTCATCAGATCTCAATGGCAATACTGACATATATTTGGTGCGCTGGCGTGCCTGGCTGGACTTTGTCCTTTCCCCACAATTTCTGCAATACGGTCTTGCCTCTTCCTCCTCTATGCTAGCTGTGTAGAGCCTCTTTTGGAGTTTTCTCCCTTCTCAGCCTGGCGCACTCTTTTCTGTCCCTTTTGTTCCTTTCTCTGAACTTTTCTCCCACTTTTACCCCCTGGCCCTCTGGGTCACTTTCCTCCCCCCCCCCCCCCTCCCCTCTTCTCTGACTTCCGCTTCTCATTTCCCCCCATATATGCCTTCCCTGGTTAGATGTTCTGAGTTTTTCATGTTCGATTCTCGTGTTTCTACTTTTACTGACTCTAGTATTGAATGTTATGGACTGTTAGGAGTGTCCTCACTCTATATCAGGCTGATTGCATTGGATATACTACTGACAAGCCTATCCCTCCTGCGAGAGGTGTTTATTGTTCTGAGTGTATATCCTATTTCCCAGACCCATCTGACTGTAATTGTGGCCTTGTTGGCCGTATACTTGATCTTTCTTTTGTGTCTTTGACATTTCAATAAAGCATGAATTAAAAAAAAAAATAAAAAAAAAAAGAACAAAGTCCCGGACTACTTTTTCATATGTCTGTAATTTACTATATAGATGGAGCACGTGAAGACTCCCCTGGACCCAAGGAGCTTCAGATCATTTTAAAACTTCATACTTTATTGTACCTGTCATGAGCTTGATTAATTTTTTAATCCTCCCAGTTCACTTGAACCATCATGATTTACCACCCCCTGCCTTTATTTTTATTATATCTTAGAGAGTCACCCATAGCAACAAATCAGATTGCTTCTTTGATTTTGCAGAGGCCTTGTTAAAAAGGAAAGAAGCCATCTGATTGGTTGCTATGTGCAACTCAGCAACTTTTGCTCTGGACAGGTTTTGATAAATCTCCCCCTCTATCTTTTGGTCTGTCTTCCTATTTATCTGCATTAGTGATTTCAAATATCTGTGTTCTTTATTTTGTCTAAGATTCTAGGTTGTTGCACACGGCCATATGGTCTCTTTTATACAGAGCTGTAATAAGCCTGCCATAGAGGTGTATGAGTCTTGTGTGCCTCTGATTTCATACTAAGGGTATTTTTCTGTGAAATACTTTGAATCTTATAGGAAAAATAGTGACATTCTCCATCACTTGCCATAGTATCACCCAAAAGGGTAACTTTTAAAGAAAATGTCTTCATACATGCAGAGTCAAACCTCTATGACAGAGCGTGTAGACTGTAGGCTCTACCAAAGGCATGAGTCCTTCAATGCTAACTCAGAAACGGTTTCCCCTCTGGAGAAATTAGGATCCAATGTGTCTATCTCCTCATAAAGTGCTACTGTCATTAGTAAGACAATTTAAAAAAATGCTCAATTCAGTGTAGTAATGTACTCTAAACCATGTATGCATAATAATATAAAAACAAAAGAAAAAATAGCCAGCACAACAACCTAATACACAGGTGCCCGCTGCTGTGGCAAATACAAAATGTACAAAAAAGAAAGTTGCAACAGCACTCTAGGTAAAAAAATGGAGGCTCTTAGCACACTTTTTGATCAAATTGTGTCCCCCCATCCACCACGCGGAGGTGGCCTCATATCGGATGGGACCCTAACATGATAACTCACCTCTGCTGTGCATATAGCCTCTGACTGTGTGACATGTTGGATCAGCCATTGACTAAACCACCTCCAGTCTGAGAGGGGTGGGGTGCACGGCTAAAGAGGGTGCCACACCCCCCAACTTACAAAGGAAAAACAAAAGGAAAAATAGTCAGCACAACAACCTAATACACAGGTGCCCGCTGCTGTGGCAAATACAAAATTTACAAAAAAGAAAGTTGCAACAGCACTCCAGGTCAAAAAATGAAGGCTCTTAGTGCACTTTTTCATCAAAATGTGTCCCCCCATCCACCACGCGGAGGTGGCCTCATATTGGATGGGACCCTAACATGATAACTCACCTCTGCCTTACTTTGTAAGTTGGGGGGTGTGGCACCCTCTTTAGCCGTGCACCCCACCCTTCTCAGACTGGAGGTGGTTTAGTCAATGGCTGATCCTACATGTCACACAGTCGGAGGCTATATGCACAGCAGAGGTGAGTTATCATGTTAGGGTCCCATCCGATATGAGGCTACCTCCGCGTGGTGGATGGGGGGACACATTTTGATCAAAAAGTGCGCTAAGAGCCTCCATTTTTTGACCTAGAGTGCTGTTGCAACTTTTTTTTTTGTGCATTTTGTATTTGCCACAGCAGCGGGCACCTGTGTATTAGGTTGTTGTGCTGGCTATTTTTCCTTTTGTTTTTACTTTGTAAGTTGGGGGGTGTGGCACCCTCTTTAGCCATGCACCCACCCCTCTCAGACTGGAGGTGGTTTAGTCAATGGCTGATCCAACATGTCACACAGTCAGAGGCTATATGCACAGCAGAGGGGAGTTATCATGTTGGGGTCCCATTTGATACGAGGCCCCCTTCGCGTGGCGGACGGGGGGACACATTTTGATCAAAAAGTGCGCTAACAGCCTCCATTTTTTGACCTAGAGTGCTGTTGCAACTTTCTTTTTTGTACATTTAGTATTTGCCACAGCAGCGGGCACCTGTGTATTAGGTTGCTGTGCTGGCTATTTTTCCTTTTGTTTTACTTTGTAAGTTGGGGGGTGTGGCACCCTCTTTAGCCGTGCACCCCACCCTTCTCAGACTGGAGGTGGTTTAGTCAATGGCTGATCCAACATGTCACACAGTCAGAGGCTATATGCACAGCAGAGGGGAGTTATCATGTTGGGGTCCCATTTGATACGAGGCCCCCTTCGCGTGGCGGACGGGGGGACACATTTTGATCAAAAAGTGCGCTAACAGCCTCCATTTTTTGACCTAGAGTGCTGTTGCAACTTTCTTTTTTGTACATTTAGTATTTGCCACAGCAGCGGGCACCTGTGTATTAGGTTGCTGTGCTGGCTATTTTTCCTTTTGTTTTACTTTGTAAGTTGGGGGGTGTGGCACCCTCTTTAGCCGTGCACCCCACCCTTCTCAGACTGGAGGTGGTTTAGTCAATGGCTGATCCTACATGTCACACAGTCAGAGGCTATATGCACAGCAGAGGTGAGTTATCATGTTAGGGTCCCATCCGATATGAGGCTACCTCCGCGTGGTGGATGGGGGGACACATTTTGATCAAAAAGTGCGCTAAGAGCCTCCATTTTTTGACCTAGAGTGCTGTTGCAACTTTTTTTTTTGTACATTTTGTATTTGCCACAGCAGCGGGCACCTGTGTATTAGGTTGTTGTGCTGGCTATTTTTCCTTTTGTTTTACTTTGTAAGTTGGGGGGTGTGGCACCCTCTTTAGCCGTGCACCCCACCCTTCTCAGACTGGAGGTGGTTTAGTCAATGGCTGATCCAACATGTCACACAGTCAGAGGCTATATGCACAGCAGAGGGGAGTTATCATGTTGGGGTCCCATTTGATACGAGGCCCCCTTCGCGTGGCGGACGGGGGGACACATTTTGATCAAAAAGTGCGCTAACAGCCTCCATTTTTTGACCTAGAGTGCTGTTGCAACTTTCTTTTTTGTACATTTAGTATTTGCCACAGCAGCGGGCACCTGTGTATTAGGTTGCTGTGCTGGCTATTTTTCCTTTTGTTTTACTTTGTAAGTTGGGGGGTGTGGCACCCTCTTTAGCCGTGCACCCCACCCTTCTCAGACTGGAGGTGGTTTAGTCAATGGCTGATCCTACATGTCACACAGTCAGAGGCTATATGCACAGCAGAGGTGAGTTATCATGTTAGGGTCCCATCCGATATGAGGCTACCTCCGCGTGGTGGATGGGGGGACACATTTTGATCAAAAAGTGCGCTAAGAGCCTCCATTTTTTGACCTAGAGTGCTGTTGCAACTTTTTTTTTTGTACATTTTGTATTTGCCACAGCAGCGGGCACCTGTGTATTAGGTTGTTGTGCTGGCTATTTTTCCTTTTGTTTTTACTTTGTAAGTTGGGGGGTGTGGCACCCTCTTTAGCCGTGCACCCACCCCTCTCAGACTGGAGGTGGTTTAGTCAATGGCTGATCCAACATGTCACACAGTCAGAGGCTATATGCACAGCAGAGGGGAGTTATCATGTTAGGGTCCCATTTGATACGAGGCCCCCTTCGCGTGGCGGACGGGGGGACACATTTTGATCAAAAAGTGCGCTAACAGCCTCCATTTTTTGACCTAGAGTGCTGTTGCAACTTTCTTTTTTGTACATTTAGTATTTGCCACAGCAGCGGGCACCTGTGTATTAGGTTGTTGTGCTGGCTATTTTTCCTTTTGTTTTACTTTGTAAGTTGGGGGGTGTGGCACCCTCTTTAGCCGTGCACCCCACCCTTCTCAGACTGGAGGTGGTTTAGTCAATGGCTGATCCTACATGTCACACAGTCAGAAGCTATATGCACAGCAGAGGTGAGTTATCATGTTAGGGTCCCATCCGATATGAGGCTACCTCCGCGTGGTGGATGGGGGGACACATTTTGATCAAAAAGTGCGCTAAGAGCCTCCATTTTTTGACCTAGAGTGCTGTTGCAACTTTTTTTTTTGTACATTTTGTATTTGCCACAGCAGCGGGCACCTGTGTATTAGGTTGTTGTGCTGGCTATTTTTCCTTTTGTTTTTACTTTGTAAGTTGGGGGGTGTGGCACCCTCTTTAGCCGTGCACCCACCCCTCTCAGACTGGAGGTGGTTTAGTCAATGGCTGATCCAACATGTCACACAGTCAGAGGCTATATGCACAGCAGAGGGGAGTTATCATGTTAGGGTCCCATTTGATACGAGGCCCCCTTCGCGTGGCGGACGGGGGGGACACATTTTGATCAAAAAGTGCGCTAACAGCCTCCATTTTTTGACCTAGAGTGCTGTTGCAACTTTCTTTTTTGTACATTTAGTATTTGCCACAGCAGCGGGCACCTGTGTATTAGGTTGTTGTGCTGGCTATTTTTCCTTTTGTTTTACTTTGTAAGTTGGGGGGTGTGGCACCCTCTTTAGCCGTGCACCCCACCCCTCTCAGACTGGAGGTGGTTTAGTCAATGGCTGATCCAACATGTCACACAGTCAGAGGCTATATGCACAGCAGAGGTGAGTTATCATGTTAGGGTCCCATCCGATATGAGGCCACCTCCGCGTGGTGGATGGGGGGACACATTTTGATCAAAAAGTGCGCTAACAGCCTCCATTATTTTACCTAGAGTGCTGTTGCAACTTTCTTTTTTGTACATTATGCATAATAATATACATGTTTATATGTAATTGTTACGACGAGCGCTCCGGTTACGCTGCACTGACATTCACGATGGGGATGCGATTCGCATAGCGGGACGCGCCCGCTCGCGAATCGCATCCCAAGCCACTTACCCGTCCCTGTCCCCGGCTGTCATGTTCTGGCTCGCGCGGCTCCGCCCTCTAGGGCGCGCGCGCCAACTCTCTAAGATTTAAAGGGCCAGTGAACCAGTGATTGGTGCCTGGCCCAATCAGTCTAATTAGCTTCCACCTGCTCCCTGTCCATATAACCTCACTTCCCCTTCACTTCCTGGCCGGATCTTGTTGCCTTGTGCCAGAGAAAGCGTTTAGTGTTGTCCAAAGCCTGTGTTTCCAGACCTTCTGCTATTGCTATTGACTACGAACCTTGCCGCCTACCCCGACCTTCTGCTACGTCTGACCTTGCCTCTGCCTAGTCCTTCTGTCCCACGCCTTCTCAGCAGTAAGCGAGGTTGAGCCGTTGCCGGTGGATACGACCTGGTTGCTACCGCCGCAGCAAGACCATCACGCTTTGCGGCGGGCTCTGGTGAAAACCAGTAGCAACCTAGAACCGGTCCACCAACACGGTCCACGCCAATCCCTCGCTGACACAGAGGATCCACATCCAGCTAGCCGAATCCGAACAGTAATTACCTTTTGATCTATGTATTACTTAGCTCACTCTGCTTGCAGACCTCCTAAAGGCTGGGGTGTTTCTTCAGGACCATGACAAACTTGCTCCTTTCCTACCCCCTCTCCTCTCTCTCTATCTCCTTTGTCATAATGTCTGCACAAACATTTTTACAATTACAAAGCTTTGTGCCTAAAGTGCATGCTCTATATAACTTGCTCTGTATATTGTTTGTCAGTGTGCATAGAAATGCCGATCTTCTGAAAAGACTGCAAGCTGTCTGGATCTCACAGGTGTTCAGCTCATACTGGTGAAAGCTGGATAATACATTTCTCTGAATTACAGCAGAGAGATAACCACACACCCATCCCCTCTCCCCCTGGTCCAAAATAGCTAGTTGATAGACCAAAAAGGCTTGGTCTCCAGGGGTTGTTTGCAAAATTAAAGAGACAGAGACCCCTGGTGGCCGTTCTTTTTTTTTTTTTTTTTTTTTAAACCATTTTTTCACATCTTTAGCAAACAATGGAAAATGCTTAGTTTTTAATGAAGTATTAAATGAAAAATCAGATCATTTTTTAAACAGTTTTGAATACAAAATGTACACAGAAATCAGATAAAAACAAAATACCTCAGAACAAAACTTGTACAAATAAAGGACCATCAAAATACCTACCAATAGGTCAGACATTTGTAAAATAACAATCACCGAAAACAAAAAATAATAATTGAAAAAACTGTTACATCAAATAGGTGATTGTTGTGCATTAATTTATACTGGAAGGAAATACTGTGTGCAAGGGGGGTCCCCAGGGGAGCACTACCGCCAAACAGTACTCATGGAAAGGACAGACAACCATACATGGACTGTTTTTACACCAACACCTTCACATAAACAATTAACAAACACTCAAGCCAGTAAGGAGTTGGAGGAGGTTTCGACAAATCTGCACAATGATAGGATTCGGAACCCCAAGGGTGTCCACCCATCTCCCCTAAATCCTCCAAAACTTAGACAAACATTTTCTTTTCAGGTATACCCACCTTTCCAACCGTATTACAGTATTCATCCTATTCTAAAATTCTTGAGGGGGGGGGGGGGCATGGCAAGTGTCTCCAATGTGAAGCAATGGTCTTATGCGCCGGACATAGAAGATGGATACCAAGGGAAGCATATTCATCAGTAATATTCTGCTCAAGGCAAACCATACAGACTCTAGGGGACAGAGGTAGTAACATTGTGTACACTGCAGGGATTAGATCAAGGATCCCCCGCCAGTAATCACTGCCTGTTACTCTTAATCCATGTTTTCTACTTGGGGTCTCTTATTCTGTTCCCCATGATGTCCTAGGTGTGTGATGGATCTATACCATGTTGCTCATTTGTTACTGACTAACCGAGAAAAGATGAGAAATTAGATATATAAAAAGTCCTCAGAAGAGATAGAATTTCTCTTTTTGTTAGTCTAAAATTAAACATACACCAGATAAATTAATTGGCATATGGCAAAATGTGAAACCATCCTGGCTTTACGTTCACTGGCACTGTGGTAAAGTCTAATAGAAATCCTATCATGGTAGTCAGCGAAGCCTTCAAAAGGCCCCAGACTGCCATGACAGCTAATTATGACCTTCAGATTAGTTCCTTGGGTCAGAGAAATTCTGCCATGTTTCCATTAAAACGTACCAGTCAGATCACTCAAAAAAGCAAAACTGTTATATGTTGCTCAGTACCTCATCCTGATCATGTACATGTACTTTGTATGTGTCCGTGACCTACATTTCTCTCAAAATTAGCTTTATTTCTGAAATACCTGAATTTTATCTACCAGAAGCAGGAGGGTGGTAACCACTCCCCCTCCCTCTCCTCAGTCCAGTGCTTCCCAACCAGGGTGCCTCCAGCTGTTGCAAAACTACAGCTCCCAGCATGCCCACACATCATTTGGCTGTGCAGGCATGCTGGGAGTTTTAGTTTTGAAACAGCTGGAGGATATGATTGTAGTCCCCCTTTATTTTACACACACATACTGGGTTCATATATTCTTACACATACACATTAGAGAGACACACTGATATACACACATACACATATATCCACACATACACACACATACATGCTTGGACACTTACTTTTTCATCTGCAATGAATGTTTCTGCCTCTCTCATTGATGTCTGCTGTGTGAGAGTCGGCAGAAGGCTTCCTGCCCCTCCCCTTCTCTTCACATGAGTCTCTGCAGTGTGTACAGCCCCTCCCTCCTCCAAAACGTCCCGGAGTCCAGGACGAAGCAGTGTTCACAGAAGCACTGAATGCATTCCATGAGGCAGAGGGGGCAGTTCTTTGACTGTCTTTTTCAGTATGAAATACTGAAAATTTTCTAATGAAAGCAATTGCAAAACATATTGTTTTTGCATGCTTTACAACATATCAAAAGTTTTTATATCTGACAGTGCCTATTTAAAGTGTATTTAGGAAGCGCCAGCACCAAGCTCATTCAGATATAGAAGCTGAGCTGTGAGTGGTCGCTATGGGCAAAATCAGACCATTTTGGTTTCAGGCGCATGGATAAATCTGGGCCTTATGTACATGGTGCCTGCACATAAATATAGACAACAGCAAAAGCAGAGCCACTATGCTAAATACCTCTACGCAGAGTGATTTATTTTATATTTCATGCCCCTTTCCATCACAACATATTTTTATTTGTTTTGTAAAACACCAATTAAATATTTATATTATATAGATTAACTTGACTTGAATCTTCATCTGCAATGATAATATGACCCCTGATTAAAGTGGTTTTCTGGGATCTCCTAAATGTCCGTTGGCCTAAAATAGGAATGTGAGGAAACATTACCATATACTCACCTTTAAAAAGATGCTCCAGCCCACTCTTATTTATCCCTAGGATGTAATTACAGAAAGGGAAAGGTTACCCATAGATGTGAGTATATGGCAATGTGATTTATTTTCCAGTACCTTCTTTGCAGTCTTTTATGGAAGCCCATGGGTGATATCATGTATGGGGAAGAAAAAACGAGACCGGAGGGGGCGCCACGTGTGATACCGTTTACGTGGAAAAGCAAGGGGAGAGAGGGGAAGAAGATGGTGCGGGTTGGGCAGGCCCCTTAGGCAGTAGCTGTTCACCTTAGAGCAAGTTTAAACTTGCATATCAACCCACATGCGGGGTTATATAAAAAGCTGGAACCACTGCTAGGCCTGAGGTTGCAGGTGAGGTGAAACCATCTCCTGGAGAAAGGCAGGTAATAGTTGAACAAAGGAACCTCTATATGGCGCTGTTGATTCCGTGGATAGATTAAATGAACCATGTTACGCCGAGCGCTCCGGGTCCCTGCTCCTCCCCGGAGCGCTTGCGGCATTCTTCTGTCTGCAGCGCCCTGGTCAGACCCGCTGACCGGGAGCGCTGCACTGTTACTGCCGGCGGGGATGCGATCCGCGTAGCAGGAGGCGCCCGCCTGCGGGTCGCATCCCAATCGTCTCACCTGTCCTGTTCCCCTGCTGTCATGTCCCGGCGCGCACGGCCCCGCTCTCTAGGGCGCACGCGCCAGCTCTCTGAAATTTAAAGGGCCAGTGCACCACTAATTGGTGCCTGGCCCAATCAGTTGTAATCACTCCCATTCCATATAAAAACCCACTTCCCCTTCCTGTCCTTGCCGGATCTTGTTGCCTTGTGCCCTGAGAAAGTGTTATAGCATGTTCCCAAGCCTGTGTACCCAGAATGTCTGCTGTTGCCCCTGACTACGAACCTCGCTGCCTGCCCTGACCTTCTGCTACGTCTGACCTCGCCTCGATCTAGTCCTTGTGTACCACGCCTGTCTCAGCTGTCAGTGAGGTAGAGTCGCTATCGGGTGGAACAACCTGGGGGTTACCTGCCGCTGCAAGTCCATCCCGCTTTACGGCAGGCTCTGGTGAAAACCAGTAACCTCTTAGACTCCGTTCCCCTGGTACGGCTCACGCCATCACCTCACTGACACAGAGGATCCACCTCCAGTGTCCTCTCCGCATAACAGTTCGGATCTTGACAAACCAATTCGGAGATTTGTAGATTTAAAAGCTTGGAGGTTTATTGAATATCAATAAAATCAATGCAAGACAGGATTACGCATTTCGGGGGCCACCCCCTTCTTCAGATCAGCGTGATCTGAAGAAGGGGGTGGCTCCCCCAAAACGCGTAATCCTATCTTGCATTGGTTTTATTGTTTTTATTGATATTCAATAAACCTCCAAGCTTTTAAATCTACACATCTCCGAATTGGTTCATTTCATCTATCCACGGAATCAGCAGCGCCATATAGAGGTTCCATTGTTCAATTATTACCTGCCATGGGTGAAATCATGGGGTTTCTCAGACTCCAATAATAAGGGACAGAACAAAGAGTTAAAGAAAGAAGAAAAAAGTGAATTTTTGAGAAATACCGTGAGTTCTACATTGATTATAAAATGTGGTCAGTATCTTATCCAAATGTCAATTACAGATTAAAACAATCTAACTAAACGAATAAAACGCAAACAGTTGTACTTTTCATGAATAAGATTAACCACACTTAATAAACATCCTCAGTGCAGGGAGAAAATAAAGTAGGTAGGCAAGTGAATTAGAGGGCGGTGTATGTAGCCCTTCAGTAAATAGTCAGGTATCCTTAGAAGTAGACAGGTCCTCCAGTAAATACACTGCTCAAAAAAATAAAGGGAACACTTAAACAACACAATGTAACTCCAAGTCAATCACACTTCTGTGAAATCCCACTGTCCACTCAGGAAGAAACACTGATTGACAATCAATTTCACATGCTGTTGTGCAAATGGAACAAACAACAGGTGGAAATTATAGGCAATTAGCAAGACACCCTCAATAAAGGAGTGGTTCTGCAGGTGGTGACCACAGACCACTTCTCAGTTCCTATGCTTCCTGGCTGATGTTTTGGTCACTTTTGAATGCTGGCAGCGCTTTGACTCTAGTGGTAGCATGAGATGGAGTCTACAACCCACACAAGTGGTTCAGGTAATGCAGCTCATCCAGGATGGCACATCAATGTGAGCTGTGACAAAAAGGTTTTATGTGTCTGTCAGCGTAGTGTCCAGAGCATGACGGGAGACAGGCCAGTGCATCAGGAGACGTGGAGGAGGCCATAGGAGGGCAACAACCCAGCAGCAGGACTTTTTGCAAGGAGGAGTACTGCCAGAGCCTCGCAAAATGACCTCCTGCAGGCCACAAATGTGCATATGTCTACTCAAACGGTCAGAAACAGACTCCATGAGGGTGGTATGAGGGCCCGATGTCCACAGGTGGGGATTGTGCTTAGAGACCAACACTATGCAGGACGTTTGGCATTTGCCAGAGAACACCTAGATTGGCAAATTTGCCACTGGCACCCTGTGCTCTTTACAGATGAAAGCAGGTTGACACTGAGAACATGTGACAGAGTCTAGAGACGCTGCAGAGAACGTTCTGCCTGCAACGTCCTCGAGCATGACCGGTTTGGCGGTGGGTCAGTAATGGCGTGGGGTGGCATTTCTTTGGGGGGGCCGCACAGCCCTCCATGTGCTTGCCAGAGGTAGCCTGACTGCCCTTAGGTACCGAGATGAGATCCTCAGACCCCTTGTGAGACCATATGTTGGTGCGCTTGGCCCTGGGTTCCTCCTAATGCAAGACAATGCTAGACCTCATGTGGCTTGAGTGTGTCAGCAGTTCCTGCAAGAGGAAGGCATTGATGCTATGAACTGGCCCGCCCGTTCCCCAGATCTTGAATCCGATTGAGCACATCTGGGACATCATGTCTCGCTCCATCCACCAACACCACGTTGCACCACAGACTGTCCAGGAGTTGGCGGATGCTTTAGTCCAGGTCTGGGAGGACATCCTTCAGAAGACCATCCGCCACCTCATCAGGAGCATGCCCAGGTGTTGTAGGGAGGTCATACGGACACGTGGAGGCCACACACACTACTGAGCCTCATTGTGACTTGTTTTAAGGACATTACATAAAGTTGGATCAGCCTGTAGTGTGGTTTTCCACTTTGATTTTGAGTGTGACTCCATATCCAGACCTCCATGGGTTGATAAATTAGATTTCCATTGATAATTTGTGTGATTTTGTTGTCAGCACATTCAACTATGTAAAGACGAAAGTATTTCATACAATTAGTTCATTCATTCAGATCTAGGATGTGTTATCTTAGTGTTCCCTTTATTTTTTTGAGCAGTGTAGTTTCCACCAATAGCTAGGTCTCCCAGTAAGTAGACCGATCTGCCAATAAGTAGACTGGTCCCTCACAATCGGCCACTTTAGGTCCCAGTAGGTGGTTTCTCCTAGGTAGGAAATTTCCTACCATAAATAAGCAGATATTCCCAGTAAGTAGAAAAATGACATTAAAATCCCAATCAATTTCTGAGACTCTGTATTTGGAGCTAAAAGCTGATAGTTAGGGAATGCTACATGTGATGAGCTGCTTTGCCGATGTATATATATATATATATATATATATATATATACATATATATACACACATATATATATATATACTGATACTAAATTAACAACATTATACAAAGACTAATATCCCCCACACACAGTGACTAGAGTTGAACTTACAGTAAATTGGCTTGTAGTGAACCTTGCAGCTCGGCTGTTGATTACATTAGTCTGAATTTATTAGTTCAGTTTTCCAAGGGCTCCAGTTGCCTGGAAAAGGTGGATACAGACCTAGGACTGTCATTCCGGACTTTTCCAGGCAACCAAATCCCTTGGAAAG
The DNA here is from genome assembly GCF_029499605.1 of Hyla sarda. NCBI lineage: Eukaryota > Metazoa > Chordata > Amphibia > Anura > Hylidae > Hyla > Hyla sarda. The sequence continues at coordinate 383,844,141 of NC_079191.1, read as the reverse complement.
CTGAACTAATTTATGACTAAAGTAATCAACAGCCGAGCTGCGAGGTTCCCTAAAAGCCAATTTTCTGTAAGTTCGCTCAACTCTAACAGTGACCACATACTGGTCACCCCAACTCTACACAGGAATCAGTGATTATGGTGCAGTTAGATCCAGTGTCTCCCAAGGGGTGTCTTCTTGGAGTCGTTCTCTTTCCTTATCTTCTCTATCTGACTCAGACCACCATGAAGACTTCTCACAACCGTGACACGTCTCAAATTTCTTCCAGTCTGACCACGGTGCTCTCTGCTGACACCTCTATCCGTGTCTGGAGTAGAAGAAAATCCCTATAGCAAACCTCTCCTGCTCTGGACAGTTCCTGACACGGACAGAGGTGGCAGTAGAGAGCACTGTGGTCAGACTGGAAAAAGAACTACATAATCTTCTGTGGAGCATACAGCAGCTAATAAGTACTGGAAGGACTAAGATTTTTAAATAGAAATCAGTTGATTTAAAAAAAATGTTTTTCCACCAAAGTACTCCTTTAATTGGTATTTTAGGACCAATACAAATGTGCTACATGCAGCATCTGACTCAGACACTTCCAGTGTTTTCCAACCAGTGTGCCTCCAGCTGTTGCAAAACTAAAACTCCCATCATGCCCGGACAACCTCCGGCTGTCCGGGCATGCTGGGAGTTGTAGTTTTGCAACAGCTGGAGGCGCACTGGTTGGGAAAGACCTTTCTATACTGTGTTATTCATTACACGCAGCTGTATTTGAGGTGTTTATTAAAGAGATAAGATTGAATTGCGAGAAAGCTCATACCTCAGCGCACGGCGTTTCGTTCCCTGCATATGATAATACCGGCCAGAATATGTTATTACTTTGTGGCTATAACTTAATTACTGCTAATATCTTCATCAGTCATATATGTATTTGTGGAATTTTTACTCAAAATCCTCTGTGCCCAAGACTATACATTTTGCCTTCACATCACCGTGGCACATCTATCTATTTAATTATACATGCACCTTTCTGCCGAAAACCCATTTACATAATGTATCATTCTCTAGTTTTACCCTCCGGCAACTAACAGAAACCAAATACAGAATTTTTCTATATTTTTCACATTTCTTACATAGTATTTCATTTATATAATTTACAATAATGAGGATTGCGGGACAAATATTTCTGTACAGAGCTGGAAAGATTGTGTTTGCATAACGTCTGGAACAACGGTGATGTCAAGCTCAAAGGGTACTCCGATGGGAAAAAAATGTTTTCAAATCAAAAGGTTATACAGATTTGTAAATCACATCTATATAAAAATCTTAATACTTTCAGTATTTATTAGCTGCTGTATGCTCCAGAGGAAGTTGTGTAGTTCTTTCCAGTCTGACCACAGTTTTCTCTGCTGCCACCTCTGTTCGTGGCAGGAACTGTCCGGAGCAGGAGATGTTTGCTATGAGGATTTGCTTCTATTCTAAACAGTTCCTGACATGGACAGAGGTGTCAGCAGAGAGCACTGTAGTCAGACTGGAAAGACCTACACAACTTCCTCTTGAGCATACAGCAGCTGATAAGTACAGGAAGGATTAAGATTTTTAAATAGAAGTAATTTACAAATCTGTATAACTTTCTGGCACCAGCTGATTTAACCCCTTAAAGACCAGGCCAATTTTATTTTAGCCTTTTCGTTTTTTCCTCCTCCCCTTCTAAAAATCATAAGTCTTTTACATTTTTATTCACAGACCCATATGAGGGCTTGCTTTTTGCATCATCAATTTTACTTTGTATTGACATCACTCGTTTTACCATAAAATGTACAGCGCAACCAAATTAAACATTATTTATGTGGGGAAATTAAAATATTACATTTTGGAAGGTTTTGTTTTCACGCTGTATACTTTACAGTAAAAATGACATGTTATTCTGTGGCTCAATATGACTAATATGATACCCATGTTATACGCTTTTCTATTATTGTACCGCTTTAAAAAAATCTCAAACTATTCTAACAAAATTGGTATGTTTAAAATTGCGCTAATTCGACCACCTATAACTTTCAAATTTTTCCGTATATGTGGTGGCATGAAGGCTCATTTTCTGCGCCGTGATCTGTAGTTTTTGTAATGTCATGCCACGCCCCCTCCATTCATGTCTATGGGAGGGGGCGTGACGGCTAGTGCATAGCTGCCATGCCTCCTCCCATAGACATGAATGGATATGGCGTGACGGCTGTAGTCGCCAGTCCTCCAGCACAGAGTGGAGTTCGCTTTGTGCACTGGATGACTGGGGTGCCGTGCCGGAGATCGTGCTGGTCCCCAGCGGCTGGACCCCTGCAATCAGACATCTTATCCCCTATCCTTTTGATAGGGGATAAGATGTTTATCGGCGGAATACCCCTTTAAGGGTGCGTTCACACTACGGAATTCCACGAGTGGATTTCCGTGGTGTGAACTTAACATTAGTGTGAATGGGTCTCCGCTGCTGAAATTGTTCAGCGCAAAGAAAGAACATGTTCATTCTTTGCGCGGATTCTACAAGCACTGCACAGCCGTCAATGGTGACGGCTCAGTGCCCCGCGGCCCTAGAGCCGAAGCATCTTCGGCGGCGGCTGCAAGGCGGAATCATCGCTCGCGGAATTCAGTGAGCGGAGATTCCGCAGTGTGAACGCACCCTAAGGCTGTATCTCAATCTATCCCAGTGTTTCTGTTTTGAGATGGGGCTCATTTATATGCCCCCCACTTGTAGGTGATATGCAGTTGATGAGACAGCTTTTTGCAGAAGTAAATTCAGCGAGGAAATTGTCTTTGCTGAATTCCATACTCTGAACATAGCCGTAACTGTTCTTAGGGTTCAAATTTTGAACATTGCGCTAATGTACTCCAGAGTTCAGTGATATTGCTGTTTTTATAAAAAAAAAATGTATGTGACATCTACCTTATAAATTATGAAAATAACTATTTTGCTTTTTATTCTTTACTTATTAACTTTACAAAATAAATTGTTAATTAATTAATTCATTGAATAAATAAAATAATAAAATAAATAAGATTATATATATATATATAATTTTATTCATTTTATTATTTTATTTATTCAAATTAATTAATTAACTATGTTTTTCGTAAAGATAATAAGTAAAGAATTAAAAGCAAAATATTTATTTACATAATTTATAAGGTAGATGTCACATAAAAAAAAAAAAATATATATATATATATATATATGTGCCTTTGTAGATTTGTAAACCGCTCACCACCTCTCGGAGTTACTGCACCACCTTTGAACGGACGTGCCGGTCTCGCCCTCGGCCAGGTAATAGTATAGGAAGAGGAAGGATCGTCCAGGACTCGGGATTGCAGTTAAAAGAAATGTTGCTTTATTTGGAAATCTTGAGACAATGGTCAAAACAGAGCAAAGCGGCTGACGCGTTTCGCACTTGCGTGCTTAATCGTAGACTAACGTTACAACATTACACACAAGTTAAAATACATGTAAGAGGGGTCACATGACCCATTACATCATTGGTATAAAGGCAAAATGGAAAACCAATAGTGCAATTCGGAGTGGATGTGCTCTCTGTATCCAGGCGGGTGGTTCTTTTAGGCATTCAATGTATATAGTTATCTTCTATGACTTTGCAAGTTTTGATGTGATATAAGTCGTTATCGTTGCCAAATAATCGTCTATTTCCATGCACAAGTTCGATCTGGTCCACAATACAGAAAAATAAATACTAGGAAAGCAGTTTTCACTTCCCTTCTCAATCCGGTATCACAGGTCTTTCATTCAGCCGATTCTAATTTCACTTGTGCCACATTTAGCTTCATGTTGCTAGGGGAAACCACCCGCAGAATTCAGAGATCACCTCGCTCCTCCTTGATACACATTTTGAATATATATATATATATATATATATATGCAGTCATGGAAGAATATCGGTCCCGTGGTCCCGAGAAAAAAGAGAAGTGCTTCTGTGGGCGCTCACCTCCGTCACAGATGTAGTCCGTCACAGGTATGTGGAAGTTTCCGAGAACTTGGTAAAATAAAACCGCTTGGACACGGATGTATTTTGGAAAATAAAAAGAAGGTTTATTCCTTCAGCATGCAATACAGCTGTATTGCATGCTGAAGGAATAAACCTTCTTTTTATTTTCCAAAATACATCCGTGTCCAAGCGGTTTTATTTTACCAAGTTCTCGGAAACTTCCACATACCTGTGACGGACTACATTTGTGACGGAGGTGAGCGCCCACAGAAGCACTTCTCTTTTTTCTCGGGACCACGGGACCGATATTCTTCCATTCCAGTGACCGTCCTCCGCCGGTGAGAACGGGTCTAGTGCCGGCTGCACTCCTCCAATCTGTGTCCCCCAGAATAGTGGGAAACAAGCGTCTACTGGTGTTGTGCCCACGGTACAACACAGAAAGGTGAGCAAACCTAACATAACAACTGAAAACACGAATCTGGAAACGGCTGCTCCCCCCCTTCCTTGGAGCCGACATCCATTTTTAATTTAATTTAATTATTTTCTTTTACACTCAGATTATCTATATATATATTTTTTACTACGCTTAGATGCGCATTGTGTCTCCTCTGTCTTTTTCTATATATTTCTGTTATATATGCAGTCATGGCCGTTAATGTTGGCACCCCTGAAATTTTTCCAGAAAATGAAGTATTCCTCACAGAAAAGGATTGCAGTAACACATGTTTTGCTATAAACATGTTTATTCCCTTTGTGTGTATTGTAATTAAACCAAAAAAGAGAGGAAAAAAAGGAAATTGGACATAAGGTCACACCAAACTCCAAAAATTAGCTGGAAAAAATTATTGGCACCCTTTCAAAATTGTGGAAAAATAAGATTGTTTCAAGCATGTGATGCTCCTTTAAACTCACATAAGGCAAGTAACAGCTGTGGGTAATATAAAAATCACACCTGAAAGCAGATAAAAAGGAGAGAAGTTCACTTAGTCTTTGCACAGTGTGTCTGTGTATATCAAAATATCAACAATCTCAAGGTGACAAGTCCATCTCCAGAGATCTAGATTTGCCTTTGTCCACAGTACACAACATTATTAAGAAGTTTGAAACCTATGACACTGTAGTTAATCTCCCTGGGCGTGGACGGAAGAGAAAAATTGTTGAAAGGTGTCAGCGCAGTCCGGATGGTGGATAAGCAGCCCCAAACAAGTTCCAAAGATATTCAAGCTGTCCTGCAGGTTCAGGGATCATCAGTGTCAGCGCAAACTATCTGTCGACATTTAAATGAAATGAAATGAAACGATATGGCAGGAGACCCAGGAGGACCCCACTGCTGACATAGAGACATAAAAAGCAAGACTACATTTTCCCCAAAATGAACTTGTGTAAGCCAAAATCCTTCTGGGAAAACATCTTGTGGACAGATGAGACAAAGAAGAAGCTTTTTGGTGAAGCACATCATTCTACTGTTTACCAAAAATTGAATGAGGGCTACAAAGTAAAGAACACAGTACCTACAGTGAAATATGGTGGAGGTTCAATGATGTTTTGGGTTGTTTTGCTGCCTCTGGCACTGGGTGCCTTGAATGTGTGCAAGGCATCATGAAATCTAAGGATTACCAATGGATTTTGGGTCGCACTGTACAGCCTAGTGTCAGAAAGTTGGGTTTGCGTCCAAGATCTTGGGTCTTCCAGCAGGACAATGACCCCAAACATATGTCAAAACGCACCCAAAAATGGATGGCAACAAAGCTCTGGAGAGTTCTGAAGTGGCCAGCAATGAGTCCAGATCTAAATCCCATTGAACACCTGTGGAGAGATTTTAAAATTGCTGTTGGCAAAAGGCGCCTTCCGATAAGAGAGACCTGGAGCAGTTTGCAAAGGAAGAGTGGTCCAACATTCCGGCTGAGAGGTGTAAGAATCTTATTGATGGTTATAGGAAGCGACTGATTTCAGTTATTTTTTCCAAAGGGTGTGCAACCAAATATTAATCCTTACTTTTGAAAATCATAATCCTTTCCATTTTGCACCTAAAAATCCATATGATGGCTTATTTTTTGCGCCACTAATTCTACTTTGAAATGACATCAGTCATTTTACCCAAAAATCTACGGCGAAATCAAAAAAAAAAAATCATTGTGCGACAAAATTTAAGAAAAAACACCATTTGTAAATTTGGGGGGCTTCCATTTCTACGCTGTATATTTTTCGGTAAAAATGACACCTTCTCTTTATTATTTAGGCCCATACAATTAAAATAATACCCTACTTATATAGGTTTTGATTTTGTCGTACTTCTTGAAAAAAATCATAACTACATGCACGAAAATGTATATGTTTAAAATGGTCATATTCTGACCCCTATTACTTTTTTATTTTTATGTGTACGGGGTGGTATGAGGGCTCATTTTTTGCGACACAATCTGAAGTTTTTAGCGGTACCATTTTTGTATTGATCGGACTTTTTGATCCCTTTTTATAAATTTTTTCATGATATAAAAAGTGACCAAAAATATGCTATTTTGGACTTTCGAACTTTTTTTGCATGTACGCTATTGACCGTACAGTTTAATTAAATATATATTTTTATATTTCGGACATTTATGCATGCGGCGATACCACATATGTTTATTTTTATTATGGTTACATATTTTTTATATGGAATTTGGGGAAAGGGGGGTGATTTACACTTTTAATAAGGAAGGGGTTAATGTGTGTGTTTTTCAACTTTTTTTCAACTTTTTTTTTTTTTACACTTTTAGTCCCCTTAGGGGACTTTTAGGAGGAATCATTAGACTCCTCATACAGATCAATGTGGTTTCTTAGAACCACATTGATCTGTGTGCTCTGCGCTCGATTGATAAAGCCTGCCAGGCTTTATAATTCTCAGCGCAGAAGCCGGCATAGAAGGAGAGGTAAGTCCTCTGGCTACCTCAGCAGTGGATCCATCCACCCCACTGGACCACCAGGGAGCGTTTTAATTTCTCTTTAGAGGCCGCTGTCAACTTTGACAGCAGCAATCTAAAGGTTCTAAAGGGTTAATATCACTGCATGTCGGCTATTAATGCCGGCCCCCAGGTACAAGAATCAGCTGGGAGGTGGCCGGTATGATGCAGGCTAAAGTCGGGAACCCGCGTCATACAACAGTTGCCGTCTCAGGACGAGCTGGCTCGTCCTTAGTCGGCAACCGGTTAAGTTAAGGGTGCCAATTATTTTGTCCAGCCCATTTTTGGAGTTTGATGTGACATTATGTCCAGTTTGCTTTTTTCCCCTCCTTTCTTTGGTTTAGTTCCAATACACACAAAGTCAATAAACATGTGTATAGCAAAACATGTGTTACTGCAATCCTATTCTGTGAGAAATACTTAATTTTCTTGAAAAATTTCAGGGGTGATAACATTTACGGTCATGACTATATATATATATATATATATATATATATATATATATATATATATATATCTGGTGCTAGGCTGTAATCTCTCAGTCAGGGCCATAACACACACTGAAGACTGTAGGAAACATGGTCTTATCTTGTAGGCATCAAATGTCATTTTTGAGGAGAACGACAGTATTGATCTACTGCAGGCAATTATATATTAGATGCTCCCACTCTGCAGGGAGAAGAATCCTCACCTGGCCTCTGTATTGACCTTCTCTTCAAGGTTATTATTAAGGCAGAGTCTATAAGGATAAGGTTCAGTAATCAACATGGTTGATCTGACATGTCATGTGCTTCTCAGGTAATATACCATACATTTTATCACACAGAAGATTACTTTAAAAATGAGAGTGCATTTGTCCCATACTAAACAGTTGGTAAGTAGTGTTGAGCGCGAATATTCGAATAGCAAACTTTTTTCGCGAATATCGTTATTGCGAATATTATGTTTTTTTTTTTTCACAGTACACATCACAATGATGTGTACTGTGTAAATAAAAAGTGATCATCCCTCCCTGCTTCCAGCTTGTGGTCCAAAGAAGGCGAATATACGAAAATTCGTGAATATCGGCACTTCCAGAGGACACTGATCCTTCCCTTCTTTTGGCTTGTGGGCCAATGAGAAGTATGCAAATTCAGTTGTCAGAGGTTAGCGACATCCCTAGCAACCAATAGGAAAGTAGTTAGTTAAAAGATATAATCACGCATGCGCATTTTGTGTATTTCATTACATATTACGCATGGACAAAAAATGAATGAATATGCGAAATTTGCGAATATAGGACGAATATGCCGCACATCACTATTGGTAAGCTGTTCACATGCTGCATCAGGGCTTCACAAGTGTAACCCATGCATACATTTGATCCGATCCTACGAAGCTTTACATTTCCAATTTTTTTACTAAAATGTCCAGGACAATTGAAGAGGCAGGGCCCGGGGTCCGCTATGCTCCGGGGCTGCAACCTCTAGCCAGGGGCATAGCTAGAAACCCCAGGACCCGATGCAAACAATTGCCCTGGGCCCCCCCCCCCCCCTTCCCCAACCACGTGCCAGGACTGGACTTAGACCAAAAATAGGCCCGGGCATTTCAGAATAAGCAGCCTATTTTTTTGGGTGGGGGTCCGACTGCTGGGACCCCCACTGATCACCTAGGTTAACGTGGCTCTCCAGCTGTTGCAAAGCTACAACTCCCATCATTTCTTGAGAGCCTCAGGGAGTTGTAGTTTTGTAACAGCTGGAGAACCACAGATTGAGGTACTGTTTCACCCATCATGACACCAGCTGATGGGACAATCAGACATAATACACAATTATATCAGTGACCAGAGTGACATCTTCTCTGTTGTCTTTCCATATCTTTTTTTCTTCATCTGGTTGAGATCGCGGTGACTTTTTCCAGCTACATCTCCTCTCATCAGTGTCTGACGCATGGACATCATAGGCTCCTCACTAGCAGATCCTCATCCTCTGTATGAACACAATAATCATTATAACCCTGCCAGATAATGTGCCACCTGAATATAATCCTGCCACCCACTGTACCCCCTGAAAATAATACTGCGACACACTTTACTCCTGAATATAATGCTACCACCACACTGAACCCTTTCTATATATTGTGGCACTGGCACCATAGGCAGGATTTCTGTGCCAGTGCCACCTTACTGTGCCCCAATATATACTGTACCGCCATATGCTGTGTCACACCATCCACCAAGAACCATGAGGCACCGACCCACACTGAAACGCACCTCTGCCCTCATCTCATTCCTGACCAGCATCCTTCGCCATACTCCACTGCACTTAGGTTACGCAAGGGACGTTGCTCTCTGCTGCTCTATTGGTCACATGACCGCTTTATCACAGAATATTCAGCAGCAGCGTCACTAGAGTGACATGCACGTGTTAGCAGCAGGTAATTTAACCCTCCCCACCCTGGATGTTTACTCTGTGTCATCCCGAATCATGAATCATGAGTCATGATGCACAGAGCCCTGCTGCCGGTTGCTGCCAGTCCATCACAACCACACACAGCTGCGACACAACAATGTAATGAACAATGTAAAGAAAAAGGCAGGCAGCAATGGGCCTCCCGCTCAGGCCCAGGCCCTCGGACGATGCCCGAGGGCCATCTTGCAGTAGTGCATATAGTGTAGTGGCAGGCTATGGGGCCCGGTCGCGATTGTGACCTTTGCGACCTCTATAGTTACGCCACTGCCTCTAGCATTACCTTATGCCTGCTTCTCCTCTTCATTGAAGTGGTCCTGTGTAGTCTTGTACCACGTGTGCTGCGTCAATGTGTATTATGGCACATGCACAGGATAGGACTACACAGGACCTCTGCAAGCAGGGTTGGTGCAAAGAGTTTTGTCTACACGAGCAAAGGTGCATTTTGGTGCCTCCCATCTCTAATGTGTCATGGGTTGGAAGCACCTTGGGCATGGCAGAATATTGTGCTTCCCCCCAGCCTGTGAAGGTAAGAGAATGACAGCGTATACATTGTATTTATCGCTGCTCACCAGGTTGGAGTTTAGAAGCATAAAATAATACCTCCACACCTGGACGACATATTACTACTGCAGTGACTAATACATCAGAAAAACCACTCTTCAGAGACCAATATTACTGGCGATCACGGGGCCGGATCATTGTGAAGTCATGGTGCCGCCCCCGTGTGATGTCACGTCCGCCCCCTCAATGCAAGCCTATGGGAGGGGGCCTGACTGCTGTCACGACCCCTCCCATAGGCTTGCATTGAGGGGGCGGAAACTGACATCACACGGGGGCGGGGCCGTGACATCACAATGGTCCGGATCCGTGATCGCCAGTAATTAGACCTGAAGCGAACATGCTCCGGGGACTGATTGTAACGGGGTGCTGCATGCAACGGCGGGACCCCCGTGATCAGGCATCTTATCCCTTATCCATTGGATAGGGAATAAGATGTCTTAGCCCCGGAGTACCCCTTTAAATGCAAGTGATTGTGTGTGATTTATACAAGAGTGTATAAAAGTGATGATTTCACCTGTTATAGACGGAGTTGCCAATTATTAATGAGCAAGCAATGACGACCGGACTGGTGAGCGGTACGTAGTACCAGTACCCATATCTATACTCATATTTTCCCTTTGAAGTACGGCATTGCACATTATTTTCATCTGATACGGGACTTTGCTGCGGCTCATAGTTCCTTGCAGGATTAAATCTCAATCCCTACCCCTAGGATCATCCTTATATGGACAAACAGTTTTTTATTTACCATTTTTGATATTTTTCATACCTTTTTGTTTCTAGGTACATTGGTTGGTGCACCAGAAATACTTTTATTACCTGCAGGGATTAATAATAATAATTTATTTCTATTCATACATATTTATATGACAATTAGATAATATATTTATGCAACGGTTTTCAAATTATGACATGGGCCCTGTGAACTGTTATGTAATCCTTACCTATTGTATGTTGTTTTAAAAAATATTTTAAATATTTTAAAGTCTTCTATTTCTGTTTATTGTGCTTTTGCCAAATATCCTATGTACATTTAGTTTAGGGTGATGTATTGAGGACTGAGACTTTGCGTTTTTTCTGTTGAGTATTTTTTAGGGTATAGGTGTACTTAGTTAACCTCATACATTTCTGTTGTTGAGCTGTCCATACCTGTCCTTTTTAACATAAAGCTGTTTTTTATGGAATAAATTCACTTTTTTTTGCACTTTATTATGGACTGTGAATAAATTCACTTGTTTGCACTGCATTATGGACTGTGTGCTGCAGTAAGATCCTTTTGCTGTCCTTTTTTTTTACATGTATGAAAGTGTGGGGATTTAAAAATAAGGGACTTAAATTCAGGTAGTTTAGAGGGATTTTAATTGAAATATTTACTGTCTATTTTTAACTGTTATCTTTGCAATCCCCCAAACTAAGATGTCCTTCATGATTGAAAATTCTATCCAGTGTACATCTTACTCAATGTATGCAATCCTTGAACGGCAGTTCGAGGGTGCATATTGCTGTGCGTGATGTGTGCGAGTTGTTAATTTGGAAGCCCAGATCCTGGATCTAGAGGAGCAACTGTGTTGTGCGGTAATAACTCAATTATGAATTATGGTCATAAAAAAATTATTAATTATGAAAAATAAAAAATTATGAAAATTATAAAAAATCTCAAAATTATGACCTAGTGAATTGTAGACAAAGCTAATCAATACAATTCACATCTGAGTCCGACTATTTTACTAGGTTAGAATATCACCTAGTATATATACTAGGTTAGAATATCATATGAGAAAAAGGTTACATATCACTCTATTCAGAGGAACCTAATGATATTAAGGTGGGCATTATCTAATCAATAGACATCAATATGGAATGCTAAATTCACTCCGCCCTCTTCTAACCAACTTCAAATCACATGACTCCAAGAATGGGGAAATCCATCTAAGATATAAATATGGAAGAATTATGATATACTCCCCCCCCCCCCCATTCTGGACTATTTTCTATACATGATCTTGGTTTTTGCTTATCACGCACCACAGGTAGGTTAGCGTTAGGTCCCGTGCCACTTGAGAAACTTTGGCGTTGGTGTGCGGGCTCTAGTATGTCCTTCATCTAAGGATATACTGGCGAATGTCTCAATTTTAACATCAGTGTTGAGGGATAGCCAATGTCATTGTATACATCTACCACAGCATGCACCTAAATTTCTGTATTGTATACATGATCTTGGTTAGACTATTAAGACAATAAGCAGAGATATATGATTGTCACAATGCCGGCTGGCAGGTAGTGGATCCTCTGTGCCAGAGAGGGATTGGCGTGGACCGTGCTAGTGGACCGGTTCTAAGCCACTACTGGTTTTCACCAGAGCCCGCCGCAAAGCGGGATGGTCTTGCTGCGGCGGTAGTGACCAGGTCGTATCCACTAGCAACGGCTCACCTCTCTGGCTGCTGAAGATAGGCGCGGTACAAGGGAGTAGGCAGAAGCAAGGTCGGACGTAGCAGAAGGTCGGGGCAGGCAGCAAGGATCGTAGTCAGGGGCAACGGCAGAAGGTCTGGAAACACAGGCAAGGAACACACAAGGAACGCTTTCACTGGCACTAAGGCAACAAGATCCGGCAAGGGAGTGCAGGGGAAGTGAGGTGATATAGGGAAGTGCACAGGTGAACACACTGATTGGAACCACTGCGCCAATCAGCGGCGCAGTGGCCCTTTAAATCGCAGAGACCCGGCGCGCGCGCGCCCTAGGGAGCGGGGCCGCGCGCGCCGGGACAGAACAGACGGAGAGCGAGTCAGGTAGGGGAGCCGGGGTGCGCATCGCGAGCGGGCGCTACCCGCATCGCGAATCGCATCCCGGCTGGCAGCGGAATCGCAGCGCCCCGGGTCAGAGGACGTGACCGGAGCGCTGCCGCGGGGAGAGTGAAGCGAGCGCTCCGGGGAGGAGCGGGGACCCGGAGCGCTCGGCGTAACAGTACCCCCCCCCTTGGGTCTCCCCCTCTTCTTAGAGCCTGAGAACCTGAGGAGCAGACTTTTGTCTAGGATGTTGTCCTCAGGTTCCCAGGATCTCTCTTCAGGACCACAACCCTCCCAGTCCACTAAAAAAAAATTTTTCCCTCTGACCTTTTTGGCAGCTAAAATTTCTTTGACCGAGAAGATGTCCGAGGAGCCGGAAACAGGAGTGGGAGGAACAGATTTGGGAGAAAAACGGTTGAGGATGAGTGGTTTGAGAAGAGAGACGTGAAAGGCATTAGGGATACGAAGAGAGGGAGGAAGAAGAAGTTTATAAGAGACAGGATTAATTTGACACAAAATTTTGAAAGGACCAAGATAGCGTGGTCCCAACTTGTAGCTAGGGACACGGAAGCGGACATATTTAGCGGAGAGCCATACCTTGTCTCCAGGGGAAAAAACGGGGGGAGCTCTTCTTTTCTTATCCGCGAACTTCTTCATGCGTGATGAAGCCTGTAAGAGAGAATTTTGGGTCTCTCTCCATATGATGGAAAGGTCACGAGAAATTTCATCCACAGCGGGCAGACCAGAGGGCAAGGGAGTAGGGAGGGGGGGAAGAGGGTGACGGCCGTACACCACGAAAAATGGGGATTTGGAGGAAGACTCAGAGACCCTGAAGTTATACGAGAATTCGGCCCATGGGAGGAGATCTGCCCAGTCATCCTGGCGGGAGGAAACAAAATGTCGCAAATAATCACCCAAGATCTGGTTAATCCTTTCTACTTGTCCATTGGACTGGGGATGATATGCAGAAGAAAAATTTAATTTAATCTTGAGTTGTTTACAGAGAGCCCTCCAGAATTTAGACACGAATTGGACGCCTCTATCCGAGACAATCTGCGTAGGCAACCCGTGAAGACGAAAAATGTGTACAAAAAATTGTTTAGCCAACTGAGGCGCAGAAGGAAGACCAGGAAGAGGGATGAAATGTGCCATTTTGGAGAATCGATCAACGACCACCCAAATAACAGTGTTGCCACGGGAAGGGGGTAAATCAGTAATAAAATCCATACCAATCAGAGACCAAGGCTGTTCGGGGACAGGCAGAGGATGAAGAAAACCAGCGGGCTTCTGGCGAGGAGTCTTATCCCGGGCACAGATAGTGCAGGCTCGCACAAAGTCCACAACATCCGTCTCCAGAGTCGGCCACCAATAGAAGCGGGAGATGAGTTGCACAGATTTCTTGATACCCGCATGACCTGCGAGATGGGAGGAGTGACCCCATTTGAGGATTCCGAGGCGTTGGCGAGGAGAAACAAAGGTCTTTCCTGGAGGAGTCTGCCTGATGGAGGCAGGAGAAGTGGAGATCAGGCAGTCAGGTGGAATGATGTGTTGCGGAGAGAGTTCAACTTCTGAGGCATCCGAGGAACGAGAGAGAGCATCGGCCCTAATGTTCTTATCGGCAGGACGAAAGTGAATCTCAAAATTAAATCGGGCAAAGAACAGAGACCACCGGGCCTGGCGAGGATTCAGCCGTTGGGCAGACTGGAGGTAGGAGAGGTTCTTGTGGTCGGTGTAGATAATAACAGGAGAACTTGATCCCTCCAGCAGATGCCTCCATTCCTCAAGTGCTAATTTAATGGCTAGAAGCTCTCGATCCCCGATGGAGTAGTTCCTCTCCGCTGGAGAGAAGGTCCTAGAGAAAAAACCACAAGTGACAGCATGCCCGGAAGAATTTTTTTGTAGAAGAACAGCTCCAGCTCCCACTGAGGAGGCATCAACCTCCAATAGGAAGGGTTTGGAAGGGTCAGGTCTGGAGAGGACGGGAGCCGAAGAGAAGGCAGACTTGAGTCGTTTAAAGGCGTCTTCTGCTTGAGGGGGCCAGGACTTGGGATCAGCATTTTTTTTGGTTAAAGCCACGATAGGAGCCACAATGGTAGAAAAATGTGGAATAAATTGCCTGTAATAATTGGCGAACCCCAAAAAGCGTTGGATAGCACGGAGTCCGGAGGGGCGTGGCCAATCTAAGACGGCAGAGAGTTTGTCTGGATCCATCTGTAGTCCCTGGCCAGAGACCAAATATCCTAGAAAAGGAAGAGATTGGCATTCAAACAGACATTTCTCAATTTTGGCATAGAGTTGGTTGTCACGAAGTCTCTGAAGAACCATACGGACATGCTGGCGGTGTTCTTCTAGATTGGCAGAAAAAATTAGGATATCGTCCAGATATACAACAACACAGGAGTATAACAGATCACGAAAAATTTCATTGACAAAGTCTTGGAAGACGGCAGGGGCGTTGCACAGTCCAAAGGGCATGACCAGATACTCAAAGTGTCCATCTCTGGTGTTAAATGCCGTTTTCCACTCGTCCCCCTCTCTGATGCGGATGAGGTTATAGGCGCCTCTTAAGTCCAATTTAGTGAAGATGTGGGCACCTTGGAGGCGATCAAAGAGTTCAGAGATGAGGGGTAAGGGGTAGCGGTTCTTAACCGTGATTTTATTAAGACCGCGGTAGTCAATGCATGGACGTAGGGAGCCATCTTTTTTGGACACAAAGAAAAATCCGGCTCCGGCAGGAGAGGAGGATTTACGGATAAAGCCCTTTTTTAGATTCTCCTGGACGTATTCGGACATGGCAAGAGTCTCTGGGGCAGAGAGAGGATAAATTCTGCCCCGGGGTGGAGTAGTGCCCGGGAGGAGGTCGATAGGGCAATCATAAGGCCTGTGAGGAGGTAGAGTCTCAGCTTGTTTTTTGCAGAAAACATCCGCGAAGTCCATATAGGCCTTAGGGAGACCGGTTACTGGAGGAACCACAGAGTTACGGCAAGGGTTACTGGGAACCGGTTTTAGACAGTTCTTGGAACAAGAGGACCCCCAACTCTTGATCTCCCCAGTGGACCAATCCAGGGTAGGGGAATGAAGTTGAAGCCAGGGAAGTCCAAGGAGAATTTCCGAGGTGCAATTGGGGAGGACCAAAAGTTCAATCCTCTCATGATGAGATCCGATGCTCATAAGAAGGGGCTCCGTGCGGAAACGTATGGTACAGTCCAATCTTTCATTATTTACACAATTGATGTAGAGGGGTCTGGCGAGACTGGTCACCGGGATGTTGAACCTGTTGACGAGAGAGGCCAAAATAAAATTTCCTGCAGATCCAGAGTCCAAGAAGGCCACTGTAGAGAAGGAGAAGGCAGAGGCAGACATCCGCACAGGCACAGTAAGACGTGGAGAAGCAGAGTAGACATCAAGGACTGTCTCATCTTTGTGCGGAGTCAGCGTACGTCTTTCCAGGCGGGGAGGACGGATAGGACAATCTCTCAGGAAGTGTTCGGTACTAGCACAGTACAGGCAGAGGTTCTCCATACGGCGTCGTGTCCTCTCTTGAGGTGTCAGGCGAGACCGGTCGACCTGCATAGCCTCCACGGCGGGAGGCACAGGAACAGATTGCAGGGGACCAGAGGAGAGAGGAGCCGAGGAGAAGAAACGCCTCGTGCGAACAGAGTCCATATCTTGGCGGAGTTCCTGACGCCTTTCGGAAAAACGCATGTCAATGCGAGTGGCTAGGTGAATAAGTTCATGTAGATTAGCAGGAATTTCTCGTGCGGCCAGAACATCTTTAATGTTGCTGGATAGGCCTTTTTTGAAGGTCGCGCAGAGGGCCTCATTATTCCAGGACAATTCTGAAGCAAGAGTACGGAATTGTACGGCATACTCGCCAACGGAAGAATTACCCTGGACCAGGTTCAACAGGGCAGTCTCAGCAGAAGAGGCTCGGGCAGGTTCCTCAAAGACACTTCGGATTTCCGAGAAGAAGGAGTGTACAGAGGCAGTGACGGGGTCATTGCGGTCCCAGAGCGGTGTGGCCCATGACAGGGCTTTTCCGGACAGAAGGCTGACTACGAAAGCCACCTTAGACCTTTCAGTGGGAAACAGGTCCGACATCATCTCCAGATGCAGGGAACATTGGGAAAGAAAGCCACGGCAAAACTTAGAGTCCCCATCAAATTTATCCGGCAAGGATAAGCGTATCCCAGGAGCGGCCACTCGCTGCGGAGGAGGTGCAGGAGCTGGCGGAGGAGATGACTGCTGAAGCTGTGGTAGTAACTGTTGTAGCATAATGGTCAGTTGAGACAGCTGTTGGCCTTGTTGCGCTATCTGTTGTGACTGCTGGGCGACCACCGTGGTGAGGTCAGCGACAACTGGCAGAGGAACTTCAGCGGGATCCATGGCCGGATCTACTGTCACGATGCCGGCTGGCAGGTAGTGGATCCTCTGTGCCAGAGAGGGATTGGCGTGGACCGTGCTAGTGGACCGGTTCTAAGCCACTACTGGTTTTCACCAGAGCCCGCCGCAAAGCGGGATGGTCTTGCTGCGGCGGTAGTGACCAGGTCGTATCCACTAGCAACGGCTCACCTCTCTGGCTGCTGAAGATAGGCGCGGTACAAGGGAGTAGGCAGAAGCAAGGTCGGACGTAGCAGAAGGTCGGGGCAGGCAGCAAGGATCGTAGTCAGGGGCAACGGCAGAAGGTCTGGAAACACAGGCAAGGAACACACAAGGAACGCTTTCACTGGCACTAAGGCAACAAGATCCGGCAAGGGAGTGCAGGGGAAGTGAGGTGATATAGGGAAGTGCACAGGTGAACACACTGATTGGAACCACTGCGCCAATCAGCGGCGCAGTGGCCCTTTAAATCGCAGAGACCCGGCGCGCGCGCGCCCTAGGGAGCGGGGCCGCGCGCGCCGGGACAGAACAGACGGAGAGCGAGTCAGGTAGGGGAGCCGGGGTGCGCATCGCGAGCGGGCGCTACCCGCATCGCGAATCGCATCCCGGCTGGCAGCGGAATCGCAGCGCCCCGGGTCAGAGGACGTGACCGGAGCGCTGCCGCGGGGAGAGTGAAGCGAGCGCTCCGGGGAGGAGCGGGGACCCGGAGCGCTCGGCGTAACAATGATCTTGCTCTATATTTAGGAGGAAAAACTTGAAACAAGTTTCCTGTGTGGGAAATATACTTATAATACCTAGGTTGGCGAGTAGGAATTCTATCAATATGTATAACCAATTTTTCCATGCTTTGATAGATTATGAGTCTTGATTCTTTTGCAGGTAGAATGCAGTCCCACAATATCCTAAAACTATAATCTCAATATCGAGATAATGAATTATTTTATTAATTTATTCGCCAATCTAAATGATATAATTCCATCATCATTACCCCAATTAGTCTTAATTAAATGGAATACCATTTTTTGTGTCTCTTACCAAAACTTTGTAAGAACCTTACTTCTGCTCTGAGGAACACTGAATTGTCCATCTCATCGTCAGGGACAGCCACTGGGTCGGTACAGTGTGATCAGTCCGGCATCTGGGATCTCACATGGCTTTCATGGCTTCCATCTTGTGGACCTCTGTTCTTTGTCTTTGTGTTCTCAGCCTACAATCTATTGTTCAGTTAGAGCAGTTCAGACATCAGCATTCAGTATTCAGTATCAGCTCTCAGTTTCCCCTAACATCTGGTTTACCAAACTTTTAGTTAGTTAACTAATTAGTTAGACACACCCTCCTAAATTGGCGGCACAATGACAGAGTCTAGTGGTGGCAGCAGCATGAGGAGACCATAAGGCGGCACTATGATAGAGCCTGGATGTGGCAGCAGTATGAGGAGACCATATGGTGGCACAATGACACATTCTGGAGGTGGCAACAGCCTATGTAGGTGTCTTCTGGAGCTCTTGGTACAGCTGGAACTTTGGCTGGGTCTTCCTCAGCTAATTCAAGAGTGGGTACAGGGTCAGGACTGGCAGGACTGAGTCACTGACTGTGGTGATGGAGAGACTGGTGGCAGAGTTGGCGCTCTGGAAACTGGTGTATAAACTGGAGCCAACGGTGACAGGACTGGAGCTGGAGTAGAAATTAATGTTGGTGGAACAGACCCCGGGGCTGGTGAGACACAGAAGACCGCAGGCTGACTTGGAGAAAACATAGGGAAGTCCATGGATGGGTGGATTCCCTCGCCTGGAACATACTCTCTTGCAGTTCTGCTAGCTGGAGGAGGTGGTGCCAGGAGCACAGGTAGGTCTTCTTTCAGACACAATTTGATCCGGTTGCGGTGAACAACTTGTGGCTCATACCCGAGCTTTTGTACTTGGTACACGTCTGAGTCTGGATAGGGTATGGCCATCACCGTGTACGGTTCCATTTCCCAGATGGAATCCAATTTATGGGTTCTCGTAAACTTGTAAACACAGTGAGAGCATAAGTGTACCCGGACCGGGTAGGAGACAACTTGACATGGTCTAGTGTGACCAACTGGTTAGGCCTTTCACTCTGGATGGAATGGAGGAGTGCTCTGGCATCCTTGTGCACATCCCTGATGACTTTACAGACTGCACATTCACTGCACCATTTCTCAATGTCACTCTGCATTCCGATCCAATAGAATCTGCTCCTGACAGTAGCTACGATCTTGTGGACTCCAGAGTGTCCTGACTGATCATGGTATGCGTTGAGGACCATCATCGCGTCACTTTGGGGAGCTATAATCTGATGAAGTCGATCACCAGAGACTGGATCCAAAGAATTTTGGTACAACAGTTCCTTGTGCACAAATAGTCGCTTCCTCTGTCACCACAGATGTTTCAGCTCATAGTCACACTAGGCCCGGCGTAGAGGGATTGGTACCTTTTTTGCCAGAAGGTAATCCAACAGATCCCCCATGACTCGACTTTTGTCCTGAAGAGTCTTCCAGCTGTATAGGTCTTTTTGAACCTTTTTGGACCTGGGTTCGCTGTTCCTGAGGGTGGTCACAACATTTTGGTTCATGAACCGTTGATAAATGGTGGCATTTTCATGTCTCCCACACGTCTTCAACAGGGGGTTCTTTGCCGGGGATCATCCGAGACAGTACATCGGCATGGACATTCGACTTGCCGATTCTGTACTTGATGGTGAAAATATAATTGTCTAATCTTAAAGCCCAATGTTGTTGGCACCCAACTTGGTGGTGATCATGTGGGCCAACAAGTTATTATCTGTGTAAGTTATTAAATGGTGTGGCAACCAAGAAGTCTGAACGTTTCGGTCGCGGCCCATACCAAAGCGAGAAGTACTAATTTGAATGAGCTGTAGTTTGCATCATTCTTCTCGGCTCCTCGCAGGTTATGACTGGCATAGGCAACTACCCGCTCCTGTCCCTCCTGGACTTGGGACAGGACAGCTCCCAGACCCTCAAAACTAGCATCGTATATAGCCGGCATGGTTGACTGTAGTCTGGATACACCAGGATGGGTGATTCTGTCAGCAGATTTTTAAGAGCTCGGAATGCTGTCTCTTGCTCAACAGGTAATCTTCCATTGTAGTTCCTCTTCACCGTACACCGTAAGAGAGCTGTGAGGGGTTCTGCAATCTGGGCGAAGTGGGGAATGAAGCAGCGGTAGTAGCCAGCAAATCCCAGAAAGCTCCTGACATCTTTCACCGTGTGCGGGGTAGGCCAGTTCTTGACAACTTTCACCTTTTCAGGATTGGGCTGGACTCCCTCGGCGCTGACAACAAGTAGTGTATTTGAGGTTTAAGCAGGTAACACTTTGACGGCTTGATCTTCAGCCCATGCTTGGTCAGGACTTGGAAGACATCTGACAGATGACTGAGGTGCTTCTGGTAGGATTTGGATTACACAATGACATCGTCCAGGTAGGAAACTTTGAAAATTCAGATAGCCAAGGCATCTTTCCATCATACGCTGGAACATGGCAGGGGCATTACATAGCCCAAATGGCATACTTTTAAACTCGAACAGTCCCATGGGTGTCACAAAGGCGGTCTTCTCCTGGTCTTTCACGGCCATGGGCACTTGCCAATATCCACTGGTTAAGTCTAGGGTGGAGAAGTAAGCAGCAGACCCAAGGGCTGTGAGCGACTCCTCGATCCTTGGCCGAGAATAAGCATCCTCATTTGCTACAGTGTGTCACGCCAATAGTAAGGTGATTACATGAGGAGGAGGTTTGTTACAGTGTGTCACCCCTGTAGTAAGGTGATTACATAAGGAGGAGGTTTGTTACAGTGTGTTATCACAGTAGTAAAGACATTACAAAAGGAAGGGATTTGCTACAGTGTGTCACTCCAGTAGTAAGGTTATTACATGAGGAGGGGGTTTGTTACAGTGTATCATCCCAGTAGTAATGAGAATACATGAGGAGGAGGTTTGTTACAGTGTATCACCCCAGTAATAAGGTTGGGCCTGTTAGAGAACGGAGCCAATGGGCAGTGTCAAGGGATAGCAAAATTAACTTTTGCCTAGGGTGGCAAAAATACTTGCACCAGCCTGTGTCGACTTTGGAAAAATAGCTGATTTCTTTTAAAAAAAAACTGAATCTGACCTGTCCTCAAGTTGTGTTTGGTTTTACAGCTCTGTTTTATTTAAGTGAATGATGTCAAGGACAGATGTGGTGCTGTATTTGGAAGGAATTAGCTCAGTTTTTGTATTACTGGATAACCCCTTTCAGTAAACAGCCTAGCAGAAATCCTACATGGCTCTGTCCAGTAATGATTGGCACCACCGAGAGGACGAAGCAGCAAGTCCAGGTCCTGCTGGCAACTAAGGGTTTGTGGTTTGTAGCGTCTTGATTAATAACAAATATGTAACTGGGAATTAAAACAATCCAAAAGTATACAGCAAATGAGGGTGGATTAGATTGCCTGAAACTATATACAACCCTGAAAACTGAAATTGCAACACCAAGAAGGACAAGACGTAAGGGTCAAGTAGCACTTGTCACCGAGATCTGCAAATGATCAAATGTTCAATCAGCGGCATGTGATAAGGGCTTCAATGCTATAAAAGCCAGATGGAAAGCAAATTCTTTCAACCACATGTAACTTCAGTACATTATGGCTGTGTGACGCCTCCTGTTGTCCACGTGCCAGGTATCATCACTTCTCACAAATTACACAAGCCTTGAACTCAGATACTTTAGTTTATTACACCAGCAGATTGCTATGAACTCGGGTCGAGATGTCAGTACTGTTCATCGTTGCATGTTTAACCCCCTAAGGATGCAGCAATTTTTCCTTTTTGCACTTTCGTTTCGTTTCATTTTCTAATAACCAATAATGTTTTAAATTTTCCATCTACAGACCCATATAAGGGCTTGTTTCTAGCATTTTACTTTGTAATGACATCACAAATTTTATCACCAAATCTACGGTTAAACAAAATATAACAATTATTTGTGGGTTGAAAGTTCACTGTTAATAGCTACATGGTTTTGCAGGTAAAATGTCTGTCCATCAAGGGTCTATTCTGTGTAGTGGTGTCCTGGTTGCCCAGTGGTCACTGTATGTGGCCTTACCCTTAGGGTCTATTCACATGGCAGAATTTCCGCTTGCAGAATTCCGCCTCAAATTAAAGCCCATAGACTTCTATGTAATTCTACTGTCATGACCGGGGGTGGACAGGGAGAGTGAGCCCTAAGCGGTCCCTACAAGGCAGGCTACAGCGTTCTAACATACAGTTCAGAAACCGGAATCAATATTAACAGCAGATACAGTGGTCCCTCAACATACGATGGTAATCCGTTCCAAATGGACCATCCTTTGTTGAAACCATCGTATGTTGACGGATCCGTGCAATGTAAAGTATAGGACAGTGGTCTACAACCTGCAGACCTCCAGATGTTGCAAAACTCCAACACCCAGCATGCCCGGACAGCCAACAGCTGTCCCGGCATGCTGGGAGTTGTAGTTTTGCAACATCTGGAGGTCCACAGGTTGAATACCACTGGTATTGGAGGTTATACTCACATGTCCTTGTCGCTACGGACCGTCACCGCTGCCCTGGATGTCGCCTTCCATCACTGTCGCCGCATCCCCGGGGTGTCCCTGACGCTCCGGCAAGGCCTCTGCTTCCCCAGCATCCTCGCTCTCTGTCGCCGCCATCACGTTGCTACGCACGCCGCTCCTATTGGATGACGGGATGGCATGTGCAGTGACGTGATGACGACGATGGAGAGCGCCGACCATGCAGGGGATTCCGAAGAGGACGCGCCGGAGCCCCGAGGACAGGTAAGTGATCTTCAGCGGACCACACGGGGCACCGTAAACGGCTATCCGGTGGCAGCTGAAGCAGTCTGCGCTGCCGGATAGCCGTTTATGCGATGGCCCCGAAATACAAAAGCATCGTATGTTGATGCTGCCTTCTACATGCGATGGCCTCTGAGAGGCCATCGCATGTTGAAATGATCATATGTCAGGGCCATCGTAGGTCGAGGGGTCACTGTATAAATAAATGAACAAGACCAGATATGGAATAAGTATACAGTAAAAACCAGCAGATGCAGGGGTTGAACAGATGAACTGAATGTAAAACACTAAACAAGTCAGGAAACATAGAACACTGTTCACAATGGACACTGAACAAAGAAACAAACAAAACACCCTACTCCAAACATGGGGACATCAATACCAAAGCCAAATAGACTCCTAGCCAGCGGGCACACTCCATCATGTGATCAGGATACTGGCCTAGAAGGAAACAGAAATATAATACATGAAACACTAGACGTAGAACCAGATGAGTCTGAACAGACTCCAGAGACTAAATACTGAGCACAGGTACAAGCAC
The DNA here is from genome assembly GCF_029499605.1 of Hyla sarda. Classification (NCBI taxonomy): domain Eukaryota; kingdom Metazoa; phylum Chordata; class Amphibia; order Anura; family Hylidae; genus Hyla; species Hyla sarda. The sequence goes on along the minus strand of NC_079191.1, from coordinate 383,820,663 downwards.
AAGACTAACAGTGTGAACACAGACTAAGCAGAACGGACATACATTCTGCAAGCGGAAATTCTGAAGTGTGAATGGGAGTGCGGAATCCCATAGAAGTCTTAAGGCTTTAATTTGAGGCAGAATTCCGCAAACAAAAATTCTGCCCTGTGAATAGACCCTTAGGTTCCAGTGTTTCAGATAATAGTTTTTTAATGTATCATTTTATGTTATAGGATTACATGTGACTATAACTGAGATCATGTGCATAGTGTTGGGACCAGTCATATCCCTTGTAATCACAGCTATTTTTATCATGCTGGAAATCTTTTCTTTGCATGCAATAATAATCCGTACCAATTTTATGTTACATTTATTCCAGACAGGGGCAATACTACTTCCCATGTAATCAAATTTCAACAAAATTGCTTTTTGATGAAAAAATACAGGTTCAAAATGTTTCCATGATATTTTTATAGAACTGAAATTGTGTTTTTGTACTAAGCAATTGCCCTGGTATACTAGTTGTGTGCAATAAGCATATATTATTATTATTTTGTAGCTTCACATCCTTTGTCAACTTGTCCTTTTTGGAATGAACCTTTGATCATTTTACTTTTATATGATATGCATGGAAAGAAAATCACAAGTTTAAAACAAAGGTTTGTTTAATCGGTTTTAACCTCTTAAAGGGGTACTCCGCTAGAAACATCTTATCCTCTATCCAAAAGATAGGAGATAAGATGTTAGATCGCGCAGGTCCCGCCGCTGAGGACCCCTGTGATATCCGGCACAGCACCCGTCATTTGGTGCACAAAGCTAATTCTGCTCCGTGCCCAGTGACTGGTGATGCAAGTCACCACGCCCCCTCCATTCACGTCTATGGGAGGACGGCTATGTACTAACGCGGAAGGTCCAAGCTTTCGTGTTCGGGTCGCTGCCGGCCCGGAGATTGCCTCGGGTCCCCGGCGATGGGACCCCCGCAATCCAACATCTTATCCCCTTACCTTTGGATAGGGGATAAGATGTTTAAAACGGAGTACCCCTTTAGGACACATGGCACTGCAGCAAGTAACTTTGCGCTTTAGCACATACTAGTGTAAAAATATTGGGGAACAGAGTAGAAAATATGGGTAAGCACTGAGCACTTTACTACTATATCAAGCATTTCATTATTAATTAGCTGTATTTGCACCTTATAGTTGAATAGTATTGTTTACATTCTAAATGTATATATATATATGAAGTAAACGTTCGGCACCCAGTCAATAGCATTGTGGGGTTACTAATAACCATCGAAACAATTTGTCCCCCCCCCCCCTAAAAATAAGGTGCAATAATAGGTGCTCCCAGATATATTATTCTATGTAAAGCTCTCTGTTAGGTTGCCCGGCCGATTTACTGTGGCCCTCAATTTTGTCCAGATTTTGAAACTGCTGTCCTTATGTTTTTATTTAATAAAGTTTATATTTCAATTTAAGGCGGTATCTTGTTAACTCAGTTTCTTTATGTATTATATTCAATAGTGTAAATATATAACTGGTCTTTAATTAACTGGGAGAAATAACTCCTAATACTGCTCTAAAGATTACGATTTTTTTACACTATTTAGATTGCCTTTATTTTTTGGGATCCCTTTGGAAATTTTGCATTTTAGTGTGATATTTATGCATTAAAGGGGTTTTCCACCAAAAGGTGATTTAATTCTTACCTGGCAGACAGTAATGGACATACTTAGGAAGGATCCGTGCTTGTCTTTGAGCTAAATGGCTATGTTGTGAGTCCATCATGACACGCTTGTTAATATGTTTCAATGCATAATGATAATTGATCAGTGTCAGGCTGGGATTACATGGGTTAAAATGACTATGACATTTTTCTTTTTCAAGGAACCAGTGTGTCAGGTGGTGACAATAGTAAAGCACCCCCTTTGCTGCAGTAGCAGAATCTATGTGGGGATTTATCAAAACATATTTAGGAGAAGAGTGGTGCAGTTGCCCATTGTAACCAACCAGCTCGCTTCTTTTATTTTTAAAGAGGCCTGTGAAAAATGAAAGAAGTGCTCTGATTGGTTGGTATGGGCAACTGCACCGCTCTTCCTCTACACAGGTTTTGATATAGGTGTGCTATGGATCTTACCTGCGGCTGCAGCAGATCAAGGACATTCCTCTTTCCCTGCATAGTCTGCCTGCTGTCTGAGGGAAGCTGTCTGTGCACTTGTAAAAGATTTTTTAAAACCTGCATGGTTTTGTTACATTAACCCTTCAGAATGGTGACAAAGGGATTTTAGTGCTCTCACAGCACCTTCTCCTCTCTGCTATGTCATGACACATTGCTGGAGAAAGTACCCTGGACCAAGGGGGTATTGATGTACTGCATGTGCAGTAGTTAAAGGAAATCTGTCACCAGTGTCACCTGAACTAAACTGACAGATAGTGCAGGTGACACTGATGACAACGGTACCCACCTTGTCCCGTTCCATGGCGGGGATCTTTGGTAAACTCCTCCCTTAGCTCCGCACCGGGCACCCGGCTTGGGGCACGGGAGGAGTTTACTGACGTCACCGCTGCTGTTCTCTCAGCGAGCCTCAGCAGGGAGCAGCAGCAGTGACGTTGCTAAGCTTTGCCTATGCCCCAAGCAGCTGCTGCTCTCTGCAGAGTCTCGCAGCAGCGGTGACACCAGTGAGCTCCACCCGTGCCCCAAGCCAGCTGCCGGGACTGGAGCTAATGGAGGAAATTACCGAAGATCCCCGCCACGGAAAGGGACAAGGTGAGTACCATTGTCATTAGCGTCACCTGCACTATCTGTCGGTACCGACAAGTTAGTGTAGGTGACACAGGTGGCAAATTTCCTTTAACCCCTTTAGGACCCAGGATTTTTCCGTTTTTGCATTTTCGTTTTTTCCTCCTTACCTTTAAAAAATCATAACTCTTTGCACCTAAAAATCCATATGATGGCTTATTTTTTGTGCCACCAATTCTACTTTGTAATGACGTTAGTCATTTTACCAAAAAGTCTATGGCAAAATGGAAAAAAAAATAATCATTGTGAGACAAAATAGAAAAAAAACACCATTTTGTAAATTTTGGGGGCTTCCGTTTCTACGCAGTAAATTTTTTGGTAAAAACGACACCTTCTCTTTATTCTGTAGGTCCATATGATTAAAATGATACCCTAATTGTGTATGTTTGATTTTGTCGTACTTCTGGAAAAAATCATAACTACATGCAGGAAAATTTATACATTTAAAATTCTGACTCCTATAACTTTTTTTTTCCGCATATGGCGTGGAATGAGGGCTCATTTTTTGCGCCATGATCTGAAGTTTTTAGCAGTACCATTTTTGCATTGATAGGACTTATTGATAGGACTTATTTACATTCATGATATAAAAAGTGACCAAAAATACACTATTTTGGACTTTGGAATTTTCTTGCCCGTACGTCATTGACCGTGCGGTTTAATAAATGATATATTTTTATAATTCGGCCATTTCCGCACACTGCGATTATTTTTAGTTACACATTTTTTTTTTAAATGGGTAAAGGGGGGTGATTCAAACTTTTATTAGATAAGGGGTTAAATGATCTTTATTCACTTTTTTTCCACTTTTTTTTTTTTGCAATGTTATAGCTCCCATAGGGGGCTATGGGAGCTATAACATTGCAAAAAAAAAAAAAAGTGGAAAAAAGTGATGAGAAACCATTGATCAATGATTCTACCGCTTGACTGCTCATGTCTGGATCTCAGGCACTGAGCAGTCATTCGGCAATTGGACACCAGGAGGCAAGGTAAGGGACCCTCCTGCTGTGTCCCAGCTGTTCGGGATGCCACGATTTTGCCGCGGACATCCCGAACAGTCCCCTGAGCTAACTGTAAATTATTTACTTTCACTTTAGATGCGGCGTTCAACTTTGAATGCCACATCTAAAGGGTTAATAGCGCGCGGCACCGCGATCTTAGCCACGGGCTAACTGCAAGGAAGATGTTATATCACAATAGCCCATGGTCTAAGCATTAACCTGCTCCTGATGACTAAAGGGAGGAGGAGAGGGGATTAAATTTATGAGACAGCACTGTACACAATTATTTACACAAGGGACAGCTGCCCAGACCTTTATGGCTAGTAAGACATACGTGGAAATCCTTGATTGACCATTCAGACATGTTGTGTATCCTCTGAAGAAGGTAGACAGGCTTAGATTACATGCACACAGTCTCTTTAGCCTGCATATTACTATCTAAGCCCTGTCCCTACTGCCTATGTTTCATATTGGTCTTACTGTTGCTAAAGATTGAATTCCCAGGACATGCTTGTCTTTGAGCTAAGTGGCTATGGTGTGAGTCCACAATAACACTGTGGCTTTCTTTTTGTGAAATGTCTATTTCCTGTTGGAGTTCCCTCCCTCCAACTACATGTCCCAGGATGCCTTGTTTGTAAGTGTGAGGTCACTTTTTTCCCTCCCTCACAACAGCCACTCCATCCATTGAAGCACACCTGGAACAATTCCCTGCAGCAGAGAATAATCTCCCACCCCCCCCAGTGGTTTCTCTACCAATTGAAGCAAACAGTCTCCCTGACTAGTGATGTAATGTTGCACTGTAACCTGAGAAAACCTAAGACAACTCTCATTTTGTATGCTGTTAAAAAGAAACATTGTGGCAAAAATCACAGAAGAATTGTGAGACCAGCCGTCAACCACAGGTACAGACATAATATTATAAACTGCTAACTTTACAGCCCCTGTAGCATAGTGGGAAAAAATTCTAGGAATATCCCTTTAATGAAACATCTGGAAGAGATCAAATACTTTATGGATAAAATGCTTAGCTAGAAACATATAGGAAGACCTTGTATTTATTCATTGTAGTTTCAGAAGGCTTCTCCTTTAAATATACAGATAATGCAGCAGGATTTCTGTACAGCTTGCTGCTGGATTAAATACATTTTTTATTATAAATTGCACAGTAGCGGATATTTTCCATTGATAAGGCTTCCTGTTTTTGTATTTTCTAATAAATCAGATATTTAATACTCTAGCCCATGGATTATAGATGCTTCATACATTTCGAACATTATTTCCCTTTCCATCCTTGCGGGGTAATATTCAGCTATGCATTTACCTGTTATAGTTATTATAGCAACATGTCACATTAACTATTTATTATAATAATCATTTTTTTCAGAAGTATAGATATATACAAGTTGGGTCCTGTTCACATCAGCGTCATAGTTTCTATTATACTCAAAAACCACAAGTGTTGGTCACACAATGGACACCAGTGGGGCCAGACTTATAACTGGGTCTGTTGGGTTCTATATGGTAGCAGTCATTTTGAAAAAATAAATAAATAAATAAAAAAGAAAACGTGCTATTGCAGCAAGTAGAGATTAGCGAACTTTAAAAAAATGCGATTCGGCAAATTTTTCGAAAAAATTTGTTTCGATCCGAATTTAATCGCGGCAAATCTATATTAAAAATGGCTATTTATGGCCTACAGTGAGCTTCAATAGGGGTGTAGAACACTTTGCTGTGTTCTAACACGCATATGGAGTGTCCTGGGCTAGTAAAATAATACTGATATTCAGAATGACATGCAGATTACAGGCATCACTTTTAGAATCACTGCGGCACAATCACAGAGCCTGGAGGTGGCATCAGTATGAGGAGACCATATAACGGATGAATTACACAACGTGGAGGTGTTGGCAGCAAGAGGAGACCATATAGTGGCTAAATGACACAGATTGGATGAGGCTGAAGCATGAGGACACCATATAGTGGCTGAATGACACAGCGTGGAAGTGTTGGCAGCATGAGGAGACCATATAGTGGCTAAATGACACAGCTTGGATGAGGCTGAAGCTTGAGGAGACCATATAGTGGCTGAATGACACAGCGTGGAGGTGTTGGCAGCATGAGGAGACCATATTGTGTCTGAATGACACAGTGTGGAGGTGTTGGCAGCATCGGGAGACCATATAGTTGCTGAATGGCACAGCCAGGAGTTGGCCGCAGCATGAGTAGACACTAGGCCTTCACAATCCCTAAGATTATAAGATGAATTCTGAAATTTAAACCGAAGATTTTGGGTAGCTAGTGCTACCATAACAACAATTTTATTCCCAGACCCAGGCCAAGCAGCGGTATCAGTAAACCATATATTGCCAGAATGACACAGCCTGGAGTTGGCTGAAGCATGAGGAGACCCCCAGAGCTTCACAATCCCTAAGAAAAAAAGATGAAGTTTGAAATTTAAACCGAAGATTTTGGGTAGCTAGTGCTTCCATAACAAAATTTTTATTTTAAGACCCAGGCCCAGCAGCATCAGTAAACCATATATTGGATGAATGACACATCCTGGAGTTGGCTGAAGCATGAGGAGACCCCAGGGTTTCACAATCCCTAAAAACCCCAAAAATCCCTAAAGACCCAGGCCCAGCAGCATCAGTAAACCATATATTGCCTGAATGTCACACCCTGGAGTTGGCAAAAGCATGAGGAGACCATTGAAATATACATATTTTAAATAGAAATTTCAGATTTTGAAATTGAGGATTTTGAAATGGAACTTTTAAATCCCAAGTTTTAGTCTCCCGGGCCCCGGCGTGTGGGTACAAAGGACCAAATCTAACAAGGAGTCACATGTCACATGGCAGCGCAATGACAGAGCCTGGAGGTGGCATCAGTAGGAGGAGACCATATAGTGGCTGAATGGCACAGCCTGGAGTTGGCGGCAGATGAGGAGTTATCGGCCTCACAATCTCAAAGAATGAAAGATGAATTTTGAAATTTCCATTGAAGATGTATGGTACCTAGTGCTACCATAAACATATATACGTAATGTCCTAGGCCCAGCATCACAAAACCATGTAGTTGCTGAATGACACAGACAGGAGCAGGCAGCAGCATGAGTACACAAGAGGGGTTCACAACCCCTAACATTAAAAGGTGAATGTTGAAATCTCTATTGAAGATTCATATTAGCTAGTGCTACCATCCGAAAATTTAAGGCCCAAGCTCAGCAGCATCACTAAACTATGTTGTTGCTGAATGACACAGACAGGAGCAGTCAGCAGCAGGAGTACACAAGAGGGTTTTATAACCTCTAAGATTGAAAGATCAATGTTGAAATCTCAATTAAGCATGTATGTAAGCTAGTGCTAACATTCAAAAATGTAGGGCCCAAGCCCAGCAGCATCAGTAAGCCAAGTAGTTCCTGAAAGACACAGTCAGGAGCAGGCAGCAGCAATACTAAAGAGGGTTTCATAACCCCTAAGATTGAAAGATCAATGTTGAAATCTTATGTAGAGGTATATTACCTCATGCTATCATCAAAGAATTTAAGGCCCAAGCCCAGCAGCATCACTAAGCACAGTAGTTCCTGAAATGCACAGCCTGGAGCAGGCATCAGCATGAGTTTACAAGAGGGCTTCACAACCCCTAACATTAAAATGTTAATGTTGAAATCTGTATAGAAGATGTATGTTAGCTAGTGTTAACATCAAAAAATTTTAGGCACAGGCCCAGCAACATCACTAAACCATGTAGTTGCTGAAGACACAAGAGGGCTTAATAACCCCTAACATTAAAAGGTGAATATTTAAATCTGTATAGAAGATGTATGTTAGCTAGTGCTGACATCAAAAAATTTTAGGCACAGGCCCCGCAGCATCACTAAACCAAGTAGTTCCTGAAACACGCAGCCTGGATCAGGCAGCAGGATGCGTACATAAGAGGGCTTCACAACCCCTAACATTAAAAGATCAATGTTGAAATCTCTATTGAGTATGTATGTTTGCTAGTGCTACCATAAAAAAATTGTAGTTAATATCCAAGTCCTAGCAGCATCAGAAAACAATATATTGGCTGAATGACACAGCTTGGAGGTGGGGAAAGCATAAGGAGCCCATATAGTGTCTGAATGGTACAGCCTGGAGGTGGCAAAAGCATGAGGAGACCATTGAAATTAAACATTTTTAAATCGAAATTTAAGATTTTTTAATCGAAATTGAGGATTTTGAAATTTAACTTTTTAACTCCCAAGTTTTAGTGTCCCAGGCCCCGGCGTGTGGGTACAAAGGACTAAATCTAACAAGGAGTCACATGTCACATGGCAGCACAATAACAGAGCCTGGCGGTGGCATCAGTATGAGGAGACCATATAGTGGTTGAATGACTGCCTGGAGTTTGTGGCAGCATAGGGAGACCATATAGTGTCTGAATGGCACAGCCTGGAGGGGGCTGAAGAATGAGGATACCATATAGTGGCTGAGTGGCACAGCCTGGAGGTGGCATCAGGAGTCCTGAAAGTGACCCTAATGCAAGGAATTTCTGAAACTGGGGACCAGCACCTTAATTATGTTTTGCAGTATCCATGGCAGCACAATGAGAGAGCCTGGAGGTGGTAGCATCAGCATGAGGAGACCATAGAGCAGCACATTTAGAGAGCCTGGAGGTGGCAGCATCAGCATGAGGAGACCACAGAGCAGCACAATTAGAGAGCCTGGAGGTGGTACAATTAGCATGAGGAGACCATATGGCGGCACACTGACAGTGCCTGGAGGTGGTAGCATCAGCATGAGGAGACCATATGGTGGCACAATAACAGAGTGTGAAGGCGGTAGCATCAGCATGAGGAGACCATAGAGCAGCACAATGAGAGAGCCTGGAGGTGGCAGCATCATCATGAGGAGACAATAGTGCAGCACAATTAGAGAGCCTGGAGGTGGCAGCATTAGCATGAGGAGACCATATAGCCGCACAATGACAGAGCCTGGAGGTGGTAGCATTAGCATGAGGAGACCATATGGCGGCACAATGACAGGGCCTGGAGGTGGTAGCATTAGCATGAGGAGAACACAGAGCAGCACAATGACAGAGCCTAGAGGTGGCAGCAGTATGAGGGCCACGCCATCTGAGGGTTGAGTCTGAGGAGCCCATCGACTGTTGACTGGGGGTGTCGGGTGTCAGTTGGGATGAAGTGGATGACCGAGTGAACCGATCAATCATGGCTGCTGGGTTGCTGGTTGCGACACGAATGCTAGCGGACACAGGGAGCTCAAACCTCTCGCTGCGACTCTGGCTGCCACACACCCCTACTCTGCTATGACCTCTGCCTGCACCTGATGAATTTAGGCCTCTGCCATTCCTCTGTGCACGTCCTGGCACTACTCTGCCGGACCAACAATATGCTTCACTATGCTTACAACAGTATTTGTCTAGAACAACAGAAGGTGTGTACTATTGGCTGTCCTTTTACAGTATCTAGGCCCTTGACAGATTAACAAGTACAAAATAGTACACTACTTAGATGTAGGTAAGTGGTATGCACTTATGAGGGCAGAAAATGCGCTACAATGAGCCTAAAAACTATGTAACTTTTTTTAAAACACCAGCTGGTGATTACTTTTGGCTGTCCTTTCACAATATGTAGGCCCTTGACAGATTAACAGATACAAAATAGTATACTACTTAGATGTAGGTATGTAGTATGCACTGATGAGGGCAGGAAAATGCTCTACAGTACACTTTAAAAAGTATCTGAGTACAACACCAGCTGATGAGTACTTTTGCCTGGACTTTCACAGTATGTAGGCACTTGACAGATTAACAGGTACAAAATAGTACACTACTTAATGTATGTATGCGGTATGCACTGATAAGGGCAGAAAAGTGCCAGCCGCTGATTACTTTTGGCTGTCCTTTCACATTATGTAGGCTCTTGACAGATTAACAGGTACAAAATAGTACACTACTTAATGTATGTATGCGGTATGCACTGATAAGGGCAGAAAAGTGTGTTGTGGATCTTACCTGCTTCTGCAGCCGAGGAAGGACATTTATTTAAGAGAGGGGATTACATTTAAGAGGCAGCACTGTACTCAATTATTTACACAGGTGACAGCTGCCCATACCTTTATGGCTAGTAAGACATATGAGGGAAGCCTTGATTGACCTTTCAGACATGATGTGTACCCTCTGAAGAAGGCAGACAGGCTTAGAATACATGCAGACAGTCTCTCTTCCCTGCATATTACCATCTAAGCCATATCCCTACTCCCTGTGTTTCATCTTGGTCTTAATACAAAGCAAAAATTCCCACTGGGCAAGTAAAGGGCCCTTAACTGAAAGACACCAAACCTCAGGGCCGTAGCCCGGGATAAAAAAAAAACCCTATTGAACTTCCCTTAAAATGTAACTTTTATTCTTGATTCTTGGTTAAAATATTGTACACACACAAACAAAAATGTAAAAGCCAGTTGTCACATATGGGCAGGGAAGAGTGAAGCCCTGAACTCACCCGCTCTTGCCCTGTCTAATTGCGTACCTGCAGGAGGCGGTGGGTCCACAACCACAGTGACAGTCCCTGCCTGTATAAGTGCAAGGAGTGAAACGTCAACAAAATAAACTTACAATACAGATGGAGGTCGGGACACTGTATGGAATCACACACACTAACATACTAAACATACACTAACAATATGTCACAGTCCCCAAGCCGAGTCAGTATCAAGAGATAATGGAAAAGCCAAATCGCAGAAACAGGAGAGGAGTCAGAAAGCGGAGCCAATGGTTCAAATATGCCATAAATATAAGATACAGTTTAAACATTAGCCAAGAGTATGAGCTCTTTCGCAGGTGAGGAATGAGAACAGACTGCCAGCTTAAATAAGAGCCAGACCAGGTGCTCTCATCAGGGTCAACTGGCCAGTACAGGCAGCTGGGCGTAACCCAAGAACAAAAACAAAACAGAGAAAACTGTCAGAACCGTTTATCTGTCATGCCTTCCCCAATATGTTTCGCCATAACAACGGCGTTATCAAGAGGCTAATGCAGCAACTGCTTATCTTGGTCTTACTGCTGCTAAAGATGGAATAACCTTTAAAGGAAATCTGTCATCAGTATCACCCACACTATCCTGTTGGTACAGGCTTGTCTGGGTGACACTAATAAAAATCATGCTTACTTCTTCTCTCTCCGTGCTTTCGTTCTTTTGTAATCTTCAGTCTTCTGGATTTGCAAATGACCTGCTTGGTGCACGAGGGACATTCCTCAGTCCCCCATGCACAGTGACATCCTGGTGTGTGGGACCTTTACATGACACTGCCGCTCACCCTTTCACAGGCCAAGGCTGGACATCTCTGTAGCTGCCAATTAGTTTGCAGCAGTGTGACGCGTCGGACCCCAAAAGCCACCCCACCAGAGAAACAGTGAAAAGTAAGTTAAATGTAATTGTTTTTTTTTTTTTTTTATTGCGGCAGGCAGGGCTGAATGCCAAAGTGAAAAAGCATCACTGGATAACCCCTTTAGTTTTAAAATCTAGATGGTGAGCCCCACTGAAGACAGAAAGAGTTGTGAATATTAACATTCTCTGTACAGTGCTGTACACAAGTATGAAAAAACATATGGAAATAGACAGCATGTACATCCTATTGCAAAAATGGATGAATACATAGGGTATAGGGTATAAATGCATTGTGTAAAATATACATAAAATCAAAGGCAAAATCTGAATGTGACACATTGGAAAACTATCTCTTGCGTCTGGACCCTGTCTCTTATTGTGACGTTGTATTCTACTGCACAACACCTTAAGATAACATGAACTTTACTTGATGGACTTAAATTTGTTTTTGGTTTCAAATGGAGCCTTTAATATATTTTAAAAGAGTTTTATTTCTGGATGTAATGTGCTCCCAGCGGGTGTTACGAGACATCATTTATCTAGTTGTACAAACTGTGTAACAATTACAATGCTATAATACTCCTAAAAAGAGAAGCCAATGGCACCTTAAAGCTGTAAAAATCAAAGAAAACTGACACATGATTACAGAAAGTGCTGGAAACTCCTGCAGAGACGCTAAACTCTAAAAGCTTACTTAATAAAAGTGTCCTGCTCATCAATTGGCAGCTACTTCATTTATTCCAAGCATTATGCCAGTTTCTGTTGTACGTGTTTGCTTTACATAAGTGGTGCAACAGAACATTCACTTTGCTAAAAAAAAAAAAAAAAAAATCTAAAACCCCAAAACAACCATTTCTATTTATTGACATTTTACACAATAAAGATTTTTTTTACTTTCTTTAAAAAATTAAAAAATAAAATAAAAAATAAAAAAAGTTGTAAAAATCTTCTGAAAAAGTTCGATCTAAACTACAAAATTTTAAAGTTTGTTGCCTTGTCCTAAATGCACCAGTTAGGCAGGACATGTCTATTACTGTCTATGAAGTGAGCACAAACATCGACAATCACACCAATGTCCATTATTAACCTTTTAGAAGCCGTCATCAATGCCGGTCATGGCAGATAAAGAAGGAAAATTAAGGTGCCAGTGGGCTAGGAGTGGATTTGTCCTCGCAGTGTACAATTAATGGAATCCATTGATTGCATATAATAGTTCCCTGTGGGGACTTAAAGGGGTACTCCAGTGGAATTATTTTTTTTACTCAACTGATGCCAGAAAGTTAAACGGATTTGTAAATTACTTCTATTAGAATCTTATTAGAAGCTGTATACTACATAGGAAATTATTTTCTTCTGGGATTCCTTTTCTGTCACAGTGCTCTCTGCTGACACCTCTGTCCATTTTAGTAACTTTCTAGAGCAGCATATGTTTGCCATGGGGATTTTCTCCTGTTCTGGACAGTTTCTGACATGGACAGAGGTATCAGCAGAGAGCAGTGTGGTCATAACAGAAAAGAAATCCAAAAAGAAAATAATTTCCTCCGTAGTATACAGCCGCTAATAAGTACTGGAAAGATTAAGATTTTTTAATAGAAGTAATTTACAAATCTGTTTAACTTTCTGGCACCAGTTCATTTAAAAAATAAAAAGTGAAAAATAAATTATCAATTAAATGTTATTAAAAAGCCCCTCCCCTAATAAAAATTCTAATCACCTTATCCCTTTTTACAAATTAATAAAATGTAATTAAAAAAAACAAAATATAGTGTTTATGATCCCGTCCGGTAAAAAATTACCAAACGCCACAAAAATGGTACCAATAAAAACTGCAGATCACAGTACAACAATTGAGCCCTCGTATAATCCTGTATATGAATGAAAAAAAAAAGGTTTAGGTGGCAGAAGAGGACACTTAAGCATACTCATTTTGTTAAAAAAAAAACTCCTTTTTTTTTTTTTTTAGTAGTGCAATAATGAAAATAAATAAAAGCTATATAAATTAGTTTTGTTTTAATTGTTTTGACCCACAGAATAGAGATAACATTTCAGCTTTACCATAAAGTCCTAAAAGAGAAACCCCACAAAAAGTTGCAAAATTGCCTTCAATTTCCCCACACAAATTAACACTTTTTAGTTTCACCATACATTTTATGATAGATTGAAAGGTGTCATTACAAAGTACATTTAGGCAAAAAAAAAACCCTCACTTGTCTCTGTGGATGGAAAAATAAAAGGACATGTCAAAAGTTTTTTAAATGACAGTGGCCATTTAAAGGGAATGTATTGCCTACTTTTTTTTTTTTCCTGAATAGAGGCAAATACAGAATCATTCTTTTTTCCAATCTATTTCTATTTTTCTGATTATAATTTTTTATTAATTTCTGTATACTATAATGGGGGCAGCCATCTTGCCTGAGCTGTTTTTAACAGCATTTAGAGAAATCCTTTATAGTAAGACCCATGGACATAGAAACAATAGACTGGCCAAGATACTATTCAATACAATAGGAGAGTTTACTGGACATGATCTATGACCTGTGCAGAAGAAAATTTGAAAGAAAAATCTACTAAAATTCTTAAAAAATATGTGTAAAATAAATAACTGATTTAAATAATAGTTTGCTTTATGAATAAACATTCACATTAAATATTGACTTGTTTCTTTTTCAAAAATTGCATGAATGGTTATGATAGGGGCCATTTCCCAGCAGGAAAACAGTAAATAAGCACATGACTGGATAACACTAGTCATTATGAGCCCAGGACTACCATTTTTTTAATCTCTGTGTAATTCTTTCTGTTGCCAAAATATATGACTTCTTCTTCCTATGGACATAAGGCTCATAAGCCCAGGGGGTCTTCTCCAGCAAAACAGGAGTGCAGGTAAGTCCAAACCATGTCCTCTTTATCTAGTCAACTGTGGTAGGTGGATGTAAACGGGTCATTGGATGGTAGCGAAGATAACATGGGCTGGATTTATCTGGGCTCCTGCCAGGCTGGGGAACGCCCCCTTGGATTTTGAGCCTATGTTTTCCTGCTGACAGGTCTGCTCTAACAACTTCATATTCTGGAAATCTGGAAAAACACGTTTTTCAACCTCAGTGCAGGCTGTGATAGATCATAAATCAGTATGTGCTGGGATATCTGCCCACAAAGCCTTTTATGAGGGATATTTTTAAAATCTTTTTCCAAGAAAGAAGAAACTATTTCTGCCGTTAATTGGTCTTCCAATGTTCTCTCACCCACATCAGGATGTGCGCCAATCTTAATTATTTCTTATTGTGTACAGATTGGCGTTAATTCTTTTTCATTGAAATTGACATACTAAGCTGAACGCCAGGGAATCAGTTATGAAAAATTGATCCTGACCGATATTTATCATTGTGTCAAATTAAAAGCTTCCTGTTAATTTATAAGAGTCCAGAATTAAATGTTTCCTGAGGAAATCCTACTGGTAATGTGTTTTTAATGCTTTAGGTATTATATGATGGAAAACATTGTCTACATTTCTAATTCTTTGTATCATCATGTACATATTTTATTTGGCTAATTTAGCCTCATTTTACAGACTGACTCTTTTTTGTGTTATCCATATATCTTTAACCCGGTGGAAAGGAGGTTAATAAAACTCATATGTGATGCCATGTTATAAATGATGTATATTTAAGAAGGAAGGTATAGTTGACCTCTATGCAAAATATCATATAGAAAAACGATTCTCACCTTTTAGCCCAGCATTCAAAGTCTACCTTTATCTACATGATGATAAAAGCTTGTCTCCAAATACATATATTTACCCCCCCCCCCAATCAAAAATGCTAAGAGTTTGTAGTTTTGCAGCAGCTGGAGGCACCCTGCTTGGGAAAAACGGGTATGATGGGGGACTCTCTGTTAAAGGATGGGGGATATGCTGAGGAGAGGGGGACAAGATATATATGGATGTGGACATGTTGATTGGGGGCACTGTGTCGATGGATGGGACATGATGACTGTGGGGGGGGGGGCGGCTGGTGTAGATGAATGGGGACATGACAAAATTTGTTCTGGGGCCCATGAGATTCTAGCTAGGCCCCTAATTCAGAAGTTATAGTATGTACATTGTCTTCACATATAGGATGATAATCTGCTGTGAGGAGCCAATGATGTCTGCTGAGGGAAGTCACAGAGGTCTGGACCAGGTAATGAAGAAATAAGACTACAGAAAAGACGTTACCTGTGAGTCACTTATATCATTGTGTATTCTACTGACTGTCCCATCAGAGCTGTAGTCACTGATATCATTGTGTATTCTACTGACTGTCCCATCAGAGCTATAGTCACTTATATCATTGTGTGTTCTCCTGACTGTGTCCCATCCATACTTTAGTCCTGATATCTTTGTGCAGCCAAGGCAGGGGGAAAGGGGTTGTAGGGGGGACCAGGGCAATTCTTTGGCATCAGGGCCCTGTGGTTTTCAGCTACGCCCCTGAATAAAATAATATGATCATGATAAAGATATATGGGAGAATTGATGTATAATCCCTATCATCACAGTCTGTCCTGATGCAATTCTGGGTTGACAGTTACCACTTCTCCATTCAACAGATATTCTGCATAGCTAAACAGAGATCACTCAGCCTCTTATTTTATTTTGTGTGCCAAGTTCATTATGATCATTGTTTGATATGGCGCCATAATTGATAAGTACTCCATCTACACTATGCAGCAATATGGACTATGTGCTCCTCATGGACGGCATAGGCCTGCTAGTTATTGTATAACTAAGTTTGCTACAACTTGCTTAGTATATGTGTACGTAGATTAGTCACATTTTGCTATTACTCTTTCTAGTGTTATCAATGCCATGGCTTCATCCATTATAAACATGCTGCATCATGGACATTTTCTGTGAGGCACGATGCAACCCTTTTTTTCCGAATAGTTTGGATTTTCGGAAATTGATGGAAAATGTTCGGCAGCGTGTCTGTTAATAGCGCAGAGCTGTAAGCAATGAACTATTCAAATCAAGGTGACAGAAAGCTGTCAGTGAACTTGAATGGAAAATGTAATAAGTATGCATCATAACCATCTATTTACAGAAAACATTGCTTGCCGTCCATGACCCTGTGCTGTCCCCAGTGCCATTATAACGGAGGTAGGATTATTAGGCGGCATTTGATGTGCCTCTTAGTGAAGTTTCAATTTGCTATAAGTTATCGGTAAATTGACTTTATATATGTTTTATTCAAGGTTATTGTTTTGCCTGTCCACATTCAGTCGCATGTCTATACTCTTGATTTTCACTCTTGATTTTAGCATAGGACTTTCTAGCATGAATGAAAATATTAATATTAAGTTATTTTTAAAGGGAACCTGTCATCAGATTTTACCCTATATAACTGTTGGCAATACCTTATCTAGGGTACAACCTGCTTACTCACCATATCCGGATATCTTCAGGGTCGTCCTCCATAGTAAGGAAAATTCATTTTGAAATTGGCCTGCATCATATTCTAATGCCCCATAAATAGTCCCAGGGGCATCCTGTAGTGGTCATTGCTGCTCCCACTCTAACCACGCCTACACCGACCGATGTAACTGTTCTGCTCCCTCTGCTCAGGATGCAGAGCACTGATGCAGGTCTTGTCTGGGCTGTCAATCATGCTTAAGTGGGTGTGGCATCAGCCAAAGCAGTGGTGACTACTAAAGGATGCCCGCTGCCCCTGCAAATTCCCATAGTAAACCTCTCCTGCTCTAGATAGTTACTGAAAAAGACAGAGGTGGCAGCAGAGAGCACTGTGGTCAGACTGGAAATAACTACACAACATCCTCTGGAGAATACAGCAGCTGAAAAGTATTGGAAAGCTTAAAGTGTACCTGTTGTTAGCAAAAACTTTTGATATAATGTAGATAATACTATTATATGTATATTTGTAATATACCTTGATTAAAAAATGCATATATTTTTGGGTGAAAAAATGCTGTCCCTGCAGCTATTGATTGTGTGTCTCTATGAGAAGTCCAAATACAGGAAGTTAGGACAGGACAAGCAGGGCTCTGTGCAGGCTCCTGGCTTGTCAATCATCCTGATGTGTGAGTAGGGAGTGTGTCACAGAGCCTCAGTGTACAGAGCCCTGCTTGTCCTCAGTTCACAGAGCTCTGCTTGTCCTCAGTGTACAGAGCCCTGCTTGTCCTCAGTGTACAGAGCCCTGCTTGTCCTCAGTGCACAGAGCCCTGCTTGTCCTCAGTGTACAGAGCCCTGCTTATCCTCAGTACACACAGCCATGCTTGTCCTCAGTGTACAGAGCGCTGCTTGTCCTCAGTGTACAGATCCCTGCTTGTCCTCAGTGCACAGAGCCCTGCTTGTCCTCAGTGTACAGAGCCCTGCTTATCCTCAGTACACACAGCCATGCTTGTCCTCAGTGTACAGAGCGCTGCTTGTCCTCAGTGTACAGAGCCCTGCTTGTCCTCAGTGTACAGATCCCTGCTTGTCATCAGTGTACAGAGCCCTGCTTGTCCTCAGTGCACAGAGACCTGCATGTCCTCAGTGTACAGAGCCCTGCTTGTCCTCAGTGCACAGAGCCCTGCTTGTCCTCACTGCACAGAGCCCTGCTTGTCCTCACTGCACTCAGTGTACAGAGCCCTGCTTGTCCTCAGTGTACAGAGCCCTGCTTGTCCTCAGTGTACAGAGCCCTACTTGTCCTTAGTGTACAGAGCACTGCTTGTCCTCAGTGCACAGAGACCTGCTTGTCCTCAGTGCACAGAGCCCTGCTTATCCTCACTGCACTCAGAGTACAGAGCCCTGCTTTTCCTCAGTGTACAGAGCCCTGCTTGTCCTCAGTGCACTCAGGCTACAGAGCCCTGCTTGTTCTCAGTGTACAGAGCCCTGCTTGTCCTCAGTGCACTCAGGGTACAGAGCCTTGCTTGTCCTCAATGTACAGAGCACTGCTTGTCATCAGTGTACAGAGACCTGCATGTCCTCAGTGTACAGAGCCCTGCTTGTCCTCAGTGTACAGAGCCCTGCTTGTCCTCAGTGCACAGAGCCCTGCTTGTCCTCACTGCACTCAGGGTACAGAGCCCTGTTTGTCCTCACTGCACTCAGGGTACAGAGCCCTGTTTGTCCTCAGTGTACAGAGCCCTGCTTGTCCTCAGTGTACAGAGCCCTACTTGTCCTCAGTGTACAGAGCACTGCTTGTCCTCGGTGCACAGAGACCTGCTTGTCCTCAGTGCACAGAGCCCTGCTTGTCCTCACTGCACTCAGAGTACAGAGCCCTGCTTGTCCTCAGTGTACAGAGTCCTGCTTGTCCTCAGTGCACTCAGGGTACAGAGCCCTGTTTGTCCTCAGTGTACAGAGCCCTGCTTGTCCTCAGTGCACTCAGTGTACAGAGCCTTGCTTGTCCTCAATGTACAGAGCCCTGCTTGTCCTCAGTGTACAGATCCCTGCTTGTCTCAGTGTACAGAGCCCTGCTTGTCTCAGTGCACAGAGCCCTGCTTGTCCTCAGTGCACAGAGCCCTGCTTGTCCTCAGTGTACAGTATACAATCATGTGCCTACAACTGTTGCAAAACTACAACTCCCAGCATGCCTGCACATCTAAATGATGTGTGGGCATGCTGAGAATTGTAGTTTTGCAACAGGTGGAAGAACACAGCTTGCAGCAACACTGCTTTAAATCAGAATTTTAGCAATTATATGCCTCCAGCTTTTGCAAAACTACAAGTCCAAGCTTGCCTGGAAAGTCAAAGGACGTGTGGGCATGCTGGGAGCTGTAGTTTTGAAAAAGCTGTAGGCACACAGTTTTTTTGTGTGTGTGTGTATAGCATAAAACCAGAGAGTAAAAGGGTTACAGATCAGAGTGCTGTAATTGACTGACTGCAATGCTCGCTCCCGAGACCAGAGACTCAGAGTAAGGGAGGGGGAGGAGGGGGGGGGTGTTTATCACAGTTAGGAGAAGAGAGGCACCCCTCCCCTGGGTTGTGGTGGACAAAATTCTCAATGAGCAACTTCTGAAAGTACATAAAAGGTAGTTTTGAGAGAAATATAGGTCGTAGACACATCAAAATTACATGTACATTATCAGGATTTGGGTGATCTGACAGGAATGCTTTAAGATTTTTAAATAGAAGTACCGTATATATATTCGAGTATACGCTGACCCAAATATAAGCCGAGCCCCCTAATTTCACCCCTAGGGGATACATCATCCCCCCCCCTGTCCTCATCCAGACCCCCCCTGTCATCATCACCCCCTGTCATCATCCAGACCCCCGTTGTCATCATTGTCATCATCCCCCCTGTCATCATCACCCCCTGTCAACCCCCCCTCATCATCCAGACCCTCCCTGTCATAATCATGCCCCTGTCAATATCCCCCCTGTCTTCACCCAGACTGCCCACTCCGTCATCATACAGACCCCCCTCTCGTTGTCTACTCACCTCCCCAGTTCTCACGGTCCTGTTGCCTAGTAGCTGCAGGGACCGCCCACACCCTTCACCGGTATGCCTGAAGCAATTTTTTATTTATTTATTTTGTTCTCTCGAGTATAAGCCGAGGGGGGCGTTTTCAGCACGAAAAATCGTGCTGAAAAACTCGGCTTATACTCAAGTATATACAGTAAATGAAAATCTGTTTTACTTTTTGGCTCCAATTGATTTGAACTAAATTTTTCCTCGGAGAAAACCCTAACCCCTAAAGGAAGGACACAGCCCATTTTCACCTTAAGGACCAGGCCAATTTTATTTTAGCATTTTCGTTTTTTCCTCCTCGCCTTCTAAAAATCATAACTCTTTTATATTTTCATCCACAGACCCATGTGAGGGCTTTTTTTTTTTTGCTTCATCAATTTTACTTTGTGAATAAGAAGGAATAGGTAGCTCAACAGATATGAATACAGATTCTAACATGTACAGGTAAAAGGATGTGTACCCTATACAACCTCAATATAATGAAAGGATAAAGGTGAAAGTTACCGTTCTCAAGCTAGAGTCTGTGTGTGAGTAGTATAAGCTAACAAGCCAGCTGCATGAACATTTGTACTCTTTTGTTTTCTCTTACTTTTACACCACACATATAGCACGATTTTATCCACACACACACACATATATATATATATATATATATATATATATATATACACACATTTTATTAATAAATACAATCATTTAAATATTTCTCTCTCGGTATCTATTTTTTTTAATTTTTTTTAATGAAATTTTACTTTGTAATGACATCACTCATTTTACCATAAAATGTATGGCGCAACCCCAATATTTTTATTTATGTGGGGAAATTGAAAAGAAAACCTCAGGTTTTGTTTTCACGCTGTACACTTTACAGTAAAAATGACGTTTTCTTTATTCTGTGGGTCAATACGATTAAAATGATACACATGTTATATGCTTTTTTTTTTTTTATAATTGTACTGCCTTGAAAAATTCTCAAACTATTTTAACAAAATGAGTATGTTTAAAATTGACCTTTTTTGACCACCTATAACTTTCTAATTTTTCCATATACGGGGCAGAATGAGGGCCAATTTTTTGCCCCGTGATCTGTAGTTTTTATCGTTACCACTTTTTCTTATATTTAACTTTTTATACATTTTTATTAAAAGCATCAATTTTCTTTTTAAACGTTTATGCCGTTCACTGTATGGGATAATTAACAACATATTTTGATAGTTCAGACTTTTACACACACAGCAATACCAAATATGTTTATTAATTATTTTTTCTTAAAATGGGGAAACGGGATGAATTTTTATTGGGAGAGGGGATTTTTCACATGTTTTAAAGGGGTTATCAAGGAAAAAACTTTTTTTTATATATCAACTGGTTCCAGAAAGTTAAACAGATTTGTAAATTACTTCTATTAAAAAACATAAATCCTTTCAGTACTTATAAGCTTCTGAAGTTAAGGTTGGTCTTTTCTGTCTAAGTCCTCTTTGATGACGCCTGTCTCGAGAACTGTCCAGTTTAGAAGCAAATTCCCATAGCAAACCTCTTCTAAACTGTGCGTTTCCCAAGACAGGTGTCATCAAAGAGCACTTTGACAGAAAAGAACAACCTTAACTTCAGAAGCTCATAAGTACTGAAAGGATTAAGATTTTTTAATAGAAGTAATTTACAAATCTGTTTAACTTTCTGGTGCCAGTTGATATATATATAAAAAAGTTTTTTTTCCTGGAATACCCCTTTAACTTATTTTTTTTTATACACTTTTTATGTTCCCATAGGGGACTAATTATAGCAATCATTTGATTGCTAACACTGTTTTGTGCTATGCATAGGGCATAGCACTAATCAGTGTTATCGGTGATCTTCTGCTCTGGTCTACATGATCTCAGACCACAGCAGAAGACCCCTGGAGACGGCCGGAGGCAGGGGAGGGGGCCTCCAGCCGCCATGCTGGATGATCGGATCCCCGTGGCAGCGCTTCAGGTGATCTGATCATCCATTTTAAGTACCGCACTGCAGCAGATACTGTGATCTGTATTGATCATGGCATCTGAGGGGTTAATGGCGGACATCAGCGCAATCGCTGATGTCTGCCATTATCGGTGGGTCCCTGGCGCGCATGACGCGAGCACCGGTTCACGGTCATTACAGAGCGTAAATGTACGTCATGGTGCGGTAAGTACCTCCAATTGTACGTCAATTGTCATTAAGAGGTTAAAGGGCTTAAAGTTTTTTTTTTTCTTCAACAGAAATTTGCACATGCAAACAACTCCTGTTAAAAAACAAACAAACAAACAAACAAAAAATAAGAAAGGCCCCTTTCACACTACAGGTATCATCCTGTAAAAAAAACCCTCCATTATTACTCCCGACAAAGAGTCCTGAAAACGGCCATCAAAAAATCGCATTCATGTCAATGGAATTTTTTGAATATCCTTTTGCATCAGGCATGTCCGTTTTTACTAAAGACAGTTATTTTTGCCGGCACAAAAGACAGTGAATTTTTGGTCCAGCAAAAAAATTGCTGAAAAAACGGATGTTAAAATTTAACATTGAAGTCTATGGGAACCAAATGTTTTTAAAAAAAAAAAAAAAAAAAAAACATTATCATCAGTTATTGTCAGGTTTTTTAACATCCGTTTTTTTGTACTGAGCATGCTCAGTACAGCTTTACAAAAAAAGGGTTAAAAACCTAATAAAAAAAAAACCCGGAGGTAACTGGTAATAACGGATGATAACAGATGAACAACATCAGGTTTTTTAAGAAAAAAAACATAAAAAATAACGGATGATGTTCATCAGTTATCATTCGTTATTACCAGTTATTGCATTTGATTTTTTTCCCCATCTGTTATTGTAAAATAATGGCAGTAAAAAAGCAGGATGAGACCTGTAGTGTGAAAGGGGCCAAACAAACAAACCAAAACACAAAGTTAAAAGCCTCTACCCCTTAAATGGTCACTGTCATTTCAAATAAATAAATAAAATCATTTTATGCTGAATAATACTTTGTCCGGCATTTATCATTGTAGGTGTAAGTGAAGCATTTTCTACACCTTTGTTTTGTGAGCTGGTAATGTGTAGGAACACCAAATGTATTAAGTGGTCACAGAGGATTTGATACATTTTGTGCAGGTCACATTTTCTGATATTTCTCTTTTCACATACACCAAAAAGCTGAGCTAAGTCTGGGCTGGTGCAGTTTTAGAGACTTTTCAGTGGCTTTGCACCTTCTCTGTCACAAAAAGGTGCAGTTCATAAAACCCGTCCTTATCATGTGTATTGCCAAAATCAGTGGATTACAACTCAAAATCAGTCGAAATGTGTAACCCAAAAGAAGCAAAAAAGGCGTCTCAACTTCCTATAGGATGTGAACAATTCTTAGTTAAATCACATTTTCATTTTAACAGATATATCTTTCAGAAGCACAGGGAATTCACACACAGACTAGATATTTCAAAAGAAATATATAAGATAGAGAAGCAGCAGCAGCAGGTAGAAGTATAGGGACCCCCCCCCCCCCCCCTGCCGAGTTAACCTTTAGCCAACCCAGTGGATTTGTTGGTTTTCCATTAAATACTGGTTAATGTGAACACGGTCAGTATGGCTTTCATTCCCTGTGATAAAGAATATATCAAGGTAAAGAAATAATTGCATTATATATATTTGTCTTTATGTTGTTCTCTTTCCTTATGTTTAATAATAATAATTAAAGGGGTGCTCCGGTGAAAACCTTTTTTCTTTTAAATCAACTGGTGGCAGAAAGTTAAACATATTTGTAAATTACTTCTATTAAAAAATCTTAATCCTTCCTGTACTTATTAGCTGCTGAACATTACAGAGGAAATTCTTTTCTTTTCGGAATGCTCTCTGATGACATCACGAGCACAGTTCTCTCTGCTGACGTTATTATAAAAATAATGCTTTATTTATTGTTGTCCTTAGTGGGATTTGAACCTAAGTCCCCAGCACTGCAAGGCAGCAGTGCTTACCACTGAGCCACCATGCTGCCCTTAGCATACATCTGCTATGCACGGTTGCTAAAATGGACAGAGATGTCAGCAGAGGGCACTGTGCTTGTGATGTCATCAATGTTCCAAAAAGAAAGGAATTTCCTCTGTAGCATTCAGCAGCTAATAAGTACTGGAAGGATTAAGATTTTTTAATGGAAGTAATTTACAAATATGTTTAACTTTCTGCCACCAGTTGATTTAAAAGAAAAAAGGTTTTCACTGGAGCACCCCTTTAAAGTTTTTAAGTTGATCTATTATTATCCATCTTTTCAGAATACTAAAATCTAACCCAGTGATTCCCCACCGTGGTGCCGCGGGATTTTGCTGTGATTATTATAATTTTTTTAATATCCCGCCCCGGCCTGCGCGCTTATGACTGGCGGCACAGGGGGGAAGGAAAGCCTGCGTGCGCACTGCGCACACAGCATCTACCTCCCCCCTGCGTCCAACTGCGTCCCCCTCCCTCCTGCATCTCCCTCCTCCCTGTGTCCCTTGCGGCGCAGTGATTCGAAAATGGTGCCCTGGGGCGGAACGAGCTTCACCTACGCCAGACTCCCATGCCTGCCGTGGACCTGCAAGCTGCACGGGCCGGCTTGCTTAAGGTACCGTACCCTTTTCAACCCTCTGTTACCCCTTCTCAAACCTGTCCAAACCCCCCACCACCACTGTCACCAAGGTCCACCCTCTACCCCCCCGTCACTCCTGCCCACCCCCTGTCATCCGTGTCTGCCTTGTCCACCTCCCTATCCATCCTCCCGTCACCCATGTCCACCCCCCATGTCACCCATGTCCACCCCCCTGTCACCCCTGTCCACCCCCCTGTCACCCATGTCAACCCCCTGTCACCTATGTCCACCTCCCCTCGTCACCCATGTCCACCCCCCGTCACCCCTGTTCAACCCCCCGTCACCCCTGTCCACCCCCCGTCACCTCTGTCCACCCTCTTGTCACCCATGTCCACCCCCATGTCACCCATGTTCACCCTCCTGTCATCCCTGTCACCCCCGTCCACCCTCCTGTCACCCATGTTCACCCTCCTGTCACCCATGTTCACACCCCTGTCCACCCTCCTGTCACCCATGTTCACCCTCCTGTCACCCATGTTCACTCTCCTGTCATCCCTGTCACCCCCTGTCCACCCTCCTGTCATCCCTGTCACCCCTGTCCACCCCCTGTCACCCCTGTCCACCCCCCGTCACCCCTGTCCACCCTCTTGTCACCCATGTCCACCCCCATGTCACCCATGTTCACCCTCCTGTCACCCATGTCCACCCCCATGTTCACCCTCCTGTCACCCCCATCCACCCTCCTGTCACCCATGTTCACCCTCCTGTCACCCCCGTCCACCCTCCTGTCACCCATGTTCATCCTTCTGTCACCCATGTTCACCCTCTTGTAATCCCTGTCACCCCCTGTCCACCCTCCTGTCATCCCTGTCACCCCTGTCCACCCTCCCGTCCCCCATGTTCACCCTCCCGTCAACCATGTTCACCCTTCCGTCACCCATGTCCACCCCCATGTCACCCATGTTCACCCTCCTGTCACCCATGTCCACCCCATGTCACCCATGTTCACCCTCCTGTCACCCATGTCCACCCCCCTGTCACCCATGTTCACCCTCCTGTCATCCCTGTCACCCCTGTCCACCCTCTTGTCACCCATTTTCACCCTCCTGTCACCCATGTTCACCCTCCTGTCACTAATGTTCACACCCCTGTCCACCCTCCTGTCACCCATGCTCACCCTCCTGTCACCCATGTTCACCCTCCTGTCATCCATTTCACCCCGTCCACCCTCCTGTCACCCCCGTCCACCCACCTGTCACCCATGTTCACCCTCCTTTCACCCATGTCCACCCCCTGTCACCCCTGTCCACACCCATGTCCACCCCCGTCACCCATGTTCAACCTCCTGTCATCCCTGTCACCCATGTCCACCCCCGTCACTCATGTCCACCCCCCTCTCACACATGTTCACCCTCCCATCATCCCCGTCACCCATGTACACCCTCCTGTGATCCATGTCCGCCTTGTCCACTCCCCTGTCCATCCCTGTCACTCATGTTTACCCCTGTCTACCCCGTAGTCTACCCTTTCACCCATGTCCACCCTCCTTTTCACCCATCTGTCCCTTTGTTACCCTTGTCCACCCCTCTGACCCCTTGTCTCCCATGTCCACCCTCCTGTCATCCATATCCACCCCCCCATCCAACGCTCTATCACCCCTGTCACCCATGTTCACCCTCCATTGTGGACCCCTCTGACCACATCCTTGTCACCCATGTCCACCCATGTCCACTCCCCTCTGTCACCCCCTATGCCCCTGTCACCCATGTTCACTCTTCTACACCCATCTGTCAACCTTGTACGCCTCCCTACACCCAGGGCCGGCCTTAGGTGTTCAGGCGCCCTGTGCGAGCTAACCTTGTGGCGCCCCACCCATTACCCCATAAACATACACAAAGAGGAAAAAAATCTTGTAACAAATATTTTTTTAAATATTTAATCATTCCCCTGCCCCCTTAATCAGTCCCATGTCCCCCTTAATCAGTCCCATGTCCCCCATAATCAGATGCAGTATAGTTCCCCCACATTGGGTGTAGTATAGCTCCCCACAGTAGGTGCAGTATAGTTTCCCCACATTAGGTGCAGTATAGTTCCCCCCACATTAGGTGCAATATAGTTCCCCACATTAGGGGCAGTATAGTTCCCCCACATTAGGTGCCATATAGTTCCCCACATTAGGTGCAGTACAGTTCCCCCACATTAGGTGCCATATAGTTCCCCACATTAGGTGCCATATAATTCCCCACATTAGGTGCAGTATAGTTCTCCACATTAGGTGCAGTATAGTTCCCCACATTAGGTGCAGTATAGTTCCCTCACATTAGGTGCAGTATAGTCCTCCACATTAGGTGCAGTATGTTCCCCCACATTAGGTGCAGTATAGTTCTCCACATTAGGTGCAGTATAGTTCCCCACATTAGGTGCAGTATAGTTCCCCCACATTAGGTGCAGTATAGCTCCCCACATTAGGTGCAGTATAGACCCACATTAGGAAGAAGCAGTTTCCCCACATTAGGTAGTAGCAGGTTCCCCAAATTCGGTAGCATTGTCGTTCCGCCATTCCCCCCCCCTCCCCCCACCGACTCACACACACACACACACACACACAGGCAACCACACATGCACATACTACACACAGACAGACAACCACACATGCACACACACACAGACACCCACCCACACATACACACACAGACACCCACACATACACACACACACACAGACACCCACACATACACACTCACACAGACAGACACCCACACATACACACACACACACAGACACCCACACATACACACACACAGACGCTCTCTGTCACCCATGTACACTCCTCTACACCCCTCTGTCACCCATGTACACTCCTCTACACCCCTCTGTCACCCATGTACACTCCTCTACACCCCTCTGTACACTCCTCTACACCTCTCTGTCACTCATCTACACTCATCTACACCCCTCTGTCACCTATGTACACTCCTCTACACCTCTCTGTCACCCATGTACACTCCTCTACACTCCTCTGTCACCCATGTACACTCCTCTATTCCCCTCTGTCACTCATGTACACTCCTCTACTCCCCTCTGTCACCCATGTACACTCCTCTACACCCCTCTGTACACTCCTCTACACCCCTCTGTCACCCATGTACACTCCTCTACACCCCTCTGTACACTCCTCTACACCTCTCTGTCACCCATGTACACTCCTCTACACTCCTCTGTCACCCATGTACACTCCTCTACACCCTTCTGTCACTCATGTACACTCCTCTACTCCCCTCTGTCACCCATGTACACTCCTCTACACCCCTCTGTACACTCCTCTACACCCCTCTGTCACCCATGTACACTCCTACACCCCTCTGTACACTCCTCTACACCTCTCTGTCACTCATGTACACTCCTCTACACCCCTCTGTCACCTATGTACACTCCTCTACACCTCTCTGTCACCCATGTACACTCCTCTACACTCCTCTGTCACCCATGTACACTCCTCTACACCCCTCTGTCACTCATGTACACTCCTCTACTCCCCACTGTCACCCATGTACACTCCTCTACACCTCTCTGTACACTCCTCTACACCCCTCTGTCATTCATGTACACTCCTCTACACCCCTCTGTACACTCCTCTACACCCCTCTGTTACCCATGTATACTCCTCTACACCCCTCTGTACACTCCTCTACACCCCTCTGTCACCCATGTACACTCCTCTACACCCCTCTGTTACCCATGTACACTCATCTACACCCATTTGTCACCCATGTATACTCCTCTACACCCCTCTGTACACTCCTCTACACCCCTCTGTACACTCCTCTACACCCCTCTGTCACCCATGTACACTCCTCTACACCCCTCTTTCATCCATGTACACTCCTCTACACCCCTCTGTCTCACATGTACACTCCTCTACACCCATCTGTCACCCATGTACACTCCTCTACACCCCTCTGTCACCCATGTACACTCCTCTACACCCATCTGTCACCCATGTACACTTCTCTACACCTATCTGTCACCCATGTACACCCATCTGTCACCCATGTACACTCCTCTACACCCCTCTGCACACCTCTCTACACCCCTCTTTCACCCATGTAAAAAAGAAGTGCGGAGCCTAATAGGTTTGTTTTGCAGGTTTAACGGTGAAGAATTGTGTGTGAAAGAAATCGTGATGATGGCCCAGACCAGATGGAGAAGAGAAGGCAACGATGCAAATTAGAGAAGACATCATTGGTGAGTGGCTGTATAAAGCAGCACTTTAGACTACATACCCACTGATAAATAGATATAGTGCAGTGCGTTTTTCCTTTTTTTTTTTTGCACGTCAACCTCGGTAGCGGTGTCCTGCGAAAAAAAATTTCAGAGGTGTGCCCAAACCCGAAAAAGGTTGGGAAACACTGATCTAACCATTTTAATGACGTTCACACATCATATGCTATTTTATTCATGCATTTATGAATTTCTAATTATCAGAATCAGCCATAACTTTATCAAAATAGCTCACTTCCATGTACCTGTTTATATATACCGGGTTCTTCATTATGATTAAATACATTAATATTCTCCACCTAAAAAAAAGTAAAAAATTGTGGTACACCTTTTATACCTCTAATGCCGTTTGTGTCACGATTCGGCTTACAGGTAGTGGATCCTCTGTGTCAGCGAGGGATTGGCGTGGACCGTGCTGGTGGACCGGTTCTAAGAGGCTACTGGTGTTCACCAGAGCCCGCCGCAAAGCGGGATGGTCTTGCTGCGGCAGTAGCAACCAGGTCGTATCCACTAGCAACGGCTCAACCTCGCTGACTGCTGAGAAGGCGTGGGACAGAAGGACTAGGCAGAGGCAAGGTCAGACGTAGCAGAAGGTCGGGGCAGGCGGCAAGGTTCGTAGTCAAGATGGATAGCAGGAGTTCAGGTAACACAGGCTTTGGACAACACTAAACGCTTTCACTGGCACAAGGCAACAAGATCCGGCGAGGGAGTGCAGGGGAAGTGATGTGATATAGCCAGGGAGCAGGTGGAAGCCAATTAAGCTAATTGGGCCAGGCACCAATCATTGGTGCACTGGCCCTTTAAGTCTCAGAGAGCTGGCGCGCGCGCGCCCTAGAGAGCGGAGCCGCGCGCGCCAGCACATGACAGCAGGGGACCGGGACGGGTAAGTGACTTGGGATGCGATTCGCGAGCGGGCGCGTCCCGCTGTGCGAATCGCATCCCCGACGGCCATGTCAGTGCAGCGCTCCCGGTCAGCGGGTCTGACCGGAGCGCTGCAGGGAGAGAGATGCCGTGAGCGCTCCGGGGAGGAGCGGGGACCCGGAGCGCCCGGCGTAACAGTACCCCCCCCTTAGGTCTCCCCCTTTCTTTGTCCGGCAACTGCTTCCCATGGGATGAGGACACCGGGAGTGATTGAAGGGTTTCCTCAAAGGCAGGCCGTACAGCAGGAGTGGGAATGGGGAGGGAGGGCAGGGGGTGAAACATGGCACGGGACAGGGTGTCACCAGGACGGGGGCCATGAGGAGGCGAGGCACAGTCCAGATAAGCCTTGGGGGGACCAGGTGTACGAGGAGGCACTGAGGCTTGCCTGACGGGACTGGGAGGGGGGGAGAGGCATTTCTTATGGCAAGCAGAGTCCCAGTTCTTGATCTCCCCGGTGGTCCAGTCAAGGGTGGGAGAATGAAGCTGGAGCCATGGCAGACCGAGGAGGACCTCAGAGGTGCAGTTGGGAAGGACGAAATATTCAATCCTTTCGTGGTGGGGTCCAATGCACATTAAGAGGGGTTTTGTGCGGTAACGCACGGTGCAATCCAATCTAACTCCGTTGACCGCGGAAATGTAGAGCGGCTTGACGAGACGGGTCACCGGGATGCAGAACTTATTCACCAAAGACTCCAAAATGAAATTCCCAGAGGCACCAGAGTCCAAGCAGGCCACGGCTGAGAGGGAGGAGTTGGCTGAAGGAGAAATCCGCACGGGCACCGTGAGGCGTGGAGAAGCAGACTTTGAACCAAGAGACGCCACACCCACGATTGCTGAGCGACCACCGTGGTAAGGTCAGCGAGACTTGGCAGCGGCACCTCAGCGGGATCCATGGCCGGATCTACTGTCACGATTCGGCTTACAGGTAGTGGATCCTCTGTGTCAGCGAGGGATTGGCGTGGACCGTGCTGGTGGACCGGTTCTAAGAGGCTACTGGTGTTCACCAGAGCCCGCCGCAAAGCGGGATGGTCTTGCTGCGGCAGTAGCAACCAGGTCGTATCCACTAGCAACAGCTCAACCTCGCTGACTGCTGAGAAGGCGTGGGACAGAAGGACTAGGCAGAGGCAAGGTCAGACGTAGCAGAAGGTCGGGGCAGGCGGCAAGGTTCGTAGTCAAGATGGATAGCAGGAGTTCAGGTAACACAGGCTTTGGACAACACTAAACGCTTTCACTGGCACAAGGCAACAAGATCCGGCGAGGGAGTGCAGGGGAAGTGATGTGATATAGCCAGGGAGCAGGTGGAAGCCAATTAAGCTAATTGGGCCAGGCACCAATCATTGGTGCACTGGCCCTTTAAGCCTCAGAGAGCTGGCGCGCGCGCGCCCTAGAGAGCGGAGCCGCGCGCGCCAGCACATGACAGCAGGGGACCGGGACGGGTAAGTGACTTGGGATGCGATTCGCGAGCGGGCGCGTCCCGCTGTGCGAATCGCATCCCCGACGGCCATGTCAGTGCAGCGCTCCCGGTCAGCGGGTCTGACCGGAGCGCTGCAGGGAGAGAGAGGCCGTGAGAGCTCCGGGGAGGAGCGGGGACCCGGATCGCTCGGCGTAACAGTTTGCTTCAGATAAAAGTAGTTATTGTCAAATAGGTACAAAACCTTTCACAATATCAGAAAAAACAAAACAACTTAGTTGTTGTTGTTGCTTCACATCATTTGCAACATTACAAATATCCTTGTGTTATTAGTATAGTTGGATTGTTTTTTTTTTTTTTCTGTAACAATTTATTAAGAATTCATTCAAAAAGCCACATAATACCAAAAGGGTCACTTACCTTTTCCTGCAACTGTACAGATTTGACATCATAGACCAGAGCTGCGTTTATAATTCTGCATCATTTGCTCAATAATCCACTCATTATATTTATGTCCCAGCCTTATGTTACCGTTGCGCTTTCTATGCCATAAAAATCCCTGAAAATTCTTTGTCCTGGACTATTTTGGTCTCCGGTTTTCCAGAGACTTCATTTCATTTAGGGACTGACTTTATTGAGCTTAGTCTCCATGGAATGCTGATTTACTATCAAGAAAGGAAAATAACTGGTTGTAAAAGTTCAAAGGGTTTAAGTGGATCATGATGTTCTGGAGATATTTGATATGTGATATTAGTAATATCTGAATGATACTTGCAGTGCCACATTTGCTGGCCTTAGATGACAGGTTATTATATACAATGGACATAAATATTTCATCATTGATCTGATGGCTGCTTTGGAACATCACACTTTTTTCATTTTAACAGACCCACGTGTCAAGTAGTTGACTGTTTTCTGGCACAGCATGTTCTTCTTTTTATTTGATGAGTGTTTATCTAATGTATTTTTATTTATTTATTTATTTTTTTGTTCAACAGTTTTTTTTTTATTAAAGAATTTTTCTTTAAAACAGATATTTGACAGTAAAGAAAATATAAGTACGTAGAATAATAAACAAAGGTCATTAGATATTAACAAGACCAGGTTACAATATGGTAATCTGCATAGATCTGGCTGTCAAGATGTTGTAAAGTCCAGATTTTCTCAGGTCGGCTCTGTGAGTATCAGGGGAAGGCCCCACGTCTGGGACATTGAGCATAGATAGAAGCCGTTATCTGATAAATAATGAAGCTAAGATTTTGTGAAGTGGTATTAGTGGGTACTAGTAATATCTCTAGAGTTATTCACAATCCAGAGCTATTACACCTCAACTGATGGTCAATAATCCAGGTAACATGCAATGAAGAAGATATAAAATAATGTACATAAAAAGCAGGAGGTAGAAGGTTCGGAAGAGCTGGAAAGGGGGGAAGTTATACAGAGAAAGAGACAGGTAAGTAGGGAGGATAAAGAGAAAAGAGATAAAGTATCTGCTTGGCTCCAGCTCCTCGAGGTCCGTCCACCGCCTCAGACCACTCTCAGGGATTCCACATATTCGTCTCACTGGCACCACAATGTCTGGAAAGCATCCAGTCTGTTTTCCACCATAGCGGACATATTTTCCATTTCTCTAATGTCTAATGAGTTACATACTGTATTTCCCATATTCCTAAGTTTTACAAAGAATTCACATTGTATCAGACCATGAGACATATACCACTCTCAATCTGCCTAATGGAATGGGTAGAAAAGAATGTATAGAAGCAAGCCTTTTACAGAGGACACCATCTTTTATTACAAAAGAACAAAGAAATCTCCATGAACAGCCGCATATTCAGCAGCTCAAGTTGTCCATTAGATTAGTACAGGTAGTACAAGCTCCATTCTCTACAAGGAGCACATCTCTTTATCTCGTGAAATATATTCATTGTATTCAGGGTTATGAAGTAGCTGTCATGTCTTATTATAATCAGTATTTTAATCAGATGTGAAATATTTTTAACCCCTTAAGGACCAAGCCCATTTTCACCTTAAGGACCAGAGCATTTTTTGCATTTTCTGACCACTGTCACTTTAAACATTAATAACTCTGGAATGCTTTTAGTTATCATTCTGATTGCGAGACTGTTTTTTCGTGACATATTCTACTTTAACATAGTGGTAAAATTTTTTGGTAACTTGCATCCTTTCTTGGTGAAAAATCCCAAAATTTGATGAAAAATTTGAAAATTTTGCATTTTTCTAACTTTGGAGCTCTCTGCTTGTAAGGAAAATGGATATTCCAAATTTTTTTTTATTCACATATACAATATGTCTACTTTATATTTGCATCATAAAATTGACGTGTTTTTACTTTTGGAAGACACCAGAGGGCTTCAAAATTCAGCAGCAATTTTTCACAAAATTTCCAAAATCACAATTTTTCAGGGATCAGTTCAGGTTTGAAGTGAATTTGAAGGGTCTTCATCTTAGAAATACCCCCTAACTGACCCCATTATAAAAACTGCACCCCCCAAAGTATTCAAAATGACATTCAGTCAGCATTTTAACCCTTTAGGTGTTTCACAGGAATAGCAGCAAAGTGAAGGAGAAAATTCACAATCTTCATTTTTTACACTCGCATGTTCTTGTAGAACCAATTTTTGAATTTTTACAAGGGGTAAAAGGAGAAAATGTATACTTCTATTTGTAGCCCAATTTCTCTCGAGTAAGCACATACCTCATATGTCTATGTAAAGTGTTCGGCGGGCGCAGTAGAGGGCTCAGAAGGGAAGGAGCGACAAGGGGATTTTGGAGCGTACGTTTTTCTGAAATGGTTTTTGGGGGGCATGTTGCATTTAGGAAGCCCCTATGGTGCCAGAACAGGAAAAAAAAAACACATGGCATACCATTTTGGAAACTAGACCCATTGAGGAACGTAACAAGGAATAAAGTGAGCCTTAATACCCCACAGGGGTTTCACGACTTTTGCTTTACGGCGACGTGCATTGCTGTAAAGGGCCCGACTGCGGCTGAAGATCTACTCACCTGTCGCCGCCGTCTTCATCGCCGGATCCGGGTCTTCAGGGATGAGGTAAGTACCGGGGCCGGGCCCCAGCACTCCCCCGTCCCCCGCCGCGTCCTCCGGTCTTCCTCCCGTCCTCTCCGGACTTCCAGGGGCCAGGCAGGGCGGGAGGAAGTAACCGCCCCCCCCCCTCCCCCCCCTGGGATTGGTCGGTTAACTAACCGAAGAATCGCAGGGGATCGGAGCTGTCTGCGACAGCCGGGATCATGCAAAATTACCGGGCGGTCGGGTCCCAGAGACCCGATCAGCCCGGTATCGCCGCAGATCGCAAGGGCGATTTCCCTTGTGATTTGCGGCGATCGCCGACATGGGGGGCCTACATGGCCCCCCTCGGCGTTTGCCCTGGATCCCTGCTGAAGGATTTCAGCAGGGATCCGCTTCCGACCAGGAAAAGACCATGACGTATGAATACGTCATAGGTCCTTAAGACCCAGGGTGTGATGACGTATGCATACGTCATGGGTCCTTAAGGGGTTAATAACTGTTACGCCGAGCGCTCCGGGTCCCTGCTCCTGCCCGGAGTGCTCGCGCCGTTCTCCTGTCTGCAGCGCCCCGGTCAGACCCGCTGACCGGGAGCGCTGCACTGTCACTGCCGGCGGGGATGCGATCAGCATAGCGGGATGCGCCCGCCCGCGGGTTGCATCCCAATCCACTCACCTGTCCCGTTCCCCGGCTGTCACGTCCCGGCGCGCGCGGCCCCGCTCTCTAGGGTGCGCGCGCGCCAGCTCTCTGAAATTTAAAGGGCCAGTGCACCACTAATTGGTGCCTGGCCCAATCAGTTGTTAATCACTTCCCATTAATATAAAAACCCACTTCCCCTTCCTGTCCTCGCCGGATCTTGTTGCCCTAGTGCCCTGAGAAAGCGTTTAGTGTATCCCAAGCCTGTGTATGAAGACCTTTGCCGTTGCTCCTGACTATGACCCTTTGCTGCCTGCCCTGACCTTCTGCTACGTCCGCTCTTGCCTTGTCTCTGTGTACTGCGCCTGTCTCAGCTGTCCGTGGGGTTGAGTCGCTATCGGGTGGAACGACCTGGGGTTACCTGCCGCTGCAAGTCCATCCAGCTTTGCGGCGGGCTCAGGTGAAAACCAGTAACCCCTTGGATTCCGTTCCCCTGGTACGGCCCACGCCATCACCTCACTGAAACAGAGGATCCACCTCCAGTGTCCTCCCTGCTTACCAGTCCGAATCCTGACAATAACGCTGGGATGCTATTACTTATGAATTTGATTCAGAGATAGTTTTTTCTTGACATATTCTACTTTAACATAGTGGTACATTTTTGTCGATACTTGTATCATTTCTTGGTGACAAATTCCAAAATTTCATGAAAAATTAGCAAATTTTGCATTTTTCCAAATTTGAAGCTCTCGGCTTGTAAGTGAAATAGAAATTCCAAATAAATTATATATTCATTCACATACATTCATAATATGTCTACTTTATGTTTGCATTATAAAGTTGACATGTTTTTGCTTTTTGAAGACATCAGAAAGCTTCAAAGTATAGCAGCAATTTTCAAATTTTTCACGAAATTTTCAAAATCGAAATTTTTCAGGGACCAGTTCAGTATAGAAGTGGATTTGAGGAGCCATCATGTTAGAAATACCCCATAAATTACCCCATTATAAAAACTGCACCCCTCAAAGTATTCAAAATGACATTCAGAAAGTTTGTTAACCCTTTAGGTGTTTCACAGGAATAGCAGTGAAGAAATTCAAAATCGTAATTTTTTACACTCGCATATTCTTGTAGACCTATTTTTTTAAATTTTACAAGGTGTACAAGGAGAAAATCCCCCCTAAATTTGTAAACCAATTTCTCTCGAGTAAGGAAATACCTTATATGTTTATGTAAAATTCTCTTTGTGTGCACTACAGGGCTCTGAAGGGAAGGAGCGACAATGGGATTTTGGATAGTGAATTTTGCTGAAATGGTTTTTAGGGGGCATGTCGCATTTGGGAAGTCCCTATGGTTCCAGAACAGCAAAAAACTAAACAAAAAAAAATACAAAAAAATACAAAAAACACATGGCACAGTATTTGGGAAACAACACCCCTCATGGAATGTAAAACTGGGTACAATGAGCCTTTACATCCCACAGGTGTTTGACACATTTTCCCTAAAGTTGGACATGAAAATGAAAATTTTAATTTTTTTTCACTAAAATGCTGGTGTTAACCCAACTTTTTTATTTTCACAAGGGGTTATAGGAGAAAAAGCCTCCCAAAATTTGTAGCACCATTTAATCTGAGTATGGAATTACCCCATATGTGGATGTAAAGTGCTCTGCGGGTGCACTACAGGACTCAGAAGAGAAGGAGTGCCATTAGGCTTTTGGAGATAGAATTTGGTTGGAATGGAAGTCGGGGGCATGTGTCGAAGGGCATGCTGGGACTTGAATTTATGCAACAGCTAGAGGCACACTACTACAACTCCCAGCATGCCCTTTGGCTGTCCGTGCATGCTGGGAGTTGTAGTTATGCAACAGTTGGAGGAACACTGGTTGCAAAACACTGAGAGTTTGTTACTTAACTCATTGTTTATTGCCGGTTTCCACTACGGGCACCTGCTCTCACCCTCTGGAATAGGGAAGGAGCGGGTGCCCTTAGTGACACCCCCAGCAGGAGTCCTGATTTGTTGGCCACTAATGGCCGACGAATCAGGACGACCGTCAGGTGGCACCAGTGCCATCTCACTTCTGCTGATAAAGGGTGATAGGTGCTGTCTTGGACGGCACCTATCACCCTTTTTTTCCGGGTCAAATCGCTGGTCTGAATTGATCAGTGATTTGTGGCATCAGGAACCCCCCAGGCATTGTCACGGGATGCCTGCTGAAGGATTTCAGCAGGCATCCCGTTTCGATACGGCGGTGAACGGAAACGTCCAGGGCATACAGGTACACCCTGAGTCCTCAAGTACCAGGACGTCAGGGCATACATATATGAATTTAAATTTATGTATGTATATATGTATGTATTTATGTATGTTCCATTATAACTTCTAAATGTCTGGAGACATTTTAGTGGAAAATAAATAAATTATATATATATATATATATATATATATATATATATATATATATATAATATATATAATGCAACCAGTCCTCAAAGGTATACAAAGGAAAGAATATTAGGTCCAGTACAATATTATAATATTTATTAAATAAAATGCAATATGTTAAATTGAACAACTGAAGTCTAGCGCTGGGCCCTTGCACAGGCTCCAGATACAATAGATATTATGAGTATAAATGTGATATCTGGCCAATATGGTCACTATAATAAATAGAATGAATAAAATGACCCCCCCCACTACAAAAAAAAGATGCAACTAAAGGCACATTTTAAAGTTTAAAATGCATTGCATATTCAAAAAATCCTTGTATAGAACTGTAAATCAATGGAAAAAAAAAAAAAAAAAAAAGAAAAGAAAATAGTTCAAGCACTCCCCACCACGTAAAGTTGTGCATAATATGATTTTTGGGTTGTTGATTTAATTTTGAGCACTAATGTGGTGTTTTTTAGGCCTAATACCCAGCCCAGAGCAGCACCTGAAGAGGCCTTAGATATCCTCCCAGTCAGGAAAATTTACTTTTTCCATCCCAGGGAGAATTAAAACAAGGAACTGTTCAGACATAAACTGCATGTCTGAACAGGTCCCAGAGCAGAAAATACTAAACACAAATATACGGACAATACAGTCCCCCCCCTCCCCCCCCCCCAGGCCCACTTTTATAGAGGGACCACCAAAAACTCTGAAATCCACAAACAAGCAAAACATGAATCAAAATATTTTTACAAAAAAATACCTGGGTGCCCAGGTGTCTCCACGATTGCCACCTGGACACAGATGCTTGGCATAGGAACAGAGGTATAGCATCACTGCAGCTTTCAGGACTGGCTGAGGAGGTCCCTGAATCAGGTCCACTTGAAAATGGGATTCCAGGAATTCGAGACAGAAATTGGCACCAAAGCGAGTGGGTTGGCTGGTTATTCTATCATGAATGGGGGGCAGGGAGAAGTGAGCCCTAAGCTTTCCCTAAAAACCACTCTCCCTGCCTACTTGCCCATCCACCCTAAACGACGATTGACAGCTTGGAGTCAGTCCCTTCCTGCATGAGCGTCAAAGTCAATAAAACAAACGGGACTGTACAAAGTCAAGGAACAAGTCAGGAACGCAACTGAAGCACAACAACCAACAAACAGATATATAAATACAAACAGGGCAGGATATAGCATACTAACAGGTCAGGAAATCAAGAGTACTGTTCACACTGGACTCAGAACAAGGAACACACTGGACACCCAACTCCAATCATGGATGGACATCAATACCATAGCCAAATAAGCTCCTAGCTAGTGGGCACTCTTCACTGAGTGATCAGGATACTAGCCTAGGAGGAAACAAAAATCCAAAGTACATAAATACAGAAACAAGACTAACTCACTCCTATATAGACAAATTAGCACAAAGCTCAGAACAGAATTCTATCCTATCCTAGGAGATCCAGGATCAAACAAGGTCAACACAGAACTGACAAACACACAGTGTGAATACAGACTAAGGCAACACAAAGCAAATGCAGAATAAACAGTACAAGAATATTAAAAACCCAACAAAATACTCAAACAAGGCAGGCTAAAATCCAGATATCAAACAGGACAGATACTCAGGATATATGCTCAGACAGACATAGTGAACATAATGCAGACAAAACATGGTCAGAGTACAGGTCTAGTACCCAGCCCAGAGCAGCACCTGAAAAGTCAGGAAGGCTAACTCTTCCCATCCCAGGGAGCATTAACACAAGAAACTGTTCAGACATAAACTGCATGTAGGGTTGCCACCTTTCCCTCAGAAAAATACCGGTCATGGGTGTGGCTATGTGGGGGTGGAGCTACAAAAGGGGAGGGGCCAGATTGCACAGGGGCTGAGGGATCAGGGGTTTAAGAAATGGCATGGGGGATGGGAGGGGGGTTTAAGAAATGGCATAGGGGATTGGAGGAATACAATATATATGTGGGGGGAATTTTCCTATATCGCACAAAAAAAATTACATTTAGAGAATACCTACCAAAACCCTATTTATGCCAGCGGCGGCGGTAGTGGTGGTGCGCGACAGCAACGCTGGCTCTCTCTGATGACGAGTGACGTCCCCCTGCGCAACGTTAGATAAACAGGCTAATCAGACAGTATCACACATGACAGATTTAGATGCACAGGCTCAGCAGACAGTATCACACATAACAGGATTAGATACACAGGCTCAGCAGACAGTATCACACATGACAGATTTAGATGCACAGGCTCAGCAGATAGTATCCCACATGACAGATTTGGATATACAGGCTCAGCTCACAGTATCACACATGACAGGATTAGATACACAGGCTCAGCAGACAGTATCGCACATGACAGGATTAGATACAGAGCGCAGCAGATAGTTTCACACATTAAAACATTAAATCAGTGTTTCCCAACCAGGGTGCCTCCAGCTATTGCAAAACTACAACTCCCAGCATGCCCGGACAGCCAAAGGCTGTCTGGGCATGCTGGGAGTAATAGTTTTTCAACAGCTGGAGGCACCCTGGTTGGGAAACACTGCATTATATACACAATTTTGCAGAGAGGTCTCACCAGTCTCTTGTCTTCACTTTCTCCTTTCCCCGGGCGGCTCCAGGTTAAGGAATGTCCGGGGTTGAGGAGGAATGGGGTGGGCAATTATTTATCCCATGGGGCCACATGAGAAACTAAAAATATTGTGGAGGGCCAGGTAATTGTCCCCCAGATCAGGCAGCATAGTTGTCCCCCAGATTAGGAGCATAGTTGTCCCCCAGATTAGGCAGCATAGTTGTCCCCCAGATCAGCATAGTTGTCCCCTAGATTAGGCAGCATAGTTGTCCCCCAGATTAGGCAGCATAGTTGTCCCCCAGATTAGGCAGCATAGTTGTCCCCCAGATTAGGCAGTATACCCCCCCCCCTACACACACACACACACACATATATACACAGACACATATACACAGACACATATATACACAGACACTCACCCGCCCTGCGCAGCAGATGGAGACAGGATACACGGCCTCTCCCCTCCCTGCTCTGCCTATGGAGGGTTGTAAGACTGCACGGGGCAGAGAGAAGGCGGGGGAGGGTGAGAGAGGAGACAGGAGGTGCACGCCCCCTCCCCAGCACTGTACAATCTCTTCCTGTCACCGCACGGAGCTCTCTCCCTGTCACCGGCTGGTGGTGTCAGACCTGGGCATTGTACGGCCGGTCATGAAAGCATTGCTGTTCTGGGGATGCTGCTCCG
Source organism: Hyla sarda (assembly GCF_029499605.1). NCBI lineage: Eukaryota > Metazoa > Chordata > Amphibia > Anura > Hylidae > Hyla > Hyla sarda. The sequence continues at coordinate 383,780,490 of NC_079191.1, read as the reverse complement.
TCCGCCCCTGTCAGTGAATGAAAAATACCGGCCATTGCATGGCCGGTATTTTTCATCCAAACTTACCGGCACAGCCCGGAATGTAGATGAAAATACCGGCTGTGCCGGTAAAATACCGGCAGGGTGGCAACCCTAACTGCATGTCTGAACAGTTCCCAGAGCAGAAAATACAAAACACCAATATACGGACATTACACTTACAGAGGATTCCAGCTAGGTTTGCACAGTGTTTTTTAAGCCATATTTGTATTTGTGAAAATGTGTCCCTATCTTTTATACTTAAATATGTTCTCTGTAAGTATATGGAGGAGTGGTTGTCTGGGCACACAATGGGGGGGGGGGGGGGGGGGGATTGTCATTTGTAATGTGTGCCCCACCAGTTTTTCTCTCCGGTTTTGCACCCAATTTTTGTTGCAGGCTTCGTGCACCTGAATTTGCTACAAAAAACAAAACCCAGACCAACTCTCCATTTAACTCAGAAAACCCTGAAAAGGAGCGTGGCCACAGGGAAAGGGGGTGTGACTGCAAAAAAGGAGGGTGTCCCTGACAGTTTCAAAAATTCCAACATATTTACTAATGTTCTCACATAAAATGTAACGGATTAAAATTCTGAAAAACCCCACAGCTCAGAACAGTTGTAAAAAAAAAAAAAAAAAAAAAAAACATGCGGAAAAGCGCCACGTTGGTAAATACTATGGAAAAATATGTGTCTGGAAATCAGGGCTAATTTGTAAAAAATTTGGACACAAATAAGTGACAAATGAAATACGACTGAAAGAACATTGTGTAAATATAGACTTATAATGTAATCTCTCCGATACACGGCCAAATTGTTTTATTGTTATAACCCATGAATAGCCTCATATTAAGCAGTTTAAGTTTTCTATTAGATAAGTACAGTTAGTACAAGCTCCATTCTCTATAAGGAGCGCCTCTCTTTAACTCAGTATATGTTACAACTTCAGTATCAAACAACATGACAACTGGAGGGAGATGAGCAGCAGAGAATAGACAGGTCCCGGCAGTGCGCTGATTGCGCTAGGAGCAGGGCAGCAGCGGGGACATGTCGGACGGCGGCGGTGAAGGAATGAAGCCTACATGCGGAACATATTGGCTTCATTCATTCACCGCCGCCGGTTCCCGACATGTCTCGCTGCTGCCCTGCTCCAAGAAGATGAGGAGCAGGCAGAGGGAGGGGAAATAAGGACACTGGGTGAGGGGAGGGGGGGGGGGGATAAGGATAACCACACTGGGGCCAATGAATTATTATAAACACACTGGGGCCAATGAATTATTATAAACACACTGGGGCCAATTAATTATTATAAATATGCATGGGGGGCATACATTTTGGAGTCAAATTATTAGTGAGACCCGGTGTGATAAATCACTCAGCCCATGTACTACAACCCCCATCATGGAACAGACTCTTTCCCATGATGGGTGTAGTAGTAAAAACACTAATGTAGCCTCCTCAACCACCGGCAGACTCCCGTAGCTGGGGAATTACTACTCCCATCATGGAAACAAGTCTGTTCCATGATAGGAGTAGTAGTAGTCCCAGCTGCAGGAGTCTGTAGGCAGAGGTGTTAAAACGACCATAAAATAATGGTGCATGAGGGATGTTATAACGGGTCTTAAAGGGGTATTCCAGGCCAAAACTTTTTTTTATATATCAACTGGCTCCGGAAAGTTAAACAGATTTGTAAATTACTTCTAATAAAAAATCTTAATCCTTCCAATAGTTATTAGCTTCTGAAGTTGAGTTGTTGTTTTCTGTCTAACTGCTCTCTGATTACTCACGTCCCGGGACGTGACATCATCATTGAGCAGTTAGACAGAAAACTTCAGAAGCTAATAACTATTGGAAGGATTAAGATTTTTTTTATAGAAGTAATTTACAAATCTGTTTAACTTTCCGGAGCCAGTTGATATATATAAAAAAAGGTTTTGCCTGGAATACCCCTTTAATCAGATGAGTATGCCCATTATTTTGACGGATATTGTTCAGCCATTAGCACCTGTTATTTCATCTGTTATTATACATCCATTTTTTTAATTAAACAATACAGAAAATGGATGTTTAATAACAGATGAATACTCATAGTGCGAAAGCAGCCTAAAATAAAGACTCCATTCTTGGGTGTATAAAAATAATATAATTATTTAAACAGGGATCAATTTATGTGGGCGGGCAGGGACCTAAAAATGTAGCCGACAATAATAAAAATGTAGAAAGGGGCCATTTAAATGTAAAAATAATATATTTTTTACAATAAATGTTTATTTTTTTTTTTATTAGTAATGTATTTTAATATTGTGTTTAATAAAGTGTGTCTATGTGTGTTTCACTTTTTCCTCTATTTTTAACATTTTTTAGGTAGTACTACTACTCCCAGCATGGAACAGACTGTTCCATGATGGGAGCTGTAGTACCAGTACTAATAGACAGACAACAGCAGGTGTCACTCCTGACACCCAATGTGATTGCCCTTTCTATTGCAGAGATGGAGCGGCTTTCTCCTGCGCTCGCATCCCTGCACTGTACTCCGGCCGGCCAGTGATGTGAATAGAATTCACATCACTTATTCATATTTCCTGCAGAGAGCTGTGATTGTCCAGATGGTTCCAGTCACTCACAGCTCTCTGCGGGAAATATGAATAATAGGTATATATACGGCATATACTCATACTACAGTGGGACCAGAGAAGAGCGGCCGACTGCCCGCATCTATACATTATACAGGACAATCGCATTGGGTGTCAGAAGTGACACTTGCTGCAATCTGTCTATTAATGCAGGTACTTCAGCTCCCAGCATGGAGCAGAGTGTGTTCCATGTTGGGAGCAGTAATACCTGCAGTTGAGGACAGATCAGAGCAAGTGTCACTCCTGACACCCGATGCGATCATCCTATCTATTGCAGAGATGTGAGTGCAAGAGAAAGCCATTATACAGGATGATCACAGGGATGTCGCTAATGAAGAAATTCGTTATTTTGAATCGAGCCAAAGTTCGGATTTGGTGCAAATCAAATTTTTCATGAAATTCGGAACGAAGTTGACTTAGTCAGATTCAATTTGCTCATATCTAATCATAGGGTACTGCCAGCAAGAGCGATCCATCCTTAGAGAGATATTACAACCATATTGTAAGACGGTTGAATTTTGAAAAATGGATAGGAATCTATAAAACCGACTTAATAAAATTGAAACAGATGTGATAAATATGAAAGTTGTTAAATTCAGAGAGTGGATTACAGAACAAATCAAAATCAGAAAATGGCCTAAATCCAACCGTGGGGATTTTTTGGGTGAAATCCAATGTAGAGAATAATAATAATTGTAATTATCCTATGGTTTTGAAAGAGTAAAAAAAAATCAATCATAATTAACCCCTTCAGGATGCAGGGTTTTTCGGTTTTTGCACTTTCTTTTTTTCCTTCTCACCTTTTAAAAATCGTAACCCTTTCAATTTTGTACCTAAAAATCCATATGATGGCTTATTTTTTGTGTCACCAATTCTACTTTGCAGTTACATCAGTCATTTTACCCAAACATCTACAGTGAAACTGAAAAAAATAATAATTGTGCGACAAAATTGAAGAAAAAACGCAATTTTGGAAATTTTGGGGGCTTCCGTTTCTATGCAGTACATTTTTCAGTTAAAATGACACCTGATCTTTATTCTGTAGGTCCATACGATTAAAATGATACCCTACTTGTATAGGTTTGATTTTGTCGTACTTCTGGAAAAAATCATAACTACATGCATGGAAATTTATACGTTTAAAATTAATCTTCTGACCCCTATAATTTATTTTTATTTTTATGCGTATGGGGCGGTATGAGGGCTCATTTTTTGCGCTGTGATCTGACGTTTTTAGTGGTATCATTTTTGTATTGATTGGACTTTTTGATTACTTTTTATTCATTATTTCATGATATAAAAAGCGACCAAAAATACGTTATTTTGGACTTTGGAATTTTTTTGCGCGTACGCCATTGACCGTGCGGTTTAATTAATGATATCGTTTTATAGTTCGGACATTTACGCACGCGGCGATACCTCATATGTTTATATTTATTTTTATTAACATGGTGTTTTGAACTTGGAGTGATTTGAACTTTTATTAAGGAAAGGGTTAAATCATATTTATTAACTTTTTTTTTTACACTTTTTTTTTGCAGTGTTATAGCTCCCATAGGGGGTTATAACATTGCATACACTGATTGCCAGCACTGTTCACTGCAAAGCCATAGCTTTGCAGTGATCAGTGCTATCGGCGGTCGATTGCTCAAGCCTGCATCTCAGGCTTGGAGCAATAAATCGCCGAAGGGACACGCCGGAGGAAGGTAAGAGGACCTCCGCTCGTGTCCCAGCTGATCGGGACACCGCATTTTCACTGCGGTGGTCCCGATCAGCCCCACTGAGCAGCCGGGCAGCTTTCACTTTCGTTTTAGATGGGGCGTTCAACAGCGTCTAAAGGGTTAATAGTGTGCGGCACCGCGATCGCTGCCGCGCGCTATTAGCCACGGGTCCCGGCTTCAGATACATGCTGGGACCGACCCGATATGACGCGGGGTCAACGCGTGACCCCGCGTTATATAGCGGGAGCCGGCCAAGGACATAAATATACATTCTTGGTCTTTAAGGGGTTAATAGTACAGTGGGGAAACCTAATTTGATGAAAATGTTTTACTCTTTGCGGAATCGCACTACTCTGAGGTCTGAGAGCTATAAACTAATTGGATTAGTAACAGTAATAAATACAAAAATAGAAATAAAGCAAATAACCAGGATAATAATTTGAATAAACCTGACAGCGAAATTGTGGAACAAATAAGAGTGAAGCAAGACACTAGTCATACTGCTAAAAAGAATTGTTTTTCTACACCCTCTAGTCTTCTGGTTCCAGAGGTGAATTCCGACATATGTGTGTGGAGTTGGATGTAAGTAACAAATCGTTGTTTACAGTTAATGATTGGCAGTTAAATACCACTACACATTGGGGGTTATTTATCAATGTGTTCTATTCTTCTTTTTGGTCTACATTTTCGAATTTTGTTTATTTTTGCACAAATTACAGGGTTGTTTTTTTTTTTGCATTTTTTTTACAAGTTCTAAAATCCATCATTTTGACCCTTTGGTTTTGCTAGACGGGTGCAGTGGTCACAACTTTATTATCTGCATGTTTTTAATTGTTCCTCAAATTTTTCCGCAAATGGTGCAAAAAACAAAACAAAAACGCAAATCTAGACCACCTCCCGACTAGGTAAAAAAAAAATTACTTCTCCTTTGGCATTTTTGCAGGCGGTTTTAATTCTTTTTTGGACTTTAGCAATCCGTAGGGTACCATTAAAAAACAATAATAAAAAAGATACAGTAGTGATGGAAAAAATTGTATGTAACAAAATGTATCTTTTTTTATAATGAAATTTTTATTAATTTTTAAACAGGGATCAATTTATGTGTGGGCAGGGCACTACAAATGTAGCCGACAATAATAAAAATGTAGTGTGTGTTTTTAATTTTTTTTTTTTTTAGGTAGTACTACTACTCCCAACATGGAACACACTGTTCCATGATGGGAGTAGTAGTCCCTGTACTAATTGACAGATCGCCCCTGGTTCCGTTGCGATCCTTTTGTATAATTTATAGATGCGGCCGGCCACTCTTCTATGGTCCCCTGCACTGCCGTATTTATACACCTATTCATATTTCCCGCTGAGAGCTGTGATTGGCCAGATGGTTCCAGCCAATCACAACTCTGAGGGAGATATGAATAGGTGTATATATACTTCAGTGCAGGGGACCATAGAAGAGCGGCCGTCCGCCCACATTTATAAATTATACAGGAGGATCACAGCGGGTGTCAGGAGTGACATCCGCTGTGATCTTTCCTTAACTGCAGGAACTACTACTCCCAACATGGAGCACAATCTGCTCCATGCTGGGAGCTGTAGTACCTGCATTACTGGCTGGAGTATAGTGCAGAAATGCGAGCGCTGTATAGAGCCACTCCACAGTACATTCCATGCTGGGAGTAGTATTACTACCTAAAAAAATGTAAAAAATATATAGAGAAAAAATTTATTAAAATTTTGTTATAAAAAATAAAGATTTTGTTAAATAATTTTTTCCCATCCCTGCTGCATTCTTGTTTTTTTCTTTCTTTCTTTTTTTTGTACCCAGAAATGCATTTTTCACTCAAATGCAAAAATGTCAGATGCAGGAAATTCCTTTGCCCGAAAAAAAAAAAATGGAATCCTAGCCTTAGAAGCAGGATAGACATGATCTGAAAGCGGGGTAGAAAATGATCTAGGTGCAGATCAGCGTGAAATTTATCATGGTCTCTGCGACAATATGATAAATTTGGAGCAGCACCGCCAAAAAAAAAAAAAACTCATCTAGACAAACTCCAAAAATGATATAGCCAAGACCATTATCGATAAATCTCCCCCATTGTTTATTATTGACTGACAAAAGGTTAATTCGGAACAGCAGCACCAGTAATATCTGATTTTAATTTCCTCCAGTATATGGCTAGGTTTCCACTTGCTTTTTTTTTACACCTTAAAAAATGCGAGCAAAAACACCAGAAAAACTGCAACAGCTTTTTCCTGTGTTTTGGCAGTTTTTCTGGCATTTTTTCTGGCATTTTTCCTGGTGTGTGGAAATAGCCAGTTTTGTACCCTGTGTCAGTTTTTTCACTGTCTTCAAGTACCACTCTGTGGGTGGGATTCTGAGCGCCCGGTCCACAGAGTGTAAGGAGGTGAGGAGTGATGTATAGCATCACTACTCACCTCCCCGGCCATATAGTATACAGGGGTGCATAGTGTACCCATGTATACTATACAGGAGCCGGGAATCCTGTCACTATACTGACAGGACTCCCTGCTCCTATAGCCCCTTTGGGCGATATACAGTATATACAGCTATCTGTAGATAACTGTATATAGTGTATACAGGCTGTCTGGGCATGCTGGGAGTTGTAGTTTTGTAACAACTATAGGCTCTCTGTTTGGGAAGACATTGAATTATTGGCACTCTCCCCAGCGGACAGCGCCAAAAATCTCCTAACTAATTTTTTGTGTTTTTTTTTTTTTCTACTTTCAGAACCGTGTATGTAGAGGATTACAGCGGATTCGGAGGACTACTACGGATGAACTGGATTATTTTAATAAAATGGTCAACAAGGGCTGTGTGGGAGTGTTTTTAAAATAAAATAATTTTTCCACTGTGAAAATTGAATTTTCAGGCTCAGTAGTGGAAGCTGTCTAATAGACGAATCCATTACAAAGCCAGGGCTTAGCGTTAGCCCCAAAAACAGCTAGTGTTAATCCCCAATTATTACCCTGGTACCCACCGTCACAGGGGTGCCGGGAAGAGCTGGTACCAACAGGCCTGGAGCGTCAAAAAATTGTGCTCCTGGGCCTAGTCGATAACAAGCTTGCATTATTTAGCCTGAGGAGGGCAAGTAACAATGGACCTCGCCCACTCTGATAACGTCAGGCTGTTGCTGCTTGGTTGGTATCTGGCTGTGAATAAAAATACGGGGAACCCTATGCATTTTCTAAATTTATTTATGAAAAAAACTGCACAGGGTTCCCCTGTATTTTTATTCACAGCCAGATACCAACCAAGCAGCAACAGCCTGATGTTACCAGGGTGGGCGAGGACCATTGTTACTGGCCATCCCCAGCCTAAATAATGCCAGCCTGTTACCGCCTAGGCCCAGGAGTGGAATTTTTGATGCTCCAGGCCTGTTGGTACTGGCTCTTCCCGGCACCCCTGTGGCTGTGGGTATTGGGATAATAATTGGGGTTTAGCGTCAGCTGTTTTTGGGGCTAACGCTAAGCCCCGGCTTAGTAATGGATTCTAAGCCTGAAAATTCAATTAAAAAAACACAACACATTGGAAAAATTATTTTATTTTAAAAAACACTCCCCCACAGCCCTCGTTAACCATTTTATTAAAAGAAAAAAAATCCAGTTCATCCGTCGCAATCCATCGGATCCGCCATAATCCTCTGCATACACGAATCTAAAATGAGAAGAAAAAAAACACAAAAAATTGGTTTGGACATTTTTGCCGCTGTCTGCTGGGGAGAGCACCCATAATGCAATGTCTACCCAAACAGGGAGCCTCCACTTGGTGCAAAACTACAACTCCCAGCATGCCCAGACAGCCTTTGGCTGCCTGGGCATGCTGGGAGTTGTAGTTTATCAACAGCTGGAGTTTCCCTGTCTGGGTGGACACTGCTAGAAGGGTCTGTTCCCATTATACAAAACGGACAATGTGAACAGAGCCTCAGACTTACCAGCCTCGCTCCCATCTGTAGCTCCACCTCCTAATGATGTAATCACTAGGGGGCAGAGCTACACGGACCCAGCCGGGATTGGAGGGAGGTAAGGGGACTTCTTCATCTTCTGTATACACAGCTATCTATAGATAGCTGTATATATTGTATACTGCCCAAAGGGTTAACCTACACTGTCCAGCAGTGTAAGTTAACTATTTCCTTGCCAGGCTGGCATATTGCACAGCTCAGCAAGGGGTTAAGTGAGCCAGCAATGTGTATACTGTATACACATTGCAGGCTCACTGTAAGTTCTTGCTGAGCAGTACATCTGTATATCTACTGCTCAGCATCAGCTGTTCTCCCGGCTCTGTAGCCTTGGGCACAGCTGGGTCCCGACATTCACTTCAGGATGATCGCATGGGGTGTCAGGAGTGACACTTGCTGTGATCTGTCCCTTACTGAAGGTACTACTACTCCTAACATGGAGCGCACTCTGCTCCATGCTGGGAGATTTAGTACCTGCATTGATAGACAGATCGCAGCGAGTGTCACTCCTGACACCTGCTGTGATCCTCCTGTATAATGTATAGATGCGGCCGGCCGCTCTTCTATGGTCCCCTGTCCTGACGTATATATATATATATATATATATATATATATATATACCTATTCATATTTCCCACAGAGAGTTGTGATTGGCTTGAACCAATTGGCCAATCACAGCTCTCTGCGGGAAATATGAATAGGTGTATATATACAGCAGTGCAGGGGACCATAGAAGAGCTGCCGGCCACATCTATAAATTATACAGGAGGATCGCAACTGACCCGGGGTGATCTGTCAATTAGTACAGGTACTACTCCCATCATGGAACAGTGTGTTCCATGCTGGGAGTAGCAGTACTACCTAAAAAAATTTGAACAACACACACACTACATTTTTATTATTGTCGGCTACTTTTTTTTAGTGCCCTACCCGCCCACATAAATTGATCCCTGTTTAAAAATTAATTAAAATTTTGTTATAAAAAGATAAATTTTGTTAAATACAATTTTTTCCATCACTACTGTACCTTTTTTTCCATCACTACTGTACCTTTTTTATGGTACCCTACGAAATTTGAATAAAAAAGCTACCTCCATCACTTTTTTGGATCGCTAAAGTCCAAAAAAGAATAAAAACCGCCTGAACAAACACCAACGTTAAAACCCACATTGCTTTTTTCTTGGCGTTTTTTCACTCCCATAGACTTCTATGGGAGGAAAATACCAAGATTTTCCTGAAAAAAATGCCAAAGTCTCAACAAAAGGTCGTTTTTTTTTAAGAACTGCCAAGGAGCCCAAAAAGGCCAAAAGGATAAAAAAATGCCAAACTGAAAAACGGCAAGTGGATATGGTATTTTGCAGTTAACTAATGACTTGCAACTAACATCTGGCCGCAGCATTTTTTTCACAAAAAATAAATAAAAATAAAAATAAAAAAAAAACACCATGCGTCAGAATGGACGTTTATATTGGCATTTAAAAAGACAAACAAACAATGGAAACCTTGCCTACCAGTGGGAGTGGTAGTTTTGAGTCCTCTCATTCTACTAAAGACACCATAATAGAAAGTCTGAATATGTCAATATGTCATATGACAGGGCTCCTGTCCTGTGAATGTAGATGCTGTTACACTACATCCACCTTTCACCAGCCCGAGATCCCAGAAAAAAAACAAGTTCTTTCCGCAGGTTCAGAGGTTAAATCCCCCAACCCCGGTGAATGTATTATCCCTCAATCTAAAAGAAAAAGAAAATTAGAAAAAAGAGGTTCAAGAGGAGGGAGAAAAATAAATGAAAGGAGGTACAAAAAAGAATATATCACGGAATTAAACATTTTTTATTTATCTTCTCACATATTACATTAAAATGAAAGGGCACTTCTATTCAAGGGTCTTTCATTTTGCCCTAGTAATTAACCTGATCCGTTTAATTTATTTTTGGATTTAAACGAGTTTGTGTGGAAACTCAGGCTTCTTTCACACTGCCATTAGTACACGGCACTGTGTTGGCCATCAGGAAAGCCGAGCAGAACAGCGGGAGAATAATTACTGCTTGTGCTGTCTTTTTCTCCCGCTATTCATAACGGCGCCCGGTGGCCCCATAATAGTAAATGGGAGCCACCGGGACCCGTTGTTGCCCATTGCTCCCCGTTATGAGAACGGCCATTAAAGTCAGAAAAAAAGCAACGACAGTGTGAAGGGGGGCTCAGAATGCCAAGTTTTTTTTCATGATAAAAATCTCCCTTCCACTCTTCTGTTTTTTTCTGGATCCCTCCCATTATTTAGTGAAGTGGAAACTAAAATGGAGGATGCATTTAAGCATGTGGAAGTTTGTCCTAAATCTTCCTTCTATCTTTTACATTGAAGGGAAAGTTTTGTTGAAATCTTCTATTCATTGGTTTTAGAGGATTTCCGTAAAAGTAATGACGTTAGTTTTGTACCTTCAGGTATCGATAATTTGTCCAAATCCGAAAGATTGGGTCCAAAATCTTTGAAGAATAATTATAATTTAATTATGCGCCTGATGGACAAGGGGGGGGGGGGGGGGCGTTACAGTCCTTCTTGATAATGAACAATATATAGGAGAGGCGACACGTATATTGTCAGATGATAACTATTATGAGATCCTCACAGTAAATCCTCTTCAGGATGATCATAAGGTATATGATAGAATAATCTTTGGGTCTATTAGTAATAATTTATTAAGTAAAAACATTAAAAATGATCAGCTACCGGTATTTTATTATTTACCAAAGGTCGATAAGTCTGAAACCAACCCTCCGGGTCGTTCTATTGTCTTGGTGTTGAGACTTTTTCTTCACATTTATCTCACTACCTGCGTTTCTTAAGGATTCTTCACAATTAATTTTTTTATTAAATAACATTGTTTTTCCTAGTGAGTTTTTATCATATTAGATGTAAGTTCTTTATATTCTAACATTTTGAAGGAAAAAGGTTTATCTTCTGTGTTTCACTTTTTGGATGGGGATTTTACTTTACCCACTCTTCAGAAAAACTTTACTTGATGGCATTAAGTATATTTTAAATCACAATGGGGGAGATTTATCAAAACCTGTCCAGAGGGAAAGTTGCTGAGTTGCCCATAGCAACCAATCAGATCACTTCTTTCATTTTGCAGAGGCCTTTTCAAAAATGAAAGAAGTGATCTGATTGGTTGCTATGGGCAACTCAGCAACTTTCCCTCTGGACAGGTTTTGATAAATCTCCCCCAATGTTTCTACTTTTAATGAGGTGTTATATCGTCAAACTCGTGGCTGAGCGATGGGGACTCGATTCGCCCCCAGTTATGCTAATTTGTATATGTTTTTTTTTTTAGTTTATCTACATTACGCAGTCACAATGGTCTGACGATATTTTAATTTATCGTAGATTTATAAATGATTTATTTTTCATTTGGACATGTACTAAGAATATGGTTTTTGAATTTATTTCTCAGCTTAATAATGACAATTGGGAAGTTATTTTCACACCTATTAATTCTAATATTGTTTTTTTTTTTTTTTTTTTTTTTTTTAGATTTGGAAACTTCTTAAGATCCGGAGGGAGGTGATCAGACACGGACCCATTTAAAAAAAAGTAGATGTCAATAGTTTTTTGGATGCTACTGTTACGCCTAGCGCTCCGGGTCCCCGCTCCTCCCCGGAGCGCTCACGGCGTCTTTCTCCCTGCAGCGCCCCGGTCAGTCCCGCTGACCGGGAGCGCTGCACTGTCATGGCCGTCGGGGATGCGATTCGCACAGCGGGACGCGCCCGCTCGCGAATCGCATCCCAGGTCACTTACCCGTCCCGGTCCCCTGCTGTCTTGTGCTGGCGCGCGCGGCTCCGCTCTCTAGGGCGCGCGCGCGCCAGCTCTCTGAGACTTAAAGGGCCAGTGCACCAATGATTGGTGCCTGGCCCAATTAGCTTAATTGGCTTCCATCTGCTCCCTGGCTATATCTGATCTCCTCCCTTGCACTCCCTTGCCGGATCTTGTTGCCTTGTGCCAGTGAAAGCGTTTAGTGTGTCCAAAGCCTGTGTACCTGAACTTCTGCTATCCATCCTGACTACGAACCTTGCCGCCTGCCCCCGACCTTCTGCTACGTCTGACCTTGCCTCTGCCTAGTCCTTCTGTCCCACGCCTTCTCAGCAGTCAGCGAGGTTGAGCCGTTGCTAGTGGATACGACCTGGTTGCTACTGCCGCAGCAAGACCATCCCGCTTTGCGGCGGGCTCTGGTGAAAACCAGTAGCCTCTTAGAACCGGTCCACTAGCACGGTCCACGCCAATCCCTCGCTGACACAGCGGATCCACAACCCGTAAGCCGAATCGTGACAGTAGATCCGGCCATGGATCCCGCTGAGGTGCCGCTGCCAAGTCTCGCTGACCTTACCACGGTGGTCGCTCAGCAATCGCAGCAAATTGCCCAACAAGGACAGCAGCTGTCGCAGTTGACCGCCACGTTACAGCAACTTCTGCCTCTGCTACAGCAGCAACCATCTCCTCCGCCAGCTCCTGCACCTCCTCCGCAGCGAGTGGCCGCTCCTAGCCTCCGCTTGTCCCTGCCGGACAAATTTGATGGGGACTCTAAACTCTGCCGTGGATTTTTGTCTCAGTGTTCCCTGCATATGGAGATGTTGTCGGACTTGTTTCCTACAGAACGGTCTAAGGTGGCGTTCGTAGTAAGCCTTCTTTCAGGAAAGGCCTTGTCTTGGGCCACACCGCTCTGGGACCGCAATGATCCTGCCACAGCCACAGTCCAGTCCTTCTTCGCTGAACTCCGGAGTGTCTTCGAGGAGCCAGCCCGAGCTTCTTCTGCCGAGACTGCCCTGTTGAACCTGGTCCAGGGTAATTCTTCAGTAAGCGAGTACGCCATCCAATTTCGTACTCTTGCTTCCGAGTTATCATGGAATAACGAGGCTCTCTGCGCGACCTTTAAAAAAGGCCTATCCAGTCGCATCAAGGATGTGCTGGCCGCACGAGAGATTCCTGCCAACCTGCAAGAACTCATCCATTTGGCTACCCGCATTGACATGCGTTTTTCTGAGCGACACCAAGAGCTCCGCCAGGAAAAAGACTTAGATCTCTGGGCACCTCTCCCACAGTATCCGTTGCAATCTACGCCTGGGCCTCCCGCCGAGGAGGCCATGCAAGTGGATCGGTCTCGCCTGACCCAGGAAGAGAGGAATCGCTGTAGGGAAGAAAATCTCTGTCTTTACTGTGCCAGTACCGAGCATTTCTTGGTGGATTGCCCTATCCGTCCTCCACGTCTGGGAAACGCACGCACGCACCCAGCTCACGTGGGTGTGGCGTCTCTTGGTTCCAAGTCTGCTTCTCCACGTCTCACGGTGCCCGTGCGGATTTCTCCTTCAGCCAACTCCTCCCTCTCAGCCGTGGCCTGCTTGGACTCCGGTGCCTCTGGAAATTTTATTCTGGAGTCGTTTGTTAATAAATTCCGCATCCCGGTGACCCGTCTCATCAAGCCGCTCTACATTTCCGCGGTCAATGGAGTCAGACTGGATTGCACCGTGCGTTACCGCACAGAACCCCTCCTGATGTGTATTGGACCCCACCACGAAAGGATTGAGCTCTTCGTTCTCCCCAACTGTACCTCTGAGGTCCTCCTCGGTCTGCCGTGGCTCCGGCTTCATTCTCCCACCCTTGATTGGACCACCGGGGAGATCAAGAACTGGGACTCTGCCTGCCTTAGGAAGTGCCTCTCCCCCCCTCCCAGTCCCGTCAGGCAAGCCTCTGTGCCTCCTCATGGCTCCCGTCCTTGTGTCACCCTGCCCCGTGCCAAGCTTCACCCTCTGCCCTCCCTCCCCATTCCAACTCCTGCTGCACTGCCTGCCGTTGAGGAAACCCTCCATTCTTTCCCGGTGTCCTCATCCCAGGGGAGGCAGTTACCGGACAAAAAAAAGGGGAGACCTAAGGGGGGGGTACTGTTACGCCTAGCGCACCGGGTCCCCGCTCCTCCCCGGAGCGCTCACGGCGTCTTTCTCCCTGCAGCGCCCCGGTCAGTCCCGCTGACCGGGAGCGCTGCACTGTCATGGCCGTCGGGGATGCGATTCGCACAGCGGGACGCGCCCGCTCGCGAATCGCATCCCAGGTCACTTACCCGTCCCGGTCCCCTGCTGTCTTGTGCTGGCGCGCGCGGCTCCGCTCTCTAGGGCGCGCGCGCGCCAGCTCTCTGAGACTTAAAGGGCCAGTGCACCAATGATTGGTGCCTGGCCCAATTAGCTTAATTGGCTTCCATCTGCTCCCTGGCTATATCTGATCTCCTCCCTTGCACTCCCTTGCCGGATCTTGTTGCCTTGTGCCAGTGAAAGCGTTTAGTGTGTCCAAAGCCTGTGTACCTGAACTTCTGCTATCCATCCTGACTACGAACCTTGCCGCCTGCCCCCGACCTTCTGCTACGTCTGACCTTGCCTCTGCCTAGTCCTTCTGTCCCACGCCTTCTCAGCAGTCAGCGAGGTTGAGCCGTTGCTAGTGGATACGACCTGGTTGCTACTGCCGCAGCAAGACCATCCCGCTTTGCGGCGGGCTCTGGTGAAAACCAGTAGCCTCTTAGAACCGGTCCACTAGCACGGTCCACGCCAATCCCTCACTGACACAGCGGATCCACAACCCGTAAGCCGAATCGTGACAGCTACAAGTTGCCACTACCATAAGTGGACATACAATTTCCTTATGGCCAGTATTGTAGAGTACGTGAAAACTGTACTTCGGACCAAGATTTTTTTCAACAATCTAAAATATTACAGAAACGTTTTCTTCAAGGAAAATGTAAAAAAATGCATATAAAAAACTCTCCCTTTAAAATAATGTGATCTTGTGATCAGAGAGTTAAAAAAAACAATTAAAAAGGTAGAAGTTGCCATCCAGACACATAAGTTTTGGTTTAATTTTATCACTGGTTTTAATTGTATCAGTTTTAAAATTAAACAGATTTTAAATAAACATTGGGGAATATTGAAATTAGATCCCATAAAAAAAAAAATGATCTCCCCAAGCCTGGTGTCACGTTTTAACAGGCTAGGAATGTGAGGTCAATTCTTTTCACCAAGTAGGATACGTACTGAAAAAAGTAAGAAGGATTCATGCTATAATGAGGAAGTCTCATCACATGAACCATCACTTGTGACCTTGTCAGGTGATCATCAGTTGGGCACCTTTCGATGTGGTTCCAGATGTTGCCTGTGTTGTTGATGGATCTCTAATACGGGTGAACGATTGTTATATTCTTAGGCAACAGATCAGAGTTTTAGGGTATATTCAGACTACGGATTTGTAGCTGATTCAGTCTGGCAGCCAGCGGTGGCAGTAGGAACACGTGGCACTATGCCATCACCATTGATGGCTATGCAGTGCTCGCGGACTTCCGCGCAAAGAATGAACATGTTCTTTCTTTGCGCAGAACAATTTCAGCGGCGGAATTGTCGCGGAAGACCCATTCACACAGATGCTAATGTTCACTGTGTGGAATTTCACTCGTGGAATTCCGCTCAAGGTATTCCGCAATGTGAAAATACCCTTAAAGTTAAAGGTACTTTTTCATGTGCATCTCAATATGCAATCTACTTGCTCACTTGTGTGTGGGAAATTCAGTATATTGGACGGACTGTTCAGATAATTCGACAGAGAATGAACAAGCATCAGTGCAATATACTGAATTCCTTTTTGAAGCAAAGTGTGTCCCGTCATGTGTGTTTAAATAGTGTTGAGCGGCATAGGCCATATTCAAATTCGCGAATATTCGCGAATATATGGACGAATATCCGTCATATATTCGCGAATATTCGCATATTCGTTCTATTCTCGTTTTATTTTCGCATATGCGAAAATTCGCGTATGCAAAAGTAACATATGTGACAATGCGCATATGCGAAAAGTAGCATATGCGAATTTTCGCATATGCGAATTTTCGCACGCCAGTCTCACACAGTAGTATTACAGCCTTCTTTACACCACACAAGCTGGAAGCAGAGAGGGGTGATCACTGTGATGTGTACTGTGAAGAAAAAAACCAAAAAAAAAACCGAATATTCGTAATTACGAATATATAGCGCTATATTCGCGAAATTCGCGAATTCGCGAATATGCGATATTCGCGAATAATATTCGAATTGAGAATATTCGCGAGCAACACTATGTTTAAAGCATAGTTGGGACACCAACGCCTTGCATTTATGTATTATTGAATCTGTGTCTTCTGAAATATCTAATAGGCTTCAGGTCCTTATCAACAGGGAATCATATTGGATTTTTATGTTTAACACTTTCTACCCCGAGGGACTGAATGAAGTTATTGAACGTACCACAGTTTAAGAAAATGTACTGCTACGGTTCTATGATATTTCCTGGTTTATATTTATATATATTTTTTTAGGTTGTTTATAATTAATTTTCTGCAATGATACTATTGTAACATTTCCGGTCACGTGATGTGATTCTGGGGGGGGGGGGGGATCATGGAGTTCACCAGAGCTTCACATGATGCTCTAAAAATACTCTTCCACTCTGGTAGATGGGGCAAGGAGGAGGTGATGGGGGTCGTCACAGACTTTTACTGCAATCTCTACATCCCAAAGTCATCCGACCCAGAAGCCGCTGAGAGGTTCCTGTCAGGTATCACTAATGTTGATCCCACAGGTGCCACAGCCATGGATGATCCCTTGATGGTGGGGGAGCTGCTCTCTGCCACTAAATCCTTTAAGCCAGACAGGACCCCGGGCACTGGCGGTCTCCCAGCCGAGCTCTGTGTAGCGCTGGGCGATCTTATCTATCCGGACCTGTTGGAGGTGTACAAGTTGATGGTGGTAGGGGGCAGAATGCCTCCGTCGTTGAGGAAAGGGATGATCACGATTTTGTATCAGCAGAAGGGGGAGGATATGACTTGAAAAATTGGCATCCCATCTCTCTCCTGAACGTGAACTACAGTATCCTTGCCAAGGTGCTGACCAACAGTCTGAAATCTGTCATTTGGAAGATCGTCCACCAGACCAGACCTGCGTTATCCCTGGCCGCAGGATGGCCGATAGCTATGCCCTTGTAGGAGACACGGTTCATTACATCCAGGATCACAGTGCCCATGCCACCCTGGTCAGTCTGGATCAGAAGAAGGCATTTGAACATGTCTGCCACGCTTTCATAGGCAGGGCTTTGCGCAGGCTGTGTCTGGGGAAGATGTTTTGCTCTTTTGTTAACGTCATGTATCTTGATATTTGCAGCATGGTGCTGGTGAATAGCTGGAAGACTGACCCCTTTCCCATCCTTTCCAGGGTCAGACAAGGCTGCCCTCTATCACCTCTTCTTTTTGTTTGTGTTATAGAGCTCTTCATGGAGTCTATCTGGCAGAATAGAGAGATCAGAGGGATCACTGCATCGGGACCAGATCGCTACGAGGTCAAGTGCTCGTTCTACATGGACGATGTATCCGTCTTCTGCGCTGATCAGCGTCCTGTGACAGCAGTTGTCCAGACCTGCAAGGACTTTGGCAAAGCTTCAGGGGCAAAGGTCAACCGCGGGAAGTCGGAGGCTATTCTCTTCGGGGAGTGGCACCTGGCTTCTTCCGCACCCTTCCCCTTTACTTTTAAACCAGACTTCATCCAAATCCTCTGAGTTTGGTTCGGGAAGGATGGAGCGGCCCTCAAGTCTAGGCAAGACCAAATTTGACTGTGGAGCTCCAGGAAGCTCTCGATGGAGGGCAAAACACTGGTCCTGCAGAGTGAAGTTTGGCCTGTGGTACAGTACACTGCACAAGTCTGGCCTCCCCATGCCACCGTTTGCAAGGCCATCACCAGGACTGTGTATCACTTCATCTGGGGCAAAAGGGACAGAGTCAAGCGGACCGTATTATACAAGGAGCCCCACAAGGGTGGGAAGGGAGTCCCCGATATCCCCACTCTGCTGCGGGCTTCCTTTGCATGTGTTAAAAAGACTGGCTCAGTGGGCAGGTCAATGTGTCACTTGTTTCTTTTGCCCCTCTGGAGGGAGCTTGGCTGGGACAAGTGGGACAGCTCCATCCCTTAGGACTGTCTCTTAGGTCGCTCATGCATGCCTGTGACCTGTGCAGAACCTGGTACTGCCCCCCGGTGCCCCTTCATGGAGGAGACATATTTGCACGTCTTTTGGCAGTGCCTCTTGCACAGGGTCTGTTGGACACCCTGGAACATGAACTCAGAGACTCTGTACCCAGGAACTGCCTATCGTACCATTCGGTGCTTTACAGTCTGCTCCCTGGGACCCACGACTTGGAGGCCATCCAGGAGGCCTGGCGCCTTATGAACTGTTTTAATCCCTTAAGGACCAAGGGCATACAGGTACGCCCTAACGTCCTGGTACTTTAGGACCAAGGGCGTACATTCAGCAGGCACCTTGTGCAAACCCCTGGGGGGTCCTGACCAGCGAATCACAGCTTTTCCAGGCTCATCGGGTCTCTGGTGACCCGATCACCCAAAAATAGGGATGATCGGAGCTGTCAGAGACAGTCCCAATCATCCTAAAGGATAGAAGTGAGGTGGCAGGGGTGCCACCTCCTCCTATCCCCTGCGATTGGCCGGTCAGGACTCAGATATCCCGGGCAGAGTGGGGGAAGATGGTGGTGATGGTGCAGGGGCCGTTTTTACGGGGGTGGGGGGTTGGGCGAGGGACTGGCAGCAGTTACCTGAGAACACATAGGGACCGGGGAGAGGAGAAAGGAGGCGGCAGGCAAGTGGAGGCAGCGGCGGTGACGGCAGAGGCAGCAGTGAAGATTGCTGTAAAGTGATCTTCATTGCTGCTTCTAGGAGTTTCAAAACTACAACTCCCAGCATGCCCAGACAGCCTTTGGCTGTCTGGGCATGCTGCAAGTTGTAGTTTTGCAACATCTGGAGGACCACAGTTTGGAGACCACTGTGCAGTGGTCTCCAAAATGTGCATTTCCAGATGTTGCAAAACTACAACTCTCAGCATGCCCAGACAGTCAAGGCATGCTGAGAGTTCTGTAACATCTGGCCCTTCAGGTGTATGCCTGGACAGTCACGGCATGCTGGGAGTTGTTTTGCAACAGCTGGAAGGGCACAATATGGAGACCACTGCACAATGGTGTCCAAACTGTAGCCCTCCAGATGTTGCAAAACTACAATTCAAAGCAAGCCAAGACTGTTCAGGCATGCTAAGAGTTGTAGTTCGGCAACATCTGGCCCTTCAGATGTTGCCGAACTACAACTCCCAGCATGCCTGGGCATGCTGGGAGTTGTAGTTTTGCAACAACTGGAGGCTCCCTGGTTGGGAAACATTGCCTGTTTCCTAATTCAGTGTTTCCTAACCCGTGTGTCTCCAGCTGTTGCAAAACTATAACTTCCAGCATGCATTGACGGACCATGCATGCTGGGAGTTGTAGTTTTGCAAGAGCTGGAGGCACACGGGTTGGGAAACACTGAGTTAAGTAACAAACTCTCAGTGTTTTGCAACCAGTGTGCCTCCAGCTGTTGCATAACTACAACAACCAAAGGACATTCTGGGAGTTGTACTTTTGCAACAGCTGGAGGTTTGCCCCCCCCCCCATGTGAATGTACAGGGTATATTGACACGGGCGGGGGTTTACAGCGAGTTTGTCGTTGCAAGTTTGAGATGTAGCAAATTTACCGTTGCAGCTCAAACTCCCAGTGGGAAACTCGCTGTGAACCCCCCGCCTGTGTCAATGTACCCTAAAAAACACTACACTACACTAACACAAAATAAAAAGTAAAACACTACATATACACATATTGACTGTCCAGGCATACTGGGAGTTTTGCAACAACATGCTGGTGTTGCCCCATACTTTTAATTTTCACAAGAGGTGAAAGGAAAAAAAGACCCCCAAAATTTGTAATGCAGTACGGGAATTCCCCATATGTGGACGCAAAATGTTCTGCAGGTGCACAACAAGGCTCAGGAGTGAGTGCCATGTACATTTGAAGTGATTTGCACAGGGGTGGCTGATTGTTACAGCGGTTCTGACAAAAAAAAACAGCCACATGTGACCCCATTTTCTGAAAATACACCCATCATGGAATGTAACAAGGGGTATAGTGAGCCTTAACACCCCACAGGTGTTTGAAGAATTTTTGTATATTTTGGACGTGAAAATCATTTTTTTTTCACTAAAAAGCTGGTGTTATCCCAAATTTTTCATTTTCACAAGGGGTAATAGGAAAAAGCCCCCCCATAATTTGTAACACCATTTCTTCTGAGTATATAAATACCCCATATGTGGACGTAAAGTGCTCTGCTGGCACACTACAAGGTTCAGATGAGAATGAGCGCCATTGGACTTTGAAGGCCATGTCCGTTTACAAAGCCCCCATGGTGCCAGAACAGTGGACCCCCAACATGTTACCCGATTTTGGAAACTACACCCCTCACAGAATTTAGTAAGGGGTGCAGTGAGCATTTACACCCCACAGGTGTCTGACAGATTTTTGTAACAGTGGTCCGTGAAAATGAAAAATGTAATTTTTAATTTGCACAGACCACTGTCCCAAAGATCTGTCAAACACCAGTGGGGTGTAAATGCTCACTGCACCCCTTATTACATTATGTGAAGGGTGTAGTTTCCAAAAGAGGGTCACATGTGGGGGGGGGGGTCCACTGTTCTGGCTCCAAGGGGGCTTTGTAAACACACATGCAACTTTACCGAAAAGTCGTCAAACACCTGTGTGGTGTTAAGGCTCAGCGGACCCCTTGTTACGTTCCTTTACATATCCAAAGTCATCAAACACCTGTGGGGTGTTAATCCTCGCTGTCATCCTTGTTACGTTCCTTGAGGGGTGTCGTTTCCAAAATAGTAGGCCATGTGTTTTTTTTATGCTGTCCTGTCACCATAGGGGCTTCCTAAATGGGACATGCCCCCCAAAAACCATTTCAGCAAAATTTGCTTTCCAAAATCCAAATATGACTCCTTCTCTTCTGAGCATTGTAGTGCGCCCACAGTGCACTTGATGCCCCACACATGCGGTATTTCCATACTCAGAAGAGATGGGGTTACACATTTTGGGGGGCATTTTCTCCTATTAACCCTTGTAAAAATGTAAAATTTGGTGGAAACCCGACATTTTAGTGAAAAAAAAGAATTTACACATCCATCTTTAACGAAAAGTCGTCAAACACCTGTGGGGTGTTAAGGCTCACTGTACCCCTTGTTACGTTCCTTGAGCGGTGTAGTTTCCAAAATAGTAGGCCATGTGTTTTTTTTTTGCTGTCCTGGCACCAAAGGGGCATCCTAAATGGGACATGCCCCCCAAAAACCATTTCAGCAAAATTTGCTTTCCAAAAACCAAATGTGACTCCTTCTCTTCTAAGCATTGTAGTGTGCCCGCAGTGCACTTGATGCCCGCACATGGGGTATTTCCATACTCAGAAGAGATGGGGTTACATATTTTGTTGCGCATTTTCTCCTATTATCCCTTGTAAAAATGTAAAATTTGGGGGAAAACCAGCATTTTAGTGAAAAAAAAATGCATTTACACATCGAACTTTAACAAAAAGTCATCAAACACCTGTGAGGTGTTAAGGCTCACTGGACCCCTTGTTACGTTCCTTGAGGGGTGTAGTTTCCAAAATAGTATGCTATGTGTTTTTTTTGCTGTCCTGGCACCATAGTGGCTTCCTAAATGGGACATGCCCCCCAAAAACCATTAAAAAAAACCTCACTATCCTAAATCCCAATGTCGCTCCTTCCCTTTTGAGCCCTGTACTGCGCCCGCCGAATACTTTACATACATATATGAGGTATTTCCTTTTTCTATAGAAATTGGGTTACACATTTTAGGAAGATTTCTCTCCTTTTACCCCTTGTTAAAATTCAAAAACTGGGTCTACAAGAACATGCGAGTGTAAAAAATGAAGATTTAGAATTTTCTCCTTCACTTTGCTGCTATTCCTATAAAACACCTAAAGGGTTAACACACTTACTAAATGTCATTTTGAATACTTTGAGGGTTGCAGTTTTTATGATGGCATCATTCATAGGGTATTTCTAATATTAAGGCCCTTCAAATCGACTTCAAAACTGAACTGGCCCCTGAAAAATTCTGATTTTGAAAACTTTGTGAAAAATTGGAAAATTGTTGCTATAATTTGAAGCCCTCTGATGTCTTCCAAAAGTAAAAACATGTCAACTTTATGATGCAAACACACAGTAGACATACTGTATATGTGAATCAATATATAATTTTTTTTATAATGTCTATTTTTCTTACAAGCAGAGAGCTTCAAAGTAAGAAAAGTTCAAACTTTTCAATTTTTTCATCAAATTTTGGAATTTTTCACCAAGAAATGATGCAAGTATCGGAAAAAATTTACCACTGACATAAAGTAGAATATGTCCTAAAAAACAATCTCGAAATCAGAATGAAAGGTAAAAGCATCCCAGAGTTATTAATCCTTAAAGTGAAAGTGGTCAGATGTGCAAAAAACTCTCTGGTCCTACAGGGAAAATTGGCCTGGTCTGCATACGTCATCACACCCTGGGTCTTAACCCCTTAAGGACTCAGCCCATTTTGGCCTTAAGGACTCAGACAATTTAATTTTTACGTTTTCATTTTTTCCTCCTCGCCTTCTAAAAATCATAACTCTTTTATATTTCCATCCACAGACTAGTATGAGGGCTTGTTTTTTGCGCGACCAGTTGTCCTTTGTAATGACATCACTCATTATATCATAAAATGTATGGCGCAACCAAAAAACACTATTTTTGTGGGGAAATTAAAACGAAAAACGCAATTTTGCTAATTTTGGAAGGTTTTGTTTTCACGCCGTACAATTTCTGGTAAAAATGACATGTGTTCTTTATTCTGAGGGTCAATACGATTAAAATGATACCCATTATTATATACTTTTATATTATTGTTGCGCTTAAAAAAAATCACAAACTTTTTAACCAAATTAGTACGTTTATAATCCCTTTATTTTGATGACCTATAACTTTTTTATTTTTCAGTATAAGCGGCATTATGGGGGCTCATTTTTTGCGCCATGATCTGTACTTTTTTTTGATACCACATTTGCATATAAAAAACTTTTAATACATTTTTTATAATTTTTTTTAATAAAATGTATTAAAAAAGTAGGAATTTTGGACTTTTTAAATTTTTTTTCGTTCACGCCGTTCACCGTACGGGATCATTAACATTTTATTTTAATAGTTCGGACATTTACGCACGCGGCGATACCAAATATGTCTATAAAAAAATGTTTTTTACGCTTTTTGGGGGTAAAATAGGAAAAAACGGACGTTTTACTTTTTTATTGGGGGAGGGGATTTTTCACTTTTTTTTTACTTTTACTTTTACATTTTTTTACATTTTTTTTTACACTTGAATAGTCCCCATAGGGGACTATTCATAGCAATACCATGATTGCTAATACTGATCTGTTCTATGTATAGGACATAGAACAGATCAGTATTATCGGTCATCTCCTGCTCTGGTCTGCTCGATCACAGACCAGAGCAGGAGACGCCGGGAGCCGCACGGAGGAAGGTGAGGGGACCTCCGTGCGGCGTTATGAATGATCGGATCCCCGCAGCAGCGCTGCGGGCGATCCGATCGTTCATTTTAATCGCGAACTGCCGCAGATGCCGGGATCTGTATTGATCCCGGCACCTGAGGGGTTAATGGCGGACGCCCGCGAGATTGCGGGCGTCGGCCATTGCCGGCGGGTCCCTGTCTGCGATCAGCAGCCGGGATCAGCCGCGCATGACACGGGCATCGCTCCGATGCCCGTGGTTATGCTTAGGACGAAAATGTACGTCCTGGTGCGTTAAGTACCGCCTCACCAGGACGTACATTTACGTCCTGCGTCCTTAAGGGGTTAAGGACCCATGACGTATGCATACGTCATGGTCTTTTCCTGGTCTCCGCCGCTCACCCGCGGAGATCGGAAGCGGATCCCTGCTGAAATCCTTCAGCAGGGATCCAGGGCAAACGCCGAGGGGGGCCATGTAGGCAAGCGAAATCGCCCTTGCGATCTGCCGCGATACCGGGCTGATCGGGTCTCTGGAACCCGACCGCCTGGTAATTTTGCATGATCCCGGCTGTCACAGACAGCCAGTACCATGCTGAAGACAAGGAGCGAGGTGGCAGGCCTGCCACCTCCTCCGATCCCCTGCGATTCTTCGGTTAGTTAACCGACCAATCGCAGGGGGGGGGGGGGGGCGGTTACTTCCTCCCGTCCTGCCCGGCCCCTGGAAGTCCGGAGAGGACGGGAGGAAGACCGGAGGACGCGGCGGGGGACGGGGGAGTGCTGGGGCCCGGCCCCGGTACTTACCTCGTCCCTGAAGACCCGGATCCCGGCGAGGAAGATGGCGGCGGCGGCGACAGGTGAGTGGATCTTCAGCCGCGGTCGGGCCCTTTACAGCAATGCACGTCGCCGTAAAGCGACATGCATTGCTGTATTGGGACCCTGTATACTACAACTCCCAGCATGCCCAGACAGCCCTTGGCATCTGGGCATGCTGGGAGTTGTAGTTTTGCAACATCTGGAGGTCCACAGTTTGGAGACCACTGTGCCCTTCCAGATGTTGCAAAACTACACATCCTCAGCATGCCCTTACTGTCCAGGCATGCTGGGAGTTGTAGTTCTGTAACATCTGGCCCTTCAGATGTTGCAGAACTACAACTCCCAGCATGCTTGGACAGTTTTGGCATACTGGGAGTTGTAGTTTTGCAACATCTGGAAGGGCACAGATTGAGAACCACTGTATTAGTGATCTGCAAACTGTAGTCCTCCAGATGTTGCAAAACTACAACTCCAAGCATGCTGGGAGTTGTAGTTCGGCAACATCTGGCTCTAAAGATGTTGCTGAACTACTACTTCCAGCATGCCTGAGAATGTTTGGGAGTTGTGGTTTTGCAACAACAGGAGGCACACTGGTTGGGAAACATTGTCTGTTTCCTAACTAAGTGTTTCCCAACCCGTGTGCCTCCAGCTGTTGCAAAACAATAACTACCAGCATGCACTGATAGACTGTGCATGCTGGGAGTTGTAGTTTTTCAACAGCTGGAGGTTCCCCCCCTGTGAATGTACAGGGTACATTCACATGGGCAGGGGGCTTACAGTGAGTATCAGGCTGCAAGTTTGCGATGCAGCAAATTTTGCGCGGCAGCTCAAACTCGCAGCGGAAAACTCGCTGTAACCCCCCGCCCGTGTGACTGTACCCTAAAAACACTGCACTACACTACACTAACACAAAATAAAATAAAAAGTAAAAAACACTACATATACACATACCCCTACACAGCCCCCCTCCCCTCCCCAATAAAAATGAAAAACGTCTGGTACGCCACTGTTTCCAAAATGGAGCCTCCAGCTGTTGCAAAACAACAACTCCCAGTATTGCTGGACAGCCGTCGACTGTCCAAGCATGCTGGGAGTTTTGCAACAGCTGGAGGCACCCTGTTTGGGAATCACTGGCATAGAATACCCCTATGTCCACCCCTATGCAAATCCCTAATTCAGGCCTCAAATGCGCATGGCGCTCTCACTTTGGAGCCCTGTCGTATTTCAAGGCAACAGTGTAGGGCCACATATGGGGTATCGCCGTACTCGGGAGAAATTGTGTTACAAATTTTGAGGGGCTTTTTCTCCTTTCACCCCTCATGAAAAGGTGAAGTTGGGGTCTACACCAGCATGTTAGTGTAAAAAAAATTTTTTTTTACACTAACATGCTGGTGTTGCCCTATACTTTTCATTTTGACAAAAGGTAAAAGGGAAAAAAGCCCCCCAAAATTTGTAATACAATTTCTCCCGACTACTGAGATACCCCATATGTGGGCGCAAATTGCTCTGGGGGCGCACAACAAGGCCCAGAAGGGAGAGTGCACCATGTACATTTGAGGTGATTTGCACAGGGGTGGCTGATTGTTACAGCGGTTTTGACAAACGCAAAAAAAACAAAACCCCATATGTGACCCCATTTTGGAAACTACACCCCTCACGGAATGTAATGAGGGGTGCAGTGAGAATTTACACCCCACTGGTGTCTGACAGATCTTTGGAACAGTGGGCTGCACAAATTAAAAATTTTGTACAGCTTGTACCCCTTGTTACGTTCCTCAAGGGGTCTAGTTTCCAAAATGGTATGCCATGTGGGGGTTATTTTGCTGTTCTGGCACCATAGGGGCTTCCTAAATGCGACATGCCCCCCGAGCAAATTTTGCTCTCAAAAAGCCAAATATGACTCCTTCTCTTCTGAGCATTGTAGTTCGCCCGTAGTGCGCTTCAGGTCAACTTATGGGGTACCTCCATACTCAGAAGAGATGGGGTTACAAATTTTGGGGGGTATTTTCTGCTATTAACCCTTGCAAAAATGTGAAATTTGGGGGGGAAACACACATTTTTGTGAAAATTTTTTTTTTTTTTACGTATGCAAAAGTCGTGAAACCCCTGTGGGGTATAAAGGCTCACTTTATTCCTTGTTACGTTCCTCAAGGGGTCTAGTTTCCAAAATGGTATGGCATGTAGGTATTTTTTGCTGTCCTGGCACCATAGGGGCTTCCTAAATGCGACATGCCCCCGAGCAAAATTTGCTCTCAAAAAGCCAAATATGACTCCTTCTCTTCTGAGCATTGTAGTTCGCCCGTAGTGCGCTTCAGGTCAACTTATGGGGTACCTCCATACTCAGAAGAGATGGAGTTACAAATTTTTGGGGGTATTTTCTGCTATTAACCCTTGCAAAAATGTGAAATTTGGGGGGAAACACACATTTTATTGAAATTTTTTTAAAATATTTTTTACATATGCAAAAGTCGTGAAACACCTGTGGGGTATTAAGGCTCACTTTATTCCTTGTTACGTTCCTCAAGGGGTATAGTTTCTAAAATGGTATGCCATGTGTTTTTTTTTACTGTTCTGGCACCATAGGGGCTTCCTAAATGCAACATGCCCTTCAAAAACCATTTCAGAAAAACGTACGCTCCAAAATCCCCTTGTCGCTCCTTCCCTTCTGAGCCCTCTAATGTGCCCGCCGAACACTTTACATAGACATATGAGGTATGTGCTTACTCGAGAGCAATTTGGCTACAAATATAAGTAGACATTTTCTCCTTTTCCCCCTGTAAAAATTCAAAAATTGGGTCTACAAGAACATGCGAGTGTAAAAAATGAAGATTGTGAATTTTCTCCTTCACTTTGCTGCTATTCCTGTGAAACACCTAAAGGGTTAAAACACTGACTGAATGTCATTTTGAATACTTTGCGGGGTGCAGTTTTTATAATGGGGTCATTTGTGGGGTATTTCTAAGATGAAGACCCTTCAAATTCACTTCAAACCTGAACTGGTCCCTGAAAAATTGTGATTTTGGAAATTTTGTGAAAAATTGGAAAATTGCTGCTGAACTTTGAAGCCCTCTGGTGTCTTCCAAAAGTAAAAACTCGTCAATTTTATGATGCAAATATAAAGTAGACATATTGTATATGTGAATAAAAAAAATAATATTTGGAATATCCATTTTCATTACAAGCAGAGAGCTTCAAAGTTAGAAAAATGCAAAATTTTCAAATTTTTCATCAAATTTTGGGATTTTTCACCAAGAAAGGATGCAAGTTACCAAAAAATGTTACCACTAAGTTAAAGTAGAATATGTCACGAAAAAACTATCTCGGAATCAGAATGATAACTAAAAGCATTCCAGAGTTATTATTGTTTAAAGTGACAGTGGTCAGATGTGCAAAAAATGCCCGGGTCCTAAGGTGTAAAATGGCTGGGTCCTTAAGTGGTTAAGGGGTTAAAGATAATAGGTGCCTCAAGGAGGGTCGACGTGGTTATATTAATAACTCATCCCACCGATAACCCAACAATAATTTTACAGCATCAAAATGAATAAATCGTAGTCTTCTTTGATCTGTGTCCTTTATTAACACTGATTATTATAACAATTGCTCGAAAACAATCAAATAATGATTCTAATTGGGTTTTCGATAGGGGGGCTTATTAAGGCTTAGTGCCTGGGGCAGAATGAACTGGAAACATAATGCAGACCCTATTTAAGAAGAAGAAGAAGATATACAGGGAGACACTGACCTTATCTGAGAAGAAGATATAGAGGGAGACATTGAGCGTGGCACACGTAACATCAGGACACCAAACACATGTATTTAAATTATATGAACTCCATGCATTTTTAAAGGGAATGTGCCATCAGAAAATGAGCTATTGTTTAAACCAAGTTTTTACAGTAAACATATTTAAAATAAAAAATGTTTTAGATTTTTGTAAATTTTCTATTTTACTGTCAATATTGTACTCCTGAAATCATGTTTTCATTCTGACCACTAAGCCTAAAACTAAATTGAAGCTTTCTGTTTTGTCTGTGATGATAAGGAGAGGAGTTCTGCTGAAAAGTAATCTGTGCAGAATCACAGTGAAAGGTGACACCAATAGATTGAGAAGACAATAGGAGCTCAGCCTGCCCTTCACCAGAAGATTGACATCTGCACATGTCACAGGGTATGCTTAGAATCTTGTCCCATACAAAAAATCGGATCAGGAGATGTTCATTGTGTCTATGTCCATGGGTATTGCTGTAAAGAATTTCACTAAATGCTCTTAAAAACAGATCAGGGTTTATAATTAGAAATTACAATTAGAAAATAAAACTATCTATCTATCTTTATATATACCTTTGTTTCTACTGTATATCTATGTCTAGGTGCCACATTACATTTAAATATTTCAGTTTTGTACTTTGATATCATTGCTTGTAGTTACAGGCCGAAAAACCTGGGCTGCACTACTGAGAAATTCTGATGATACTTCTTGTTTTTAGTTCTGTTGTATTATCATGAGAAAAAGCATTGATGTGCCCCTGTAAGAAATAAGAGGCATATTTTGGGTCTGTGTATTCCAACAGGTGCCATAAAAGGGATCAGTAAAAGTATGCATTCCTAATACTACCATATTCATGAGCCTCAGTGAAGCCTCAGTGAACATGTTATGTGAACACTAATGATATAATAGGATATAATAGGAAACCTTTATTTATATAGCGCCCACAGATTCCGCAGCCCTGTACACTCAAATCGGTCCCTGTCCCCACTGGGAAGGACAAAATGACTACCACCAGGGAAGCTGGGTTATGTAACTGAAGTACAAGGTTACGTGCCGGTCACTTGGGTCAGGCCTCATCTAAATAAAATTAGACTGTTGTCGAAAAAAAAAAAAAAGAAGTTTCTATTTAGTTATGTGAATGCAGGGCACTCAGAAGTGCAGCGTCTAACTCTGATAGTATCAGCACTTATTAATCTTCTCTGAAAACTAGTTCTGATTTATGACCAAAGATCTTGTGTATCATTAATATTACCAGCAAACATGAATAAGCAAATATGAAATATGAAAAACTGAGCTAACTCTGTGCAATACTTTCTATAAAAAGCCTTTATACTGTACCATAAAGTGCCCGAGTTATTATAATTCCATGTATAACTATCCTGTCTGGGAATAATGCTTCACCATAGTTGTTCCTCTGTCTTCCCCTAAAAGTGATGGCTTATTTACTAGGACCCCCCACCGAACTTCACAATGAAGGAACAGCAGTGCTGTGTGGAAAAGTGGGTCCAAGAGAATATGTGATCTCACATTCTTTGTATAAAAACTTTTGTTTTGAGTCGCTGGAGTTGAAGTTCTTTGACTTAAATAATTGAAGCCACTGCACCTGCAGCCGATCCGTACACTTGTTCGTGAGTGTGAGGATGTGGCATGCCTAGTGAGTGGAACTTTTGAACATTTTGTATATAACAAGAACTGAAAAAAAAACAAAAAAACACTCCACCTCTGCAACACTGAATAATCCATTTACTATTTGTAAGTGGCATTGAATGCATTTAAAGGGGTACTTTGCCCTTAGACATCTTAACCCCCACGATTTCCGTGCTGCACCCAGCGTTCATTTAGAGCGTTGGGTTCAGCGCCGGTGGCTCGTGACGTCACGGCCTTGCCCCGCTCATGACATCATGGTCAAGCCCCCTCAATGCAAGACTATGAGAGGGGGCGACCACTCGTGACATCACAGTTGCGCCCCCTCAATGCAAGTTTATGGGAGGGGGCAATAGTATTGAATTGAGGGGGCGTGACCATTATGTCGCGAGTGGGGCGTGACCGTGATGTCGCGAGTGGGGCGAGGCCGTGACATCACGAGCCTCTGCCCCGCATCACCAATCATCCGTCACGGAGCGCCGTTTGTCCTTTGGTTAGGAGATAAGATGTCTAGGGGCAGAGTACCCCTTTAAGTGTTCGCTCTCCAATATTTGTCTGTTATTCTTTTTGTTTGCACATTCTGTGTATTGGCACTACGGCACATACTATCTCTGGGGTTTTTAGTGTTGTAAATTGAACAAGTGTAGCAGCTGTTATGTGAAGACCTATAAATTGCCGGGAGTGCCTTTGTTCATATTGGTAATTTTTCTTGTATACATAGCATTACACACTACAATCATGCCTTCTTGTGGGATTAACCCACCAAGAAGAACTTTAGAGTAAGAATTAGAAATCACAGTGCCAGACCGACCATGTCAGGGAAAAAAAAAGGTTTCAGAATTTGAGCTGTGGGATTATACACCTAGTATCCCCATACTAATACCCTGCAACAAATGGAAGTCATGTGCTGTGTTTGACAAAGTCTGAAATTTTAGATTGAAAAAGGCATAATAAACTATAAAAAACAACTGACAGCAGATATACAACTATATATCAGTGACATTTGCTGCCCTGAAAGCTAGAGGTAGGATGACTTTATTACCATTTAGACAGTCCTGAAATTGGACAGGAGCATAAATTTGGCCTGACTGCTTCTCTTCTCTAGATTTGCACCTTTACCACATTGGTATTGACTAAGTCCTTACGCATACAACATTTTCGGATCTGTAAAACCTTACGGTAGCTTTGTATGTCTAGCATTTGAAATATCTAATGGCACCTTACAGATCATAGGTACACCTTTGACACTGTAGTATGGAGCTCCAAAGGTGGACTCTGCCCCTAGACAACTTATCCCCTATCCAAAGGATAGGGGATAAGATGTCTGACCTTGGGGGTCCCGCTGCTGGGGACCCCCGCGATCTCGGCTGCGGCACACCAGACATCCGGTGCACAGAGCAAACTTTGCTCCGTACCGGATGACTGTCGATGCTGGGTGAAGGTTTGTGACGTCATGGACATGCCCCCTCAATGAAAGTCTATGGGAGGGTCCCATAGACTTGCACTGAGGGGGCGTGGCTGTGATGTCACAAGTGGGCGTGGCTGTGACGTCATGAGCCTCCGGCATTGCACCAACACTCTAAATGAATGCTGGGTGCAGCACGGAGATCGCGGGAGTCCCCAATGGCAAATGGGATACGATGTCTAAGGGGTCCCCCCCCCGGTTATTAGTGGTGTACCCCAAGGTTCTGTACTGGGCCCGCTGTTGTTTAATTTATTTATCAATGATATAGAGGATGGCATTAACAGCTCTGTTTCTATCTTTGCAGATGACACCAAGCTTTGTAGCACGGTACAGTCTATAGAGGATGTGCATAAGTTACAGGATGACTTGGATAGACTAAGTGTCTGGGCATCCACTTGGCAAATGAGGTTTAATGTGGATAAATGTAAAGTTATGCACCTGGGTACTAATAACCTGCATGCGTCGTATGTCTTAGGGGGGATTGAACTGGAAGAGTCACTGGTAGAGAAGGATCTGGGTGTACTTGTAGATCACAGACTACAGAATAGCATGCAATGTCAGGCTGCTGCTTCCAAGGCCAGCAGGATATTGTCATGTATAAAAAGAGGCATGGACTCAAGGGACAGGGAAATTATACTCCCCCTTTATAAAGCATTGGTACAGCCTCACCTGGAATATGCTGTTCAGTTTTGGTCGCCTGTCCATAAAAGGGACACTGTGGAGCTGGAAAGGGTGCAGAGACGTGCGACTAAACTAATATGGGGCATGGAACATTTTAGCTACGAGGAGCGATTAAAGGAGTTACAATTGTTTAGTCTTGAGAAGAGACGTTTAAACCCTTAACGACGCAGGATGCATATTTACGTCCTGCGCCGGCTCCGCGATATGAAGCGGGATCACGCCGCGATCCTGCATCATATCGCGTCGGTCCTGGCGCTCATCAATGGTCGGGACCCGCGGCTAATACCACACATCGCCGATCGCGGCGATGTGCGGTATTAACCCTTTAGAAGCGGCGGTCAAAGCTGACCGCCGCTTCTAAAGTGAAAGTGAAAGTGACCCGGCTGCTCAGTCGGGCTGTTCGGGACCGCCGCGGTGAAATCACGACGTCCCGAACAGCTTGCAGGACACCGGGAGGGCCCTTACCTGCCTCCTCGGTGTCCGATCGGCGAATGACTGCTCCGTGCCTGAGATCCAGGCAGGAGCAGTCAAGTGCCGATAACACTGATCACAGGCGTGTTAATACATGCATGTGATCAGGATGAGAGATCAGTGTGTGCAGTGTTATAGGTCCCTATGGGACCTATAACACTGCAAAAAAAAGTAAAAAAAAAGTGTTAATAAAGGTCATTTAACCCCTTCCCTAATAAAAGTTAGAATCACCCCCCTTTTCCCATAAAAAAAATAAAACAGTGTAAAAAAAAATAAAAATAAACATATGTGGTATCGCCGCATGCGTAAATGTCCGAACTATAAAAATATATCATTAATTAAACCGCACGGTCAATGGCGTACGCACTAAAAAATTCTAAAGTAAAAAAAAGCGCATTTTTGGTCACTTTTTATACCATTAAAAATATGAATAAAAAGTGATCAAAAAGTCCGATCAAAACAAAACATACCAATAAAAACGTCAGATCACGGCGCAAAAAATGAG
Source organism: Hyla sarda (assembly GCF_029499605.1). Lineage (NCBI taxonomy): Eukaryota > Metazoa > Chordata > Amphibia > Anura > Hylidae > Hyla > Hyla sarda. Next base: position 383,747,309 of record NC_079191.1, on the reverse strand, counting down.
TCCTCATACCGCCCTGTATGTGGAAAAATAAAAAAGTTATAGGGGTCAGAAGATGACATTTTTAAACGTGTAAATTTTCCTGCATGTAGTTATGATTTTTTCCAGAAGTGCGACAAAATCAAACCTATATAAGTAGGGTATCATTTTAACAGTATGGACCTACAGAATAATGATAAGGTGTAATTTTTACCGAAATATGCACTGCGTAGAAACGGAAGCCCCCAAAAGTTACAAAATGGCGTTTTTTCTTCGATTTTGTCGCACAATGATTTTTTTTTCCGTTTCGCCGTGCATTTTTGGGTAAAATGACTAATGTCACTGCAAAGTAGAATTGGCAACGCAAAAAATAAGCCATAATATGGATTTTTGGTGGAAAATTGAAAGGGTTTTGATTTTTAAAAGGTAAGGAGGAAAAAACGAAAGTGCAAAAACTGAAAAACCTTAAAGTCCTTAAAGGGTTAAGGGGGGATATGATAAACGTATATAAATGGCCCATACAAAAAATATGGAGAAAAACTGTTCCAGGTTAAACCCCCCAAAAGGACAAGGGGGCACTCCCTCCGTCTGGAGAAGAAAAGGTTTAGTCTATAGGGGCGACACGCCTTCTTTACCATAAGAACTGTGAATTTATGGAACGGTCTATCTCAGGAACTGGTCACAGCAGGAACAATTAATAGCTTTAAAACAGGGCTAAATACATTCCTGGAACAAAATAACATTAATGCTTATGCAGAATTATAAAACAAAATTTCTTCCCCTTATCCCCTTACACCCTTCCCTTCAATTCCCTGGTTGAACTTGATGGACGTATGTCTTTTTTCAACCATACTAACTATGTAACTATGCATAGGGGATAAGATGTCTAGGGGCGAAGTACCCCTTTAAGTTATTATTTTTTTTTTGCATAGTACTTTTAGAGGAGGTTAGTGCCTCCATATCAGTTATCTCAAAATGCTAAAAATTTCTAAATATTTTTAGACCATCATGTTCAAAGTACAAAGACCACAGTAAAGCAATCTAAAAAAAATAACAAAAATGTTTTGAAATTACTGATAGCAGGTATGCACCTGCTTATTTATTCCACCCCCATCCTTGGATGCGATAACACTAACATAATAGATTCTTTTACATCTGTGTTATTAAAATGACATCAAGTTCAATTTAAGAAAAATGACTTTTCTGATTGGTTTGGTGTAATCTGTTGCTTGCAAAATTTTTCCATTTACGCACACATCCTGCTCATAGACGGGAATAGAAGTGGTGACATAATGAAAATTCTCAGAAAACCACATGTAGGAGATACCTGGACAAAGCCAATAATATCATAAAATGATATTTATATTGTATTAAAATATCTTGGACAAATAATATCCATCAAAATTGGCACTGCCCGAAAATACCACCTACAGTAGATGTCTAAGGATACAAGAGCACTTATGTTATTGAGCATAACAATCTAAAAAATCAGATATTGTATACATGGGAATTTTTTTTTGCTTTCTAAACCCCAGTCAGCCCACCATAATTGTGGTGGTAACATTTTAATTTCTACATTTTTGGAACATTAACAATATTTATGGTCCAAAATCATCATTAGGTAAGAGAAATGTTGACAGTGAAATATTCAGCCAAACAAAAAACCATAAAATTCTGTATAATCAGTATTAAAGTCTAGTTCACTTATATGAATGTTACCGTTTCACAAATTGCTTTTTCTTTTTTTTAGGTCACAGTAGCAGCCTTTCCTGCGCATGACAACATTACAACTAAAAAAGCAGCAATGACATAAGCCAGTGGTGGGCAATAGAGGGTTGGTACTTGGTGCTATGTGGTTTGTGCCAATGCTGCATGTTTGACTAACATTTAAATAGCCACTGTAATTTCAACAAACTCTGCTTAGATCAATAATACAAGTGAATATAAGAAACTGTGTAATATATCTTATTAAACAAAACTGCTTCTTTCTCCTGTCATAAAGCTTCACCCTCCTCTGCTAGACTGTCTTTTATTTTGAAAACCAGCTCAGTTTTATCCTGTTTCTGCTTAGTGTTTGGATCAAATTGCAAGGAATACAAGTCTATGGAGAGGGGAGGGGGAAGATGGGAGAGAATATTCCTGGGAATATAAATGCTGCAGAGAGACAGTACAGACAACTTTGTGAGTAAGAGTCCTTCCCTCAGGGCTTTATACACATTCTAGACTGCACACTGCTCCTTTATCATGCCCTCCAAGCTGTTGCTGCTGCTGTTTAGGTTGTGCATTCTGTGACACAGAAGTGCCGGATCCCCTCTTCTGGGTGTATGCACTTTATGGCAGACATCATAGACATTAGGCTCCACCCATCAGCTTTGGAAGAACTCAAAATTATAGAAGAAGCAAGAAATAGTGCTGCTTTTCATGTACACACAGGGCAGTCTATCCTAAAATGGCAGGTATGCTTTCAATTGCTATGTCCTACCCTGAAAACATCCAAAATCACTCCCTAGATTCCACTTTTGGGTAAGGTTTTCATAGACCTCTCCCCTTCCCTCTCCTGTGATTTTTTGGAAATCATGGATTGCCCTATAAATAAATAAAAAGTGTTGGGGAGTATGGTGCAATTCTATTTCTACTCATTACTCTTTAGTTAATTTTCGGTCTCTACTGCCTTCCAATATGCCAGGTCCTCTTCCCTGATATTCCCTGTGTCATTTTATTACTCATAGCAATTAGTGGTCTGTTGGGGGTCACCATTTTTAATAGTATCTAATATTTAGCTGTTTATACCTAGGGATGAGCGAATCGAATCTGATGAATCTGGATTCTTCACGAATTTCAGGAAAAATTTGATTTGCAATGAATGTGAATATCGGCGTGATTCGATCGCGCAAATCGCTTCATTAAACTCCCTTTAGTGCAGTCCAGGCTTTAGGGTATCTAAAATGGCGGATCCACATGTGAGGACATGGGGCAAGGAATCCTGGGAAGGCGGGAACAAGGGTAGGCAGCATGCCCCTGAATCACATGCAGCATACAGCCTGTCACCCTTATGATGTCACAGCCCTATATATTCGGCAGCCATATTGCAGCCAGTCACTTGAGCCTTTCATTGCAGAGAGATAGATAGGGACAGACAGGGCTGTGTGTTGCACAGAAAAGCTTTTTTCCAGCAGCGACTCATCTCCTAGTCGCATCAGCGTTCTGTTTCACAGAAGGACAGAGAGCAGTGTGTGTTGCACAGAAAAACATTCTTACTGCAGCGATTCACCTCCCAGTCACTACAGCGTTCCATTACAGAGAGGGACAGAGAGCAAAGTGTTGCACAGTGTGTTGCACAGAACAGCAGCAATTCGGCTCAAGCACAAATCCTGCCTAGAAGCACTGATAGGGAAGGGAGTGAGAGTGAAAAAGCAATTTTGGGTGTAGTACACAGCAACTGTGTGCTGCAGCACTGGTGTGTCCTGCTGGTGTTGTATACAAATATGTTTTTAAAGGGGTAATCCGCCCCTAGACATCTTATCCCCTATCCAAAGGATAGGGGATAAGATGTGAGATCGCCAGGGTCCCGCTGCTGAGGACCCCGGGGATCGCCGCTGCAGCACCCCGCTATCATTACTGCGCAGAGCAAGATCGCTCTGCGCGTAATGACGGGCAATACAGGGGCCGGAGCATCGTTACGTCACGGCTCCGCCCTTCGTGATGTCACGGCCTGCCCCCGTCAATACAAGTCTATGTGGGGGGCGTGGCGGTCGTCATGCCCCCTGCCATGGACTTGCATTAAGGGGACAGGCCGTGATGTCATGAGGGGCGGAGCCATGATGTCACGCTGCTCCGGCCCCTGTATCGCCTGTCATTACGCACAGAGCGACCTCGCATTGCGCAGTAATGATGGCGGGGTGCCGCAGCGGCGATCCCCGGGGTCCTCAGCAGCGGGACCGCGGCGATCTGACATCTTATCCCCTATCCTTTGGATAGGGGATAAGATGCCAGGGGCGGAATACCCCTTTAAGTGTACTGGAGCACATTATCCTCTCCTCATAAGAGCATACCACATATATACATCTAAGTGGTGTACAATATTTTTCCTGTTAAAGTCTCAAGGGCCTAGATACTGTGAAAGGCCAGGCAAAAGTACTCACCAGCTGGTGTTGTACACACATTTTTTTAAGCGTACTAAAGTGCATTGTCCTCCCCTAATAAGTGCATACCACATACGTACATCTAAGGGGTGTACTATTTTGTTCCTGTTAAAGTCTCAAGGGCCTAGATACTGTGGAAGGCCAGGCAAAAGTACTCAGCGGCTGGTGTTGTACACAAATACTTTTTTATGTATACTGTAGCGCATTGTCCTCCCCTCATAAGTGCATACCACTTCTAAGTGGTGTACTATTTTGTTCCTGTTAAAGTCTTAAAGGGGTACTCTGCCCCTAGACATCTTATCCCCTATCCAAAGGATAGGGGATAAGATGTCAGAACGCCGGGGTCCCGCTGCTGGGGACCCCCAGGATCGCTGCTGCGGCATCCCGCTATCATTACTGCACAGAGCGAGTTTGCTCTGTGCGTAATGACGGGCGTGACAGGGGACGGAGCAGCATGACATCATGGCTCCGCCCTCTTAATGCAAGTCTATGGCAGGGGATGTGACGACCACCACACCCCCTCCCATAGACTTGTATTGAGGGGGGGCGGGCCGTGATGTCATGAGGGACAGAGCTGTGATGTAACAATGCTCCGACCCCTGTATTTCCCGTCATTACGTGCAGAGCAAACTCACTCTGTGCAGTAATGATAGCGGGATGCCGCAGCAGCGATCCCGGGGGTCCCCAGCAGCAGGACCCTGGGGATCTGACATCTTATCCCCTATCCTTTGGATCCTTATGCTGTACACAAATACTTTTTTAAGCATACTGGAGCGCATTGTCCTCCCCTCATAAGTACTGCATACCACATACGTACATCTAAGTGGTGTACTATTTTGTTCCTGTTAAAGTCTCAAGGGCCTAGATACTGTGAAAGGCCAGGCAAAAGTACACACTTGCTGGTGTTGTAGACAAATACTGTTTTAAGCATAGTGGAGCGCATTGTCCTCCCCTCATATACACACTAAGTTTGTCATTCAGAGAAGTGCCAGGACGTGCACAGAGGAGTGGCAGAGGCCTAAATTCATCAGGGAGAGGTCGCAGCAGACTAGGGGCGAGTGGCAGCAGGAGTCGCAGCTAGCGGTTGCGTCTCAACCAGCAACCCATCTGCCGAGATCGATTGGTTAACACAGTCATCCACTTCATCAATAGTGACATCTAACACCCCCAGTCAACAGTCGGTGGGTTCCTCAGACACAACCCTCAGTTGGCATGGCCCGGGAGCAGTCCCTGTCTTCCCATTGCCTCTGTCCTATGCTGTTCCCTCCCCCACAGAAGTATCTTATGCTGTGGGTTCAGCTCCACTATTTAGTGAGGATGATCTAGAGGACAGTCAGCAGCTACTGCCGGGCCAAGAAGTGAAGGAGACATCCGCTGCTTCCTCTGCTAGGCGGGCAATTAGTGATGAGGAGAGTGACATGGGAGGTGGTGTTGCGAGTGTTCAGGTTCCTGAAGCAGACACTGTTGAGGAACCTGAGAAGGACATCAGTGATATGCAGACAAAACTCGTTGGTGATGAAGCTGATGGCACTTGGGAGCCGGGTGCACAAGAGGCTTCATCATCATCAGGAGAAGAGGGTTGCAGGTTGCCCGTGAGGCAGCAGCTGAGCCAGCAAGGTGGTAGCATGTTTGGCAGTCAGCATGGTGGCAGAAGTGAAAAGTCTAGAGCCAAACATGCCCAGGGTAGACCACCTGCTTCGCAGCAGCCTACCTTCCTGGTAGGTAGTGGAACAGGGGTTCCTGGAGTCGGCAGCAGTAGCAGTCAATCAGTGTGGACTGTTGGTGGGAAAATCAGCTACTCAGTGGTGTGGCGGTTTTTCATCAAGTATCTGTAGGAGGTTAACATGGCCACATGCAAGATGTGTCAGCAGAAGGTGAAGCATGGCCAGGGTCCCAATGGCTCTGTGTCAACATATGCAGCATCACCATAAACTGGCCTGGGAGAACCAGCCTGCTGCATCACCCAGTGGCACACCGCACCCTGTTTCCCGAAGCCAAGGCTCCACTACCTCAGCCGAAGGAAGCTGTATGTCATACCCATCTTCTGTCGCTCCAGATGCTCCTGCTCCTCCTGTTTCAAGTCAGTCATTCCGCCAGCATTCAATTGACAAAGCCATGTCCAAGAGACAACAGTATGCACCCACTTATCCAACAGCGCAGAAGCTGAATGTGCTCCTGTTCAATTTGTTGGTGCTGCAGTCCCTCCCTTTTCAAGTGATGGCATTGGCACTTTTCAGAGAACTGATGGCTTGTTCCGAGCCGAGGTGGAGAGTCCCAAGCCGTCATTTCTTTGCGAAGAAGGCAGTACCAGCCCTGCACAATTTTGTGGAACCGAAGGTCGGCCAGTCCTTGAAACTGTCTGTGTATACCAAAGTGCACAGCAGCGCCGACGTGTGTAGCTGTAACTACGGTCAGGGACAAAACATTTCCTTTACGGCCCAGTGGGTGAATGTGGACCCTGCACAGCCACAACAGCAACTTAGACAGGTCACGCCGCTTCCGCCTCCACGCTCTCAGGCCATTGGTCCTGTGACAGTGTGCAACTCTGCCTCCTCATCCTCCATCTCCTCAGCCTCCACTGCACGGACAATTCTGAACCATCAGGTGATGGCATACCTTGACATGACCAAGTCAACACACCTTGAAGATCTGCTGGACTTCTGGGCAGCCAAACTTGATTTGTGGCCACAACTAGCAGAGTTTGCCCCGGAAAAGCTGTCCTGCCCATCCAGTAGTGTGCCATCAGAGGGGGTGTTTAGTGCAGCGGGGACCATCGTAACCCAAAGGAGAACTCGTCAGTCCACGAAAAATGTGGAGAGACTGACCTTTGTGAAGATGAATCAGGCATGGATCAGCCAGGATTTCCACCCACCAATGCTTGATGCATCAAAGTAGATTGACCATGGTGCCAGACTAACACTTCACAAATATGGATAGTGCAAAACATATTTAAGGCGCTGCTCTCCAGTTACAGGCATTCCTGTAACCACAAGTAAGTATTGAGGATATGAATTAGCTAAAACCTAACTTTTTTTAGGATAAAATATATGTACTAACATTTTTTTTTTAAACAAACAAAAGGTTGATTTTGTTATCTTTTTATGACCTTGTGTGATTTTTTCTTGCTTTCTGTGTGGGTTATATGGTTGCATTTAAGTCTTCACCTACAAGGATTTACCAGGGGTCAAATATGTGTTGTGACAGCATGTGCAGCAGGTGTTGTATATGAGTTGTAATATGATGTCTGTTACAATGCTATTTAGCTCATAAAAATGCAAAGCCACTGCAGCAAATATTTTCAAATAAAATATTAACATAAATAAAATTAAAAAATTTCAGTTTGAAAACACTTAAAAAGTAAAAAAAAAAAAAAATATATATATATATCCCTAATACAACAAGAAAATGAACAACCGATAGGTGGATACTGTATGCAAATCATAGTCCAGCATTTTATGCAGCCTTTACAAAACCAGGCAATAAATAAAAACACCATCTGAAATGATTGAAAGAAACAATATATCTATGTTGGAAATAGTTGAATATATTCTATGAAATAGCAACTCAGCTCCATAACAACCTTGGCATGTGAAACAGGCTAAAATCCCAGGAACTCTTATAAACCTAGTGCAGTAGTAATACATAACTGTCACGAACACCATAGGAAATAAAATTACAGTGTATATAATTAATAGGGGAGATGGAATAGCCTTTTTTTCCTGAAACTTTTTTTTTATAACTTGGACCAATCAAATACCAATATGTATTCACCCTTTCATGGAGGTTCTTATTTATTTATTTGTTAAAGGGGTACTCCACTGCCCCAATACTGGGTGCAGGCTGTGGGGGCCGTGATGTCACAGCCACACACCCTCAATGCAAGGCTATGGGAGGGGGCATGGCAGCCGTCCAGAGCAGAAGCAAATCCCCATAGCAAACCTCACCTGCTCCAGACAGTTCCTGATATGGACAGAGGTGTCAGCAGAGAGCGCTGTGGTCAGACAGAAAGGAAATTCAAAAAGAAAAGAGCTTTCTGTGGAGCATACAGCAGCTGATAAATAATGGAGGGATTAAAGGGGTATTCCAGGCCAAAACTTTTTTTATATATCAACTTGCTCCGGAAAGTTAAACAGATTTGTAAATTACTTCTATTAAAAAATCTTAATCCTTCCAATAATTATTAACTTCTGAAGTTGAGATGTTGTTTTCTGTCTAACTGCTTTCTGATGACTCACGTCCTGGGAGCTGTGCAGTTCCTATGGGGATATTCTCCCATCATGCACAGCTCCCGGGACGAGACATCATCATTGAGCAGTTAGACAGAAAACTTCAGAAGCTAATAACTATTGAAAGGATTAAGATTTTTTTTTAATACAAGTAATTTACAAATCTAAAAAATGGGGTATGTGCAGCTCACAATATAAATTAATCGAGGCTAAATGGAAAGTATTTACACCAAAAAATACTAGTACAAAATAATATATAAGGAAAAAAAGGGGGGGTACCAAATGCCTCTAGACTAATACCATAAAATGGTACATGATGGTGAAATTACAGAAAAAATAATAAATGATAAATCGGACTGTGCTTCACTTTAAATGATGTACAAATTTAATATAAAAAATACAGATAGGACATAAAATAAATAATACAAATATAATACAAAAATGCCTCCTACCACAGGGCCCTTGTGGGGAGGTGAGATAATTAAATACAAAACATATATTAAAAATATTTTTGTAAAAATTATAGCATGTGAATTACGTTCTACCGCTATCTCAATATATTGTAAACCGACATAGTATACTTTTGTGCGGTATACTCCGTTCCCATGTGATTTAGAACAGTTCACAAAGTGATATAGTTACCAACTCCTCAAGGTGGTTTTGGCTGGACGTCCGAGAGATAAATATATGAGGACTGTATTCAGCGCTAGCGTGCGCTTACGGTGACGGGCCCGGATGCCACAGGCCAAAAAGGTCACCGGTCACGAAGTAATGGCAGGCTCGATGGCAGATGCAATGGAGGCTTTATCCAGCGCTGGCATGCGCTTGCGATGACGGGCCCGGTTGCCGCAGGCCAAGGAGAAGTCACCGATCACGGAGTGGCTCCGGAGATGTAGATATACTCGGAGATATATAGATCTTGCTCCGGAAACAGGGGAAGGAAAGCCTCGTGGAAGATCTCTCGGCGTCTGGTGGAATGGCGGATAAGTTGTAGCCAGGTGTACAATTAGCAGGTGATGGAGTTGTATCGGAGATAGATAATGGCGGTTTGTAGATTGCGGTAGTCATGCAATAAGTATTTCTTTCTCTAGACGCGTTTCAGGGTACTTTATATATGACCCTTTCCTCTCTACTGAGGAAAGGGTCATATATAAAGTACCCTGAAACGCGTCTAGAGAAAGAAATACTTATTGCATGACTACCGCAATCTACAAACCGCCATTATCTATCTCCGATACAACTCCATCACCTGCTGATTGTACACCTGGCTACAACTTATCCGCCATTCCACCAGACGCCGAGAGATCTTCCACGAGGCTTTCCTTCCCCTGTTTCCGGAGCAAGATCTATATATCTCCGAGTATATCTACATCTCCGGAGCCACTCCGTGATCGGTGACTTCTCCTTGGCCTGCGGCAACCGGGCCCGTCATCGCAAGCGCATGCCAGCGCTGGATAAAGCCTCCATTGCATCTGCCATCGAGCCTGCCATTACTTCGTGACCGGTGACCTTTTTGGCCTGTGGCATCCGGGCCCGTCACCGTAAGCGCACGCTAGCGCTGAATACAGTCCTCATATATTTATCTCTCGGACGTCCAGCCAAAACCACCTTGAGGAGTTGGTAACTATATCACTTTGTGAACTGTTCTAAATCACATGGGAACGGAGTATACCGCACAAAAGTATACTATGTCGGTTTACAATATATTGAGATAGCGGTAGAACGTAATTCACATGCTATAATTTTTACAAAAATATTTTTAATATATGTTTTGTATTTAATTATCTCACCTCCCCACAAGGGCCCTGTGGTAGGAGGCATTTTTGTATTATATTTGTATTATTTATTTTATGTCCTATCTGTATTTTTTATATTAAATTTGTACATCATTTAAAGTGAAGCACAGTCCGATTTATCATTTATTATTTTTTCTGTAATTTCACCATCATGTACCATTTTATGGTATTAGTCTAGAGGCATTTGGTACCCCCCCTTTTTTTCCTTATAATTTACAAATCTGTTTAACTTTCTGGAGCCAGTTGATATATATAAAAAAAAGGTTTTGCCTGGAATACCCCTTTAAGATTTTTAAATAGAAGTAATTTTCAAATCTTAACAAAGAAAAGGGAAGTGGCATCGATACCTTAAACCTCCTAAGACCACGAGATGGAGACGGCGTCCCGCTAGTCTTTAAATCCACCCTGGCAGCGGAGGTGCTAGGACAATAAAGACCACAGTCACCAAATAACAGTAAACAAAGAACAAAGGTGCCCTGCACTCACCGCTTAAATCCAGGCAATCCTGCTCCCATCTCGGGTCACGGCTCGAACACGGAGGACATGGACAGTGGAGCACTCAGAGGCGACTGGCGGCGGTTTCACGCATAGGAATGCGCTTCATCCGGCCTCTGAGTGCTCCACTGTCCATGTCCTCCGTGTTCGAGTCGTGACCCGAGATGGGAGCAGGATTGCCTGGATTTAAGCGGTGAGTGCAGGGCAACTTTGTTCTTTGTTTACTGTAATTTTCAAATCTGTTTAACTTTCTGGCACCAGTTGATTTAAAAAACAAACAAAAAAAAAAACAGTTTTCCATAGGAGTACCCCTTTCGGTCAGCACTTACAATTGTTAGTCTATCTTGGAGAACTACTGTGAAAAGATTAAAAAATGTTATCACCTGGTAAAATGAATGAAATAGTGTACAAAAAATACAGTCACATACTTTACACCAGGGCTTCTATGTGGGTCCCTTTGCCAAAAAATATTACCAAACTGTGAGATAAACCATTGTACAGTGTCCATGTCACCCCAACATAATACAGTGCACATAATGACACTGAGCAGCACCAAATACCAGAAAACCTCTCTCTCGCAGCACCAAACAAAAACCACACTTCATCATAAAATACCTCTTGACATCATTAAAAAAAACATCCCTTTACAGCAGTGTCATATACCACAATGCAGCAAAATTCTTTTTCAGCAATAACAAATACCACAGTGTAGCACAACTCTCTTCAGCAACGCCAACAACTTCAAAACAGCACAGAATACATCTCCAGTAATGCCAAACACCACAGCGCCAAACATCAGAGTACAGCCAAAATACCTTTCCCCAACACTAAACACTACAGTACAGCACAAAACACCTCTCCAGTAGTGACAAACAAATACCACAATGAGCACAGCTTATATCATTGATATTTTGGCAGCTTTAATCAAATACCACAATGCTGTACAAAACTCCTCTCCAGCAAAGCCAAATATTGCAGTGCAGCATAAAATACCTCTTGAGTAGTGACACATATCCCAGTGTAGCAAAAATACCTCCTGAGAAGTACAAAATACCTCTTCATCAGAGCCACAGACCAGAATGCAGCACAAAATACTTCTCCATTAGTGCCAAACACTAGAGTGCAGCACAACCTACCTCTCTAGCAGTGCCAATTACCGTATATACTCGAGTATAAGCCGACCCGAGTATAAGCCGAGACCCCTAATTTCAACCCAAAATCCCAGGAAAAGTTATTGACTCGAGTATAAGCCTAGGGTGGGAAATACCTCATCCCCCCCTGTCATCATCCAGACCCGTCATTAACATCCTCATCATCCCCTTGTCATCATCCCACACATCCCCCCTTCATCATCCCCTTGTCATCATCCCACACATCCCCTTATCATCCCACACATCCCCCCTTCATCATCCCCTTGTCATCATCCCACACATCCCCTTATCATCCCACACATCCCCCCTTCATCATCCCCTTGTCATCATCCCACACATCCCCCCTTCATCATCCCCTTGTCATCATCCCACACATCCCCTTATCCCACACATCCCCCCTTCATCATCCCCTTGTCATCATCCCACACATCCCCTTATCCCACACATCCCCCCTTCATCATCCCCTTGTCATCATCCCACACATCCCCCCTTCATCATCCCCTTGTCATCATCCCACACATCCCCTTATCATCCCACACATCCCCCCTTCATCATCCCCTTATCATCCCACACATCCCCTTATCATCCCACACATCCCCCCTTCATCATCCCCTTGTAATCATCCCACACCCCCCCCCCCTTCATCATCCCCACCCCCCTTCATCATCCCCCCCCCCTTCATCATCCTCTTCTCATCATTCGCCCTCAGTGGTCTTCAACCTGCGGACCTCTAGAGGTTTCAAAACTACAACTCCCAGCAAGCCCGGGCAGCCATCGGCTGTCCGGGCTTGCTGGGAGTTGTAGTTTTGAAACCTCCGGAGGTCCGCAGGTTGAAGACCACTGCGGCCTTCAACATGCGGACCTCCAGAGGTTTCAAAACTACAACTCCCAGCAAGCCCGGGCAGCCATCGGCTGTCCGGGCTTGCTGGGAGTTGTAGTTTTGAAACCTCCGGAGGTCCGCAGGTTGAAGACCACTGCGGCCTTCAACATGCGGACCTCCAGAGGTTTCAAAACTACAACTCCCAGCAAGCCCGGGCAGCCATCGGCTGTCCGGGCTTGCTGGGAGTTGTAGTTTTGAAACCTCCGGAGGTCCGCAGGTTGAAGACCACTGCGGCCTTCAACATGCGGACCTCCAGAGGTTTCAAAACTACAACTCCCAGCAAGCCCGGGCAGCCATCGGCTGTCCGGGCTTGCTGGGAGTTGTAGTTTTGAAACCTCCGGAGGTCCGCAGGTTGAAGACCACTGCGGCCTTCAACATCATCCAGCCCCCTCTCACCCCCTTTAGTTCTGAGTACTCACCTCCGCTCGGCGCTGGTCCGGTCCTGCAGGGCTGTCCGGTAAGGAGGTGGTCCGGTGAGGAGGTGGTCCGGGCTGCTATCTTCACCGGGGGCGCCTCTTCTCCGCGCTTCCGGCCCGGAATAGAGCCGTTGCCTTGACAACGACGCATCTGCGTCGTTGTCAAGGCAACGTGACTATTCTGAGGCCGGGCCCGAAGCGCTTAGAAGAGGCCTCCCCGGTGAAGATAGCAGCCCGGACCACCTCCTCACCGGACCACCTCCTTACCGGACAGCCCTGCAGGACCGGACCAGCGCCGAGCGGAGGTGAGTACTCAGAACTAAAGGGGGTGAGAGGGGGCTGGATGATGTTGAAGGCCGCAGTGTTCTTCAACCAGCGGACCTCCGGAGGTTTCAAAACTACAACTCCCAGCAAGCCCGGACAGCCGATGGCTGCCCTGGCTTGCTGGGAGTTGTAGTTTTGAAACCTCTGGAAGTCCGCAGGTTGAAGACCACTGCGGGTGGGGGAGTTCACTCGAGTATAAGCCGAGGGGGGTGTTTTCAGCACGAAAAATCGTGCTGAAAAACTCGGCTTATACTCGAGTATATACGGTAAATACCATAGTGCAGTACAGAATAGCTCTCTAGTATGGTACAACATAGCTTTACAGCTGTTCCAGACATTTCCTACAGTGCAGAATAAAATAACTCTTCAGCAAAGCCAAACACTGCAGTAAAAAATACATCTCTAGAACTTCCAAATACTCCAATGTAGCAGCGCTAAATACCACAATACAGCGCAAATTACCTAGTATCAAGCCACACCACAATGCAGCACAAAATACCTTAGCAGTGTCAAACACTACAGTGCAGCACAACATACCTCTCCAGCAGCGTCAAATAGCAAAATGCAGAATCATTGGTAGAAGATTGGTCCCCATTTCCAGTACTGCCCTCCTCCCTCCATTCCCCCCTCCCCCAATAGCAGCACTGACCCCTTAAAACCTTTTCTTATGGTAGCTTTGCTCTTCCCCACTGGCTTCTTTTCCTGCCCATTCTTCCCCAAACTACCCTTTCCGGACTGCCAGGGGCTCAGAGACACTGGAGGTGGGATTTAGAGTGTTAGAAGGTCTCTTACCTTCTTCAAATTTCTTGCAAGCTTGTCCCTGAGATGAGATTATAACTGCAGCTTTATAGTATCTGCTTTGTGCCAATGTCCAACACAGGTATGAAATACAGATTTCTACTGTACAACATCCTTTGGTATGGGGGTCCTTGGCAATTGCCTAGTTTGTCAACCCCCAACACTGGCCATGAACATCGATTCTAATGTTCAGAGGATATATCTTATATATAAAGGCATTGCATTGTACAAAATTACATACACAGTCACGATTTCCTTCTGTGTTTTATACTGTTATCACGTGCAGTAAATAGTCCACCACCCAACATTTTTCTAATTATTTCTATTCTAGATCTAATCTAAATGTAACATTTCCTTCACAATGGTTTAACCATTAACCTGTTCCATGAAGTTTAGCAGTGGTGTCATACTTAATTATTCTGAAAATTACATTAACTATTTACATGTATCACTAAGGGTAACAATTGAACAATCCTTTTTTTTTTTTATAATTCTTCCTAGAAGTTTTAAAATGGAATCCAATTAAATAATATAAGACGTAATAGCATAAATAGTAATTATCTAAAGTAGTATAATTATCGGACACACTGTGATTAGCAGAGATAGCCTCTGTGAAAATCCAGCTAGTTAGATGGTTTAGGGTAATGCTCCTTTGGGAAAAGTATACAGCAATAAACTATACCATTTAAAAGAATGCCTGGTATTCTATAATAATAATAATTGATGACTTGAATCTTAAATCTAGTTTCAGATTCAAGTCATCAATTGAAGACAGCACAGTTGTTGCTCCTCATCAATCCAATGGGAGACATGAATGCCTATTTATCAATGTCCCATCTCCAGAAATCTAGGACCCATAACTTGTAATGTTACATTTTTCACAAAAGGCATAAAAGTATGTTTAAATGAATGAACAATGATAATATCTTTACCAGAAATTACTAGAAGGATCTCTATACTATAATTAAGTAACAGCTCTGGTGTACTGCTAGATGCCTAGAGAAGACAAGATAGCAACACTTAAAGGGGTACTCCACTGCTAGACAATTTATCCCCTATTAAAAGGATAGGGGATAAGATATCTGATCGCGAGGGTCCCGCTGCTGGGGTCCCTGTGATCTCCCTAAACACCGGGTTCCTGTGCCAGTGGTCATGACGTCATGGCCATGCCCCTTTGTCACGCCCCGTCCTTTCATGTCTATGGGAGGGGGCGTGTCGGACAACACACCCCCTCCCATAGACATGAATGGAGGGGGAGTGGCATAACATAACAAGGAGGCTCTGAGCGTTTTTAACAAAATGTTTAGAATGCTGGAGCACCAGAGTACTCCTTTAACACTATACACAGTGAAGGCTCTATATGTAATTCATTTGCCACTGCCTGTGCTTAGGGGAGGACTTAGGGCATATTTAACACTAGTAACTGGGGTGTAAAGGAGCACGGCAGAGACAAGCAATGCTCCTCTCATTTCTTTGTGGTGAGAAGTGAAGAGACAGCTGAGGTTTTGATCTGTGGCTCCACTATTCAGCACAGCCATCAGGCACACACAGCTGCACCATGTGCTACCTTACCTTTGGTGCTGAAATATTGAATTAAACAAAACTAAACTAAAAATACATAAAACATTACTAGAGAGGAGCTAGCTAAACCTGGCGAATTCAGTCTCACTCATGAACTTTGGTATAAAGGAGACTTGCCGTACTTTTGGCCTGGCAACGGTGTTATTATAGCAAAAGGGATGAGGAGCACATTGCATTTTGATGTGCAGAGAAATAAATAGAGGCTCACTCACCCTTGAATTCAGCCAACGTGGAGGGACTTTATTAAAAAGTCACAGTGCAGTTACATCACACAGCCTTTGCATTTTGGCACCTGAATGAGGAAGTAACCATAAAGGAACTACATACTGTGTCACCAATAACAGATTATATACTGTGCCACAATTTATGCACTATTTACTGTGTCACCATTAATGCACTGTTTACTGTGTCACCATTAATGAACTACATACTGTGCCACCAATAACAGATTATATACTGTGCCACAATTTATGCACTATTTACTGTGTCACCATTAATGCACTGTTTACTGTGTCACCATTAATGAACTACATACTGTGCCACCAATAACAGATTATATACTGTGCCACCATTAATGCACTATTTACTGTGTCACCATTAATGAACTACATACTGTGCCACCAATAACAGATTATATACTGTGCCACAATTTATGCACTATTTACTGTGTCACCATTAATGAACTACATACTGTGCCACTAATAACAGATTATATACTGTGCC
Source organism: Hyla sarda (assembly GCF_029499605.1). NCBI lineage: Eukaryota > Metazoa > Chordata > Amphibia > Anura > Hylidae > Hyla > Hyla sarda. The sequence goes on along the minus strand of NC_079191.1, from coordinate 383,730,801 downwards.
ACCATTAATGCACTATTTACTGTGTCACCATTAATGAACTACATACTGTGCCACCAATAACAGATTATATACTGTGCCACCATTAATGCACTATTTACTGTGTCACCATTAATGAACTACATACTGTGCCACCAATAACAGATTATATACTGTGCCACAATTTATGCACTATTTACTGTGTCACCATTAATGAACTACATACGGGCCACCGTTAACGCACGATTTACTGTGTCACCATTAATGAACTACATACTGTGCCACCAATAACAGATTATATACTGTGCCACAATTTATGCACTATTTACTGTGTCACCATTAATGAACTATATGCACTGTGCTACTATTAATGCACTATATACTGTTCCACCATTAATAAACTATATACTATATAGTATGCCACCATAAATGCTCAATATACTGTACCTCCAATAATGAAATATATACTGTACCACCATAAATGCACTTGAGAAAGGGATAATAAAGATTTCCAGCTTTCACCATGATTGGCCTGACTGGTGCTATGCATTTTGGACTCTTGAAGTTGGGCTGGCAGCCTAGATAATCACCTGCACAGAAATCGATCCCAGGTACTGTCTTACATTATTCTGCATGTGGATACATATATACACAGACACAAACAGGCACATGTATACATGTAGAGACATATATACTTAGACACATACAGGCACATATACACGTAGATATATATATATATATATATATATATATATACACACATGTACACAGACATACATATATAAAACCCCCACTGGGCCCCTGCTAACCACACATATAAAGGGACACTGACACATACTTACAGTCACATATATACATATTCACTTACAGTTCTCTGAGGAAGTATACACCCCTGAGGAAGTTGCCCTGAGCAATAATGATTGCGATTTCTGGATGGGTGAGTATGATTATGTGTAGAGATGAGCAAGTTTTTCAAAAGTTCAACACGCAGAGCTTTTGAAAAACTGACGGTTTCTGGCAAACTTTTCGTTGTGAACCGGAAATTTGACGACTAAGTTGCACTGCACAGTGCAGCACAATTTTAAACTTTGTAGCCGGATCGCAGTCCAGAGACTCGCTGCAATCCTTATTATAGGTCGATGAAGTGGCCTGCCTGCTTCCCTTGCCTGTCATTCAGGTTCGCATCGGGTCTCAGGAGTGACACCCGCTGCGATCAACAACTTTTGACATGTCTGATGGACATGTCAAAAGTAATTTTAATTTCAGTAGTGCTAAGTCCTTGCTGGGCTGAGAACATAGCTGGGAGGGCACAGCGCCCTGATAGGCCTGCCACGGACATAGCCCCTTCTTACATGGGTTTCAGCTCTGCTGAGCTGTTGGGATCATTTTGCTTTCAGTTTGGCCTCCTTACAAACCAGCCATTTGAAGACGCTATGATGCTCATCTGAGCTGCAGCCTTCTTATCACTTACCAGCCACAGTGTTGTACACTTGATAATGGCTTTATGTGAGGCTGCAGCTCATCTCAATAAAGTGAATAGGAAGTTATGCTGTACCAGCTAAAGCCAATACTGACTTTATGGTAAACATTTAAGAGGCTGCAGCTCTCTCCTAAGTGCCATGGCCCATTGATTCAGCTGATCGGCAGCGATGCAGCTAGGCCATCAGCATTAAAATTCCAGAAAAGCAATTTTCTTTGTTGTGATTGTAAATCAAGAGTCTTAGGTAGCTACAGCTTCTTGATGCACCATTACCTTAAGTTGATCTTGTGGGCATAGCCAGTGTGCCTGTGTCAGCAACAAGGTGTCTGTAATATACAATTTCACTTCTTCATCAATTGTACCTCTGAATGCCAACTACAGTAGCATCATTGCCTAGACGTATTATTATTGAGACAGCCCGGAAGTAGAAAAGATGCCACTCTAAATAATTATGGCAGTTTTATGATTAAAAAGAAAATGAAAAAATGGAGTGCCATCATGGGAGAAAACTGAATGAAAGATACATCAAAGTATTTTAATGTCATTTTTATGTAATTTAAATGGTGATACATAGGTTGCATCTGCTGCAGGAAAATCCCCAAATCTGCACAAAATCTACAGCATATCTGCTACATTAATCTGCACTATATCTTAGAGATATAGGTGCAAAGTTCATGCTAATTTGCCTTACAGAATTTCCTACAGAATATGCAAATAAATGAATAAATAAATAAATACACAGGTTATTTACAGCAATATTTTTTGTAGATTTTCATATCACAATTGAGGATAATGGGAAAAATGCACAGCAAATCTGTGAATAATATGCAACAAAAAATATATGCAGCAAATTTAATACTACAAGTCATACGACAAGTCAGTTTTATGCAGAAAAATTACATTTACTGTATTCAGCTATAGATTTTTCTGGTGCAAATCCACCAAATTTTAATGCCATGTGAATTTACCCTTAGCATTGTATTTTGATCTCCTTGCTTCTCAGCATAAATTCAAAAACTAACAGGTTGTTAGTATACTGTCACGATGCCGGCTGGCAGGTAGTGGACCCTCTGTGCCAGAGAGGGATTGGCGTGGACCGTGCTAGTGGACCGGTTCTAAGCCACTACTGGTTTTCACCAGAGCCCGCCGCAAAGCGGGATGGTCTTGCTGCGGCGGTAGTGACCAGGTCGTATCCACGAGCAACGGCTCACCTCTCTGGCTGCTGAAGATAGGCGCGGTACAAGGGAGTAGGCAGAAGCAAGGTCGGACGTAGCAGAAGGTCGGGGCAGGCAGCAAGGATCGTAGTCAGGGGCAACGGCAGAAGGTCTGGAAACACTGGCAAGGGACACACAAGGAACGCTTTCACTGGCACTAAGGCAACAAGATCCGGCAAGGGAGTGCAAGGGAAGTGAGGTAATATAGGGAGTGCACAGGTGATAACTCTAATTGGAACCACTGCGCCAATCAGCGGCGCAGTGGCCCTTTAAATCGCAGAGACCCGGCGCGCGCGCGCCCTAGGGAGCGGGGCCGCGCGCGCCGGGACAGAACAGACGGGGAGCGAGTCAGGTAGGAGAGCCGGGGTGCGCATCGCGAGCGGGCGCTACCCGCATCGCGAATCGCATCCCGGCTAGCAGCAGGATCGCAGCGCCCCGGGTCAGAGGACGTGACCGGGGCGCTGCAGCGGAGGAGGTGAAGCGAGCGCTCCGGGGAGGAGCGGGAACCCGGAGCGCTCGGCGTAACAGTACCCCCCCCCTTGGGTCTCCCCCTCTTCTTGGAGCCTGAGAACCTGAGGAGCAGACTTTTGTCAAGGATGTTGTCCTCAGGTTCCCAGGATCTCTCTTCAGGACCACAACCCTCCCAGTCTACTAAAAAAAAATTTTTTCCTCTGACCTTTTTGGCAGCCAAAATCTCCTTGACCGAGAAGACGTCCGAGGAGCCGGAAACAGGAGTGGGAGGAACAGATTTGGGAGAAAAACGGTTGAGGATGAGTGGTTTGAGAAGAGAGACGTGAAAGGCATTAGGGATACGAAGAGAAGGAGGAAGAAGAAGTTTATAAGAGACAGGATTAATTTGACACAGAATTTTGAAAGGACCAAGATAGCGTGGTCCCAACTTGTAGCTAGGGACACGGAAGCGGACATATTTAGCGGAGAGCCATACCTTGTCTCCAGGGGAAAAAACGGGGGGAGCTCTTCTTTTCTTATCCGCGAACCTCTTCATGCGTGAAGAAGCCTGTAAGAGAGAATTTTGGGTCTCTCTCCATATAATGGAAAGGTCACGAGAAATTTCATCCACAGCGGGCAGACCAGAGGGCAAGGGGGTAGGGAGGGGGGGAAGAGGGTGACGGCCGTACACCACGAAAAATGGGGATTTGGAGGAAGATTCAGAGACCCTGAAGTTATACGAGAATTCGGCCCATGGAAGGAGATCTGCCCAGTCATCCTGGCGGGAGGAAACAAAATGTCGCAAATAATCACCCAGGATCTGGTTAATTCTTTCTACTTGTCCATTGGACTGGGGATGATATGCAGAGGAAAAATTTAATTTAATCTTGAGTTGTTTACAGAGAGCTCTCCAGAATTTAGACACGAATTGGACCCCTCTATCCGAGACAATCTGCGTAGGCAACCCGTGAAGACGAAAAATGTGTACAAAAAATTGTTTAGCCAACTGAGGCGCAGAAGGAAGACCAGGAAGAGGAATGAAATGTGCCATTTTGGAGAATCGATCAACGACCACCCAAATAACGGTGTTGCCACGGGAAGGGGGTAAATCAGTAATAAAATCCATACCAATCAGAGACCAAGGCTGTTCGGGGACAGGCAGAGGATGAAGAAAACCAGCGGGCTTCTGGCGAGGAGTCTTATCCCGGGCACAGATAGTGCAGGCTCGCACAAAGTCCCCAACATCCGTCTCCAGAGTTGGCCACCAATAGAAGCGGGAGATGAGTTGCACAGATTTCTTGATGCCCGCATGACCTGCGAGATGGGAGGAGTGACCCCATTTGAGGATTCCGAGGCGTTGGCGTGGAGAAACAAAGGTCTTTCCTGGAGGAGTCTGTCTGATGGAGGCAGGAGAAGTGGAGATCAGGCAGTCAGGTGGAATGATGTGTTGCGGAGGGAGATCAACTTCTGAGGCATCCGAGGAACGAGAGAGAGCATCGGCTCTAATGTTCTTATCGGCAGGACGAAAGTGAATCTCAAAATTAAATCGGGCAAAGAACAGAGACCACCGGGCCTGGCGAGGATTCAGCCGTTGGGCCGACTGGAGGTAGGAGAGGTTCTTGTGGTCGGTGTAGATAATAACAGGAAATCTTGATCCCTCCAGCAGATGCCTCCATTCCTCAAGTGCTAATTTAATGGCTAGAAGTTCTCGATCCCCGATGGAGTAGTTCCTCTCCGCTGGAGAGAAGGTCCTAGAGAAAAAACCACAAGTGACAGCATGCCCGGAAGGATTTTTTTGTAGAAGAACAGCTCCAGCTCCTACTGAGGAGGCATCAACCTCCAATAGGAAGGGTTTGGAAGGGTCAGGTCTGGAGAGCACGGGAGCCGAAGAAAAGGCAGACTTGAGTTGTTTAAAGGAGTCTTCTGCTTGAGGAGGCCAGGACTTGGGATCAGCATTTTTCTTGGTTAAAGCCACGATAGGAGCCACAATGGTAGAAAAATGTGGAATAAATTGCCTGTAATAATTGGCGAACCCCAAAAAGCGTTGGATAGCACGGAGTCCGGAGGGGCGTGGCCAATTTAAGACGGCAGAGAGTTTGTCTGGATCCATCTGTAGTCCCTGGCCAGAGACCAAATATCCTAGAAAAGGAAGAGATTGGCATTCAAACAGACATTTCTCAATTTTGGCATAGAGTTGGTTGTCACGAAGTCTCTGAAGAACCATACGGACATGCCGGCGGTGTTCCTCTAGATTGGCAGAAAAAATTAGGATATCGTCCAGATATACCACAACACAGGAGTATAATAGATCACGAAAAATTTCATTGACAAAGTCTTGGAAGACGGCAGGGGCATTGCACAGTCCAAAGGGCATGACCAGATACTCAAAGTGTCCATCTCTGGTGTTAAATGCCGTTTTCCACTCGTCCCCCTCTCTGATGCGGATGAGGTTATAGGCGCCTCTTAAGTCCAATTTAGTGAAGATGTGGGCACCTTGGAGGCGATCAAAGAGTTCAGAGATGAGGGGTAAGGGGTAGCGGTTCTTAACCGTGATTTTATTAAGACCGCGGTAGTCAATGCAAGGACGTAGGGAGCCATCTTTTTTGGAGACAAAGAAAAATCCGGCTCCGGCAGGAGAGGAGGATTTACGGATAAAGCCCCTTTTTAGATTCTCCTGGACGTATTCGGACATGGCAAGAGTCTCTGGGGCAGAGAGAGGATAAATTCTGCCCCGGGGTGGAGTAGTACCCGGGAGGAGGTCGATAGGGCAATCATAAGGCCTGTGAGGAGGTAGAGTCTCAGCTTGTTTTTTGCAGAAAACATCCGCGAAGTCCATATAGGCCTTGGGGAGACCGGTTACTGGAGGAACCACAGAGTTACGGCAAGGGTTACTGGGAACCGGTTTTAGACAGTTCTTGGAACAAGAGGACCCCCAACTCTTGATCTCCCCAGTGGACCAATCCAGGGTTGGGGAATGAAGTTGAAGCCAGGGAAGTCCAAGGAGAATCTCCGAGGTGCAATTGGGGAGGACCAAAAGTTCAATCCTCTCATGATGAGATCCGATGCTCATAAGAAGGGGCTCCGTGCGGAAACGTATGGTACAGTCCAATCTTTCATTATTTACACAATTGATGTAGAGGGGTCTGGCGAGACTGGTCACTGGGATGTTGAACCTGTTGACGAGAGAGGCCAAAATAAAATTTCCTGCAGAACCAGAGTCCAAGAAGGCCACTGTAGAGAAGGAGAAGGCAGAAGCAGACATCCGCACAGGCACAGTAAGACGTGGAGAAGCAGAGTAGACATCAAGGACTGTCTCACCTATGTGCGGAGTCAGCGTACGTCTTTCCAGGCGGGGAGGACGGATAGGACAATCCCTCAGGAAGTGTTCGGTACTAGCACAGTACAGGCAGAGGTTCTCCATACGGCGTCGTGTCCTCTCTTGAGGTGTCAGGCGAGACCGGTCGACCTGCATAGCCTCCACGGCGGGAGGCACAGGAACAGATTGCAGGGGACCAGAGGAGAGAGGAGCCGAGGAGACGAAACGCCTCGTGCGAACAGAGTCCATATCTTGGCGGAGTTCCTGACGCCTTTCAGAAAAACGCATGTCAATGCGAGTGGCTAGGTGAATAAGTTCATGTAGATTAGCAGGAATTTCTCGTGCGGCCAGAACATCTTTAATGTTGCTGGATAGGCCTTTTTTGAAGGTCGCGCAGAGGGCCTCATTATTCCAGGACAATTCTGAAGCAAGTGTACGGAATTGTACGGCATACTCGCCAACGGAAGAATTACCCTGGACCAGGTTCAACAGGGCAGTCTCAGCAGAAGAGGCTCGGGCAGGTTCCTCAAAGACACTTCGGATTTCCGAGAAGAAGGAGTGTACTGAGGCAGTGACGGGGTCATTGCGGTCCCAGAGCGGTGTGGCCCATGACAGGGCTTTTCCGGACAGAAGACTGACTACGAAAGCCACCTTAGACCTTTCAGTGGGAAACAGGTCCGACATCATCTCCAGATGCAGGGAACATTGGGAAAGGAAGCCACGGCAAAACTTAGAGTCCCCATCAAACTTATCCGGCAAGGATAAGCGTATCCCAGGAGCGGCCACTCGCTGCGGAGGAGGTGCAGGAGCTGGCGGAGGAGATGACTGCTGAAGCTGTGGTAGCAACTGTTGTAGCATAACGGTCAGTTGAGACAGCTGTTGGCCTTGTTGCGCAATCTGTTGTGACTGCTGGGCGACCACCGTGGTGAGGTCAGCGACAACTGGCAGAGGAACTTCAGCGGGATCCATGGCCGGATCTACTGTCACGATGCCGGCTGGCAGGTAGTGGACCCTCTGTGCCAGAGAGGGATTGGCGTGGACCGTGCTAGTGGACCGGTTCTAAGCCACTACTGGTTTTCACCAGAGCCCGCCGCAAAGCGGGATGGTCTTGCTGCGGCGGTAGTGACCAGGTCGTATCCACGAGCAACGGCTCACCTCTCTGGCTGCTGAAGATAGGCGCGGTACAAGGGAGTAGGCAGAAGCAAGGTCGGACGTAGCAGAAGGTCGGGGCAGGCAGCAAGGATCGTAGTCAGGGGCAACGGCAGAAGGTCTGGAAACACTGGCAAGGGACACACAAGGAACGCTTTCACTGGCACTAAGGCAACAAGATCCGGCAAGGGAGTGCAAGGGAAGTGAGGTAATATAGGGAGTGCACAGGTGATAACTCTAATTGGAACCACTGCGCCAATCAGCGGCGCAGTGGCCCTTTAAATCGCAGAGACCCGGCGCGCGCGCGCCCTAGGGAGCGGGGCCGCGCGCGCCGGGACAGAACAGACGGGGAGCGAGTCAGGTAGGAGAGCCGGGGTGCGCATCGCGAGCGGGCGCTACCCGCATCGCGAATCGCATCCCGGCTAGCAGCAGGATCGCAGCGCCCCGGGTCAGAGGACGTGACCGGGGCGCTGCAGCGGAGGAGGTGAAGCGAGCGCTCCGGGGAGGAGCGGGAACCCGGAGCGCTCGGCGTAACATATACATTATGATCAAAAGGTACAAAGCCCACTCGTCACATCAAGGCCACCTGTTTAGAGTGGGTCCCTAATGTCCCTAACGTCCCTAACATAAAATGGCGTAGCATTGGGCGGCGACCACCACCGCCGCATCACCAGTGCCCACAGGAGGAACAACCCACTGGCAGAGCAGCCCCAATGCCACTCAAACCAGTCCATGGGCTGCACCTCCCCACAGACAGGTTGCCACTGCAGCATGTACGCCGCACATCACCACACCAGTGTGAACAAGATGTAAAAGCTCACTTACCATGTGCTCCCAGTCAGACTGGGAGGCTGCCCGAAATGAAAGGGTGTGGGGCAGAGTGCAGACCAAGTGAAACCAACAAAAAAATGAGGGGATAGAAAACACAATGTGAATTCAGGTAGAGAAAACAGACATGGTCGCACATCCACATTTTGTATTGTGATCTACTTGCTTCTCAGCATAAATAAAAAAACTAACAGGTTGTTAGTATACATTTTGATCAAAGTACAAGCCCACTCGCCACGTCAAGGCCACCTGTTTAGAGTGGGTCCCTAACGTCCCTAGCATAAAATGACGCAGCACCGGGCGGCGACCACCACCGCCGCGACACCAGTGCCCACAGGGGGAACAACCCACTGGCAGAGCGGCCCCAATGCCACTCAAACCAGTTCCTGGGCCACACCTCCCACAGACACAGTGCCAGATCAAAATCCAAAATGTAGATGTGCTACCATGTCTGTTTTCTCTACTTGAATTCATATATATATATATATATATATATATCTATATATATATTTTTTTTTTTTACAAGTATAATTTGCAGTTCCTGTGGAACTAAAATATATTTTGCATATTAATAAATCCTTTAATTAGATGTTATTAGAAATGTAAGTGCTGATAATGTACACAACACATTTTCATTATGGAAACTACTTAGCTATTTCCATCACATCAACCAGAAAGTAGTTTCCCATTACCTTATGCTTTATAGTTGTTTTATTTATTTCACTTATTCAGAATTTGATGTATCACATTGGTTCCCATTAACCTTAGGAGACACTATTCATATTTAAGTGGTGCAAACATTTATCTTTATTTTGTTGAAAGCAATGGTCGGGTTTTTAATGGGGCGCGTGGCTTGTAGGTTTATTACAGTCTATAAATTAACTGTTATGGAGCAATGCATTTTCTTTCCACTTTCTGGACCTGCATCCATTGCACTTGTCCTGTGACTTTTTAATTTTTTTATATAGAGGGGTAGGGGCCACACAGCTGCAGAGTTCACTGCATAAATCTAACGTACTGTATAAATGTGGTTGTCAGACACATTACCTACCAATACCACACTTCATTGTGATTTCATTATGTTATAATCCTGTTTTTCGGCATTTTCTATACAATACATATGTATGTACATTTTGTGTTCCGCTTACATCTAATGATTTAGTTTAGTGATATGGCAAAAACAAGTGATTTCAATGCACAAGACACATATATGGGATGGAAAGCCTAAGAGAGTGGGACTGTGACTTCTCCCTAGACTTCCGGTACACTTCATTGCGTGGAGTCACGGAGATGACACAGCACAGAGAGGGCTACGAACTGGCCCGGTCATGTGATCAGAGGACTCCGGAAGTGAGTCATTCCGAGTCACATGATCACGCCACCGGAAGTCAACGCGGGCTACACGCGCATGCAGAGCGTCGGGATTGGAGAATGTGAGCCTCAGTGCAATAACTGTAAATATAAATGAGTTGTTTTTTAGTATGAGGATAAGCCTGATGAAGAAGGTGATTATTGTTAACCTTTGAAATGCGTTGTGAATAAAAGAATCATGAGTATACCCGCTGGATCCTGTGGTTTATGAAACCTAGGAGAATCTATCTGAAGCTGTCCTGGAGGGGGTCTGGTCTGAGGCATTTATCGCCACTTTCCAGTTTTCCCCCCATGTGAACTGAGTGCACTGCTTACAATGAATTACTCCCAAAAAAGTTATTTTTGTGGTATCTATTGGTTTTCCTTGAGCGCTGTTTCTTTTCTCTTGTTCTTTATCCATTAGAGAGTGGGAAGTCCCTGCTCAGTTAACCAATGGCCTCTCTATAGATTGGTGAAAAAGAGAAGTAGGTTAGGGTTTTGCGAGTCAGTGTAGTGTAGAATAACTATTGTGGTGAATATTACTGACACCCAGGAGAACCAGTCCCATTAAGAGCACCACCTCTGTCTAATCAGCAAGGATGAATCTACAGAAGTTCCTCTGGGACTTCCATGACCTGAAAGGCCTTTAGGCTGGTTATCAAAAGTGGCTAAAGTAGGTTCAACTGTCTTCCTGCACCCCACAATTGGGAATTTTAGAGCATCTTTGAAACTAAAAGAATCTGGTGAGCAGCATAGAGCAGAAAAAGGCTTGGGACTCTCGTGAAAGTCAGGTGGTTCCATTGCACTTGTCTACTAAGCAGCAACCTGTCACATTCATTGACATTTGGATTATATGCAATGCCTTAAAACTTTGAACCCTTGTTATCACTGTTTTATTTTACAAGTAAAAGAGAGACTATTTTAAGTTAATTCTATGTGGCTACTGTTACATATGCAGTGCCTACAGCATTCTGCACATCTTTTACACCTTCAGTGAAGCCCACTGCAGCCCTATAGGGACTGGGAACAACTGTAGGAATCACTTAAATTGGCACCATCAGATAAAAAAACTTTTTTATGTTGTACATCTTGGCAAAACACTAAAGGGGTACTCCATTGAAAAACAGATTGCGGGGGTTCCGCTACCGGGGACCCCCACGATCTCCACTGCAACACCTCTGTTCCATGCCGGATGACTGATGCAACGCCCCCTTTATTCATGTCTATGGGAGGAGGCCCCTTCAATAGACATAAATGGAGGGGGCGTGGCATGACATCATGAACACGAAAACTCCAAGCTTCCATGTTCCGGACACTGCCACTGCCGGCCCGGAGATTGCGGGGGCCTCAGCGGCGGGACCCCCGTGATCAGGCATCTTGTCCCCTATCCTTTGGATAGGGGATAAGATGTTTTTCGACAGAGTACCCCTTTAAGCTGAGGAGGTGCCGGGATCGGCACACACGCTCGCTCCTGGAGCCCCTCCAGAACATGAGTTCAGCCGCTACCTGAATAAAGAAGCCTGCCTTGAACGAAGTACCGTGAGTGCCCCCGTGTTTTCCTCTTTTTGCTTTCTAATATACTTCATAAGAAAATGTTATTTCCTTTTTATAGAAATCGTGACTTATAAACTCATGGCTTTGTCCAAGCTGAAGCAGAGGCATGGAAAAAGTCCAGTGAGGGAGGGCTAGTACTCCTCTGTGCTCTCTCCTGACTGATAGTACTCCTCTGTGCTCTCTCCTGTCTGATAGGACTTCTCTGTGCTCTCTCCTGTCTGATAGTACTCCTCTGTGCTCTTTCCTGTCTGATAGCACTCCTTTGTGCTCTCTCCTGTCTAGTAGCACTTCTCTGTGCTCTCTCCTGTCTGATAGGACTTCTCTGTGATCTCTCCTGTCTGATAGTACTCCTCTGTTCTCTCCCTGTCTGATAGTACTCCTCTGTGCTCTCTCCTGTCGGATAGTACTCCTCTGTACTCTTTCCTGTCTGATAGTACTTCTCTGTGCTCTCTCCTGTCTGATAGGACTCCTCTGTGCTCTCTCCTGTCTGATAGTACTCCTCTCTGCTCTCTCCTGTCTGTCTGATGGGTCTCCTCTGTGCTCTCTCCTGTCTACTAGTACTCCTCTGTGCTCTCTCCTGTCTGATAGGACTCCTCTGTGCTCTCTCCTGTCTAATAGTACTCCTCTGTGCTCTCTCCTGTCTGATAGTACTCCTCTGTGCTCTCTCCTGTCTGATAGGACTCCTCTGTCCTCTCTCCTGTCTGATAGTACAACGCTGTACTCTTTCCTGTCTGATAGTACTCCTCGGTGCTCTCTCCTGTCTGGAAGGACTCCTCTGTGCTCTCTCCTGTCTAATAGCACTCCTCTGTGATCTCTCCTGTCTGATAGCACTTCTCTGTGCTCTCTCCTGTCTGATAGGTTTCCTCTGTGATCTCTCCTGTCTGATAATACTCCTCTGTATTCTTGCCTGTCTAATAGTACTCCTCTGTGCTCTCTCCTGTCTGATAGGACACCTCTGTGCTCTCTCCTGTCTGATAGTACTCCTCTGTGCTCTCTCCTTTCTGTATGATAGGACTCCTCTGTGCTCTCTCCTGTCTGATAGGACTTCTCTGTGCTATCTCCTGTCTAATAGTACTCCTCTGTGCTCTCTTATGTCTGATAGGACTCCTCTGTGCTCTCTCCTGTCTGATAGTACTCCTCTGTGCTCTCTTCTGTTGGATAGTACTCCTCTGTACTCTTTCCTGTCTGATAGTACTCCTCTGTACTCTCTCCTGTCTGATAGGACCCCTTTGTCCTCTCTCCTGTCTGATAGTACTCCTCTGTACTCTTTCCTGTCTGATAGTACTCCTCTGTGCTCTCTCCTGTCTGATAGTAATCCTCTGTGCTCTCTCCTGTCTGATAGTACTTCTCTGTGCTCTTTCCTGTCTGATCAGACTCCTCTGTGCTCTCTCCTGTCTGATAGTACTCCTCTGTGCTTTCTCCTGTCTCATAGTACTCCTCTGTGCTCTCTCCTGTCTGATAGCACTCCTATGTGCTCTCTTCTGTCTGATAGGACACCTCTGTGCTCTCTCCTGTCAGATCGGACCCATCTGTGCTCTCTCCTGTCTGATAGTACTTCTCTACACTCTCTCCTGTCTGATAGCACTCTTCTGTGTTCTCTCCTTTCTAATAGTACTCCTCTGTCCTCTCTCCTTTCTGACAGGACTCCTCTGTGCTCTTTCCTGTCCTATTAGACAGCACAGAGGAGTAATAGCCCTCCCTCACTTACTGGACTTCGTCCATGCCTATGCTTCAGCCTGGACAAAGCAATGATTTGATAAGTCATGATTTCTATAAAAAGGAAATAGCTTTTTCTTATTTAGTATATTAGAAAGGTTAAAGTTTTGCTAAGATGTACAACATATAAAAAGTTTTTGAATCTGACAGTGCCCATTTAAGCCCATGATTAGTGGTAAGGCCCACAGGTATCCTATTCCACCGTCAACTAGTATTCCACCAGGGCTGTCCCCATGCACAGAGCGGCCACCGTCGACACAGCTCAATGCGGTGTTTGACAAAGCTCCATGCATGGGGTAAGCCAGGGAGCCAGGCAGGAGACGGCAGGAGATCTCGGTGATTAGATACCCGTTTTTAAGTACCAGAGTTTCCCTCTAAGATCGAAGAGTGAGAATAAGGTTGGAGGCACACATTCATTTAACTCTGCTGAGGCAGCAACACTAGCATTAAAGGAGTACTCCAGTGGAAAACTTTTTCTTTTTTTTTTAAATCAACTGGTGCTAGAAAGCTAAACAGATTTGTAAATTACTTCTATTAAAAAATCTTAATCCTTCCAGTACTTATTAGCTTCTGAATACTACAGAGGAAATTATTTTCTTTTTGGAACACAGTGCTCTCCGCTGACATCATGACCACAGTGCTCTCTGCTGACATCTCTGTCCATTTTAGGAACTGTCCAGAGCAGCATATGTTTTCTGTGGGGATTTTCTCCTACTCTGGGCAGTTCTTAAAATGGACAGAGATGTCAGCAGAGAGCACTGTGGTCATGATGTCAGCAGAGAGCTCTGTATTCCAAAAAGAAAAGAATTTCCTCTGTCGTATTCAGCAGCTAATAAATACTGGAAGGATTAAGATTTTTTAATAGAAGTAATTTACAAATCTGTTTAACTTTCTGGTACCAGTAGATTAAAAAAAAGAAAAGTCTTCCACCGGAGTACCCTTTTAAGCCCCAGACTGTCAGTATGTGTATGTTCTTTGCATAAATGCTCTATTATTATTTATATTATTATTATTATTATTATTATTATTATTATTATTAACATAAGGTAATTTTACACATACATATATTTTTTATTTTTTACAAAAATGTTAATTGATAATGTTTGGTGCCAGTATGTTAATGAAGCCTTAGACTTTAGTTTGTAAATATTGCATTGCCTATTGCAAAGGCTCAATAACTCTGGGCTGTAAAACCCAATATACAGTAGCTGATATTTGACTCTCTGTTGTGTAATACAATGTAACATAGAGAGAATGATCACAGAATGATCTTTGTCAAGAAGATACATTTAACCTTTATGAAAATAAATGTGTAGATGGTAAAGCAGAAAATCAATGAATCTATCATAAATAATGTTTGTTTTTATAAGATGATGCATTCCTCCTTTATGGGCTCCTTAATCACATTGAGTAATCATGTGCAGACGGAAATCATCCTGACACTTTAATAAGTCTTCTGTCTGATATTGTATCTTGAAATCTGGAAAACACACTGTTGCTTCCAATTGACAGATGGATTGTAAATTACTGACAATTGATAGTACCATATGTAACCATGGGAACAAATTGATATATGCTGATTGTTTCCATGGCGATGCATGTTATCACAGGAGGTCATTTGTGTAAAGCCGTGCTGTCCACATGTAACCTCTTTTTATACTACCATGCTTTATAGTCCGCAACATATAATTCCAGCTAGATGTCTTATTTCACATAGTATCACACAACTCAAGCAAAATAATTAAAAACAAAACTGATCTATTGTAGTTTTCATAAGTGTTTAGGGCAAGGGCTGGGTGACATCATAACAGTAGAGAAAAGCGACAAATACACATCATCACAATAGATGGAAACTCAGTCTTACATCCAATATTGGGACTAGAGTTGAGCTTTTCAAAAGTTCAAATTGCACGGCAAGAGAGGTGGACAAGGCACTGCAAGGGTTAAAAGCACTTAGCTAGGTAGCGCAGTTAGCCACTGAAAACCGTAGTGGTCTGATAATACAGGTCAAGGTGGGTGGTTTAACTACACTGGTTAAAAAAGTATAAAAATTAAAAAAATTACTGGGGATGTTGGGAGTAGATTTCTCCCTGTTTTTCATCTCCGTTATAGCCAGTCTCCTGGATAAGTGTCGAGCTTTGCTTCGTTTGGCCATATGACTGTTGCCAGTGATTACTACCCATCCAGTGCGATGTTCACATCTTGTTCTGTTCTTGAGTGTTCTCAAGGAGGTGATGGACAATGGACAATAATACTTGATGTTCAAGAAAAGATGTAGACACTAAAAAACACAATAGTACATAAATTAGTCTCATATGCGGGTTAATGTGAGTTTGTCCTACAGGTTTAATTCTGGATACATTACATTGAGCTTGGTTTTGTTTTGTTTTTATTTTTGTTTTTATTTGTTGTTTGTTATATTTTTTCTTTAACTTTGTTTTAATTATTTTAATTTAATTTTTTTATATTTTGTTTTATTAAGTTTAATTCATATATTCCAAAAATCCAAGCATAGTCCTAAACTCATCATATCTCCCTGCCAATTGTTCTGTTACTATGTATTGTTAGTATGTTGTCTAATTTATTTATTTAGGAAATTATTACATGCATGTCATAATCATGTCCAATCTTTTGTTCATTCCCCTCGGACATCTAGTGTCCAAAACAAAGATCCAATATGTTTCACGATTGTAAAGCTTCCTTTTCAGATCACCCCCTCTGGGACCCAGTCTGACCCTCTCTAGTCCTGTTAGTTTCAATGTGCTTGTGTTGCCTGCATGTGTTTCCCGAAAGTGTCTGGATAGCATGGATATATTAATACCAATGTTGCTACTATCCGATACATGTTTTCTAAATCTTGTTTTTAAAATATTGCCCGTGCAACCCACATATTGTAGGTTGCATTGGGTACAAGTAGCTACATAAACCACATTTTTTGTGTTGCAGTTAATGTAGCTCTGGTAGTATGGATTTTTTATTTAGTTTTGCCCAAGAAACCGCCCATATGGCCACACAGCATTTTTCCATGGGAATAATACAAGACCAGATGTTAGCAGGGAGTCAATAGGGAAACGCAAAATGCCAAACCTACTTTGCTTTTATGTGTTTGCTGCAACTTGGCAGTTCTGTGTTTTTTAAGCAAAAATGCCATAGTTTCAGCATAGTAGGGATGCACAGCAAGTCTACTTACCTTCTCTGCCAAAAAATATGCAGCACAGCACAGCTGCTCTGGAAACTGTCTCCGCTGGTATTGGGACTCAGCTGTGCCCACAGCTGTACAGAGCAGTGCTGAATAAGCCTTTGAGGCTATAGAGTATATCCAGTTATATATAAATAGCTGGATATCCTGGATACAGGAGGCAACATCCACTTACCTCCCTGGCTGCTGCTCCAGTGTAGCCCTGTCTCTAGTAAGGATGTCATTAGAGGTGGAGCTACAGCTTGAGAGCCAGGGGGTGGTAAGTGTAAGGAGATTTATCAAAACCTGTCCAGAGGGAAAGTTGCTGAGTTGCCCATAGCGACCAATCAGATTGCTTCTTTCATTTTTCAGAGGCCTTTTTAAAAATGAAAGAAGCAATCTGATTGGTTGCTATGGGCAACTCAGCAACTTTTCATCTGGGCAGATTTTGATAAATCTCCCCCATTGTAAATAAAAACTAGAAAGTGCAGCTCACAGCTTTACTGTCCGAGGGGACTAATGATGTTCTCCAATACCCTATGGAGCAAAAGGAAATATAATAAGACTACAAATTATACAATGTGAATGTATAAAATAATCCAGACCTCAAGGACGTAACCAGACCTAAAATATCTGGGACCTGATGATCCAATAATAAATATATAGTAAGGAGACCGTGCTTCAAATATAGATGATTTTATTAAAACAATAAAATATGAATAGTACTATCTCAACACAGGGCCCTTGTGAAGAGAATAGTTAGATGTAAGTACATATATAACACCTTATATATACGCTGTACTGCCATTAGAAAAGAATAATATATAAAGAATAAAATAGCTCCATGCACATATAAAAACAACAAGGAAAGCCGCACATCCCAAATAAAGTGCACGGGCGCCGTCAGCCAGATCCCAGGTCCAAGGGTCCACGTAGGTACAAACAGATAAGCAGCAGCAACACTGTTTTAAAGTGCAAATAGTGTCTTTTATTCACACACTTTTATTCCATGCACATATAGATATAAGTATTGCCAATATGTATACAATAGGAGATAAAAAATTATATGATTTGTTAAATGAACATGTAAATGGCAGTTCAAATATTGCTCCTAAATATAGATTCAGACAACAAAACCGGTATGAGTGTGTAAACTCCGGACTTTAGTATAGTTAAAGGAGTAGTGCAGTTGAGTCCTGAAAAACATATCCCCTATCCTAAGGATCCCTCTCGCTCTCCAGTCAGATAGCGTGTCGACCACCGAACCAAGTGGCGGCCGACACATCCCCCTCAATACAGCGCTATGACAGAGCCGAAGATTGCCGAAGGCAGCGCTCCGGCTCTGTCATAGAGTTGTATTGAGGGTGTGTGTCAGCCGCCGCTTTGTGCGGTGGTCGAAACGCCCCCTTCCTGCGGGCTGCCGGGGCCCTGTATGGGAGAACGTGGGGCTCCCAGCAGTCAGACCCCCCGCAATCTGAAACACATCCCCTATCCTTAAGATAGGGGATAAGTTTTTCAAGACTGGAATACGACTTTAATTTTCCAAATGCCCCAAAAATTTTGTGACCAGTTCTGAATAAGGCAACTGTCCTTGATGGGGCACAACATTACTGGCACAACAATTAATGGCAATCTATAGATAGCAAGAGCCCTTCAAATGCTCACATGTAGGGGAGCAGCGTGTATTCTGTACCGCTCACCTTACGAGACCTCTAGTTTATGCAGGCATGGCAGAGTCTGCAGCAGCTGGCGGTGAGACCTGTATCCCTGATGTTCCAGGATCGGGGCTGGCGAATTCAGGAGCGGTGTCTGATGTCACAGGAGTGCGGCTGGTGAGCGCTGATAGCCTTGGTAAGCGCTATTCACAATCCTGGATTGAGTCTGCCAGAACAGTAGAGCAAACTAAGACCTTTTTTGGAGTGTAGTAAAAAAATAACAGTGCGTTTTAGGTGTCTATACAGACTAGACGCGTTTCAGGGTGCTAACTGGCATGTATCGATGACCCCTTCCGCAGTTTTCAGACGCCACTCCTGTACTCGCCAGCCACGATCCTGGAACACGAGTGATGCAGGTCTCACCGCCAGCTGCTTACCTCCCGCAGACTCTGCCAAGCCTGCATCAACTAGAGCTCCCATAAGGTAAGAGGTACAGAGTACCAGCTGCTTCGCCGCATGCGAGCATTTGAAGGGCTCTTGTTATCTATAGATTGCCAGTAATTATTGTTCTAGCAATCATCGCCCCAATTAAGGACCGTTGCCGGACAATTATATCTACATCTTAAATGGATTTATTGTCTAAATCTGCCGGGATCTATATCTAGGAGCAATATTTGAACTGCCATTTACATGTTCATTTAACATATCATATAATTTTCATATCCTATTGTATACATATTGGCAATAGTTATATCTATATGTGTATGGAAAAATTAAATAGACAGTGGCACACCAAGTGTCAGCAAAAAAAAGGTGATTTATTCAAAAGACGTGTTAGGCCTAACACGTCTTTTGAATAAATCACCTTTTTTTTGCTGACACTTGGTGTGCCACTGTCTATTAAATTTTTCTCTGTTTTGGAGGGGTCCCCAACCTAGAACCGACACAGTAGGCACCCGAGCACCTTTTTTTACCCTGGAGTGCTGCTTTCCTGCTATATCTATATGTGTATGGAGCTATCTAACTTTTTACATCTAACTATTCTCTTCACAAGGGCCACTATTTCTTCAGCGCCAGCGAATAAACTTATTTCAATGACACAGTCACGTACACTTTGCTGGTGCAAACTTTCTTGTAAAGACATGAAGCTTTCAATTAGAAACAGTTCAGACTTGGGGGGTAGGACTTGAGGCAACTTGCCTTTGGTGTACACTCACATACTGTAGATGGGTGGCTGGACTTGACTTGGTGACTGAATGGTTGAGGCACACACCCGTATCCTGTTCGTGGGATGGCAAAATAAGTGGTGTGCCACTATAGTGGGTAGTGGCAGGGCCATGGGTGATTCAGTGAGTGGTGGGATCAGATATTATTAACTCCGGGGGTCGGATGGCATTAACCCCTATGTTTTTGTGACACCAGTGTGGTTTTTGGGTTCCGGAACACCACTCGCCTGGATTCTCTGCTATCCCACGGGCTAGTAGTGAATAAAAAGTCCACAACCAGTTGCAGGTAAACGGAGGCTTTACTGAATAGAAGACAGGTGTAATTATCTACACATCTATTGACAGATTGTCCCAGAGATGCGACCAGTACCCAGAGGACCTCGCAGCTTGCTGGACCAATACTTGTAATTTACTTGACTTGGACTTGTAATTTAAACTTGACTGTTATTAGACTGGCCTTGACTATGTGCAGGACTTGACAAATTTCAGTGACAGCAGACATAGACTTGACTTACTGGAGAGTTGTAGCTTTGTGGTACTCCAGATGCTGAACACTTGTCTCTAAGGCCTCTGGTAGCTGCTTCAGCAAAGATTTGTTCTCAGCGGCAGGTGGTAAAGCTAAGAGAGTGAATTAAAGATGGCCACCCCTTTATATAGTTGGGGGCTGGACTAAAGGCCATTGGTCAAGTTGTGGGTCATAGGTTAAAACTGGTGCTCTTTGGGAGTACATATTGCAACAAATCATATAACAGTATAACATAACATGTGATCAGGCTTGCTCACAGGTGCTTGGAGTCCTCCAAAGGTCCTATATACTATCTATACATTAGAATCCTATCTATGGTCTTAAGGTAACATACACCACATTTAATAAATCGGCAAGATAACACAAGGAGTCCCTGCAGGGGAGCCCCCAGGTCACTGAGGGACTCAACCTGACAAGGCCTACAGGTAATACAGGACTATGTACCTGTAGTGGGACACCACAGCTGCAATTCGATAAAACAAATCGGTTCATTAAACTCCATTTGGTGCAGTCCTGGCCAGGGGATCTAAAATGTCAGCTACACGTGTGAGGACATGGGGCAAGGAACTCTGGGAAGGCGGGTAGGCGAGATGACCCTGAATCATATGCGGCATGCAGTAGCCAGCCAGCCTTGTGATGTCACAGCCCCATATATTCGGCAGCTATTGCTGAACACAGGCATTTCTGGGACTTTTTGCTCAGAGAGCAGACACTGTGTGTTCCAATACAGAACAGATCTTTACAGCGAATCCATTCACCTGAAGCCCACATCACTGCAGGCAGATGGACAGGGACAGTAGAGGGAGAGAGAGAGTACACTTTATGTTGCAACTGTATTGGAGTATATTACTCTTAAGCTAATAGGGGCCAGTTAGTGTGAAAACTAAAATACCTAGTCACCTAGTCCCCTGCTTTTATAGCTCCCTATGGGGCTATAACATTGCAAAAAAAAGTGTAAAAAAAAATGTATAAAGATCATTTAACCTCTCCCCTAATAAAAGTTTGAATCACCCCCCTTTTTCCATTTAAAAAAAAACTGTAAATAAAAATAAACATGGTATCGCTGCATGTGTAAATGTCCAAACTATAAAAAATATATTGTTAATTAAACCGCACGGTCAGTGGCGTACACGTAAAAAAAATTCCAAAGTCCAAAATAGCGTATTTTTGGTCACTTTTTATACCATAAAAAAAAATGAATAAAAAGTGATCAAAAAGTCTGATCAAAACAAAAATGGTACCGCTAAAAACGTCAGATCACGGCGCAAAAAAATGAGCCCTCATACCACCCTGTACGTAAAACTAAAAAGGTTATAGGGGTCAGAAGAGGACATTTTTCAATGTATTGATTTTGGTGCATGTAGTTTCAATTTTTTTTTTGTAGTAAAATAAAATCAAACCTATATAAATCCTTGCGACCATAAATAATTTTTTTCTGGTTTTGCAGTAGATTTTGTGGTGAAATTATTAATGGTATTACAAAGTAAAATTGTTGGCACAAAGAACAAGCCCTCATATAGATTTGTAGGTGGAAAATTAAAAGTGTTATGATTTTTAGAAGGTGAGAAGGAAAAAACAAAAGCGCAAAAGTGAAAAATCGCCAAAGAGGGAAGGGGTTAAAGGCCAGAAATCTCTACACACCTGCTTTTAATGCCTAATTCAGATGTAACCGTACCGGGGCGTATTTTCCTATATACACTCTCAGCTGTTGTACAAATATGTCAGGCAGATTAGTGACAGGATGTGCACAGAGGAGTGGCAGAGGCGCAGGCAGAGGTTGCAGCAGATTAGGGGCAGGAGTAGCAGTGAGAAACCTGAGCTCCCGGTATCAGCTAGTGGTGGTGTTTCGAGCAGCAACCCATCTGCCATCATCGATTGGTTAATTTAGTCATCCACTTCATCCCAAGTGTCTTCTGACACACAGTCAGTCAACTGTCGGTGGGTTCCTCAGACTTAAGCCTCAGTTGGCATGGCCCGGGAGCAGTCCCTCTCCTCCAACTGCCTCTGTCATATGCTGTTCCCTCCTAAAAGCCTTGCAAGTTAGAAGGGTTCCATTTGAGGAACTGAATGTACATATAAAGTCGATAATGTTTAACCCCTTAAGGTCCCAGGACGTCAGCCCCCATGCCGACGATCATCGCAAATCGCGAGGGAAATCGCCCCTGCGATCTGCGGCGATACCGGGCTGATCGGGTGACCAGTAATTTTGCATGATCCTGGTTGTCACAGACAGCCAGGACCATGCTGAAGTATAGGAGCGAGGTGGCAAGTCTGCCACCTCCTCCTATACCCTGCCATTCCTCGGTTAGCTAACCTGGACAGTTTTGGCATACTCTGAGTTGTAGTTTTGCAACATATGGAAGGGCACAGATTGGGAACCACTGTATTAGTGGTCTGCAAACTGTAGTCCTCCAGATGTTGTAAAACTACAACTCCAAGCATGCTGAGTCTAAAGATGTTGCCGAACTACTACTTCCAGCATGCCTGAGAATGTTTGGGAGTTGTGGTTTTGCAACAACTGGAGGGACACTGGTTGGGAAACATTGTCTTTTTCCTAACTCAGTGTTTCCCAACCCGTGTGCCTCCAGCTGTTGCAAAACTATAACTACCTGCATGCCCTGAATGTGCATGCTGGGAGTTGTAGTTTTGTAACAGCTGGAGATTCCCCCCTGTGAATGTACAGGGTACATTCACATGGGCAGGGGGCTTACAGTGAGTATCAGGCTGCAAGTTTGCGATGCAGCAAATTTTGCGCGGCAGCTCAAACTCACAGCAGGAAACTCGCTGTAATCCCGCGCCCGTGTGACTGTACCCTAGAAACACTACACTACTCTAACACAAAATAAAATAAAAAGTAAAAAACACTACATATACACATACCTCTACACAGCCCCCCTCCCCAATAAAAAACGTCTGGTACGCCACTGTTTCCTAAATGGAGCCTCCAGCTGTTGCAAAACAACAACTCCCAGTATTGCCGGACAGCCGTTGACTGTCCAAGCATGCTGGGAGTTTTGCAACAGCTGGAGGCACTGGCGTAGAATACCCCTATGTCCACCCCTATGCAAATCCCTAATTCAGGCCTCAAATGCGCATGGCGCTCTCTCAATTTGGAGCCCTGTCGTATTTCAAGGCAACAGTTTAAGGCCACATATGGGGTATCGCCGTACTCGGGAGAAATTGCCTAACAAATTTTGGGGGGCTTTCTCTCCTTTCACCCCTTATGAAAAGGTGAAGTTGGGGTCTACCGCAGCATGTTAGTGTAAAAAAAAAAATTTTTACACTAACATGCTGGTGTTGCCCTATACTTTTCATTTTGACAAGAGGTAAAAGGGAAAAAAAGCCCCCCAAAATTTGTAATGCAATTTCTCCTAACTACGGAGATACCCCATATGTGGGCGCAAAGTGCTCTGGGGGCACACAACAAGGCCCAGAAGGGAGAGTGCACCATGTACATTTGAGGTGATTTGCACAGGGGTGGCTGATTGTTACAGCGGTTTTTACAAACGCAAAAAAACAAAACACATGTGACCCTATTTCGGAAACTGCACCCCTCACAGAATGTAATGAGGGGTGCAGTGAGAATTTACCCCCCACTGGTGTCTATCATATCTTTGGAACAATGGGCTGTGCAAATTAAAAATTTTGTACAGCCCACTGTTCCAAAGATCTGACAGACACCAGTGGGGGGTAAATGCTCACTGTACCCCTTGTTACATTTCTCAAGGGGTCTAGTTTCCAAAATGGTATGCCATGTGGGGGTTATTTTGCTGTCCTGGCACCATAGGGGCTTCCTAAATGTCGGTTATTAAGGCTCACTTTATTCCTTGTTACATTCCTCAAGGGGTCTAGTTTCCAAAATGGTAGGCCATGTGGGTATTTTTTGCTGTCAACTTATGGGGTACCTCCATACTGATGGGGTTACAAATTTTGAATTTGAATTTTGAATTGTGAATTTTCTCCTTCACTTTGCTGCTATTCCTGTGAAACACCTAAAGGGATAAAACACTGGCTGAATGTCATTTTTAATACTTTGGGGGGGTGCAGTTTTTATAATGGGGTCATTTGTGGGGTATTTCTAAGATGAAGACCCTTCAAATCCACTTCAAACCTGAACTGGTCCCTGGAAAATTGCTTGGAAATTTTGTGAAAAATTGGAAAATTGATGCTGAACTTTGAAGCCCTCTGGTGTCTTCCAAAAGTAAAAACACGTAAATTTTATGATGCAAACATAAAGTGGACATATTGTATATGTGAATTAAAAAAATTATTTGGAATATCCATTTTCCTTACAAGCAGAGAGCTTCAAAGATAGAAAAATGCAATATTTTCAAATTTTTTATCAAATTTTGGGATTTTTTACCAAGAAAGGATGCAAGTTACCACAAAATTTTACCACTGTGTTAAAGTAGAATATGTCACGAAAAAACAATTTCGGAATCAGAATGATAAATAAAAGTATTCCAGAGTTATTAATGTTTAAAGTGACAGTGGTCAGATGTGCAAAAAATGGCCTAAGGTGTAAAATGGCTGGGTCCTTAAGGGGTTAAAAATGTTTGACCAGAAGATCCCAAGTATAGCTAATATGGATGATGAACCTCCAGCCCACCAGCAATTACTCCATATTTGTCTACTCCACAATACTGCCTTCAGCAGGTGCCCACTATGACACAACCACAAGCTATTTCTCACATTGTCACTCCATGTCAACCTAAAGTGATCTATCACCAACCGTGTCCTGTTTGCATTGTGGAGACTGCAACACATCCGATTGGTAGGTGTCTGGTTGATTCTCCAAGCCCTGCAACATGTCCTTCATGCCATGAGAATGTAGTGACAAGAGTTACTTTCCATTCTGGACTTCTTACCTAGCGTTTTATGTATAACAATTATTTATTGAAATTATATTAAATATTATTAAAAAATTTACAAGTCAAATGTAGGTTACAGGTATCGCTATTAGAATCACTGACACAGAGCGTCCGGATGGGGCAGCAGGGTCGGGCATCACAATTGAAGAGATTAGAGATTTTTTAATGTAATTTTTATTTAATTTTAACTTTTTTAAATCCTTTTTTGAGGACCCATTGGAGGGCAAGTCTGGTGCCAGCAGACGCGGTAATTCCAGCTCCAAGTAGTGGAAGTGCTAACATTTTTGAGTAGAGGAAAATTACAAATCTGGAAAAATTGTTTTGAAACCTACTGGTGGCAAAACATTAAAGGGGTATTCCAGGAAAAAACTTTTTTTTTATATATCAACTGGCTCCAGAAAGTTAAACAGATTTGTAAATTATTTCTATTAAAAAATCTTAATCCTTTCAGTACTTATGAGCTTCTGAAGTTGAGTTGTTCTTTTCAGTCTAAGTGCTCTCTGATGACACGTGTTCTCGGGAACCTCCCAGTTTATAAGAGGTCTGCTATGGGGATTTACTTCTAAACTGGGAAGTTCCCGAAACATGTGTCATCAGAGAGCACTTAGACAGAAAAGAACAACTCAACTTCAGAAGCTCATAAGTACTGAAAGGATTAAGATTTTAATAGAAGTAATTTACAAATCTGTTTAACTTTCTGGAGCCAGTTGATATTTAAAAAAAAAAAGTTTTTCCCTGGATAACCCCTTTAATTTGAGAACTCCCCTGGTTAAACAACCTCACTCAGGTTTATGGAACGGACTGTTGCTGTTGTTGAAATTTCTACAACTTAAACTGTCCCTCTTTTAAATACACCCTTGATGACCTTGTCACATATAATACTACCTCTTTTTTGATAGAACTTTTGTCACAGATCTTAGTGTTTTTTGAAGTTTGTATTTTTTGCACTTGCATGCTCTGTAATCAGGGCTGTAGGTGCGCTGTTGCGAGGGGGAGCAGCGGCCAGGGCTGCATTTGCACAGGGAGTCCAGTACACATTACACTGAGGCATTGATTCCCAACCGGGATGCCTGGACACTCTGGTGGGAAATAAAAAATCAAACATTTTTTTGATTTTCCTGCCTAGTCCTGTGCACCTGTGAGTCACAGGTGTGCAGACCGGGGGGGGGGGGGGAGGGAAGTCTGTATGCAGTGCCAGGATGGGTGATGCTGCAGCTCCAATCCTCGTGTATCCTCCCTCTCCTGTGGAGCAGCTCTGGACTCCGGATTCTCCCTGGTCCCTCAGCAGAATGATGGGGGTGGGGATGGAGGGAAGGAGCAGGGGCAGCGCTGACAGAGGCCTACTCAGCTTCAGGTACTGAACCCCTCCCTTCTGTCACCCCTCTACACCCCTTGTCACCCCTGTACATACATCTATCACCCCTGTACTCCTCTCTACACCCCTTTGTCACCCCTGTTAGCCCTGTCCACCCCTATGTCACCTACGTACACCCCTCTACACCTCTGTCATTCATCTACACCCCTCTGTCACATCTCTACACCCCTCTGACACTCCTGTTCACCCCTCTAACACCCATGTGCACCCCATCTGTTTGTAATGCACATCATGTAACAATGTTTAGCACTTTTATGATCTCTGTTATAAATGCCTTGTAGTTTGCAAATTTTGTTTAAAGACGTTTTATAATTTATGAATAATTTTTAAATAATATTTCACATAATTTAAATACATAATTGCTATACATAAAAGCCAGGTAAGAAGTCCAGAATGGAAGGTAACTCTTGTCACTACATTTTCATGGCATGAAGGACATTTCCAAAAGAATCTGCTTGTCATACTGAATAACAGTATTATAACAGTATTATTTCACTAACCCAGCACACTACCTATGCATGTTATGGCAGGGCAAATTGTTCAAACACCCCTATTGAGGCTCTCTGTAGCCTGGAAATAGGAGTTTTTAATAGTGATTCACCGCAAATTGATTTGGATCGAACCAATTTTTGGGGAAAATTTGGCGAATCGGCCGAATCAAATTTTTCAAAAATTCGCTCATCTCTATTCATCATGTTCAACCAAGGAGTTAAAGGGAAGGGGTATGGGAGGCTTAATGAGAAGGGACACTATGTTTCTGCATATGCATTAATGTAAAAATTTACAGTTCTTATGGTAAAGAAAGCTTGTCGCCCCTGCAGACTAAACCTTTTTTCTCCAGACAGAGGCAGGCTTATTCTTCATTTGAATGGGCAATGGGGCAGGGTGGCCAGAAGGCAGCCTTTTCGGACAAATAAAAAATCTTTGCCGGGCTCAAGTTTGCAAAAACAAACATCCCCCCACCCAAGGCCTTGGGAAAATATTTTATGGTCTGATGAAACCAAGGTTAAACTTTTTAGCCATAATTTCAAAACAGCACAGAAATGACACTGCACATCACCTAAAGAACACCATACCCACCGTGAAGCATGCTGGTGGAAGCATTGTGCTTTGGGGCTGATTTTCTTCAGCTGGAACCGGGGCCTTTGTCAGGGGGGAGTGAATTATGAACATTTCCAAATACCAGGCAATTACGGCATAAAACCTTTAGGTGTCTGTTAAAAAGCTGTTAGGAGGCTTTTTTTTAAACACTAAAGAGGCGATCTAATTGGTTGCTATGGGCAGTGTAGGCCCAGGTCATAAGGACAGGTGACCTACAGTTAATAGGCAGGTATTATCAGGCAAGGGCGAGATCAGGGTTCCTGGCTCTTATAATTTTGACTGCACTAAGAACTGTTTTGTTCCCACTAATTGAACCATTGTTTATTCACAAATAAATATTCATATTGGAAAATGTTTTTCTTGATTCTCTATGGGCAACTAGTCAACTACCAGGGTTGGTGCAAGAATTTTTGCCCCCTAGGCAAAAGCTCATTTTGCTGCTCCATATACTCTGCCTATTGGCTCTGCCATTTTACACACCCCTCCTACTACTAGGTTTAAATGCTGTAACATACTCTCTCCTCGTGTAATTGCCTTACTACTGGAGTGACACACTGTAACAAAACCCCTACTCAGAGTCCTCACAGGTTTGGACAAATCTCCATTGAGTTTATTTATTTTTTCCTGGCATCATAGTTGTTGGTGTGATGTTAATTTTTTAAGTCATCATTGTATATACTGCACATACCTATTGGCCAGTGAATTGTATCTGGATAATAAGCGTAAACAAACAACAAAAAACGTGGTCTCAAATGGCTGGAGGTGCTCAACCCCAAATGCAGTTGTGCATATATACTGGGGGAGCAGATCCTGCCTTTGTAGTCTGTTGCTAGAGGCGATCCCCAGCATAAAAATGCATACAAGGGAGGATGCCTGCAACAGACTACAAGTGCCACAATAGAATCCTACACCAGATAGACGGTGTGGATGTGTAACAATTAGAATAATAAAATACAGGAATATTGGTGCACTACTGTGGTAGATGTATACAATGACATTGGCTATCCCTCAACACTGATGTTAAAATTGAGACATTCGCCAGTATATCCTTGTATGAAGGACATACCAGAGCCCGATGTTTCACATCCACACCGTCTATCTGGTGTAGGATTCTATTGTGGCACTTGTTTTCCGCTGCAGGCATCCTCCATTGTATGCATTTTTATGTTGGAGATCGCCCCTACAACGGACTACAAGGGCAGGATCTGCTCCCCCAGTATAAATGCACAACCGCATTTGGGTTTGAGCACCTCCAGCCATTTGAGACAACGTTTTTAGTTGTTTGTTTAAATGTTATACTTGAAGGTGTGTAAACTTCATATGCTAATGCGCCTTGAATATTTTCCAGGCAGCATTAGGGTAACACCTGTGAGGCCATGCACCTATATTAGCCAACTTAGGTGGGGCTTGCAGCTTGCCTCTCTCCACCCATTGTTTGTGTGTGCTTGTAGCCACGCTGGAGGGTATCTGGGAGGACGCTGTGAGTCGACCGAATGCTACCTTAATTGCCCACTGGCCCCTGTTTTGCTTATCGCGCACAGGTAGGTTTAGCGATAGGTCCCATTTGAGAAACCTTGGCGTTGGTGTGCGGGCTCTGGTATGTCCTTCATACAAGGATATACTGGCGAATGTCTCAATTTTAACATCAGTGTTGAGGGATAGTCAATGTCATTGTATACATCTACCACAGTAGTGCACCAATATTCCTGTATTGGATAATAAGGGTATACTAAATTTATGAATT
The DNA here is from genome assembly GCF_029499605.1 of Hyla sarda. Taxonomy (NCBI): domain Eukaryota; kingdom Metazoa; phylum Chordata; class Amphibia; order Anura; family Hylidae; genus Hyla; species Hyla sarda. Next base: position 383,702,092 of record NC_079191.1, on the reverse strand, counting down.
GTTTTTAATTTTAATTGTAACAATGCTGGATGTGGATCCACTGACATGTGTGGCTGATGACACTGGCCGTATCGGGGAGCGGAGTCTAATGTGCCGCTGGTCTTCAAAAGAGCCCGCCACAAGGCAGGATGGGCTCACTGCGGCAGACGACATCCAGGTTGCTACCCCCTGATACGACTCTACCACACTGGTAGCTGGGCAGGCGAGGTACAGAAGGATAAGGCAAAAGGCGTAGTTGGACTTAGCAGAAGGTCAAGGCAGGCGGCAAAGGTGCGTACTCAAAAACGTAGCGGAAGGGTCTAGAACACGGGCAAGGCAAACAGAAAAAAGTACGCTTAATCTCAGGCAGTGGGCACTGAAGATCCGGCAGGGAGAAATGGGCAGAGCTGACTTAAATAACCTGGCAGAAGGACCAGGCACCAATCAATGGTAAAAAATTTAAAAAGATCAGTCCTCAGTGTTCCACTCACGAATGAGTGTGTAATGGATATCTGGTTATAATTAATTTTTATAAAGCCAGTTCGTGTTCAAAATAGTAATATTTATTGCACAATTCTAAAAAATCTCTAGAAGTCTGCCTGCCGCAGGGCCCTTGCGGTATATAGGCTCGCTTCAGAGAATATATAAAACAGTATGGATTAAGATAATATAATAATGCGGTTCACCTCTATAATCATAATAATTACAATATATGTAAAATAATCCTGTAATGATCCTGCAGCAAAGAAAAAATATGATATTTTTTATGTTTTATTATTTTTTCTTTGCTGCAGGATCATTACAGGATTATTTTACATATATTGTAATTATTATGATTATAGAGGTGAACCGCATTATTATATTATCTTAATCCATACTGTTTTATATATTCTCTGAAGCGAGCCTATATACCGCAAGGGCCCTGCGGCAAGCAGACTTCTAGAGCTTTTTTAGAATTGTGTAATAAATATTACTATTTTGAACACGAACTGGCTTTATAAAAATTAATTATCACCAGATATCCATTACACACTCATTCGAGAGTGGAACACTGAGGACTGATCTTTTTACATTTTTTACTTTTCTCCCTATCCTTTGAGTGAAGAAAATCAATTAACCTCGTGTTCCTTAGTGTGAGCTCCAAGTTTTTTTTTTAATCACCAATCAATGGTACTCTGGCCCTTTAAATTTCAAGAAGCCGGTGCGTGGACCCTAGGAGGCATGGGCACGCGCGCCAGGGACAAGAGGACAGAGCGTAGGCAGATGAGAGGCGGGTCGAGATTCGCATGTGGGCATGTCCCGGGATGCGAATCGTGGCCCGGCCGGGAGAGCGGGAAGGTGAGTGCTCACGGTTGGAGCGCTGGACCGGAGCGCTCACCAGGACATTAATAAAGTTCAGATTGTTATGGAGTATTTTCTGGATAAAGTGCCTGTAAAAGGTTCAGTTTGCCTCTTCCCCAGTTCCCAGATGCAGATGAAAAATGCCTCTCTAAAAATGTATGAAATAAATAACAAAATACCTCTTAAAATAAATCTCTGGTCTGCTCTCTAAGTGAATATTCAGAATCTCCAAACATTAGAAAACTTGAAGACAAGGGATATTAAAGACCTGAAAATAAATTAAGAATATAAACAAATTAATTTAAGTAACAAGAAGCTATTAAAATGATAGAAACAAATAATTACATAATAGTGCTATGCCCAGTTGACGAAGGGGGCAGCATTATTAAGCAAATTAAGCAAATTAAGACGATTACCCCAATGATTTGTCACTACTGCTGGGGGACACATACAAACAATGAACACAGGACCCTTCTAGGTTATATAAAATAGAATTTATGTCCTTAATTGCAAAGGAAGTAACTAGTGGTATACTGTCTAAACAAGAAGCCAACTATACTTCCATTAAGAGACTAAAAACTGGAGTTCTTTTTTAATCCTATCCTGAAAGTCCATTAATTTATCCTTCCGGACGAGCCGGTATTGACTGTCTAACTTCCAACCTATCCTGATACATTCAAACACAACTGTAAGTATGCTTCCAAAAAGCTTATCAAAAGGACACCAAGCATATATTACAATTATTCAATGAGATTGAATGAAAAGATAACTACATCCTAGGCACCCTTGAAGTAACGTCTTTATTCAGACTTTTTTTAGAACGAGAGAATTATCCCAAAATAACAAACCTTTTTATTAGAGACTGTGTTCATTTTATTTTAGCACATAATTATTAAAATTATGATTGAAGTTTTTATTTACAGCAGTAGGGCACCACTATGGGGACCAGATTCTTGCCCAGTTACTCAAACCTATATGTAGGATATTGGGAGAGGTCGGCCATCTTCTCTGGTGGAGACCATGTCGTGTGTCTGGTAAAGCTTCATAGATCATATTGTTTTATCTTGCAACACGAATTAGGTTTTTAAATTATATTAATAAAAATTATTTTTACTTAAAATGTATTCCCACTTACAACTCCGCTTAGGTAAACTTTTTGAATTTAAACATTTATATCACAAGGTTAACTGTGCACAAAAAACAAACCTTAAACCAACTGATAGCAATATCTACGTAAATATCACAAGTTGTTATTTGCCCTTATGGTTAAACAACATACCCAGGAGTCAATTCTTGAGACTTGATGGAATTTGTAGGGATTAAAAGGAATTTGAAGAAGAGGCAAAGCTATTACAAAAGACATTTGATAAAAAATGGTATAAGAAGGAAAAAGTCCACGAAATTGAAAGTCCGACAAATACATAGGGACACCTAACAAAGAAAAAAAAAACAACAATCCTGAATGAACAAGAACCCAGCAATATGGAAATAAATATTGTTATAATGACATAGTATGTAGGCATGTATACATAGTTTTTATACTACTAAAGAAAATTATAAAAATAACACTGGAGTACACTCCATAATGATAGTTACATGGAAACTTTTATCCTAGAATCCATCATTTGTATTTAAAAAAATCTCCCAATTTAGGACACCTAATAGCTCTTACTATAAAGAATTAAGGTTTAATTACCAAGTTCCACATTTTGTTTTCTTTTTTCCCCCCAAAATGTCAGCTTATTTCTTCTACTAGGCTTTTGCATAATGTTTCTCATCCCTTTCCATGCCTGCACTTTACCTTAAATTGACTTTGTCCCCAAGAAAGATTTCTGTTGATGCCCACATTGGGGAGATTGTTATAACTTTTCTGCATAAAGTCATAGGAAAAATGGCTTAAGTATTTATGTAAGATTCAAATAGCAATAGTTACTAATACTACAGTAAATGTAGGCATACAGTTCTAAATTTATATAAAGTAGGAGAGTCATCTTCTTTTCCTGCTGAAGTTCTCAATCTAGTTCTTTAGAGGTTCTATAAACCGTTATCAGGTCAACATTTCTGCGCATAGCCATATGGGGAAGATTTATCAAAACCTGTGCAGAGGAAAAATGAAGCAGTTGCCCATGGCAACCAATCAAATAGCTTCTTCTATTTTTAAAGAGGCCTCTGAAAAATAAAAGGCCCAATATAACTGGTTGCTATGGACAACTGCTTGACTTTTCCTTTGCCCAGGTTTTGATGAATCTCCCTCCATTTTCAAAAAATTTCTTACTTCAATTACATTAAATAGGGTCAACCTCACTGTTTCAGCTCTCCCTGTGGCAAATAGCGATTTAAAGATTAGTTACAGAACGTCTTGTTTCAAAAGTTACATTTTTACACAAGAAGACAACAGACTAAATCTTTTCTAGGAAGAACAAGAGACTGTGACTAAGCAATTATATATAAAGCTCTATGGCCTATAATAAAGTTAACCTTTGTATTCAACTAAAATAGATTATAAATATCATGACAATGTGGATGTTCTTAAAATGAACAGCTTTGAAACGCAGTATAAAAAATGAAAACAGAAAGAAAAAATGGTGTTCAGCTCCCCAACCAATAGGGGCACTGGATAACAGGATTGTGGCTGTAGTGCGGCAGTGCAGGAATGCTTGGAGAATGGACAATGCGGGCTGTATCCTATATGGAATAGATAGAACAAAAATGGTGGGGTCCAGCTCACAAAAATAAAAATTAAAACATAACTTTTACTGAGTGATATTAAAGCATGAACAAGTGCAACAAAAAAAACCTAAAGGTGCATCAAAAACACATCCCAGACGCGTTTCAAACTTCAAATGAGTTTTTAGTCAAAATAACATAAAATCGTAAAGGTTTAAATACATCCATACCTGAGTATTGGAGAGGTGTCGGCAGTGGATTCGGTGTGTGACGAGAGTTCGGGTTCAGCGAAGAGTGCAGTCACTTAGAGAATATCGTTCTCCACAGGGTAGTAACACTTGGATGTCCACTGTCAGATGCTGCAAGTGTCACCAACCGAGATGTTCTATGTGCAAATTCATGTCTAGTACAAAGCAATTAACATCTTGTGTCACAAATAGCACTTACCGTATCAAAAATCTGATAAACTCCAACACTGATCCCGTCATATATTTAGCCACCTGCAGAGACTGTTCCTTGCATTATGTAGGATGTACAACCAGAAAACTAAAGCTTTGAGTAGCGGAACATGTGAGACACACCCTGCCCTCCAATACTACCTCCGGTAACAGACCTTCTTCTGGTCTTACTAAACATATCCGTGAGGTACATGCAGGGAATACATCCTGCATTACGATCACTGGGATAATGGCATTAATTCCCAACCGGGATGCCTGGACACTCTGGTGGGAAATAAAAAATCAAACATTTTTTTGATTTTCCTGCCTAGTCCTGTGCACCTGTGAGTCACAGGTGTGCAGCCCGGGGGGGGGGGGGGGGGGGGGGGAGGGAAGTCTGTATGCAGTGCCAGGATGGGTGATGCTGCAGCTCCAATCCTCGTGTATCCTCCCTCTCCTGTGGAGCAGCTCTGGACTCCGGATTCTCCCTGGTCCCTCAGCAGAATGATGGGGGTGGGGATGGAGGGAAGGAGCAGGGGCAGCGCTGACAGAGGCCTACTCAGCTTCAGGTACTGAACCCCTCCCTTCTGTCACCCCTCTACACCCCTTGTCACCCCTGTACATACCTCTATCACCCCTGTACTCCTCTCTACACCCCTTTGTCACCCCTGTCAGCCCTGTCCACCCCTATTTCACCTACGTACACCCCTCTACACCTCTGTCATTCATCTACACCCCTCTGACACTCCTGTTCACCCCTCTAACACCCATGTGCACCCCATCTGTTTGTAATGCACATCGTGTAACAATGTTTAGCACTTTTATGATCTCTGTTATAAATGCCTTGTAGTTTGCAAATTTTGTTTAAAGATGTTTTATAATTTATGAATAATTTTTAAATAATATTTCACATAATTTAAATACATAATTGCTATACATAAAAGCCAGGTAAGAAGTCCAGAATGGAAGGTAACTCTTGTCACTACATTTTCATGGCATGAAGGACATTTCCAAAAGAATCTGCTTGTCATACTGAATAACAGTATTATAACAGTATTATTTCACTAACCCAGCACACTACCTATGCATGTTATGGCAGGGCAAATTGTTCAAACACCCCTATTGAGGCTCTCTGTAGCCTGGAAATAGGAGTTTTTAATAGTGATTCACCGCAAATTGATTTGGATCGAACCAATTTTTGGGGAAAATTTGGCGAATCGGCCGAATCAAATTTTTCAAAAATTCGCTCATCTCTATTCATCATGTTCAACCAAGGAGTTAAAGGGAAGGGGTATGGGAGGCTTAATGAGAAGGGACACTATGTTTCTGCATATGCATTAATGTAAAAATTTACAGTTCTTATGGTAAAGAAAGCTTGTCGCCCCTGCAGACTAAACCTTTTTTCTCCAGACAGAGGCAGGCTTATTCTTCATTTGAATGGGCAATGGGGCAGGGTTGCCAGAAGGCAGCCTTTTCGGACAAATAAAAAATCTTTGCCGGGCTCAAGTTTGCAAAAACAAACATCCCCCCACCCAAGGCCTTGGGAAAATATTTTATGGTCTGATGAAACCAAGGTTAAACTTTTTAGCCATAATTTCAAAACAGCACAGAAATGACACTGCACATCACCTAAAGAACACCATACCCACCGTGAAGCATGCTGGTGGAAGCATTGTGCTTTGGGGCTGATTTTCTTCAGCTGGAACCGGGGCTTTTGTCAGGGGGGAGTGAATTATGAACACTTCCAAATACCAGGCAATTACGGCATAAAACCTTTAGGTGTCTGTTAAAAAGCTGTTAGGAGGCTTTTTTTTAAACACTAAAGAGGCGATCTAATTGGTTGCTATGGGCAGTGTAGGCCCAGGTCATAAGGACAGGTGACCTACAGTTAATAGGCAGGTATTATCAGGCAAGGGCGAGATCAGGGTTCCTGGCTCTTATAATTTTGACTGCACTAAGAACTGTTTTGTTCCCACTAATTGAACCATTGTTTATTCACAAATAAATATTCATATTGGAAAATGTTTTTCTTGATTCTCTATGGGCAACTAGTCAACTACCAGGGTTGGTGCAAGAATTTTTGCCCCCTAGGCAAAAGCTCATTTTGCCGCTCCATATACTCTGCCTATTGGCTCTGCCATTTTACACACCCCTCCTACTACTAGGTTTAAATGCTGTAACATACTCTCTCCTCATGTAATTGCCTTACTACTGGAGTGACACACTGTAACAAAACCCCTACTCAGAGTCCTCACAGGTTTGGACAAATCTCCATTGAGTTTATTTATTTTTTCCTGGCATCATAGTTGTTGGTGTGATGTTAATTTTTTAAGTCATCATTGTATATACTGCACATACCTATGGGCCAGTGAATTGTATCTGGATAATAAGCGTAAACAAACAACAAAAAACGTGGTCTCAAATGGCTGGAGGTGCTCAACCCCAAATGCGGTTGTGCATTTATACTAGGGGAGCAGATCCTGCCTTTGTAGTCTGTTGCTAGGGGCAATCCCCAGCATAAAAATGCATACAATGGAGGATGCCTGCAACAGACTACAAGTGCCACAATAGAATCCTACACCAGATAGACGGTGTGGATGTGTAACAATTAGAATAATAAAATACAGGAATATTGGTGCACTACTGTGGTAGATGTATACAATGACATTGGCTATCCCTCAACACTGATGTTAAAATTGAGACATTCGCCAGTATATCCTTGTATGAAGGACATACCAGAGCCCGATGTTTCACATCCACACCGTCTATCTGGTGTAGGATTCTATTGTGGCACTTGTAGTCCGCTGCAGGCATCCTCCATTGTATGCATTTTTATGTTGGAGATCGCCCCTAGCAACGGACTACAAGGGCAGGATCTGCTCCCCCAGTATAAATGCACAACCGCATTTGGGTTTGAGCACCTCCAGCCATTTGAGACAACGTTTTTAGTTGTTTGTTTAAATGTTATACTTGAAGGTGTGTAAACTTCATATGCTAATGCGCCTTGAATATTTTCCAGGCAGCATTAGGGTAACACCTGTGAGGCCATGCACCTATATTAGCCAACTTAGGTGGGGCTTGCAGCTTGCCTCTCTCCACCCATTGTTTGTGTGTGCTTGTAGCCACGCTGGAGGGTACCTGGGAGGACGCTGTGAGTCGACCGAATGCTACCTTAATTGCCCACTGGCCCCTGTTTTGCTTATCACGCACAGGTAGGTTTAGCGATAGGTCCCATTTGAGAAACCTTGGCGTTGGTGTGCGGGCTCTGGTATGTCCTTCATACAAGGATATACTGGCGAATGTCTCAATTTTAACATCAGTGTTGAGGGATAGTCAATGTCATTATATACATCTACCACAGTAGTGCACCAATATTCCTGTATTGGATAATAAGGGTATACTAAATTTATGAATGGTTTTTAATTTTAATTGTAACAATGCTGGATGTGGATCCACTGACATGTGTGGCTGATGACACTGGCCGTATTGGGGAGCGGAGTCTAATGTGCCGCTGGTCTTCAAAAGAGCCCGCCACAAGGCAGGATGGGCTCACTGCGGCAGGCGACATCCAGGTTGCTACCCCCTGATACGACTCTACCACACTGGTAGCTGGGCAGGCGAGGTACAGAAGGATAAGGCAAAAGGCGTAGTTGGACTTAGCAGAAGGTCAAGGCAGGCGGCAAAGGTGCATACTCAAAAACATAGCAGAAGGGTCTAGAACACGGGCAAGGCAAACAGAAAAAAGTACGCTTAATCTCAGGCAGTGGGCACTGAAGATCCGGCAGGGAGAAATGGGCAGAGCTGACTTAAATAACCTGGCAGAAGGACCAGGCACCAATCAATGGTAAAAAATTTAAAAAGATCAGTCCTCAGTGTTCCACTCACGAATGAGTGTGTAATGGATATCTGGTGATAATTAATTTTTATAAAGCCAGTTCGTGTTCAAAATAGTAATATTTATTACACAATTCTAAAAAATCTCTAGAAGTCTGCCTGCCGCAGGGCCCTTGCGGTATATAGGCTCGCTTCAGAGAATATATAAAACAGTATGGATTAAGATAATATAATAATGCAGTTCACCTCTATAATCATAATAATTACAATATATGTAAAATAATCCTGCAATGATCCTGCTGCAAAGAAAAAATAATAAAACATAAAAAATATCATATTTTTTCTTTGCTGCAGGATCATTACAGGATTATTTTACATATATTGTAATTATTATGATTATAGAGGTGAACCGCATTATTATATTATCTTAATCCATACTGTTTTATATATTCTCTGAAGCGAGCCTATATACCGCAAGGGCCCTGCGGCAGGCAGACTTCTAGAGATTTTTTAGAATTGTGCAATAAATATTACTATTTTGAACACGAACTGGCTTTATAAAAATTAATTATAACCAGATATCCATTACACACTCATTCGTGAGTGGAACACTGAGGACTGATCTTTTTACATTTTTTACTTTTCTCCCTATCCTTTGAGTGAAGGAAATCAGTTAACCTCGTGTTCCTTAGTGTGAGCTCCACGTTTTTTTTTTAATCACCAATCAATGGTACTCTGGCCCTTTAAATTTCAAGAAGCCGGTGCGTGGACCCTAGGAGGCATGGGCACGCGCGCCAGGGACAAGAGGACAGAGCGTAGGCAGATGAGAGGCGGGTCGAGATTCGCATGTGGGCATGTCCCGGGATGCGAATCGTGGCCCGGCCGGGAGAGCGGGAAGGTGAGTGCTCACGGTTGGAGCGCTGGACCGGAGCGCTCACCAGGGCATTAATAAAGTTCAGATTGTTATGGAGTATTTTCTGGATAAAGTGCCTGTAAAAGGTTCAGTTTGCCTCTTCCCCAGTTCCCAGATGCAGATGAAAAATGCCTCTCTAAAAATGTATGAAATAAATAACAAAATACCTCTTAAAATAAATCTCTGGTCTGCTCTCTAAGTGAATATTCAGAATCTCCAAACGTTAGAAAACTTGAAGACAAGGGATATTAAAGACCTGAAAATAAATTAAGAATATAAACAAATTAATTTAAGTAACAAGAAGCTATTAAAATGATAGAAACAAATAATTACATAATAGTGCTATGCCCAGTTGACGAAGGGGGCAGCATTATTAAGCAAATTAAGCAAATTAAGACGATTACCCCAATGATTTGTCACTACTGCTGGGGGACACATACAAACAATGAACACAGGACCCTTCTAGGTTATATAAAATAGAATTTATGTCCTTAATTGCAAAGGAAGTAACTAGTGGTATACTGTCTAAACAAGAAGCCAACTATACTTCCATTAAGAGACTAAAAACTGGAGTTATTTTTTAATCCTATCCTGAAAGTCCATTAATTTATCCTTCCGGACGAGCCGGTATTGACTGTCTAACTTCCAACCTATCCTGATACATTCAAACACAACTGTAAGTATGCTTCCAAAAAGCTTATCAAAAGGACACCAAGCATATATTACAATTATTCAATGAGATTGAATGAAAAGATAACTACATCCTAGGCACCCTTGAAGTAACGTCTTTATTCAGACTTTTTTTCAGAACGAGAGAATTATCCCAAAATAACAAACCTTTTTATTAGAGACTGTGTTAATTTTATTTTAGCACATAATTATTAAAATTATGATTGAAGTTTTTATTTACAGCAGTAGGGCACCACTATGGGGACCAGATTCTTGCCCAGTTACTCAAACCTATATGTAGGATATTGGGAGAGGTCGGCCATCTTCTCTGGTGGAGACCATGTCGTGTGTCTGGTAAAGCTTCATAGATCATATTGTTTTATCTTGCAACACGAATTAGGTTTTTAAATTATATTAATAAAAATTATTTTTACTTAAAATGTATTCCCACTTACAACTCCGCTTAGGTAAACTTTTTGAATTTAAACATTTATATCACAAGGTTAACTGTGCACAAAAAACAAACCTTAAACCAACTGATAGCAATATCTACGTAAATATCACAAGTTGTTATTTGCCCTTATGGTTAAACAACATACCCAGGAGTCAATTCTTGAGACTTGATGGAATTTGTAGGGATTAAAAGGAATTTGAAGAGGGGCAAAGCTATTACAAAAGACATTTGATAAAAAATGGTATAAGAAGGAAAAAGTCCACGAAATTGAAAGTCCGACAAATACATAGGGACACCTAACAAAGAAAAAAAAAAACAACAATCCTGAATGAACAAGAACCCAGCAATATGGAAATGAATATTGTTATAATGACATAGTATGTAGGCATGTATACATAGTTTTTATACTACTAAAGAAAATTATAAAAATAACACTGGAGTACACTCCATAATGATAGTTACATGGAAACTTTTATCCTAGAATCCATCATTTGTATTTAAAAAAATCTCCCAATTTAGGACACCTAATAGCTCTTACTATAAAGAATTAAGGTTTAATTACCAAGTTCCACATTTTGTTTTCTTTTTTTCCCCCAAAATGTCAGCTTATTTCTTCTACTAGGCTTTTGCATAATGTTTCTCATCCCTTTCCATGCCTGCACTTTACCTTAAATTGACTTTGTCCCCAAGAAAGATTTCTGTTGATGCCCACATTGGGGAGATTGTTATAACTTTTCTGCATAAAGTCTAAGAAAAAATGGCTTAAGTATTTATGTAAGATTCAAATAGCAATAGTTACTAAAACTACAGTAAATGTAGGCATACGGTTCTAAATTTATATAAAGTAGGAGAGTCATCTTCTTTTCCTGCTGAAGTTCTCAATCTAGTTCTTTAGAGGTTCTATAAACCGTTATCAGGTCAACATTTCTGCGCATAGCCATATGGGGAAGATTTATCAAAACCTGTGCAGAGGAAAAATGAAGCAGTTGCCCATGGCAACCAATCAAATAGCTTCTTCTATTTTTAAAGAGGCCTCTGAAAAATAAAAGGCCCAATATAACTGGTTGCTATGGACAACTGCTTGACTTTTCCTTTGCCCAGGTTTTGATGAATCTCCCTCCATTTTCAAAAAATTTCTTACTTCAATTACATTAAATAGGGTCAACCTCACTGTTTCAGCTCTCCCTGTGGCAAATAGCGATTTAAAGATTAGTTACAGAACGTCTTGTTCCAAAAGTTACATTTTTACACAAGAAGACAACAGACTAAATCTTTTCTAGGAAGAACAAGAGACTGTGACTAAGCAATTATATATAAAGCTCTATGGCCTATAATAAAGTTAACCTTTGTATTCAACTAAAATAGATTATAAATATCATGACAATGTGGATCTTCTTAAAATGAACAGCTTTGAAACGCAGTATAAAAAATGAAAACAGAAAGAAAAAATGGTGTTCAGCTCCCCAACCAATAGGGGCACTGGATAACAGGATTGTGGCTGTAGTGCGGCAGTGCAGGAATGCTTGGAGAATGGACAATACGTGCTGTATCCTATATGGAATAGATAGAACAAAAATGGTGGGGTCCAGCTCACAAAAATAAAAATTAAAACATAACTTTTACTGAGTGATATTAAAGCATGAACAAGTGCAACAAAAAAACCTAAAGGTGCATCAAAAACACATCTCAGACGCGTTTCAAACTTCAAATGAGTTTTTAGTCAAAATAACATAAAATTGTAAAGGTTTAAATACATCCATACCTGAGTATTGGAGAGGTGTCGGCAGTGGATTCGGTGTGTGACGAGAGTCCGGGTTCAGCGAAGAGTGCAGTCACTTAGTGAATATCGTTCTCCACAGGCTAGTAACACTTGGATGTCCACTGTCAGATGCTGCAAGTGTCACCAACCGAGATGTTCTATGTGCAAATTCATGTCTAGTACAAAGCAATTAACATCTTGTGTCACAAATAGCACTTACCGTATCAAAAATCTGATAAACTCCAACACTGATCCCGTCATATATTTAGCCACCTGCAGAGACTGTTCCTTGCATTATGTAGGATGTACAACCAGAAAACTAAAGCTTTGAGTAGCGGAACATGTGAGACACACCCTGCCCTCCAATACTACCTCCGGTAACAGACCTTCTTCTGGTCTTACTAAACATATCCGTGAGGTACATGCAGGGAATACATCCTGCATTACGATCACTGGGATAGAAAAAGTCCAACAACCCCGTCGGGGAGGGGATTGGGCCCATCTTGTGTTTACACGGGAGGCATTCTGGTTATTGAGTCTAGACTCCCGTGTACCAAGCAGGCTTAATTATCGTAACAACCTTATGCATATCTACTAGTCCATCAGTATAATGACTTTGATAACCCAAGTGTGTACCGTAATACACAGTAACTATCATGTGCGATTTAGGTCTTAGGTTTCAATTATAATATTATCATCATTATATCTTTAGTTTATGTCTATTGCAATTTGTTTCTACTCAAATTGCTCTGTTTATATGTTGAAACTTGTGGTCTCCCTTAGCAACCACTGTTCATCACTCAACACATGGTGCACTGTCGTTGCTACGTAAGAAGGCATTTGACATATCAGTGCTAGCCATGTCGATCCTCAGTGAGACTCTCAATAAGCCATACAAATATATTATTCCAGATTTATGTTTTCACTGTTCATAATTTACTTTTCGGTCCAAAATGTTACTGATCGGTCGACATGACATCATATTGCTGCTATTTATTTGTATGGAGATTTCTTTAGATGTAGTGATGATGAAATTCATATGTTGTGTCCCATTTTGGCCAATTTGCAAATGTCAGGCAGTGAGTTGCTAATGACTACCACGATTCTCTTGTTCACTCGTCTGCAGGGTCTGGTTCCACACTAGATATTACTCCTTATCCTTGCAGCCGGCTGAACCGGAACTCTCGTCACACGCCTAATTCACTGCCCGGCACCTTTCCGATACTCAGGTATGGATGTATTTAAACCTTCACGATTTTATGTTATTTTGCCATGACTAAGAACTTGTTTGAAGTTCGAAACCCGTTGGCATTGTGTTTTTTATGCACCTTTAGGTTTTTCTTCTGCGCAAACCATAGTCGTGTCCTGGCCATAATAATATACCAGTCGCAATGCAATATGGACCAACCAATGAGAAAACAATGAGACGTAATGTAACGGTTTAGTCCTTTTCCACAAGGAATTCACAAATTTGATTGACTGATTTAAATTAGTTACCCCAAGGTTAAAGATGATCCCTTATCCAGGTCTCCTTGTTCGAAGTGCCTCAGGTTAAAGGAGTGGCAGTGGGCATACTGATCCAATCACCCCTGAAGAAAGAGATCTCCGTTCTCGTGATCAGTGAGAGTCAATGCCCCCAAGGTATGACTGGAAAAGGAGGTCTAATGACTCATATGGCCAGTAAAAGAGGCCGACACAGTGACCTCTATGTACTGCAGCTCAGCAGAATTTACTTGAACGGCTTTAGCTATGATGCCATATATGTGTGGATGGTGGTCAATATGTAGAGTACTGTAGTGAAGAGGGTACATAGCTTCTGTGAGTACTGCAACTACTTCATTCTACTGATCGTGGAAGGTCCCTCAATGATTACACACTGATAAGCCAACAAGGTAATAGCCCATCTACATATTATCCCTGAAAACCCATTTAGTAATTGATAAGTGTTTTTTTTGGTACTTAATGCCGTATCCTGTCTTTTGGATGCAACATGCGGATCAAGAACTGGATAGGCTGTGGCCTATCCTGCATCCTGCAAGGGTACCAACATTTTACCTGTGAGACAATTGCCTTCAAGAAAGTACTACCCATTAGTGTGGGGGAGCAGACACCACTCCAAGCCATCAAGGGACACTTTATTGGACTTTTTGGTGTCTTTCAGCCACGCAAGATTTAATTCAGCCGTGCCACACAAGTTACCACCCCATCAGGGGTTAACATTACGCCACAATGTTGCACCAGAAGAAGTTACCATCTAAAAGCTCCAGCGTCAGCCCATAATCATGTTGCTGCCCATTCAGAGCAATTAACCAAATCAAATTATAATAACCAAGGGAAAACTTAGATGAGATCCCCAGATTAGGATGTCGAGAGTCCAGACATAGTAATAGATGTGAGACAATGTATCATCTTTATTATTATCGCTTCAGTGGCTTCATGGAAATTGAAATGAGTTCTATTGAATCCCAGTTTTGTAGACCATGACTCAAGTCACTAAATTGCTCTTCATTCACTTAATATATTTTCATAGGCACACATTATTTTAGTTAAAGATAATTTATTCTAGAACTGTCAAAAGGTTAACTGTTTGCTATTAGGTCTACAATCTGGGAAATTGTCCAAACTGAGATTATTGTGTCAGTATCCATACATGTTGCTTCTTGCTAAGAGTCAACAATATAACTTATTATGTTTAACATCAGAAGGAAATTAAATTAGCTCTGAATAATATCCATTAAGCAGTTGCCTAGGCCTCCAAAGCCAGAAGCTGCTGCAAATAATTAACTCTAAGCTATTTGTTTTACTAGTTCATCAAATATACCAGTAAGACTTCTGGCCATCAAGTATAATGCTATGTTCCTCTCCCGCTGGTGTTCTGCTCGTCCCCACAGGTACTCCCATCAGGTTACCTTTTCCACTCTCCCTCTTGTATTCTGCTTATTCTCCTGTATCCCTAGCTTTGTACCCTGTTGAAGGGCCAGCATGCGTACTGTCAACCATTCCTCAGCCTTTCACCATAGGTCATCTGGTATTTAGGGCAGTCACTCCCATCTCAATCTGCCTGAGCAATATGGTTTCCACACCATTAGAGTTTCCTGTAAAGGTATGCTTGTGTATCCTGATGTGGTTACAGCAAAATACTCCGGCTTGTTACCTGACAGGATCTCTGCATACTGTCCATATTTTGTAGGATCTCCTTTGTCTGACATTGGACTGTTTCCGATCTACAAACCTGTGTTGCCCACCCTGAACAGCTTGCCCTTCCAATGACTATGAATAGACTCAATTCATGCCAATGTCAATTCAAATCTCGACAAGTATCCAGATTCCTTTCCTGTCTGACCTTTGGTGTCTTGCGTTGGTGTCTCTTGCCCCACAAGGCAGCTGCTCCCTACAGTGGGACCACTCCTATTCGTAACAACCTGGTAACCCTCTCCACCAAAGTCCAGACCTTCATAAGGGGGTTAAAGGGTAATTACCAGGGGACCACTTAGACAAAGCCCTCAGGAGTGGCCCAAATTCAAACGAGTTAGGGGGCACGGGGATTCACACTGTGCCACCACACTATCCATAGATGTATACATAGGTGGCTATTATATAACAACTGTCCACAAAAGGGGACCACGAAAATGAATACTAATACAACATCTGCATAATAACCGTGTTCATTGCCTCATTATTCAAATGCTTTTCAGTGTTGCTGTGGGTATTTACATTCAAAAACATATGTTTGAGTTTAGTAATATGTTGTCTACCTCACCCATAAGATATAGAAGCTTGGACACAAAAAACCTATAAAGGGTTATTCCGGTGAAAAAGATATATATTTTTTTGTATCAACTGGCTCCAGAAAGTTAAACAGATTTGTAAATTACTTCTGTTAAAAAAAATCTCAATCCGACCAGTACTTATCAGCTGTTTAAGTTGAGTAGTTCTTTTCTGTCTAACAGTGCTCTCTGCTGACACCTCTGTCTGTCTCAGGAACTGTCCAGGAGAGGTTTGTTATGTCGATTTGCTCCTACTCTGGACAGTTCCTGAGACAGACAAAGGTGTCAGCAGAGACCACTGTTGTCAGACAGAAAAGAACAACTCAAGTTCAGCAGCTGATACATACTGGTAGGATTAAGATTTTTTATTAGAAGTAATTTACAAATCTGTTTAACTTTCTAGAGCCAGTGGATATGAAAAACATTGTTTTTCACCGGAATACCCTGGAGTTACATAATATAGTATTCATTATCGTCAATTCTCTTCCACCTTATCCTATATATTCCTGAAAAAATCATATCAATGAGGGGCATGGGTATAAATGCACACTAAAATTGGGGGAAAAGGAAAGATCTCAAATCAAACCTTTACTCCTTAAGGACTGAGCCCTTTTTCACCTTAAGGACTGAGCCCTTTTTCACCTTAACCCCTTAACGACAATGGACGT
This sequence comes from Hyla sarda, assembly GCF_029499605.1. Lineage (NCBI taxonomy): Eukaryota > Metazoa > Chordata > Amphibia > Anura > Hylidae > Hyla > Hyla sarda. The sequence continues at coordinate 383,685,604 of NC_079191.1, read as the reverse complement.
AAATGTTCATCATGGTGACGTGGTACTTAACGCACCATGACATACATTTACGCGCCGCCATGATCGAGAGCACCATGCGTGGCAGGTCCCGGCAGCTATCAGTATCCAGGGACCCACCCGTAATGGCGGACATCCACGATCGCGCGGATGTCCGCCATTAACCCCTCGGATGCTCAATACAGATCATGGCATCTGCGGCAGTGCAGTACTTTGTATGGATGATCGGATAGCCCGCAGCGCTGCCGTGGCGATCCGATCATCCATCATGGCGGCCGGAGGTCCCCTCACCTGTCTCCGGCTGTCTCCCGGGGTCTTCTGCTCTGGTCTGAGATCGAGCAGACCAGAGCAGAAGATCACCGATAATACTGAGCAGTGCTGTGTCCTATACATAGCACTGCACAGTATTAGCAATCAAATGATTGCTATGAATAGTCCCCTATGGGGACATAAAAAGTGTGAAAAAATGTAAAAAAAAGTAAAATAAAAAAGTAAAAAAATTTGAAAAATCCCCTCCCCCAATAAAAAAGTAAAACGTCCGTTTTTTCCCATTTTACCCCCCAAAAAGCGTAAAGTAAATAATGAATACACATACTTGGTATCACCGCGTGCATAAAATTCTGAACTATTAAAATATATTGTTAATTATCCCATATGGTGAACAGCCTAAGCGTAAAAAAATTTAAAAGAAGTCAAAAATTGCAGTTTTTTGTCACATTTTATTAAAAAAAAATGTATACAAAATTAATAAAAAGTAAAACCTAAGAAAAAGTTATACTGTAGCTATTACGCCCCCTCCTGTAGGCTTGCATTGCGGGGCTGAGCGTGACGTCACACGCCGCCCGCCCTGTAGTCGCCCGTAATCAGACCCGGAGGGAACACGCTTCGGGGACTGATTATAAACAGGGTGCCGCGTGCATGATCCCGGGGGTTCCCAGCGGCGCGACTTCCGCGATCAGGCATCTTATGCCCTATCCTTTGGATAGGGGATAAGATGTTTAAGCACCGGAGAACCCCTTCAGGGTCCTGAAGCAGACACTGTTGAGGAACCTGAGGAGGACATCAGTGACGTGCAGACACAACTCGATGATGATGATGATAAAGCCGATCGCAATTGGGTACAAAAGGGGCTTCATCATCATCAGGAGAAGAGAGTTGAAGGTTGCCCGTGAGGCAGCAGCTGAGCCAGCAAGGTGGTAGCATGGTTGGCAGTCAGCGTGGTGGCAGAAGTGGAAATTCTGGAGCCAAACGTGCCTGGGGGAGACCACCTGCTTCGCAGCAGCCTACCTTTCTGGGAGGTAGTGGAACAGGGGTTCCTGGAGACGGCGGCAGTAGCAGTCAATTAGTGCGGACTGTTGGTGGGAAAATCAGCTACTCGGCGGTGTGGCAGTTTTTTATCAAGCATCCGGAGGAGGTTCACATAGCCAAATGCAAGATATGTCAGCAGAAGGGGAAGCGTGGGCAGGGTTTCAATTTTGGCACCACGGCCCTGCGTCAACACATGCTTCGCCACCATAAAGCGGCCTGGGAGAACCGTGGCTCCAATGTAGTGATCCAGACTGCTGCATCACCCAGTGGACAGCCGCTCCCTCCTTCAGCCAGCCAAGTCTCCACCACCTCAGCTGAAGGGAGCTGCACGTCATACCCTCCTTCTGTCGCTCCAGATGCTCCTGCTTTTCCCATTTTTAGTCAGCCATTCCGCCAACAATCCCTCCGCGAAGCCATGTCCAAGAGACAACACTCATCCACTCATCCAATGGCGCAGAAGCTGAATGTGCTCCGGTCTAAGTTGCTGGTGTTGCAGTCCCTCCCTTTTCAAGGGGTGTACTCTGCACCTTTCAGAGAACTGATGGCTTGTGCCGAGCAGAGGTGGAGAGTAGCAAGCCATCATTTCTTTGCGAAGAAGACAGTACAAGCCCTGCACAATTTTGTGGAAGAGAAGGGGGGCCAGTCCTAGAGCCTGTCGGTATGTACCAAAGTACACTGCAGCACCGACGTCTGGAGCTGTAACTACGGTCAGGGACAATACATGTCCTTTACGGCTCACTGGGTGAATGTCGGTCCTGCACAGCCACAATCCCAACTTGGACAGGTCAAGCCACTTCCTCCTCCACGCTGTCAGCCTGTTGGTCCTGTGACAGTGTGCAACTCCGCCTCCTCATCCTCCAACGTATCCTTAGCCACCACTGCCCGGACAAGTCTCAGTGGCCCTTCAGCATACCAGTGTGCAGGGCACGGCGGTGTCAGGCTGTTCTTCACCGGGTTTGCCGTGGCGAAAAGAGTCCCACAGGGGATGAACTGCTAAAAGTAATTCGTAAAGAAATCGGAGCATGGCTTACTCAATGAAAACCGGAATGGGAACCATGGTGACCGGCAACGGGAAAAACATTGTGGCGACAAGGAAGGGTGACCCATGTGCCCTGCATGACACACGTTTTAAACCTGGTTGTCAAGCAGCTCCTGAAGTGTTCCCCCCATTTGTGAGACATCCTAAGAATGGGAAGGAAACTTTGCATGCACTTCAGCCACTCGTACACCGCAAAGCAAACCCTCCTTGAGCTGCAGCATCAGAATGGTATCCCCCAACATAGTCTGATTTATGATGTTGCCACACGTTGGAATTCCACCCTGCATATGTTGGACCGACTGTACGAACAGAGAAAAGCCATCACCGATTTCTTGATGATCCAAGCGGATAGGGGTAATCTTGTGTGTAACTTCAATGTGAACCAGTGGCAGCATATACGTGACACCTGCCGTTTTTTCAGGCCCTTTGAGGAAGCCACATTATACGTAAGTCGCCAGGATTACGGGATGAACAACGTCATTCCACTGCTTCATTTCTTACAAGTGTTGGAAACGATGGCTGGTCAGGGCAATGGAGACGTTGTGCCTGCATCTCACGGCTACATGATCCCTGTGGGGGCTGAACTGGAGGAGGAGGATGAGGGGCACAGTGGAGCACAGTTTAGGTTTGATGAGATGGGTGGTGTTTCTAGTCACTTGACAGGAGTATGATGAACTAGAGGAGCTAGAGGGTTATGAGGAAGGCGAGACAGAGGACCCAGACACACCGTGGCAGTATGCAGTGGAGATGGAGGCAGGGAGCCCCTCCGAGTCACTTGCACAAATGGCACGATGCATGCTCACTTGCTTGCGTAGTGACAGCCAAATTGTCACTATTAGGCAGTGGGATGACTTCTGTGTCTCCACCTTATTAGACCCTCGCTACCGGCACAAAATGGGTGCCTTTTATACACCCATTGAGAGGGAGGACAAACTGAACTACTACAGAGAGATCCTATGTAGTCAGTTGGCTGATGCCTATCGGCGCCATCGTCCATCCACTAGCAGGTCTTACTCGGGGGGCCATCTGCACTCACCTTCCACTGCCATGGCTGCTGGGGAGGGGTGGCAGGAGCAGTACCAACTCTGTCAGCAGCAGCCTGAGTCTACAGTCACTGATGAGTACCTTTCTTCACCCGCATAGTGAAGCAGCTCATCAACAGCAAGTAGACATGGAGCAGGACCTGAACCAGCAGGTGGTGGCATACCTTGATATGCCAATGCCAACACACCTTGAAGATCCGCTGGACTTCTGGGCAGCCAAACTTGATTTGTGGCTGCAACTTGCAGAATTTGCCCTGGAAAAGCTGTCCTGCCAGGCCAGTAGTGTGGCATCAGAGCAGGTGTTTAGTGTGGCGGGGGCCATAGTTACCCAAAGGAGAACTCGTCCGTCCACGAAAAATGTGGAGAGACTGACCTTTGTGAAGATGAATCAGGCATTGATCAGCCAGGATTTCCAACCACCGATGCCAGATGCATCAGAGTAGATTGACCATGGTGCTACACCAACACTGCACAAATATGGATAGTGCCAAACAGATTTAAGCCACTGCTTCCCAGTTACAAACATTCCATGCATCTTCATCACTGGGTACTGGTATTGCCACCCACCGCACCACTCTGTCACCGGGTCACTTTCGGGACTCCTGATGCTGCTCCTGCCACCTCCAAGCTGTTTCATTCAGCCACTATTTTGTCTCCTTATGCTTCTGCCAACTCCAGGCTGTGTCATTTAGGCAATATATACTCTCCCAGCATTATTGCCATGTTGATACCAGACCAGTAATAAAAGGAATATTGCCAAGGACTAGCAGAAATAGGGAACTGTGGATACTGAACACCGGCTGTTGGAATTGACTGACTATGTCAGGTGGTAGATTTACCATTTAGAAGTTCCTCAGTTCCAGTAGGTTTTAAGTCGTTCATTCTTTGTTGTGGTTCTTCAGATGCAGAATTAAATTGTATCATGTTTTCCTGTTCCTCCTTTGAGACAATGTCACCGGAACACACAATACTCATATTGTCATGTAATGAAGGATCCTTTTCTTCAGAAAACATATCTATCATTTTATTATTTTGAATGTCAGGTGGTATTCTGACAATTTTTGTGAAGCCCTGGGGTCTCCTCATGCTTCAACCAACTTCAGGATGTGCCATTCAGACACTATATGGTCTCTGCCTACTGATGCCACCTCCAGGCTCTGTCATTGGGCTGACATGTGACATGGGACTCCTTGTTAGATGAGGTCCTTTGTACCCACACACCGGGGCCTGGGCTAATAAAACTTGGGAGTTAAAAGTTCCATTTCAAAATCCTCAATTTCAATTTCAAAATCTTAGATTTCTATTTAAAATTCTTGTATTTCAATGGTCTCCTCATGCTTCAGCCACCTTCAAGCTGTACCATTCAGACACTACATGGGCTCCTTATGCTTTCCCCACCTCCAGGCTGTGTCATTCAGCCAATATATCGTCTTCTGATGCTACTGGGACTGGGATATTAACTCCAAATATGTTCTGGTAGCACTAGCTAACATAAATGCTTAATTGAGATTTTAAGCTTGATCTTTCAATGTAAGGGGATATGAAACCCTCTGGTGTACTGCTGATGCCTGCTCCGGACTGCTCCTGTGTCTTTCAGGAATTACTTGGCTTACTGATGCTTCTGGGCTTGGGCCTTACATTTTTGGATGTTTAGCACGAGCTAAATACATGCTTATTAGAAATTTCAACATTGATCTTTCAATGTAAGGGGTTATGAAACCCTGTGGTGTATTGCTGATGCCTGCTCCTGGCTCTGTGTTTCAATAACTACTTGACTTATTGATGGTTCTGTGCTTGGGCTTTACATTTTTGGATGTTTAGCACTAGCTAGATACATGCTTAATAGAAATTTCAACTTTGATCTTTCAATGTAAGGTGTTATGAAACCCTCGGGTGTGCTGATGCCTGCTCCTGACTGTGTTTCAGAAACTACTTGGCTTATTGATGATTCAGGGCTTGGGCCTTACATTTTTGGTTGTTTAGCACGAGCTAAATACATGCGTAGTAGAAATTTCAAAATATATCTTTCAATGTAAGGGGTTATGAAACCCTCAGGTGTACTGCTGATGACTGCTCCTGACTGTGTGTTTCAGAAACTACTTGGCTTACTGATGCTTCTTGGCTTGGGCCTTAAATTTTTGGATGTTTATCACAAGCTAAATACGTGCTTAAAAGAAATTTCAACATTGATCTTTCAATGCAAGGGGTTATGAAACCCACTGGTGTACTGCTGATGCCTGCTCCTGACTGTGTGTTTCAGGAACTACTTGGCTTATTGATGCTTCTGGGCTTGGGCCGTACATTTTTGGATGTTTAGCACTAGCTAAATGCATGCTTAATAGAAATTTCAAAATTGATCTCTCAATGTAAGGGGTTATGAAACCCTCAGGTGTACTGCTGATGCCTGCTCCTGACTGTGTGTTTCAGAAACTACTTGACTTACTGATGCTTCTTGGCTTGGGCCTAAAATTTTTGGATATTTAGCACAAGCTAAATACGTGCTTAATAGAAATTTCAACATTGATCTTTCAATGTAAGGGGTTATGAAACCCTCTAGTGTGCTGCTGATGCCTGCTCCTGACTGCTCCTGTGTCTTTCAGGAATTACTTGGCTTACTGATGCTTCTGGGCTTAGGCCTTAAATTTTTGGTTGTTTAGCACAAGCTAAATACATGCTTAGCAAGGGGTTATGAAACCCTCTGGTGTACTGCTGATGCCTGCTCCTGACTGTGTGTTTCAGGAACTACTTGGCTTATTGATGCTTCTGAGCTTGTGCCTTAAATTTTTGGATGTTTAGCACGAGCTAAATACATGCTTAATAGAAATTTCAACATTGGACTTTCAATGTAAGGGGTTATGAAACCCTCGGGTATACTGCTCCTGACTGTTCCTGTGTCTTTCAGGAATTTCTTGGCTTTCTGATGCTTCTGGGCTTAGGTCTTAAATTTCTGGATGGTAGCACTAGCTAACATGCTTCTTCAATAGAGATTTCAACATTCACCTTTTGATGTTAGGGGTTGTGAATCCCTCTTGTGTACTCATGCTCCTGCCTGCTCCTGTATGTGTCATATAGCAACTACGTGGTTTAGTGATGCTGCTGAACCTAGGACAGTACCTATATATGTTTATGGTAGAACTAGGTACCATACATCTTCAATTGAAATTTCAAAATTCATCTTTTATTATTAGAGATTGTGAGGCCCTATTGTCTCCTCATCTGCTGCCAACTCCAGGCTGTGCCATTCAGACACTATATGGTCTCCTCATGCTTCAGCCTCATCCAAGCTGTGTCATCCAGCCACTATATGGTCTCCTCATGCTACCACCACCTCCACGCTGTGTCATTCAGCCACTGTATTGTCTCCTCATGCTGCCAACACCTCCATGCTGTGTCATTCAGCCACTATATGGTAACCTCATGCTTCAGCCTCATCCAAGCTGTGTCATCCAGCCACTATACGGTCTCCTCATGCTGCCACCACCTCCACGCTGTTTCATTCAACCACTATATGGTCTCCTCATGCTGCCAACACCTCCACACTGTGTCATTCAGCCACTATATGGTCTCCTCATGCTGCCACCACCTCCACGCTGTTTCATTCAGCCACTATATGGTCTCCTCATGCTGCCAACACCTCCACACTGTGTCATTCAGCCACTATATGGTCTCCTCATGCTGCCAACTCCTCCACGCTGTGTCATTAAGCCACTATATGGTCTCCTCAGGCTTCAGCCTCATCCAAGCTGTGTCATTCATCCCCTATATTGTCTCCTCATGCTGCCAACACCTCCACGCTATGTCATTCAGCCACTATATGGTCTCCTCATGCTGCCAACACCTCCACACTGTGTCATTCAGCCAATATATGGTCTCCTCATGCTGCCAAAACCTCCACGCTGTGTCATTCCGCCACTATATGGTCTCCTCATACTGATGTCACCTCCGGGCTCTGTCTTTGTGCCGCTCTGCGGCAGTGATTCTAAAAGCGATGCCGGTAATCTGCATGTTATTCTGAATAACAGTATTATTTCACTACCCCAGCACACTCCATATCTCTGTAGGCCAGAAATAGCTGTTTTTAATATAGATTTGCCGCAAATAAATTAGGATCAAAACAAATTTTTTCAAAAAATTCGGTGAATCGGCTGAATCTAATTTTTCAAAAGTTCGCTCATCTCTAGTCGGTATATCACTTCGGTGTGGTGGAGGGTGCACACCAGTGAATATACCTCTACAGGGAGAGCCCCCTTGCTTGTTTTTTATCTGTCCTTTCAAGCTCTTATCCACTACTAAGATCTTATGATTGCCCAACCCTATTTGACCATATTTAACTTTTTTCAAAATTCTGGCCAAGAAGTAATATTTAAAGTTTGGCATAGAAAGGGGTCACCCTTATAAGGGTGAGTGCCCAGACGGTAACTGTGCAAATAGGGGTAGCCTCGCAACATCTCCCATTACAGGGTATACTAGGGATATCATTGCCCTGTGACCACCCTCTCTCCCTGTTTTAACTTATCCTAGGCATCCCTTGGTTATTACCGTGATCATTATGCATGATGGCTGCTAATCTCTGTTTTTGAGTTACACTATATCCAGCCTCTCAGCATTGTCTCATGAATGGTTTTCTTGTCCATTTCTGAAATATTATTGTATATGTGTTAGTGGGGTTTGTATGTTTTTACTGGCACTTTATTAAATTTCAAAGTGTACCCGTCTGATCCAACAAAAAAAACTGTTTTTTAATATATCCCTCAGTACCTAATCCTGATCATGTGCATCTAATTTTTATGTGTCTAGCACTTTTATTTATTTTTTTATTGCTTTTTTAATTTAGCTCACTAGTCTGAATTCCTCTCAAAAGGAGGGGGCGTGGCCTCACTGTGCAGGTCTCCGCCCCCTCCCACAGTAAGCTGTCTGCTCACATCTCCCCTAGCATTAGCAAAACTACAACTCCCAGCTTGTCGTCACTGACAGTAGCGGGACACAAGCTGACAATGGGAGGATTTTTCCTCCAGCTGTGAGCCATGGGCTCATAGCTGTCAATCAAGTAAGTTTGTCCATGATATAGGTGATGATGCATGGACACAGCAGGACTAGTATGTGTCCAGGTAGGCACGGTGGGGGGGGAGTTGGGGGGGAGCAGTTGTTTGACTTGTTTTTTCAGTATGAAATACTGAAAATTTTCTAATGAAAGCAATTGCAAAACCTATTGGTTTTACATGCTTTACAACATATCAAAAGTTTTTTTATATCTGACAGTGCCCATTTAAGTTTTATATATTGTGTACCCCATCTGTGATTTTTTTTTTCGCAAGTTTTTACGGTTTTGCATGTGCAAACTAAGATCTGTGAATTGTTATTCATAGGAATAAATAATGTCCGATCAAAAGATAGGTCACTATTTTGTATAATATGCACTTCAATGAAATCATTCCTGTTACGTCAATGGAAACTGAACAGAAGTCCCGGGGCAGATGTTATATTTGTAATGAATAATGCATATATGTGTGAATGGGTGATAACATTGTATAATATTGATTGAATATAGAGAAAGATGGAAGGTGAGAAACCCTTATAAATGTATTTATTTGTTTTTGATTTTTTTGCTGTGGGTGTTTGGTTGGTTATATGTCTTGGTTTTCTTTGAATGGATGTATTGACCTATGGATAGAATAAATATCCCTAAAAAAAAAATCTATCATATTTATATTGATACAAGAGCAAGTTCCCAGTGGACAATGTAGAGAGATATGCTTTAGCTAGTTTCAAGTTAATGCATTTAATCTTGGGATAAATCCTTTGCTATGTTGGGGGTTCTAAACAACAACATGTCTCCTGTTATAATTAAACCTCCTTGCTATGTTTTCTTGGTACAGGCTACCTGGGATGCCTTCTAGTCCTGCCTAATTCTGAACACATTGCATGCTGCTGTAAGGGACCGGTGAGCTTGTCTTGTTGACTGTCTGGGACTCACAGTTTTAATTAGAGACCATTGTAAGAAACCTTCAGAAATACAAGTCCCTCCGGTTACCGATGTTCACCGTATCCCATTTAAAAACATAAGCACGTCAGTAAAAACACAGGTATCCATGGGACTCCATAACTTAGTCAACATTTCGCCTTTACGCATACATTAGTGCAGACACATTAAATTCTTTCCATCCACTTTATCTAATAGCAAATAAACAGGTTACTAAGCTTTATTTAGACCACGATCATATGAGACTTTCAGCAGTCTCCTAGTCTCATAGTTTTTTCCTATGATTATGGACTGAATAAAACTAATCAGCCTCTTTATTTGCTATCAGATAAAGTGAATAAATAAATATATGGAAAGATTCAGATGGCTCTGGAGTAGTCGCATTCTAATGGCAGCGGTGCCTGCCACATTAGTAAGAGACATTGTCAGACGTGGGCCAGACATCAACCAAGCCTTGCATAGACAAAGCCTTCTTTCTCACATAACAGTGACAGGGCTTAAAGGGGAACTCCGCTGCTCAGTGTTTGGAACAAAATGTTCCCAATGCTTAGAGCCAGCGCCGGGAGCTTGTGACATCATAGCCCCGTCCCTCATAATGTCACGTCCTGCCCCCTCAATGCAAGTTTATGGGAGGGGGCATGATGACTGTCACGCCCCCTCCCATAGACTTGTATTGAGGGAACGGGGCGTGACGTCATCAGGGATGGGGCTATGACATCACAAGCTCCCAGTGACGGCTCCAAGCTTTCAGAACATTTTGTTCCAAACGCTGAGCAGCAGAGTACCCCTTTAAACCTTACTGAAGCTCCATTCTGCTTGGACAAAACCTTGTTCAGATCCTGTTATGATAAAGCTGATATTGGTGGATCAAGTCCCATGCCTGCTAAATAATAGCAGTAAGCAGAAAAGTCCTTGCTGTACTCTGGCCCACTGTTGGTTCATGTCTCTATTAATTCAATATTACTGTGGTCTAAAGTCTTTCACTAGGACACGGCCCTTGCTAAGGGTAGCAATTAATCTTGCTCAGTAGACTCCATGTGAGCGTTCTGTTAGAGTTTTAGAGAAGATATTCTACAAAGCTAAGAGAGTGTTAACAATGAACTGTAATCTCAATTGCAGTAATCTTACAAAACTTCTAGTAACTTTGTGTATCACTGTATCTTTTATTATAAGAACATTACATTAGTAACAAAATGGCAATTGACTTCTACCAGCTAACTGCCTGCTGTGCCACATTCTGGGCCCATTACATCAGTCCTAGTGAGTTACAGCAGCTTATTTGGAAAGACCCATATGAGACTGGCTTTACACTTAGGATATTCACACAGCAGAATTTATGCACATTTGCACCAATTCCACATTCACATTCATTTGGGTGGTTTCTGGCTTGTGCAGATTTTGAATGAAATCGGTGCGGATTCTGTGCAAAATCCATGCGGAGTCCGCATGCTGAAATTCTAAAGTGTGAATGGTAGCGCAGAATCCCATTAAAGCCTAATGGAAATTCTGCCTTGTGAATATATCCTAAGGGTACGTTCACACAATTGGATCCCCAGCGCATTTTACGCTGCAGATCCGGCACTGAAGGACTGCTGTATGGTGCCTTTACGTGTGCCTGCTCGCAGACACACTGCGATGTGTGAATTGCGCAGCATACTCGCACATCGTGGCAGTTCTTGGCCTTTCTCATAGAGCAAGAGGAGCGGCCACGATGTGTGCGAGTGCACCGCGCATGCGTGGCGACTCGCATATCGCTTCAGTGTGTCTGCTTGTAGCGGTGTATTGCCGCTTTGAGCAGGCACATGTAAAGGCACCACACAGGTCCTTCAGTGATGGATCCGCAGCGTAAAATACACTGGGGATCCGCTTGTGTCCTCTTGATGTCAGACCAAGCATCCTCAATGCAAGTCTATGGGAGGTGGCGTGGCGACCGTGTGGTGTGATATCACGAGGGGTTTGGTCATGACGTCATGACCCCTGCTGCCGGCACCCATCGTTCTAAACTAACGCTGGGTACTGCACAGAGATTGCGGGGGTCCCAGCTGCGGGACCCCCACAATCAGACATCTAACCCCCTATCCTTTGGATGTCTAGGGGTTGGAGTACCCCTTTAAAGTGTTACTATCATTTATAAAAACTTTTGGCATGTTGTCTAGACTTTTCAAAAGTTTAGTTTGCACTAGGTCTCCTGTAACTCAGTGAAGTGATGCCTGCCTCATCCGACTTACTTCACTTTGATATGAGTTGGGTTTGATTGACAGCTGGGGAGTGAAGCGTGTCTTAGGACTGACACCTGATGCGATCTGAGCTTTTCACATGTCGAGATAACATGTTAAAATCTTTTATAAATGACAGTAAAGCTGTCATGCAATGTAAGGGGCATGGGCATCTCATGGAAACACCGGACGTTGTTCTCATATACTAGCTCCCTTTAAAATCCCTTTTTACTCAAATAATAACTGACAGACTACATATCAGCCATTTTTATTACATTGGCTCAGGCTGTTTAAAAACCTTTACTCTCCAGCCTAACTTTGCCCCATCTATTTGTTGGCTTAGTTTTAGGCCAAAAATGTGCGATTTTTGCACTTTTTTTTTTAAACCATATTTATGCCGTGCCCCTTTTTCACCAAAGTCATGACCACTTTCCAGTAAGCCCCACCCCCTTTGCTAGCAAAGTGAAAAGTGCATAAAAAGTGTCTAAAATGTGGTGTAAGTCAGTTTTTTTGTGCAGGCATTTTTAATTATCTCTAAGAAACCCACCTTATCCCTGACAGAACTTGTCTGATGACTCTGTTAACCAATGTTTGTGCAATATACATTGCAGTCCTGCAGTAACTCCTATTTGATAGTGGCATAATTGTTAAAGGAGTATTCCGGCTTTATACATTTTATCCCGTTTCCAAGGACAGAAGATAAGATGTATGATTGCGTACGTAGGGCCTGCCACAGAATGCCTGGGGCTGCACCGAGATCGGGGGGTCCCAGCGGCGGAATCCCTGCGATCATTCATCTTTTACCCTGTCCTTTGAATAAGATGTATGAAGCCGAAATACCTAATATATAAAAATGACATTGAGAAGATAAAGGTCAGTCACTAATGCAGGTGGTAGATGTGTCTTTTTCTGCTGTTATTATTGGCTCCTCATACAATATTTTGGTATAAACACCCCTCTAGCTACACTACATGTACTTTACCAGGTGGCAGTACTTAAAGCGGTACTCCGGCCCTAAGACATCTTATTCCCTATCCAAAGGATAGGGGATAAGATGTCTTATTGCGGGGGTCCTGCCACTGGGGACCCCCACAATCTCTCATGCAGCACCCACCTGTCTCAGCTGCACGCAGTGCTGGAGGCTCCATGTCCGTAGCCTCACGGCGACCAGGGGGCCGTCCCAAGGGGTGGAGTCACATCCCCGTGGTGGTGAGGCTTCAGACACAGAGCCTCCAGCGCTGCGTGCAGCTGAGACAGGTGAGTGCTGAATGAGAGATCATGCGCAGGACCCCCGCGATCAGACATCTTATCCCCTATCCTTTGGGCCTGAGTACCCCTTTAACCCCTTAACGACGCAGGACGTATATTTACATCCTGCGCCGGCTCCCGCGATATGAAGCGGGATCGCGCCGCAATCCTGCATCATATCGCTTCGGTCCCGGCGCTCATCAACGGGCGGGACCCGCGGCTAATACCACACATCGCCGATCGCGGCGATGTGCGGTATTAACCCTTTAGAAGCGGTGGTCAAAGCTGACCGCCGCTTCTAAAGTGAAACTGAAAGTATCCCGGTTGCTCAGTCGGGCTGTTCGGGACCGCCGCGGTGAAATCGCGGCGTCCCGAACAGCTGATCGGACACCGGGAGGGCCCTTACCTGCCTCCTCGGTGTCCTATCAACGAATGACTGCTCCGTGCCTGAGATCCAGGCAGGAGCAGTCAAGCGCCGATAATGCTGATCACAGGCGTGTTAATACACGCCTGTGATCAGGATGAGAGATCAGTGTGTGCAGTGTTATAGGTCCCTATGGGACCTATAACACTGCAAAAAAAATGTAAAAAAAAGTGTTAATAAAGGTCATTTAACCCCTTCCTCACCCCCCTTTTCCCATAAAAAAAAAAAAACTGTGTAAAAAATCGCCGCGTGCGTAAATGTCCCAACTATAAAAATATATCATTATTTAAACCGCACAGTCAATGGCGTACGCGCAAAAAAATTCCAAAGTCCAAAAAAGCGTATTTTGGTCACTTTTTATACCATTAAAAAAATGAATAAAAAGTGATCAAAAAGTCCGATCAAAACAAAAATCATACCGATAAAAACGTCAGATCACGGCGCAAAAAAAGAGTCCTCATACCGCCCTGTACATGGAAAATAAAAAAGTTATAGGGGTCAGAAGATGACATTTTTAAACGTATAAATTTTCCTGCATGTAGTTATGATTTTTTCCAGAAGTGCGACAAAATCAAACCTATATAAGTAGGGTATCATTTTAACCTTATGGACCTACAGAATAATGATAAGGTGTAATTTTTACCGAAATATGCACTGCGTTGAAACGGAAGCCCCCAAAAGTTACAAAATGGCATTTTTTTTTCGATTTTGTCTCACAATGATTTTTTTTCCGTTTCGCCGTACATTTTTGGGTAAAATGACTAATGTCACTGCAAAGTAGAATTGGCGACGCAAAAAATAAGCCATAAAATGGATTTTTAGGTCGAAAATTGAAAGGGTTATGATTTTTAAAAGGTAAGGAGGAAAAAACGAAAGTGCAAAAACGGAAAAACCCTAAGTCCTTAAGGGGTTAAAGCAGTTCAGTCATGTGCAATGAAATATGTAAATATTTCAATACTTTAAACTACAATGTCCAGGATAAATTCTTCCAGCCCATCAGAACTTCCACACCATCCTCACAAAATCTGAACTATTTCTTGACTGGACTCAATTTGCTGGGCTACTGGAGGAATAGCCACCAAAAATGTCATCGCTCCAGTCACAATGCATTAATTTGGCATTATTATTGTAAGTACAAACTCCCTGTAATTACAACTCAGGTCTATCCAATATACTATGAGTTGCATATCAGATCTTTTCACTATTTTGGACACAATGACAAAAATGCCCCTTCCATTATGTACATAATAGCCATCCACACTCAGTTTAATAGATTCTGCAGATGGAATCTCTGACCAGCAAGTTTTCCTCCTTGTCTACACAATCAAAATAATAGACTGAAGTGGGATACACTTAAGGAATGTCTCAGGGGCTGCCTACAGACCTCTATCTATTATATTAAAAAGGAATTACCTTATAAAGAGTTAGAAATAGCCTCTTTATGTATAGAAAAACAATACATATCAGAACCAACGGCGTCAGATAGGTCAGCTTGGTTTCATACCAACTTATAGGTGAGTATCTATAATGTATAGACCTGTGTGTCCGCTAAATGTGTAATAGGAAAAGGGACACCTAGGTCTTAAAAAATTGCTTTTATTGATATACATTAAAATAGGAACATGAACAAAATAATAAGTGCAAGATACATTGATAACACATAAATATGTTATAATCCAACACAGCTGGCCCTGGATGATGGACCAATCACAAAGGCCCCTATATGCTGACCCTGTTGGTCTGTGTAGACCCCCTACCTGTTACTGCAGAGAGGCATTCCTAGAGCGTGCCACCTGCATTCGGAACCTCCCACCTCTCCCTATGTAGGAAGGATTGGGGAAGGTGCCAGATGCAGTACAAAAATAAGGGCCGTAAGTAGTTAAATGCTTGTTGGTATACATCTCCAAAGCACATACAGTGAGTTATAGAAATTGCAAACACATATATACAATCTATACAGTGATTACAAGACAATGCTAGTCAGTCAAGCAACATCCAACGCGTTTCGTTGTTTCTCATAGCCAAGCGGCACAACTCCTCAAGGACTAGTGCAGAGGGAGCAGGAGTAGAAACAATATTATAAACTCCTGTCGCCCAACTGACAGAACAAAATGTCAAATTATAAGACAAGGAGGTACTGGTAAATATTGGGTACACTCTGATGAAGAGACCCTAGGTGCATCTTTATGTACTTGGTAGTCCAACCAAAGTCCAATAGTAGACAGGCTGTATTAGGTGTTCCTCTAAGTATGACCTCTAGTTCAGCAGATTATTATGTGAGTAGGTAACTGCTTCAGTGAGGATACCCGTACAGTAGGCCTCTATCTTAGAGGAGGTATTTTAGAGGTAGGTCCTACCAGGGGTCTCTATATGGAGTGATAACCTTAATGTCCATCCAGAATGGGGTAAGGGAGTAATCTTATAGTGAGACCGGAGTGGCTACATTTTAGGCTGTGCTTTGTGACACCGCTGGCTCCCGACTGGAGCGGCATTTGAAATTTGATCGGGAGAAAACTTTACTTGTGCATCACTGGATATAACTTCACCAGGTTTGGCATTTCACTGGTAAAACCCCTGTATGGCTCAGGTGCATGCAGTGATTGTCTGTACACATAGCACATCATTACACTGTGGTATTGTACTGCTCTTTACCTCTATCAGGATGGGCTGTTCATTTACACCCTGGTGAGTGTGGCACTCCTTTTGTTTTCTGGTTCACTGTGTGTATTGTATAAAACCCTACATATGAATGTATTAGTAGCTTCTTATACGTAAGGCCTGTCTGTAGCTGTGTTAGTTATGTGGTTATCAGTATTAATATTATTTTAATAATCTATAATATTTCTTATTTTGGCTTCACATTTTGGGGGCTTTGGAACCAATTACCAGTTTTCCATAGAGTTATAGTCTAAAGATAAATTAGTTCCAGCTTAAATTGGCTGTTCTGAAACCAATTACTATTGTAACTTGAGGGAGCACTATATATCTTATAGAAAAATCTATTCTATTTGTGTTCACTGTCACAGTACAGGCTTAGTCTGTCACCATTATTGCCGCCAATTTTTGTTCCATAAAAGGAAAATTCGCCATTTAAGTAAATTGGATCTTTAAAGGTTTTACAAGATGTTACAATGTAATGACTGTGTGCAGAAATCTTTTAAATCAGCATAAAGACTATAGAGACAGGGAAAAAGCAGAGTATAACAAGGAAAGAACTGTTATTCACGCTGCCCACAGTAGCAGCCAGAGAGGGGCCAAAACAATATTATTCTTCCTTATTTAATTTATTTTATTCCAGTAAATTATTCTATCTGTTTAAAAGCTTTGAGAAGCCTGTTAGGCTGGGTTCACATATGTCTGGCATCCGGCATAGGTGAACTCAGCCTAGATCTCGACGCAACTGATGCCACAACTAATGGCAGGATGCATCAGTTGTATGGCATCCGGCCTCCATTGTTTCCGGACAGGCCGTCCGACATGTCCAACCATCCGGCGTCAAAACTGAGATGCTGGGTGATTGTCAGCTGTCCCATTCAATTGCATCTGCACACTGAAGTTCAAGAATAAAAGTCTCCTAAGAAATAAAATAGCAGCATTTAATACGGAATTATTTGGAAACACAAACAATAATTTATTAGATCACATTTATTTCAATATGATTTGTGAAAAGCATACATTTTTGTGATGAAATCTGCAGCAAAACCACCATACTTAAAATATATGTTACACAGTGCAAGTTACGTATATACATTCAATATATATTGTGAAAGTGGGAAAATGTATAGTTTTTTTTCTTCACATTAAGCACACGGTAAAGTTCATATATTA